>NC_084483.1:134882301-135507301 GCF_030035675.1 Rhineura floridana | reverse complement strand
CCTGGGAGAGATTCCTGCCTGAAATTCTGGAGAGCTGCCACCAGTCAATGTGAACAATACTGGGCTAGATGGACCAGGTCTGACTCTATATAAAGCAACTTCCTATGTTCCTGTGTTTGAAGTGGGTTTTTAAAAAAATAAAAAATGAAAGGACAACTGGTGTTCCTTGCACTTTTGCTCCACTGGAGGTGTCTTCTGACAGAAGAGGAAGGTAGGTGATTTTTTGCCAATGTACCCTTAACTCCTGTAGTGCCCCACACTGCCTATGCTGGGGAGAAAGCTGGAAGGTTATTCTTAACAGACCACAAGTGCTAAAAATGGAGTTAAGGTAAAAGATATTACATATATATTACAAAGATAAAAAATGTATTTCAACCTTAAATATAAAACTGCACTCATGTAACACATGTAAATATGAGCGCATTTTAATAATAAATAGGCCAATGTTCCATCCTCTCCTCTTTGACTAGCAGACATATTTGCTGGATCAGCTGAATACAACCCGGTGAACTCCAGTCAGTTATAATACTGAAAAGAAACTTGTATATTCAGAATGTGCCCAGAACCACCTTGTTTCCTTTTTTAAAAAAAATCTATATGTTTTTAACAGCTGGCTCTAGTTGGTAAATCTAGTGATTCTAGAGAAAAAAAGGCTGGACAAGCCCACATTCTGACCACCCATGCAGGTATGACCACCCCACAAGCTTGTACGCAAAGGACCATCCGACAAATTCATTGCAAAGTGTATCTCAAAAAGGGAGCTGTAGCCACTCATGGATCCCTGTATGGTACATACTTGCCACAGTGATACTTACTGTTTTAAACATTCTGTGTTTATAGGTGTGCATTATATGTGTACATTTAGAACACTACAGGTTTACACTGAAAAATGATATGTGTGAAGCGGATGCTATCGCAAAACTAGTGCAGCTAATCCAGCTAGAATCTCTTAACATGGCTTGTTTTTCATAAGCATTCTGTTTGCTTGATAACGGTGCAGTCTTCAGGTCCTGTGAGATTTACATCCCTTGCTGCTTTGGGATCAATAGCACCATAAAGATTTAAAAACTAATGAAGGCAAGAAGGCCCATATAGCAACCTCTTTTTAAAATGCTGTTCATGGAAGAAAGTGAGGATGAACCTAAAGTGTCATTCTGAAGCCTCTTTGTCTCTCCATAACCATCAAATACAGCAGTCTCTCAAATTCTGTTTCAGCAGCATTCTGGACCTTAGGCTGAAGCAGAAGTAAGCATCTGAATGGAGATGGTGCTGAGCTTGAGACAGGTTTGCACTTCTTCATCCCTGACACTTGGTAGTCAAAACAACAGTACTGTAGTTGGAGGAGAAGCAGGACTAACTAATGTTCTTCCCTCTGCAAAATTATCAAAGGAATCCTGTTCTGCTGTTTTTGGTTTTGTTTCCCTGTAATCATGTACATTGATGATGCCTTACAGAAAAATATATATATACTTATATGTCAACTTTTTATTATCAGAAGGCTTCTGTTTCTTTAGCAGTCTAGCAAAGAGAAAACATCTAGCCCTGACTTTAGGAAAAATGAGACAAGATTCATGGATGTTTCGCATCTCAGGGCCAAATTGCATGTTACATTAAATGTGTGGTTGCATTTAATGTATCTCTGTTTTATTGTTTTTAAACAACAACCATAGGGGGAGGGGTGGCCTGAGGAAGACTATGCTTCAGATTATGCATCATTTGCCCCACTTGGGGAGTCCCCAGAATCCTCTTCTACACTTTCCTCATCTGAGGGCATTACTCTTCCGTTGTACTTCAAGTCTGAGAATGATTTCCCTGCAGACTCTTCTGCTCCACAACTGTGCAGGTGACTCCAATTGCAGAAAAGGCTACAAGCACTTTAAATGTTACAAAGAACTCTCCTGATGGGTTGAGCCACTTTTATGCTTTCTGGTGCCTCTCTTTGCTGAAACAACTTCCCAAGCTCAGCTAGCAAGACACACTGGGAGCTGTCCAGGGTCCTGATTGACCTGGCATTATACAACTGGCAATTTTAGTGTGTTTAGACCAGTGGCAGAAGATACATTATGTCATCTCACCTACTGCTCCAAAACCCCTCCAGTACACATACACAGTAAGCAAAGCAAATGGGCTCAAGTTGTAGGAAGCGAGATTCCGACTGAACATCAGAAAAAACTTCCTGTTAGAGCAGTATGACAATGGAACCAATTACCTAGGTATATGGTGGGCTCTCCAACACTGGAGGCATTCAAGAGGTAGCTGGACAGCCACCTGTCAGGTATGCTTTAAACTGGATTCCTGCATTGAGCAAGGGGTTGGACTCAATGGCCTTATAGGCCCCTTCCAACTGTATGATTTTATGAATCTATGAAAGTAAAACAGACAGCCAACTAAGGACATTTTCATGACTAAATATGCCTTTTAGTAATCACACTTATGCAAATTTAAGCCCTATTGATACCAATAATACTTATTTCCAAGTAAGCCTTATAAAATATTTATGTTTAGAAATGCAGCCTGAACTTTTCTGAGAAGCCTCACTGAGTTTAATGGGACTTAATCTAAATAATTGTGCATAGGAATGCATCCTTCAGGTCCAACTCCTCCAGTTCTGTAAATGATCCATATGTAGTTTTCTCACTGAGTCTTATCACAATACATACACATAATATATCACAACACATACACATAAAATATAAAGTTTTCTTCTGCTGTAGCAATGGGGAACTTGTGGCTCTCCAGATGTTGTTCGAATCCAACTTTTAGAGGGTTTAAAAAAAATATTATGCAGTTGATAAATGCTTTAAAATAAATAATCCCATTCAGCATAGTCAATAGTTGGGGATGATGGGAGTTATAGACTAGCATTATCTGGTGTGCCACAGGTTCCCTATCCTTGTTCTGCTTGGTCATACCATTGATTCACTTATATCAATATTGTCTACTGTTACTCCAAGATATCAGGCTGAGGTCTTTCACAGCCTCCAACCCAAGAGCCTTTAACAGGAATTGATGGGTACTGATCCTAGTACCTCAGGTATGCAACACATGAGTTTTGTCTCTGAGCTATTGGTCCTCCCCTTCCTCAGAAACCATTCTAATATGTGTGTGGACAACTTGTTTCCAAAGTCTGATTTCTCTAGTATTTACTAATTTCACCAACAGTTTAATCCAATACTATTTGCAGAGGATCAACTGAATTAGTAATTTCACAGACAGAAGTTTTAAAGCAATAAATGGTGTTGGTTGCCAGTGTTTTTTGTGGCAACAATCATTTTTGTGCCAATCTGACTCATAATGATTGTGGGAGTGAGGCTAACTGAATACTTTAACAGTCTGTTGCTCAGACATAATCTAAATCAAATATTTTTTTGAAAACATGCATATGTGAACTTTGCCAACAATTTGTTTGAAAGAACTCTGCTTACTTTCCTATAGCACCTTGATAATAGTGACTTGTTCCTCCATGCCATTCTTTTCTCCCATCACTAGATTCCCATCACCAGATTCTACCTGAGGGCCCTCCTGCTTCACCTGTATAGTGCGTATTTTCACTTTGTTGGGGTTAGAGTAAAAATTTCCTCAAGATCTCAAATGCACAGTAACCATGCATCAGCTTTTATAAACCTTTAGAACAGAGATAGAGAACCTATAGTCCTCCAGATGTTATTGGACCCCAATTCCCATCAGCCCCAGTCTGTGTGACAGTAATTATGGGAGTTGTGGTCCAGCAACATCTGGAGGGCCACAGATGCCTCACTGGTGTTTAGAAGAAGGATATTCCTACACTGGTGAGCATCCCCTGGAATGCCCTGGGGAAGGGCCACAGCTCAGTGGTAGAGCATGTGCTTTGCATGCAGAAGGTCCCAGGTTCAATCCTAGGGATCTCCATGTATGACTGAGAGTTTCTCTGCCTGAAATGCTGGAGAGCCACTGCCAGTCAGTGTGGACAATACTGAGCTAGATGGACCAATGGTCTGACTCAGTATAAGGCAGCTCCTTATGTTCCTATATTACCTCTTTGTCCTCTCCACACTCCTTTCCTTTGTTTACTGGTTTGGTAAGCTATGTGATGGGGAAGGGATAAGCCCCCATAAAATAATTCTATAAGAACATTTCATTCAGCCAAATATTTGTGGCTGATGATGCGTCTAGATATTTTCATGTGTTCTACCGCCAATGACTTTTAAGTGCAATGGATCATAGGAAGCTGCCTTATACTAAGTCAGACTGTCCAGCCAGCCTAGTATTGTCTACTCTTACTGGCAGTGGGTCTCCAGAGTCTCAGTCAGAGGTCTTTCCTATCACCTGCTACCTCATACTGTTTAAAGTAGAGATTGCCAAGACTTAACATAGGACATTCTGTATGCAAAGGACTTGTGCTCTCCCATTGAACTATGGTTTCTCACCAAATCATGATCATTAAATTGAAACAAAGGATCTTGAATTTCATGAGATTCATTTTCATGTTTAAGACCAGGTTCTAAAAGTGTTTGAATTAGAGAGTTCTTTATTGAGCATCCAGTGGCTCACAAGAGGCATGCCAATGCACAGAGCAGTAGGCTAATACCAAAATTCAGAGTGGTGCAGAATTCTTGAACTGAGTTGTGGTTGCATGGACAGTTCCTGAAGTAGACAACGTATAAATTTCTATTTAGAAAGGGACAGAGCTCAGAGGTAGAGCACAGTGTTTGCATGTGAAAGGTATTATTTTATTTATTAAATTTATATCCTGCCCTTCCTCCCAGTAGGAGCCAAGGATGACAAACAAAAACACTAAAAACACCTTAAAACATCTTAAAAACAGACTTTAAAATATATTAAAACAAAACATCTTTAGAAACAAATTAAAACATCTTTTTAAAAAAAATCTTTTAAAACATCTTAAAAAACAATTCCAACACAGACACAGACTGGGATAGGGTCTCTACTTAAAAGGCTATCAGGCTCAATCCCTGGCAGTACATCCAGTGAAAAAGGATCTCACAAGGGCTGGAAAAAACACCTGCTGATGTCTGGAGAGATGCTACTGCCAGTGATAATACACCATACCAGTTTAGATGGACCAATACAGCTTCAGCAAGCAATTTCAGAAAATGATACAAGAAGGTTGCTGCTCTTATTTATTTCAAATATTTGTTAGCTGGTCATGGCTCTCAGAGTGAGTTACAGATAAAGTAATAAAAATCATTTAAAACAACAACAAATTGCACTGGATAATTACAATTCAGCACAAAAAAGCCCAACAATCTGGGCAAAAAATTCTCATCTAGCAGGGCTCAAAACGAGAATAGTGATGGTACCAGGCTTACATTTCTGCAAAAGGAGTTCCAAAAATTGGGGTTCCACAACAAAATACGCTGCCTTATTCCAGGTGGTAGAGGGCATGGAGCAGGGCCTTTGTGGCTGATTCCTATTGGTTGGACTCTTCCACAGGAGAGGATATTCAGAGTTTTGAAAGTATTTTGTCCTTAGTGGGCTAGTGCCCCCCTCTACCACCTCAAGCTCGGTTTGTATTTTTTGTCTGAATCAGGTGTGAAAGGGTAATCCTTGAATGATTGTCTGAGGTTGGTAATGTGCTGATAATGAGATTGAAATTTAATACAGATAAAATAGAGATCTTCACAGAAAGTGGCCCTAAAACTGGAGAAATAGTAGAGGTGCTTGTCCTCTGTGGAGGTCACACTCTCCTTGAAAAATGAGACTCACTGTCTGGGAGTGTCCTGGATCAAAACCTCCTACTGCTCAAGTACAGCTATATGTACAAAGGCTCTGCCATTTCAGACATCCATGTTCTTTGTACAGACACCAGGGGGTAGGGCTCCTTGGTGCATCCCTGCTCCCAGCTCCTGTTTAGAGCAACGCAGGAGCTATTATGTCTGAATGGGGCTCAGGAATACATTTCATCAGTGTCAGTTGATACACACTTCCATTCCTTCTTGAAAAAGTGAGACTTTGCTACTCTTGTGTATGTCCTGATAACCTCCTAACTGGGCTACTGTAATGTACTATAGGTGAGACTGGCCATGAAGGCAGTTCAGACACTTCAGTTGATTCAAAATGTGATAACTGGACTGGTTATGAGATGTAACCACTAGAAGCATATATAACTGGGGAACCTCCAGTCTGCATGCTTAATTAGGGCCAGCAGGGATCATGATGTGGAGCTATTTTTCCAAGCTGAATCTACTTGAAATATACGATGTCCAGTGTGGGACAATTAAATAGATGGCTGCAAAGGAACAAACAGGAGTCTTAAAACTTACCCCTGATTGTTCCTTGGCAAGTGGGGCTTATATTGTGTCTTTTGAATGTGGCACCACATTGGGATCAGCTGGTCCTCATTTGGAAATTCCAGAGTGTAGCCTATCCCAGATGAAAGCATGGCTTGAAGTCTGTGCCAATCAGCTATATTCTGGAGTTTCTGATACCTGCTGAAAGCAAGGCTTGTAGACATTGCTGATCAACAGTGACTTCCAGCCCCACTGGGATTGGCTGGGATCTTCCTTTGCAGTATGGCTGGACCTCAAGCTCACACTGCAAAGGAAAAATGGGTCATCTGATGTCATAGTAGCAGCAGGTGGATACCCTCACCCACCACCTGTCAAAGTGGCCCACTAGAGAGGAAAGGGAGCTTAGGATGCAGCCACCAACCAGACTCTGTTCCCAGCCAATACTGCAGGAGCTTCATTTGTTACCATTTTGTTTCTGGGTTAATTTTAAGGTTTTTGGTTTTAATTTTAAAAGTCTAAATGGCCTAGGTGTGGGATACCTGGGGAAGCACCTATGTCCTTAATCATTGAGGTCCAATAGGTCTTTGCTGAATGTTTACATTGCCTTGAACAAATAGAGCATATTTTATTTATTTATTTATTGCATTTGTATACCGCCTCATAGCCGAAGCTCTCTGAGCGGTTTACAGCTAAGTCTGTTGCTGCTCTATATTTATAGAACTTGAGGTGTGAAGATAAAAGAGACTTTTGAAGATGTCTGATATCCTTTTATTGTATACGTGGTACACAAAGACAGAATGATATTGCTACCACTGTCACAAACATATTTTTGGTTAGACATAATTCCACAGAGATCCTGGTTAATGGGTTGACTTAGTGCTTATTTACTGTAATCATTAGGAATTGTATTTGCTTTACATACTGTGGCGTTTTGGTGTTGGGTATGATGGGAGGTTGTCTTGAGTTAATTGTTATACGAAATTTATTCAGTAAAAATATTTTTCAAAAAAAGATTCATAAGTTGAGAATTTTGCCTGTTTAGACAGGCTGCTTGTTAAGACTTTTCTTTTTCAGCAAGCTTTTAACCTTTTTTGTTTGATCTGCATTATTGTCCCTGATGTTAAGATAATGCTCCTGATATATTTTGTATGTTTTCTTGCATGTTTTAATGATTTTTTAAAAAACAATGTAATATTATTCTCTGCTTTGAGAAGCCATTTCAGTTGGAAAATCCTTAGATAAATCCTTAGATAAATAAATAGCTATATAGCGGAGGTATAAAAGATTGGGATGAATCCTAAATTAAGAATAATTTCAGATAAATTGGGGGCTTATCCAAGCCAAAGCAGGATCTGTCTGGAGTGCCCTGAACCAAAGTGGGGACCAGAGATTCAGATTTAATAAAAAAGCCTAATGACAGTATGTATGCAAAAACTGAAATTTTTCTCCCCAAGCTTGCCATATAAGGAAAATGACACAATGGGGAGAGGAAGAACTATTTTGTAACTGACAGGTCTAGCTTCTAATAAGAGGGAATTATTTTACCAGGGCATTCCTATCACATTGTTATCTGTTCTGAGCTATTTGCTAGTTCTGCTAATGATGCTTGCTTAGAATGCTGGGCATTCAAGTCCTTCTGTATCTGTGCTGCATGTCTATCCCTCTACTCCTATCAAATCAGCTTTCCACTAAATTGCTGTGACCTTTGGCACCAATTGAACAGAATGCCTGAAGTGGGAGGAAGGGCGGATATAAATTGAATGAATGAATGAATGAAATCTATCATAATTCCTCAGCCCCTGCACTTATCCTTTTGAAATTTTGCAGGTTATTTTCCTCAAACCTCTATCATGTTTGTCATTTTCATAATAAAATAGTTGTCTAAAAGGGAGGGAAGCAAATCCCTTTTTGTTTCCCCTGTCAACTTTAAAGGTGCTTGGCAGAAAAAAAAACCTGGACCTATTTGCAATTTGGGGTACATGGGGTATGCCATTTTCGTACAGATTGCTGACAAAATAATAGGATACATTAAGTTAATCCTTTTTTAACTACCTCAAACTGTAGATTGTCCTTCCAGGAAAACCACTGCAGCTATCCTTCTGAAATTTGGCAGGATTCATCCAATTCTGCCAAAAAAATTAAACAAAAGTTTCCTTTTGGGAGGGGCCTCATATTTTAATGGTGCCTAGTACAAGACCCCATTGATTTATTTGTCTTTTGGCAGAAGGTATTAACTCATTAGGAGCTAATAAACCTGAAAATTCCATCCAATTCTGCCAAAAAGAAAAAAAGTTAGCCATTTTTTGTTTCCCCATGCTAGCGAAAGGCTTTGTTTTTCCAAATTAGGGTTCAGATCCTAAGCCAAATCAGGCAACCTCTGAAGTGATTCAAACTGGAGTGCTCTTTTTAAAATGCCAAAGGGGAGTAAGAACTGATGCTTGTGCACACTTTTTCTGACAGTGGCAGGCATTGCTGTCACTTACATAGATGGTACAAGGATGGGGCAGGGTGGAGACAAGGGGCAGGGCTGCATGGGAGCCAATCTACCAGTGTGCCCACACAGACATAGTCCTACCCTTGCCACCGGCCTGTCCCATCCTTGTACCATCTATGTAAGTCCAAGGAAGCAGCAGAAACACTGCTGTTGGGAGGATGGTGACACCACCTGGCACCCTTCACTATGCGGACTGCTCTTGCATCTGCCCCACCTAGATTTTGGCATGCTGCCAGCAACATACTTTTTTTTTGTTTAAGAAAAAGTATCCCTCTTTTGCTGACAGTCTTCTACAACAGGCAAACATACTATCTTCCGAGATGTCCACATTAAAGGGGAAAATAGGATATGAATTAAATATAAATATTTATTGACTGAGAGATGTTTGTTGTGTAAGATGGCATTCTTTTCTATGTAAATTGAATTATACTAGAACTATATTAAAGCAAGTTCTTGGTTCACTGAGAAGATCCTTCCAATAACATCATGGTCCCAAGAAGTGATATTTTAGGTGCATAGAAAATGTTGTTCGCTAAAGGCTGGTTCACACTGCAGCTGACTTCAGCTGAATTTTGGATAAAAGAGGAAGCTTTTCTCATCGCAATAGGGTTTAAAGGTTCACACTGCTTACCTTATATGAACCCTCAAACCGCTTTTTTCCCGTTCATAATGAAAGGAAAGGGTAATCTTGCAGCTTCCTAATGACCATGCCCTCTTAAGGTCGAAGTATCTCTTCCTCTGCAGCAGGCTTGCAGAACAGGAGCCAGCTGGAAAAGGTAAACAAAGGGGGAGAGAGTCGGCGGGGACTCACCAAAGCATTGGAGCTAACCATCTACACACCCTTAGAGATGTGAAACACAGATGGTTTTTCCTTCCCTTTTTGGATTTAAAGTGGATTGATTTGCTTTGGATTTAAAGGAGAAAGCAGCGGGACGCCTCCCCTTTGCCTCCTACATCATGTGATTGCTGCAAGTTTAACAGGTATGCAGGGAGGTTCGATCTCAAATTAAACTGCTGTGTGAACGAGCCCTGAATACAGATTCAGATGAGATCTCTTTCTGATGAGAGAAAGAGGAAGGGTAGCTGAGAGGGCTCCATATTATAAAAGTGCAGGTGTATCTGTCAAAACACTTTCATTGATCTGTTTCACCCATAGGATTAGAACTTTTCTTTCTCATTGGACTCAGGTTCCTTCATCTACATGACAAGCAGAAATACCACAGGGGAAGCTTTCCAACTGCATATCCAATGCAATCTCTACGAAAAAGAGAACGGGGCTCTTGCAATTGAAGAGGGGATTTCAGCAGGTGCAGGTTGCGTTATTATATACATATGTTGCAACTCCCTCTTACACACATTAAAGGTGCAAGAGACCTCTTTTTCACCTGGACACCATAATCTCAATTTGTTTTTGTTTTTTCATTTAGTTTTGGAAAACGGCTTTCTCACAAAATCTACCACTGATTTGATCTTCTTGACTGTCGAACAAATAAAAAGGCCAAGAAGCTTCATTAATATGCTTGGCACTGAGCTGCATTGGCAACAACATACTCTAGTTCTGCCAAGGGGCACAGGCTGTGGAAATTCAGGAACCTTTGGATCGTATTTGTTAAAGTTGAGTCATGAGCAGGTGACCTTCTGAGAGGACCTTGATTCTAAAGTATTCTGATGTATTTTCCCTACCCCCACCCAAAATACTTAATATCAGAACAGGAAAAAGCAGAAAGAAGCACAGTTTGTTCTTTTGGTTACTATAGTATCTTACTGAAATATGCTTCTAGTATATTTCCTTGGCCCATTAAAATCAAAATGCAAATTTAAAACCTTCCACCGAAAATGCTCTCATGCTTAGTAATGTGTTTGATATGCATTGAAGCAATTAATATTATAAGCTTTATATGCTAACTCTAATTGCTATACTTAAACATATAAAAATAAAAGTTAAGCTGATCTTCTAGTTTGATGTCCATTTGCCTGAAAGATATTTCCTTCTGGGGGACAATTAAGACTGATTTCACACATGCATCACTTGATTTCTTATAACTGAACTACTTGATTTCTTAAAGCTTAATTTAAGAAAGATATCAATAAACTGAAACGTGTCCAGAGGAGGAGGGGCCATAGCTCAGTGGTAGAGGATCTGCTTTGCATGCAAAAGGTCCCAGGTTCTATCCCCAGCATCTCCAGGTAGGGCTGGGAAAGGTTTCCTGCCTGAAACCCAGGCGAGCTGCTGCCTGTCAGTGTAAATAATACTGAACAAGACGGACCAATAACCTATCAGCTTTCTATGTTCCTATGTGGGTAACAATGATGGAGAAGGCTTTGGACCAACTTTTCTGAGGAAGGGTTGAAGGAGTATATAAGCAGCTTGGAGAAGAGGCAGTTAAGAAGAACAGACAGCCTTGGACTCTCCTTTGTTTTTTAACCAGAGGCTGGATGGTCACCTATCAGGAATACCGTCACAGTAGACTTCCTGCATCAGTGGGTTGAGCTGGGTGACTTTTGATGTCCCTTCCAACTCCCCTCAACACTTACACAAGGTTCACAGGAAGACATTCTAAAATCCTTCATGCAGGCCAGTGTGGTGTTGTGGTTAGTGTGTTGGACTAGGTCCTGGTAGACAAGGGTTCAAAACCCCAATCAGCTATGAAGCTCACTGGGTGACAATCTCTCAACCTAACCTACTTTCAGGGTTGTTCTGAGGAATGGGGAGGGGAAGAACCATGTAGTTCTTGAGCTTCTTTGAGGAAAGTTGCGCTATAAAAGTAAAAATAAAATAAAATACAGAGGATCCCTGTACACACAATGACATGGAAGAACTCATGTGTGCCATGATGCACCCATGCTGATCAGTGCCACTTCCTGGTGCCACAATTTGCTTTAGTGTATTGGATAAAAGATCAACTACCGGAAGCAGCACAAGTATGGTTTCACCTTCAATTATCCCAATATCTGTTGGGAGACAAATTCTGCCAAACACGGCCACTCCAAGAAATTTCTGACTTGTCTTGGAGATAACTTTCTTCTACAGAAAGTGGAGGAAGCAGCCAGAGGATCAGCTATCCTTGACTTGATTCTAACCAATAGAGATTATTTGGTGGCTGAAGAGGCAGTTACGGGAACTCTAGGGGAAAGTGACCACACCATATTTGAATTCTTGATTTTAACACAAGCAAAAGCTGAGAGTAGCCATACGCGCACCCTGGACTTCAGGAAAGCTGATTTTAATAAACTCAGAACAATTGTAAGTACGGTTCCATGGCAAGCCACCCTAATGAGAAAAGGAGTCCAAGATGGGTGGGAGTTTCTAAAAAAGGAAAATCTAAAAGTGCAATGGCAAGCAATTCCAACAAGGAAGAAAGGGGGGAAACAGCAGAAGAAGCCAATGTGGCTTCACAAAAAGCTTAGAGATGACCTGAAAACAAAAAAGGACACATACAGGAAGCGGAAAGAAGGCCAAGCCACAAAGGAAGAGTACAGGCAGGTATCATGGAATTGCAGGGATGGTGTCAGGAAGGCTAAAGCTGAGAGAGGGATGCTAAAAGCAACAAAAAAGCTTTCTTCAGGTATGTCCATAGTAAAAGACAGAGAAAAGAAATGGTGGCACAGCTACTCAATGAGGATGGCAAAATGATAACAGATGACAAAGAAAAGACAGATGTGCTCAATTCCTACTTTGGCTCAGTCTTCTCCCAAAAAAGGGTCTATGACCCTCCTGGGAAACATGAAGTAAAAGGGGCAGGATTGGAGCTTGATATTGATAGACAAATGGTCAAGGAATACCTAATCACTTTGAACGAGTTCAAATCGGCAGGGCCAGATAAACTGTATCCTAGAGTATTGAAGGAACTAGCTCTCAGAACAACTATCTATTATCTTTGCAAAATCATGGAGGACTGGTGAAGTGCCAGTTGACTGGAGGATAGCTAATGTTGTCCCTATCTTCAAAAAAGGCAAAAAGGAGGAACCGGGGAACTACAGACCAGTCAGCCTAACATCCATCCCTGGAAAAACTCTGGAGCAGATTGTAAAGCAGTCAGTCTGTAAGCACCTTGAAAACAATGCAGTGATTACTAGGAGCCAACATGGATTTATGAATAACAAATCCTGCCAAACTAATCTTATCTCATTTTTTGATCAGGTAACCTCATTTGTAGATTATGGGAATGCTGTGGACATAATATATCTCAACTTCAGCAAAGCTTTTGACAAAGTGCCCCATGATATTCTGATTAGCAAGCTAGCTAAATGTGGGCTGGATGGAAGAACTATCAGGTGGATCCACAGTTGGCTCCAGAATCGTACTCAAAGAGTGCTTATCAATGGTTCCTTCTCAAACTGGGAGGAAGTAACAAGTGGGGTACCACAGGGCTCCGTCCTAGGCCCAGTGCTCTTCAACTTTTTTATTAACGACTTGGATAAGGAGGTACAGAGCATGCTTATCAAATCTGCAGATGATACAAAATTGGGGGGCATAGCTAATACCATGGGAGACAAAAACAAAATTTAAAGGGACCTTGATAGGCTGGAGCACTGGGCTGAAAACAACAATTCAGCAATGAAATTCAACAAGGATAAATGCAAAGTTCTACTCTTAGGAAAAAGAAACCAAATGCACAGTTATAATACTTGGCTCAGCAATACGACATGTGAAAAGGATCCTGGAATTGTCGTTGATCACAAGCTGAATATGAGCCAACAGTGCAATGTGGCTGCAAAAAAGGCAAATGCTATTTTAGGCTGCATTAACAGAAGTATAGTTTCCAAATCATGTGAAGTATTAGTTCCCCTCTATTCAGCACTGGTTAGGCCTCATCTTGAATACTGCATCTAGTTCTGGTCTCCACATTTCAAGGATGCAGACAAACTGCAACAGGTTCAGAGGAGGGCAAAAAAGATGATCAGGGGACTGGAAACAAAGCCCTATGAGGAGAGACTGAAAGAACTGGACATGTTTAGCCTGGAGAAGAGAAGACTGAGGGGAGATATGATAGCACTCTTCAAGTACATGAAAGGTTGTCACACACAGGAGGGCCGGGATCTCTTCTCAATTGTCCCAGAGTGCAGGACATGGAATAATGGGCTCAAGTTGCAGGAAGACAGATTTTGATTGGACATCAGGAAAAACTTCCTAACTGTTAGAACAATATGACAATGGAACCAATTACCTAGAGAGGTAGTGGGCTCTCCAACACTGGAGGCATTCAAGAGGCAGCTGGACAGCCATCTGTTGGGAATGCTTTGATTTGGATTCTTGCATTGAGCAGGGGGTTGGACTTGATGGCCTTATAGGCCCCTTCCAACTCTTCTATTCTATGATTCTATGATGATATGGTCAGGCATTACTTTCTTCACATCCATACTTTGTATCGTTTACAGCAACAGAACCAGTCTTGGTGATTTGCAGAGGAATGTGCATGGTTCTTATTGCCAAGCATTGTGTATGAGGTGAAGTATGTGGATGTCTCATCCACATATGCAGATAATGACATGATGCTGCAGTTATGGACATGCACATCTAAATCAGACCTGCAGTTGGCGTATCCCAGCATCTGTAAACCACTTAGAAGTTTTTCACAATCAAGTGGTACATACACTTTGTTAAACAAACAAATAGTGTCATATGTCAGTGAGTAATTGGGTCTTTCCTATATGTGTTCCTTACTGTGGGATTCATTTCCTCCAGCCATGCATTTCTCTTTCTCCTTTCTAATGAGTAAGGAAATGGCTTCACAGGGCTCCTACTGGGAAGAAGGGTGGGAGATAGATTAGCTAATCCTTTCCAACTCCGTGATCCTATGTTTGTGCAAGAAAAATATGGTAGTTTACAAATGCATTAGAGAATAAGTATTATGCACAACATGCACATTTTCACTGATCTCAGCAATTCTGTTCAAGCCAAAAATGAGCCATTTGATGAGATGCTGTGATCAGAGTCTTCAATCAACATAGCACTCATAATAAATCACACATAATAAATCATACATAACAGGCCTCCCAGACTCTCTCAACACTGAATTCTTAAATTGTGTAGAAAGAGCAGCAGCAGAAGAAATCCCTGGATCCCAGCAGGACAAAAAGAAAAGAATGATCTGTGGTGAGAATAAGAATGTCTTGTATGAATCTGTCACTGGTTTGAAAACACAGCTGGCTCTATATTCCATTACCAACTTTTTAATCAGAGAAAGCCATAGATTTATTCACAGTTTATGGGACACATGCATTTGCTTCCTTTTCACCACATAATGAAGTGGTAAATGTCATGTTACCAATTACCATCCTGCCAACACTCCACCTTTAGCAGAAGGAAACATGGTTTCCCTTTTCTTGTACCACCCTTTATAAATAACAAAGCTGCTATTAGGGACTTTGCCTGTTTCCCCCAGCCCTTGTTATAAACATCCAGGTTTCCAGTCAAGCCTCAACTTCCCTGTGTATCTGTATGACTCTCAAAGATAACAGCCCTGGGCTGGTCCTCTGTAACCTGCTACAGTTACTTTTTCAGGTGCTTTGCTGCCACCATTGATATTGTTTTCCCCTTTTTGTTTGTTTTGCCACCCTTGCATTCTTGTAATAGCTGGCCAAGAACAAGGTGTCTTTAAAAAGAACGAATAAGTTTATTTAACAGATGTTTCTAAAGCAAGTTTGTTTATGTTTCAAGTAAAGCATGTGGTTTCTAAATATGTTCTTTACTTATACAGTTCCAACAGTCTTTCCTATATTGTCAATATTAACCTGCCTATATAGCCCTCTAAAAACCCCACACCCCGCACCCACACCCCCCCTACAGCCCTCTCTCTCCAAACATCAAAACCTATCCCTCTCCAACTTCAACTCCAACTTCAATCTCTATTCCACTGTCAATTGTCAAACCTTTCAAATATATATCAGTCATTCCACATTCACCCAGACAATCATGCAGCAGCATTCACCAACATTCCATGCTCTCGTTCCCCCCTCTCAACTCTCATTACTTACCATATTCAACCTATTAAAACCTCACTTACCATAAACATTGAAATAAATCCACAAAAGAAATATGGAGCATCACAGTAAACACCTTAAAGTGCAGCAGGGAGAGGCAAATGTGAAAACATATGGTGAAATGTGTCTGGAAACTGTGGCCAAAAGCATGATTCCACTATCTGTGCCCATATGTTCACAAACATTAATCTACCCTTCATACTTTACAACTGCAAAAAATAAAATTCATATACCAAATACGCTGTGATAATTATAAATGTGGGAAGCCCAGGTTCAGACCGCTGCTTATCGATGAAGCCTCTCGGATGGACAAATCAGTGTCTTGCTGCTTATAACAATCTTATGAGGTTAGTCAAGGGCCAAACTGGACATGACATTAAATGTGTCTTTGCATTTAATCTTTACTTTAAAAAATGCAAATAGCAGTTGCTGGGGGAGGGAGCTATCACAGCAGGAAGAAATGGGTTAAACACCACTACCACCCTGTCTCTTTCAGTCCCAATAATCATCAGCACCTCTAGCAGCTGCTATTTGCATTTGGAAAATGTGTACATTAAAAGCCAAGCTGCATTTATAGTCATGTCTATTTTGGTTCTAACTGATCTAGTCTGAGGAAGGCTGGGGTGCAAATGTGTTTTGTTGTTCACCCTTTCCTTTCATTAACTCTGAAAAACATTTTAATACACATAATTTCATATTCACTTCTTGGAGATAAAGAGGTTTTTTGGGTTTTTAATTTAATTTATTTTAATTGTTGCTTTCTCTTTGAAGTTCCACACTTCAGATCTTGAATGCTGATAAAGCTCAAACTTGTGCTGTTGCTTGTTGATACTATGCCATTGTGAGATATTGTAAAAAGCTGCAAATGTATGATGGCTTGTTTCATTTGCAGGGTCTTTTTTCATAAATGCTTAGCTCCTGCAAATCTCAGGGATTTGTGGGGAAAGCTGTAAATACGTGGCACTAATGAAAACCGGTTTGATAGAAGCACTGTTTTGCAAGCATCAGACAGCTTTTACATTGGGCTAGGTAAATCTTAATTGATTAAATCTTCAGAAATCTGCCCATGAATTAAATAATAGTTGTTTTTAACAATGGGATTATGCTTTTATATTATCTATTGCACTTTTTATTATTTCCTTATCATTATCACCTAATACTTTGTAGAAATGTGGGAAATAAATCAGTGAAATATTATCAGGAAAAAAAGTAGTTTTTTTTCTTTTTAGAGATTACACGCATGTGTCATTCACAGGAGGCTCCATCTTAGAACAGGCATTCACTCCCATCTTTATGAGAGAAGATGGGATGCTTATTGTAAGAAGGTACTTGCCACAAAGTTGTTTTAAGCACCTGTATTAAAAATAGCTAGCATTTTTTTTAAAGTTCCTTGATTAATTGATCTATTAATTTTTAAGAGATCAAAAGATTCTAATAGAACATTCTAACCATTTAAAAAATTTAAAATCTTGGAACCCAGAATATTCATTTGTGGTGGCACCTCCTTTCTTCTCTCAGATGTAGTGTATTGTTGGTGAATGGGTGATATGGTCCCATCTATTTATGAGGCCTTGGGCAACCGTCTCCATTCCCCACCCCTGCCAGGGCTTGATTTAATCAACAGCACAGTCCTATGCATATCTTCTCAGTTGTAACCCCACTGAGTTTAATGGGGTTCACTCCAGTAGTTCACTCCTGTATGTTTATTCCTTAGGTTATCATGAGGTATAAAATCTAACTGCAATAGTCTGGAAACTGCTCTTTGCAATATATTTTTAATGCAGTTTGAATGTATCCAAAAACAGGCCTTTGAGCTTGTGCCTCAATTATGTCTCTTTTGGTATCATTCTTGTCTTCTCCTGTTTAGATGTTGATTTGGCAATAAATGGGGCAAAAAGACAGCACTGTGTTTTTTTCTTAGTCAAACTTAGAGACACAGCCCCTCCTCCAAACAAGCACTAGACGTTAATGAAAAGCTTCCGCTGAGCCTTAAAGACCTGGCTCTTCAGGCAGGCTTTTGGAGTGGGACAGGTTTTAT
This sequence comes from Rhineura floridana, assembly GCF_030035675.1. Lineage (NCBI taxonomy): Eukaryota > Metazoa > Chordata > Lepidosauria > Squamata > Rhineuridae > Rhineura > Rhineura floridana. The sequence continues at coordinate 135,489,555 of NC_084483.1, read as the reverse complement.
TATTATTGTTTGAGATTTTTAATGCTCTAATGTAATTTGTATGTTTTTATGTTGTACGTTGCCCACAGTGGCTGGATAACCAGCCAGATGGGCGACTAATAAATTCAATAAATAAATAAATAAAGTAATGGGGTGGGGTGCCGCCACTCACCTGATCTCTGGTTGGTCACATCATTGCTGCTTACTGGAAGTAGAGGGAGATGGATGCAGCGCTTGGAAGATTACTTTTAAAAAGGAATAAATTACAATTACTGTTATATGGCCCCAAAAAGGAATTAATTACTATAACAATTATAATTGTTCTGAAAAGAATTAATTATTTTACTGTTACTCAAAAGTTATCGATACAATTATAGTTAAGTTACTTTTTTTAAAAAAACTAGAATGCCTACAAGCTGCTGGCCTTGGTTGCTGCACACCTAAGTAGTCTAAAACATTAAAAATAAACACACGCTCACAGAGGGTAGTAGAATAAAATTTTTAATCTATAATATAGCAGTGGTGGTCCCTCTGCTGATACAGGGGGTGGGGAGGGAGGCAGAGGCCACTGCTCAGAACTTTGTGCACCAAGCCAAGTACAACCCCCACCTCCACACACTCTCAGCCAGCAAGTGTTGTCTTTCTCACTCAGTCACCTTCTGGACCCTGCCCTGCCAGCAACTAAGGCACACCTGCCCAAGCAAACATTGCACCAAGTTAAAACACTGCAAATGCAGCAAAATAGCCAGGGGAGATGGCAGAGCCAGCTTCATGCACCAAGTGAAAATACAGTATTCACTCTCTCTCTCACACACACACACACCATCGTCTCTCATCTCCACAGTACTTCATCTCCATTCCACTGTTGCCTCCTTCATCCATATCCTTGCCCTCCAGCTCCTTTCTCTCTCTACTCCATTCTTCTCCACCACCATCCATTTCAACATTTTTTCTCTCCACTCCACCCGTCTTGCTCTCCACCTTCTCCCTCATCACCTTCTAAACACCCACAGAGCACGAGGGAAGAGCAATGTTGCACAGAAGGCCAGTTTGAGGCACATGATTTTCATCCATAAATCAGAGGAGTAGAAGATTTATCCTGCTCCCCCCCCCCGAAATTCCCAAAAGTAATGCTGGAAACATTACAATTATACCTCACTCCTCATGCTATTACAATCAAAATATAAATAAATTACCCATCCATTCCACAAAAAAGTAATAAATTACAAGTAATTTGTTTTTCCTAACTAATTGCTTCCAAGCTCTGGAGAGATGAGGTGGCAGTGAGGTTGGTGCAGTGCAAATGCATGTGTGGAGTCAGTCTGGTGCTCCTGCCAGTGCATTTGAACACCAGCCTTGCCATTGCCTCTCCCCTCCCCCTGTACTTCCCAATAAGCAGCAGCAATGCAACCAACCAGAGGTCAGGTGAGCAGCAGTGCCCCACCATGCTTTCTGCTACTGGCTTACTCCCTGATGTGTATAGGATTGCAGCCTAAATGTTACAGTCCTAGTTTTAAACACCCATGCAACAAATCTGAAATATAACTATTACTCCTTGAACTACAGTACAATAAAACACCCATTCAAACTTTTAGTTATGTCGATCTACCAGAGAGTTCATAATCCTAAACAAGTAGTTTTGTTTTGTTTTGTTCTATTATGTCGTCAAACCTTCCTGTGGCTGTGTGGGGTGCTATTGCTATTGTTTTGTTGTTATTTATTGTTATGTTTTTATAGTGTGTTTTATTCGTTTTTGTTTTAACCTTGTGTAAATTGCACACCAGGGACCTTGTGCTTGGGGATCTTTGGGGATCAAGCAACTAATAAAGCTAATAAATCATCATGATCATCATAGACTCCAATGGATGACAACTTCAAATTATCCAGATATTTAGGCTTTCCTCCAGCTTATATAACCAAGATTCAACATAATGTTAGCATAACAAGTGGGAGAGTTAGCACTATTGTGCTAGTTATTTTTATTTTGCAAGTGGAAGTGGTGTAATAGTACAAAACACTGTGCACCATTTATGCTGATGCAGACCACCCACTATTGCCTTATGCTAAGAACAGGGCTGTCACTATCAGAATGGCTGCTGTGCTAGTGAGCTGCCACAATTGGATCTCATCCTATATTTTTAATATATTTTTGCAGCTGTATAATAAAAGCTTTTGCTAGAACCTTTACAGTGTGTTTTATGGACAGTGGAACTATCCATAACATCTCTATCATAGCTAGAGCTTACTATTATTGCTATCACTTTGCTTTGTACCTGGAAACACACATTTTTTGTTGTAAATAAGAGAATTTTTTAATATTTAGAACTTAATGATATGCTTTGCATGAGAAAAGAGATGTGAAAAATGCTGCATGTCTGGCAGCTAGAACTTTCATATGTTGAGTTTCTATGCTGGTCATATGGGGGACACTACTAATTAGAAAATTATTTTATAAGGATTCATAAATATTTGGGCAGGTGAGCAGAACAAGTTATTTGTTTTGATTCTGGAATACAGGAAGCCAGCCTTCATCAGCTTTGAGAGATGGATTGTTTCTATGAGGACTGTTAGGCTTGAAGTTACTGACCATTTGAGAGCTGCAAAGGGGCCACAGCTTCACAAACAAACAACAAATCCCCAAATCTGTAGGTGGGAGGTTCAGCAGAGACATCAACTGGACCGCAGTCAATACACAACCAACACAGAGATAACTGTTGATTTTATTAATTAGCAAGCAAAACGATCAACACCTTCTCACACAGCCAGAGCTAACAAGATCAAAGCAGAGTAAAAGAAGACACTTGACACTTCCGGAGTGGGATCTCTCACTAGGATTCTGAAAAGAAGACAAGCCCCCTGACCTCAGAATCTGTTTTTGTACATTCAAAACTGACCTAGACCCAGCCTCAAAGAATCATCTATTAGACCAAGCTTTTAGGGATTATAATTGACAACCTCTATATATGATCTCATAAAGAAATCCCCCCATGAACTCAGATTGAATACTCCTGATCCTGCAAAGGATACCCTACTTCTCAATTTTTCACGTCCTGGTGCAACAGTCCAAATATCTGTTGAGACCCAGTTTGGGCACCTAAAACAATCCTAAACCACACTGAGATCATTTCTGTATAAATTGTGCCCCTATGCAGAATTCTTCCCTAGTCTTACCAGTTTTGATACTAAATAATTCGTTCTTTCTTATGATCATCTGTGATTACCTCATTCTGTCAAGAATAATTCTAAAATACCAACTCTTAATGTCAGCTCCTAATACTCTCAGTACTTTTTCACAGGCTGGACAATTAGCTGCTCTTTCACCTAGCCATTCTATCAAGTAGGCCACTGATACTCCCAGCAACTGCTTTCAGGACATGCCTGGTTTCTCTTCCCTTTTTCTTCTCCTTACCCTTCTAGCTCAGCTAAATCAATATGAAATTCGGCCTTCTCCTTTGCAAGCACTTAAAGCTATAGGCACTAAAAGTAGTTTTATAATAATAAGACATTTATACACCTTTGCCAAAGTATAGTGCATATCTCCTATAAAATCCTTAATCCCAAAATGCCAACAGGATACAACACAAACTCCTGCAACCACGACGAGGTAATACCATACAGACTTACTTCAGTTGGCTATCTACTCAATGTACTCTCAAAATGAACTTCTTGATCTCTAATATATGAATCTGGGAGTTTCATAGTCGTTGGGTAGTTCTTTGAGTTTAGCTTTATGTTTTAGATCCTGACGTTTCTCAAGTGAATTCAGATTTGGAATTCTGAATTTTACAATTTATGCAAGGATCTGGCATTAGAATAAACAGTAGTTCTTTCTGATCGCCTCCTTCTCACATTTTCCCTCCTGTTTGATAAATTCTTTTGGTACATTCTTGTAGAGCATTTGCATATATGGCTATTAGCCCATGATTCTCAAACATTATTGATCTTACGCCCTTTTCTAAGCTTGCTTCGCCTCCTGCAGGCCATCTAGCCCAGTGCCAACTGTCTATTAAGGGAAGAGTCCACAGAGATCCTGTATGCATGAGAATCTGGGAAAAGGGATGTTAAATATTCTTTTTGCAAGACTGCCTTACTCTCATCATTATCCCATATTTCATATTCTTAAAAGAACAAATAGTTGGGTGTTCCTACATCCAGCTTTGTCACTTATTATTTACTTCATTTCTTTCATCATAAGACCCAAGGCAACATACATGTGGTTCTCAGGCAGTCTCAGGCACTGACCAGACCCAGACTTGACTTGCTTCAGTAAGATGGTGACCTCGTGTGCCTTCAGACCATAGCCTGGGACTTGAGGCATGAGTGGTCTTCATGGCCTGAAGTGCCTTTTATCAGCTTCAGCTGATTTACCATCTATCTGCACAGAGATAACCTTGTAAGTTACCCATGCTCTGATAACCTCCTGATTGGATTACTGCAATGCATCATGCATGTGATTGCAGGTGAAAATGTTCTGTAAGCTAACCCAATGGTCTGCGTGCTAGTCTGTAAATCAGCATAAACTATCCCCAAATAGGGCAGCAAGATTATAAATGAGGACTGGTAGATATTGGCCCATCATGCTGGTACTCTGCCTTCTGCACTGGCTTTCAGTCCAATTCAGTGTGCTGTTATTGATATTTGAAGCCCTAAACTGCTTGCAGACAAGATACATAAAAGAAACCGCAGGTTCATAAGCCATATTATTAGTAGTAGTAGTAGCAGTAGCAGTTGTAGTAGAATTTATATCCCACACTTCCTCCCAAAGGAGCCCAGGGCAACAAACACATCAACAAGACAATTTAACAACAACAACAAAAAAGGAAAAGCATTCCAAAAACTGATTTTAAACATTCTAAAAACCAGATAAAAACATTATTTCACCCATGTTGCCAGGAACAGTCTTCTTCAGCCATCAAATGTCCGAGTAAACAGAATGTTTTCAAATTTCTCCTAAAAATCAAAGAGTGATAGAGACAGATACACCTCACTGGGAAGGACATTCCCAAATGAGGAGCCACCACTGAAAAGGACCTGTCATGGATCAACACCAACCAGGCAGCCCCTAGAGGCAGCACCATCAACAAGTCTTGCTTGCTAATTGTAGAGTCCAAGATGGTTGATACTGGGGAAGGTGCTCTTTTAGGTACTTGGATCCCAAGCCATTTATGGCTTTCTATGCTAGTACTAACACCTTGAATTTGACCCAGGAGCTCACTGGCAGCCAGTGCAGTGCTTTCAGGACTGGTGACACATGAGCCGATTGGGCTGTTCCACTTATCAATCTAGCAGCAGCATTCAGCACTAGCTGCAGCCTTCAGACCATTTTCAAGGCCAGCCCCACCAACAGTGCATACAGTTGTCCAGATAGGAAGTCACCAGAGCATGGACAATTGAGGCCAAGCTATCCCAGTCCAGAAATTGCCCTAGCTGGTGAATCACCCTAAGCTGGGCATAAAGACTCCTAGCCACTTGGGACTCTAGTGACAAGCTGAAATCCAGGAATACTCCCAGACTAGAAACCTGTTCCTTCCGGGGGAATACAATCCCTCCCAGATCAGATTGTACACCTAATTCTTATACGTAAGAACCATTCAGAACTTCTAACGTATCAGGGTTCAGCCTCAGTTTGTTGGCCCCCATCCAGCTCAACATCTCCTGATTCCGATGGAATGGGGAGATGGAGCTGCATGTCATCATCATACTGATGACACCATGCTCCAAATCCTCAGATGACAGCTTCCAACAGTTTCATATAGATGTTAAATAGCATAGGAGACAGAATGGACCCTTGTGGGACCCCACAGCCCAAAAGCCGTGCAGTCGCACAACAATCTCCTAGTATTACTTTCTGCTAGTGGCCTTGCAGGTAGGAGCAGAATCACTTAATATGATACCTCCAGCTCCCACTTCTTTTAGCCACTCCAGAAAACACCATGGTCAATGGTGTCAAAATCCTCTGAGATGTCAAGGAGAACCAACAGGGTCACATTGCCCCTATTTCTGCCCCAATAAATATTTATTTATTTATTATTTAATTTATATCCCACCCTTCCTCCCAGCAGGAGTCCAGGGTGGCAAACAAAAATACTAAAAACACTTTAACACATCATAAAAACAGACTTTAAAGTACATTAAGACAAAACATCTTTAAAAACATTTTTTAAAAAAGCTTTAAAGACATCTTAAAGAAAAAAGGGTTAAAATATATTGTGTTTTTTAAAAAAGGTTTACAAACATATTAAAAAGCAATTCCAATACAGACGCAGACTGGGATAAGGTCTCAACTTAAAAGGCTTGTTGAAAGAGGAAGGTCTTCAATAGGCACCAAAAAGATAACAGAGATGGCACCTGTCTAATATTTAATGATAGGGAATTCCACAGGGTAGATAGATAATAAATGAGGGCCACCAAGACTGTTTTGGTGCCAAAACTGCAGTGGAAACCAGACTGGAATGGATCTAGATCATGTTTCCTCCAGGCAGGCCTGCAGCTGGCCAGCCCCACCCACCCAATCATCTTGCCCAAGACGGCAATATTAGAGAATGGATAGTAGTTTTCTGAAACCTCTGGATCCAGGGAGGCATCTTCAATAGGGGCCACACCACCACTTCTTTCAAGGAGGTGGGCATAATTCCCTCCCTAGTGAAGTACTAAGTGCTCCCTGGACCCATCCAGTCAATCCTCTCTTGCTTCATTTTACCAGCCATGGTGGGGCAGGATCAAGAGAGCACATAGTTGTCCTTACTTCTGCAAGTGTCCTGTCGACATCCTCAGGCTGCAACAATTGAAACCAATCCCACAAACTGTAATTCAGTGGTGCTCCAAGGACCCCCAACAAGCCTGAACAAATTGTGGCATGATCTACTCTAATAATTTGTTTATCTTTTATCTTTGCCTTATTTTGTCTTTGATGACACCAAAATGTTACTGAAGTCAGACATGTTTACTGTTGGTTGTTACATCCCACAAAGTTGTATATATTTCTCATATACCTCTCTATCTTGGGGTGGTTTTTGTTTTTTGTTTTCCAGCCTTAACCCAGAAAATGCCAACTATTTGTCATTTGGTTGGTTTAGTCAGCAGCTTCTTTTCAACGGCGCAAACATTCCACCAGCGCAAGGATTTCTCCTTGTACAATGGAATGTTCTCCCCTTCTCCTCCTCCCATATGCTCCCTAAATCTGTTCTGGGTTTCCCCCCAACCCTCTGGAGCACATTTGGGGATGGCACAAGGTACATGCAGGGGAGGGGGGGGAGTCTCATTGCATGAGCAGAAATCCTTGTGCTCATGCAGATATTTAGTTGAATACTGCCCAGTGTCATCTCTGTATCTGGACTTCTAACATCCTTGTTCTGAAAATAGGCATAACTAAGTAAATGACTGCAGCAATGCCATACCTATGGATGGGGAAGAAATGTGCTTTTTTTTGCATCTTAATGAGAAACTATCACATTCAAACTTCTTGAACCAGTATGTGAACTGAAACACAGCTTTTGTTCTAAATTTGCACTTCTCCAAGTTTTTCAGTGTAGTTCTCCAACCAGAAATGTGCAGAAAAATGCGTATGTTAGAGAAATTGTGCATTGAAGTTCATATTAGGGAAATGTGTGTATTAAAATGCATATAGAAGTGAAAATAACATACTAATATGCATTGCATGAAGGAAAATTACTTGCACAAATGTGTATATTAGTTAAAGCCTCATACAACAATGAGTGCATCAGGAGAAAATCGCATTAACATTTCATGACTTTTTAAAAAATAATGCAGATTGATGTGGAAATGTGGAGAACTGAATTTAAGATTGGAGAAATGTGAAACTGAGTGAAACTGAATCTGAGAGATTCATGTATCCCTAACCACATCTTTATTTCAGTTCTATGGCCTCTACTGCTTCCAGCCTAAGCTGAAAACTACATCTGATCTAGAGCTAATTTCCAGAATTTATTAATACAGGTTGCACAGCAGTGGGGCTGGTTCAAACAAGCCACTGCAGTTTAAGAAAAATCCAGGACATAGTTTGTGGCAGTGTAGAGGGCTTGATGGGTTCTAAAAATCTTTCTTTTATTCTGATTGATAGAGGGAGTGTCAGGTGGCTAATTTAGTGTATAGTCCATGCAGAAGTTTATTTTGGATTAGTGGCTATTCCTGAGTATTGGATGTCAGCAAAGTCTCACAGCAGTTGCAACAATAAACTGTCTGTTAAGACCATTGCTGAAGGTGCGAAAGAAAATGAGTGGGAGCTCAGGATGGCTCATCCTTGGAGGGAGAACAAAGGAGAAAATGATCAGGTGAAGAAGGGGGAAGAAGGGAAACAAACAAGGAAACTTCCTTAGTTGCAAAAGAGTAAGTCAGTGAGAGAAACATAAGGTTTACTTTTTCTATCATCCCCTCTTTTCAGGTTACTTAACTACAAGTGTTGTTTGTCCTGATCAAAATGCCAGTCAAGACTTTCCCCCCATTTAATCCAGGTTTTTCCATTTTGTGGATAATCCAATAAGAAAAGGTCAATCCATTTTCAAATCACATGGAGCACAAGTGAGGATGCGCTATAGTACAATGTTTGGGTGGGCAGTAGGGATGGGTGAGAATTTCGATTCAGTTTGCATTTCAAGCAGAATTTATCAAATCCACACTTTCCAAAACAATATGAGAACCGAAACACAGCCAACCTCCGAAATTCACATTTATTAGAATTTTGGGGTGCAGTTCACCAACTAAACAATATTTACAAAATGCATGTATTAGGGGAAAGTGGGCATGAAAATGAATACATTAGTGAAAATTACAGGCAAACAGGCATGATGTGATGAGAAATGGCTTGCAAAAATGTGTAGCTTTGTCGAAACTGCCTGCAAAAATGTGTTTATTTGGAACATTTGCACTAAAATGGTGGAGAATTTTCATGAGGATTTAAAAAACATAAATAAAACACAGATTTCTGCACAAATGCAGCATCTGACGTGGCTTGTTTGCAATGTGATACTTTTACTTACATTGCCACCAAGAACACATAAACTGGCTAATTCATCATTATAGCAGTCAGCTGGATTGATAGGGAATGGAGCAGGAAAGGCATGTAGGGAGGCCCTTGCACAAAGAGTAGGGAACCTACTTTGCAGACTGTACAGTCCCTCTCAATCTTGCAACCGGCCTCAGCAGCCAACATGGGCAGAAAGGGGGCAACTATGAGCTAGCACTTTAAGTGAGTGCTTTGATTTGGATTCCTGAATTGCTCAGGGGGTTGGACTTGATGGCTTTATAGGCCCCTTCCAACTCTACTATTCTATGATTCTAAGATTCTAAGTGTGTGAACTATGAAGTTAGCATACATGCTCCTTGAAACAAACAACACGAGGTTGTGCCCTGGGAGATGAACTTTTCTTTCATACCTGATGGATCACACTTGCCTACTTTCTATCTGATTGCTCTACTGGCTTGTTTTAGGCAGCATTGCCGTTACCAAGATTTTTCCTGCCTGTTTTGTGTCTTTCCAGATGCTGCTCTCCATTCTGTAAACCATCTGCCAATATTCCTTTTAGCTTACTTGAACTACGGATGGAGATAAATTTGAATGCAAACTTACCTAATTCACACTTTCCAAATTAATATACTGCACAAAATACAGTTATCCTTCAAACTTTGTACTTCTCCAAATATTGTAGTGCAGTTCTCCAGCCAAGAAGAGCACCATTTATTTTATTTTTATTTATTCATTGCATTGCATTTATTCATTGCATTTGTATACCACCTTTTCTCCAAGGAGCTCAAGGTGGCATACATGGTTCTCTCCCTCCTCATTACACTGAGAGGCATTGAGTGGCCCAAGGTGATCTTCATGGCTGAGTGGGGATTTGAACCCTGGTCTCCTGTGTTCTAGTCCAATACTCTAACCACTAGCTTCTTCCCACATCAGAAGTAGAGTACAGACCTTTTTACCAATGATGCTTAGTCTCTGATATCCCAACTCCTGGCTGGTTTTGATAATTTCCCAAATTAGCATAATCAAGCACACATTTACGCCTATCTGAGCACTCACACTTTGGTCTAGCCACTCCAAACTAAAAATGAACTCTTCACAGTTCTTTACTTTTCTTGTTCTATTCTCCAAGGAAATACAGCAATGGTTGCCCTTTGAAGTGCTTATAAATAAGTATTCTGCAGAATCAACCTTGACCTCAGCAGCCCATCCAATGACAACACACTTTCAGGTGCTTCACACATTATGCGGAAGTAACTGGAGAAGATGTGAAATCCCAGCCTGCTACTGTAATTAAGCCAAGTACATGTAAACAAATAGTCACATTTTCTTCCCCTTTTTATCCCTGCCTTCATTCTCCTCTCATTCCTCTGTTGTTTCCTTGTTTGATTGTCACATTTCCATATCACCCTTCCTCTAAGGAGCTCAGGAAACTGTACACGATTCTACCCCTTCCTGCTTTTTCCTTACAACATTCCTGGGTGGTAGATTAGGATGAGAAATAGTGACTAGCCCATGGTCAATCAGCGAGCGTTAAGGGCTTGATAGGAATATGAACCCAGGACTAGAGATGAGAAGACCCAGGAAAAGAACACTGGAAAATTGTGGTAGTGGGGAAAGGGTTAAAAAACATTTTCCCCTACTATTCCCCCCCCCAAGTAGGACTTCCTAACCCTTGTTTGACACTGTAACCACTATATTGCACTGGCTTTTGTGTCTGCTTTTAGACTGTATACCCCTTACAGTCTAACAACAATAATAACAATTAATAATCTGAATTGACTTGTGCACCTTCTACATATAGGGGTCATATGAGTTCCAGTTTACAACACCTTCACTGGTTACCATTCCCTTTTTTTTGATACATTTCTAAGTGCTGTTTATGACCTACATGACTTGAGACCAGGTTATCTGAAAGACTCTATACAAGTCTGCCCACATTTTAAGGTCCTCAGGAGAAGCCCTACTTTCTGTCACACCAATATCTAAAGCCCATTTGGCAGTAACTCAAGGGAGGGCTTACTTAGGGTCTGAACCAAGGTTGTGAAACTCCTTCCCAAGAAATGTCTGTCTAGTCCCATCTCTGATGATCTCCTGCTTGGAAGCAAATACATTTTTATTTAGATGGGGTTTTGGCCCATAAGCTGACTTGAAAATATATTGCAATGGGTTTTAACTGCATATTTTATTGATGTTTTACCTACTTTGTTTTTATGATTTTTGTTGATGTTTTGTTTTATTTTATTATTTTGCACTTGTGCTATTGCTGTTAGCTGCCTTAAGCACCACTGGCTGGAAAGACAAATTTAATATATTTGTATTAACATACAAATTTAACAAATAAATAAGTGTAGACCAGATAATGGGAGCAGACTGTGTAATTCTCAAAAAGCAGTGTTTGTGACTGAGTGCAAAAACCAATCTGTGCAAACTTCGGCATATGCTGGTTGACAGCAGATGAATATGGATATCATTTTACTTCAGCCAGTCTGGATCACCACCTATTTTGTCGCAATGCGTTGCCAAGGAAATTACTGTAATGTCAGTGTATAGTGAAGCAGAAAAGAGTCCAAAGGATTTTTTTGAAATCCATTTTTCTCAGTAGATGGCAAGAGTTACAGCTTATTTTTTAATTTAAAAAGACTTTTATTATATAACATTTTCCTCCAGAAATAAATAACCTTTACCTAGGGAACTGAGCAAGGCATCAGATTGACTATTGCCCTTAAGAAATACAGCCATATACATCCAAACATTTCATCCAGTGTATAAAGCAGTGTTTGATATGCCTGTTCAGGTGTCACAGAATTGAAAGTACTATAAATGAGTTCCCATTGTTGAGTAATTTGTGCAAATGAAAAGAGAGCACGTCTTCATGCAGACTTACCTTTGAAGTTACCTTTGAATTTTGCCTGATATACTCATTTTTGAAAAACAGTTTTCCCTAATATAATGCAATTTTTTTGCTATTTTCACAAATATATATGCACTTTTATGCACACTTTACTTTAATTTATGCATTTTTCTACACATTGCTTGACTGAAGAACTACACTGCAAAATTTATTGTTTTGGAAAGTGTCTATTAGGTTGGTTCACCTTTAAACTGGAACTGAATCAAATTTCTCCTCCATCACTACCCAGGACAGAGGAAATATGGTCTTAAAAATGGCACCTAGTTATCTAGTGATGAGAAGTATTATTAGACATAGGAGGTGTCATTTCCTCACAAGATTCATGCTGAACCTACATTTGGTATATTTGCTGTTCCACTTCGTTGTCAGTCCTTTTTATGCTGTTACTTCCTCCATTTTTTTAAACAGTTTTGCCTAATATCTGAAAAACTGCAGAATTCCTTGTAAGAACATGAGTCGTTTTGCCACCATTATTAAATGCATTGAAATAAACATTTCTAAAGAGCTTGGGCTTTGTATAGAATATTTACTCTGCTGAATAGCCTGTGAACACCATAATTAAAATGGTTTTGTTGAAATATGTTTGTGGTTAGCTTAAAATTGACATTAAAAATTTATTAGATATTTCTCCATCTTAGATCTAGAGAAACTCAGTCTCTTTGACAAACAATCTAAAAGTTTAATTAATTGATGGAGAGAAAACTACAAAGAATGTACATTGACTATCACTGGGATGGCTCAATGTAACGGGTCAAATAAGAATGGTGGACTGAGTGACTTTCTGTCTATCCCACTATCATCAATATGGGCTGCTTTCCAAATTCTAACTGGGTCTCTTCAGCATCTGTCTCCAAGGGAATATTTATCCAGTCCACATAAGCATCTGTATATTACTTGCACAGCTCACATAGATGGGATATGTACTGTTTGTGAGCCACACAGCCTCCCCCAACAGCCAAGTATTTTCTTAGCCTGCCACCTAGTGCTCATGGCTTGTTACTACAAATGAATTAACAGCTGAGCTGAGTCCTGTTTGGTGATTCAGGTTTGGTCTTTGGGATCTATCATCTCATTGAGATCCTTAAGCAAATCATATCACCACTATGGACAAAGGGAAGAAGGCTCTAGAGATCAGCAGATGGATAGTGTATGGTGATGATGATAATGTGTCCCACTTTTAAACCTTATGAACAATTTCAGCTAGTATGAAGATGAGCATCTATCAAACAAGAAGTTAGCCATTACAATTTGATACTAACACTTCTATCAAATACCTTCCATTTTCAGATTAGTGATGCTTGAAGATAACAAAAATATGAATATGCATCATTCCAGCAATGGCACCGTTCATAAGGTTAGCGGCAATTTTCGCTGAGAAGATAATTTGGCAGATAATTGTTGTCCAAGTTAGGAGTACAAATTACTTCACACAAGAGGAGCAGAAGGCTCAGTTCTTATTGATCACATACACGTGCAAAATGTATGAGAACTGTAACGAAGAGCGGAGCTGCTGTAATTAACATTTGAATCAGGTAAGTACCAAATTGAAAATGAACACTACAGTTACACACAGATAAGAAACAACCCCCCCCATTATTTTAATGTTTTGTAGGAATTTCAGTGAACTATGAACTATGTTCAGATTCAAATGCAGGATTTGAGGTGGAAAAATGTGTAATAAGAATCTGAACTTGATTTTGGGACTCAGTTCACGCAAACAGCAAATGAAGTGGTGAAACTGTTCCAGGACCATACCACTTTAGACTGGGGGTGGGCAACAAGAATCACATGTTGTTCTTTCTTTATACATGCTTTTAGTTTGCAAGTATAACAAAAATAAAAAAGAAACATCTTCAGCTCACACTGACAATAAAAATAATCCATCAATCCAGACATATACATAAGAACATAAGAAGAGCCTGCTGGATCAGGCCAGTGGCCCATCTAGTCCAGCATCCTGTTCTCACAGTGGCCAACCAGGTGCCTGGGGGAAGCCCACAAGCAGGACCTGAGTGCAAGAACACTCTCCCCTCCTGAGGCTTCCGGCAACTGGTTTTCAGAAGCATGCTGCCTCTGACTAGGGTGGCAGAGCACAGCCATCATGGCTAGCAGCCATTGATAGCCCTATCCTCCATGAATTTGTCTCATTTCTTTTAAAGCCATCGAAGCTGGTGGCCATTACTGCATCTTGTGGGAGCAAATTCCATAGTTTAACTATGCGCTGAGTAAAGAAGTACTTCCTTTTGTCTGTCCTGAATCTTCCAACATTCAGCTTCTTTGAATGTTCACAAGTTCTAGTATTATGAGAGAGGGAGAAAAACATTAATATAAGCAGTCTGTATGTTCAAATAGATATCCAAATGAGAGTGATGATGATAAAATATAGGGCAGTGAGATCAGACTACTGAGTAATAGATGGTGGGTGTTTATCCTTCCAACCTTGAAGTATAATTCTTGTTGCAACCATAAGACCTTGCAAGATTCACTTCTTTTGTCCATCTATTAGTTAGTCCTGCACCACAGGAATATAATTTAAAAGTGTGTGAACGTCCACAGATATCAAGTATTTTCCCCAAGCAATGTTAATACAAACAATTTTTGACAAGAAAGAAGACATCACAGGACACACCCACATCATGTGCCCCAAAGAGGCATTATCAGCATTACATTGCCAGCATCTATCTGAATGAGCCAGTTCTGTTCTATAAAGGTGTTGCAGAGTTCAGTGTACCCAGAACATTAACTTTTGCTGAACCAAATTCAGTTTTAAATCACATGTTTGAATCATATGTTTGAATATTCTGCCACTTGTAAATACTATTCCACTTGCATGGAAAAACCCTGTACCTGTAGAACTAGATGTCAGAAAGCAGAGTTCTATAGACCTTTCCTAGGTAGAGTATTTCTTATTTATTTAAATATTTATAGACCACCCTTTCATAAAAAATAAAGCAAGGCAGAATACAATGTAAAACAAACAACATTACAATAAAATAAATAAAACATCAAAAATACTGTTTTGGAAATAAGGAATTCATGTTTCAAGGACCTGTCTGAATAGCAGAGCTGTCTAAAAGAAGACAGGGATGATTCCTGCTGAACCTCTGCTGGCAGGGACTTCCACAGGGCAGGGCCTGCCACACTAAAGGCTTGGTCCTTTAGTAAAGGCTGACCAAACCTCAGGAGTGTGGAGAACCACCAAAAGTGTCCCATCAGAGGATTCCAGTGATCAAGGAGGAGCATTAGGAATTAGATGGTCCTTAACAAAGTTTGGGTCCAAATTGTTTAGGGCTTTGTGAATTAACACAAGAACCTTGAACCTGGCCTGCATGGATTCCCCCACCAGCCACCACCAATTTTGCTTGCAACTGAGTAGAGCCCTAGGCAGTTTTTTCTGAAAGGGTTTAAACCAGCCAATCCAGTGGCGTCACTAGGGTTGGTGTCACCCAGTGCGGTAACTCATGGTGTCACCCCCCCATGGACCTCCTCCCATACCAGACCTAGGGTGCCTAGGGGCGGGGCGGCTCTGGGTTAGGGTTGCCACATTCCAGTTCCACAAATCCGGGCAGGCTAATTTGCATATTATGCAAAATATTTGCATATTATTGATATTTGGATTGTCCAGTTGTTTTGTTTTTGTGCCTAGGAATTACCACCAAAAACTGGGGAAAGATGTGAGAAATCTTTTTTTAAAAAAAACTTAACATTTTCAGCCTTAAATGCCTAGACTCTAGTTTCCAACACTATGGAATGTTGATTGATTGATTAAGAGGATTTATATCCTGCCCTTCTGCTGTTAAAAACAGAGCTCAGGACAGCTTACAAATATAATAAAAACAATAAAAATGCACAATCAATACAAAAACATAATAAAAACACAAAATAGCAACAAACATAAAGTAAGTCAGGGCAGCAGTACGGTTAACCATTACATATACGATATATTTCAGAGATGTGGTGGGTGGAGAAAAACAAGCCAAAATTATAAGAAAAGGAGTATTTCACACCACATGCTCAGTTCTAAATACTGTTGCAGCAAGTTTTACAAGTTCCTCCAGTATTCCACTGGTGCAGGCACTCAGACATTCAAAGTATCTGTATGTTTCTTAGGTTTTATAAAAGCAGAGCTTTGCTTAACTCACAATTTCTTCTCCCTTTGATCAACCACATCTACACAGGTTCCACCTCCATACTCAAAATGAAACTGGGCCTGGAAGTATACAACAACCCCACACATACCTTGCTAATTAGATTACCAATGCCAGGATGTCTGTCTTATCGACTACTCTCCTGCTCCCCCCCCCCACCGGGCATCATGAAAGACCCAGTCCTGGGCTCAGAAAGAAAATAAATATCTGGTCCTCTTCAAAGTACTGATAAGCCTCTTGTTTTAATTGAAATAATAATTATAAATTCTTGCTCTTATCACTAATGGGAGTTAATTATCTTGCATATGCTGCTGTTGCTTCTATGGCTGTAATGGAGTGAGGTTAAAGATAAGTGAAATGCAAATAGGGGGAAAAAACCACAGAAGGCAGTAACACTTTCCTAAATGTAATACCATACCAACCACAACAAGATTCCTGTGAGTAAGGCAGAAAACTAAGCATCTCACAACCAGTCAGGATTCCTAACCAAAAACCAAAAATATGATAAATGAAGAAATATTTATATAAGCATGACTATCAAATATATTTATTATTTACACAAACTGTAAAGATATTTATGTGGAATCCTAGGTTTATTTATTCAGAAGCAGGTCCCAGTGTATTCAGTGGAACTTACTCAAACAGGAACAGAACTGCAACCTCAAGTGATAAGCAACTTCATTCACACAACCCAAAATTCTGAATCATGCCACTTTACGCTGTTTTGCAACTGTTTATACTGGTTTTTATGGTTATTGGATTTTAAATGGCTTTATTTCTTGTTGTGAGCTGCCTTGGTTTCCAACCCTACCTCACAGGGTTGTTGGAAAGACTACACACACACACTGCAGATGTATAAATACATACAGCCCATATAATAGTTTATTGTCAAACCAGTTGGTCATTGCAGAAAAACCAGTATTAGTTTTTAAAAAATCAGTATTAGTTTCCTACAGAATAAAAACTGTAATACCTAAGTAAGCCCTGCCTACTTGCTTTAAAATAGGACTGAGGGGGACGGGACAGAAAGAGAACACAAACACAATTCTTTTTTAAATTCACTCCACAGTCCCATTGATTTTCAGCACATTCATAACCATGTCTACTCAAAAGTAAATCCTATTGAATTCAATGGGATTTACTCTGGACATATGGGATTAGCAATGCTTTTACCCCCACAAAAGCAAGTATTGGGAAGATTTTCAAACACTGCCCAGGATCTGACTCCTACACACAAGAGGGGAAAAAACTGAAATGTATATACTTACCCAATTTATGAGATTTTCAGATAAATGGGGGGGGAACCACCATTTTCTGGCCTTGCAATGAGGTTTTCTAGACACTGCCACAGGTCAACCAAACACTTCACTGATTGGCTGCAATCCTGAACGGGCGGGGTTAAAGCTACGAAGTGCTATACAGTAGTTTAAAAAAAGATTTAACGGGGGGGCTGATGTTTTTATGTATATCTCGAGAACCGGACTACCTAGAAACTTAAATTTTTTTTAAATGAAAGCTGAGAATCCAGGCCAGCTAAGGGGCTAAACGGGCACCAGGTGGCATGCAAAGAATCCAGGTGAAACCCAGCTAACCGGGCAATATGCCAACCCTACTCTGGGTGACACCCCTTCTCATGGTGTCACCCTGGTGCAGTCCGCACTCCCCGCACCCGGCTAGTGATGCCGCTGAGCCAATCTACTTCTATGTGAGAAGACAAAGCAGTGCTCTCAGAGACAAAGCTAACATGGGGACAAAACCTGTGGAACCGACAACATGCTCGATGCCCACCAACCCCTCACAATGTTGGGCATTTCATTAGTATTTGGACACAAATGTTTGTTTTGACGTTATTCAAGGAGAATCTCAAGGAGAGATGTATTTGCCAGGCTTGGTCCCCACATCCCCGTCGATAGTTTGAGTCAGCACTACTGGAAAAGTTGTTGTTGCTTTTGGCATCTTGCAGATGTCTTATACTAGATTTGCCCCTCTTGTCCTGACAATGGCACAGCTAGGGTTTTTTTTATGTGTATGACTCACCGGCACATAGTACCGACATCTCTCTCTTTTTGCTGCCCGTAGCAGCTATTTCATGCTGGCATTCATGGAACTTGTGGCCAAGATACGAGTACCAGCACCTCATTTTTTACTCCAAAAAAGCACTGGGCACAGCATTCACCACTTCATCTGAGGGTGAGAAGTTAGCTGAGGGGGTGCTGGGCAGAATGTGTGGCACACAAAACTCTGTCTTCCAACAGAGGGAAACAGCTGAGAGGCTGCCCCCTCCCCAGTTTCTGAAGTTTGAGGTGACCACCTAATGCTGCCTAATGATAGGGCTAGCCCTAAAAACGTGTCACACTTAGATTTGCCACAGCGAGGGGGGGTGGAGTATTTTTTTTCTCCCACTCCATCTGGATGTTTTGAAAAATGGAAATGGACTGCCTTCAAGTCGATTCCGACTTATGGGCGACCCTATGAATAGGGTTTTCATGGCAAGCGGCATTCAGAGGGGGTTTACCATTGCCTTCCTCTGAGGCTGAGAGGCAGTGACTGGCCCAAGGTCACCCAGTGAGCTTCATGGCTGTGTGGGGATTCGAACCCTGGTCATTTTAAGGGCATTAAGAGATGGCAACTGCAGGCTATATATATATATATATATATATATATTATTGTCTCTGCCATCATGAATGTTTAAGCTGAAGTCTGATGTGGCTACCAGAGACAATATTACAGATTTTTAAAAAGCCCCAGCCAAGAAACCAGCTTTTGTAAACATATGCTCTTGAGGAATATAGCCTGAGCTGATTTTATTATAGTGCAGCCTTATGTCACATTTTGTTTATCTCTTTGGAGTGTTCTGTCTGCATAACAATAATTAAGATGGGAACTTGTTAATGAGGACCAACTTTACAAGAGATGTTAGCCATATAATTAACCTGTATTCCAGGCTACAAGATGCCATGTGTAGCTCTGAATAACTTTTGAACCCAAGGCTAATCTTTCTCATTCAAAGCACTTTTCAAAAAAGATGAATTTGGGTAAAGTTTATAACAAGGTTATTTAATCAGTCTGCGTGACACCAACAGCTCTTTCCCCCATGATTCCTATTAAAAACTAATTAGATTTATCAAAGGTGGGGGAAAGCCTCCCACATAAACTCTTTTGAACTGGTGTTCAAAACACACCCACAGACATACTTATGATTTGCTATAAATACTTCCATACTGGAGCTGAATGTGAATTTTCTTTTATTGCATTTCTATCTTGTCTTTCATGCGTGGAACACAAGATGTTGACAGCCTCGAGTCAAGCACTGATCGGACCTATACCTGTTTAACTTGCTGAATAACAGCTCTCCCCAACCTGGTACCTGTCGAGAAAGCCTGTTCTGATCTGAAATTATGGCTTTGCCTTGAAAGATTCTGGATAACATGTGAGAAAGGAGGGTGATATCTGTGGAGAAGCAAGCATCTTCACTTATAAGCTATATGCTCATTATTTAGAGACACCTGTGTTATCTAGTCTCTGCCGGACCTTCAAGGTAAACAGTCTCAGGTAACAGTGAGGATGCATGTACGAGATGGTTCTGGAATTGCCTGGCCCATTACATCCTCCAGTCCAGAAGTCCTTTGATTGGCCAGGGTTCTAACCATTTATCCCTTGAATTGGTCCCGGGATGCCTAGGCCTAGACATTTCTGTCCTATTGACCCTTGGATTGGCTAAGGCATTTGCCTTGCTATAAAAATGTTTTTGAAATCCTTTGTTAGTTGCTTCCATGTTCCTACCCTGAAGTTTGTGTTCCTGATGTATCCTTTGCTATCATAAAGTTGTGTTGGTATGTATAGCGAAGGAATACCGAGACTTTATTATTTTGTCCTGTGGATTTTTCTCACCTGAATTTTTTGAGGTTTTATGCCTACCCTTTTGGGTGATTTGGGTTTAAGGAGTTTTATGCTGCTATTTTCTTGTATTTATACAATTTTAAGAAAACTACCTCATATTTACTTTGGATGTGTCCCTTCAAGTGAAACCAGGTACTGAAGCCAGCACCTCGGCCTTTTGGCTACAAGCTTTTTTGGCTTGAGACTCCAGGAGCAGCAAGGGTCACTTTAGTTCTTGCCCCTTGGAATCCCAGTCCTCTTTCTTTTGAGGTTTTGTCCCTCCCCCCCTTTGAACCAGGCTATTGCGAAGAGGGAGTGGTAGCAGTGTGACTGCCTGGCAGGCTTGGTACTTTTTACCAGCTCTGGCCAGATTGGCATCTGAGGGTTGCCTTACAAGCACTGTGGTCACCAGTGGCTGGAACCCAGTGATCTTGACAGTGTCCTCTAGATGTCTGGGGCTACAACTCCTATCAGCATGAGCTAGTATTGCCATGCTTGCTGAGGCTGGTGAGGTTATAGTCAAGACTACTTTAGAATGTGCCTTCACACCATGCGCTGAAGCTCCAGCCACTGAGAGCCAACATGTAAGTGGACTCCACTTGTGCTCACAGAGAACCTGCTTGTATGCACTCAGGAAGCTCACACATGTGGCTTCGTGCTGTTCATCTGAACTTTTAACATACAAAAATAGTTATTGCCAGCACATCCTACCCTCTTTTCAGAAATACGTATGCCTAGGAAGGAAATAACAGGTATGCACTATAAAACAAAAGGACTATAAACACCAAAGACACATAGACTGGGAACTGAATAGTATTTATCTGGTACTGGCCTTTTTCAAAGCTGTTGACAGGCAAAACTGGGTCACCTTCACTGTGGCATTTAGCAGGTAACATTTGTCATTAGCTTTTGTTGTTGCTAAATCAATACTGTACAATACTGTTTGAAATTGAAGGGTTTAATTGCTTGACTAAGGACTGAAACATTTCCTAAAATCTCAGAAAGAACAAAAAGTGAAGACTGCATCTTGGCAAATGGGCTTATTGAAAGGCAGTAATATGAGATTTTGTTTGGGGAACAATACATTTGTTGTACTCTGTGTTTGCCCCAATCCTGCAAGAGAGATTGATTTTGAGAAGCAGGCTTCCAGGTGCCTGGCCAGTGTGGAAGTGTGAAGAGTAATTAGCCTGTCATTGTCTTCTGTTAATTTAAAATCTGATTTAAGCTTTGCTTTCACTGATCCTTAATATATTGTTATAGGACTGGGGGGTTGGTATGGATGATTTCTGTGGGTACTCTCCACTGTAATTCTGTGTCTGTAGAGATGGAGTTTGTAGTAAAGGAACCTGCTGAACTGGTGAAGCCAGTTTCTTTGTTGAGTGAATAGACCTGTCAAGTTTACATGATCTACATGTCTAAAAACTTAGTCAAGAACAGATATGTTGCCCATAGGAACATATGGCCAGTGATGGAGGGTAGCCCTCTCTGCACACCTGGCTAGGGCCAAGCGATAGCCTTTATGTTAATCTGATGTGTTGCTGGAAGCTAGAAAGACACAGAAAGGCTTGACTGCTCTGTGTACTGAACCCCGAGCAATGGCTTTGGGAAACCTCCCTAAAAAACTAATGGGGATGCAAGATCTGTTGGAGTGTTAATGCTGTGAGCATCTGATACTCAGGTTGTATATATGTGTAAATGAAATCATATATCTTGAGTCTCTTTTGACCTTCATTCCAAGGAAACTGAAACCTGAGTAAGTGCAGGCACCCCTGGAAGTCTCTCACTGCTTGGAGATTGGGATGCATGCAACAATATGTTACCCTGCGCCTTTAAAAGCAAGCAAGTAGAACTCTAGGAAGAGGAAGGAAAATGTAGACCCCCAGGGCAGATGATGGGGTAGTGAATGAATGTAGTAGTTTGTTTAGACTTCTGCTGCATTTAAGAATGTTTTCAACATTCAAAGTTTGCTGGTCTGCATCTTCCTCACTTCCTGGTCTGGAGTGCAAGACACGCAGGAGCAGAGAAATGGGTTGCACCATGGAGAGTTCCAGGTGGAGCTGGCAGCAGGATAAGCTTCACCTGAACATTTCTCTAACAAATCTCTAGCAAACTCTGCGTGAGCCTTAAGCAGGGTTTTAAATTCTTTTAGGCCAAGGCTGGGAACATGTGGCTCTCCAGTTGTTGGATTGCAACTCCTATAAGCTCCTGCCAGCATGGCCAATGGTCAGGGACAATGCTCAGGGATCCTTAACAACAACAACAACATTTATTTATAATGCCCCTGCCACCAAAGGATGGCACACCAAAATATATAATTGAAATAACAACAGTACGTAACACCTCATCTCTATCATCATAACAGGCACCTAACGCCATCATCAAAACCAAATCATGTATTCTCCTTTCCTGCTTTAGGCTAGCCTAGTCAAGTACCGGCAATTTGGCAGGAAAACAGGAGACCGCTGTGACCTGTTGCCATCACAACAGGTTTTTGCTGTTAGCCTGAATAAAATGCTAAGATTCTGTTTTCTCTATAAGCATGAATCTCAGGGCCCCACTAGGCCTGCAATTCAATACTTAATTATTATTATAAAACATATACCTCTTTTTAATAGTTATGATCATACAGGTATGGATATATAAAATTCCCCATTACTAGCAGCAGCCCCAAAGTGGCCTTTGGCCTTTTTTGTTATTGAATGGCAGCTGTTTTGTGATATGCCACACCCCCCAAGGCAACTTACTTTGTGACCGATGCCCATGGCACTCTCTCAAAACTACAAATGTGACCACAGGACCCCCAACCCCCCCAAAAAAGTGGATCACTGCTTTAGGCTATTAGCTGTGCCACAACGATGAAGAGGCCTCCACCCTAACCCTTAAAGGGGCCTTGGTTGTCTTAGGAGCCCATGACTGTGGTGATGCAGAGGCAAGAGCCTGAGGATGATAATGGTACCACCTTAGATTTAAGAAGGGTTGGCCTCATTGTCTTTTTTGATTATGGGGGTTTGGTGGATGTAGGGGCATTGAGAACCAATCCCAAAGCCAAATCCTCTTAATGGTCTGAAGAACTAGCTATGTGTGGGACCTCTTTCCTAGAGAAGAGAGGAAGAGAGCCCTGGGTCATCATGACACCCCATTGGTTTTGACCGTCAAATCTTAAATACTTGCCAACTGCTTGGAATGAAAGACTTGGATTATACAAATTATGATTCCACAGTAGTAAACCCAGATTTCGGGTCTATTCACACAACATTTGGCACAAAGTGGCCATGAGAAATGCTTGCACATGCCAACTCATAACCTGTAGCAAACTGGTTGTGCACACCAATTGCTTTCAGCACATGCTGGGAAGTATTGTTTTTCTGCTGCTTTTCCAGCTGACACTGTGAAAGCCAGATCCTGTACATGGTGGGAGATGCACAAAACTGGCTTGGCCATGTGCAACCAACCAGATGGTTCTGTGAATAAACTCTAATAAAGAGGAATATTAAGGATTATTGCATTTGATACATACAAAATTAAGGTTGCAGATCATCTCACATCTGTTCTGTTAGAAACTAGTTTTTCATTCAAAACAAATTCCCTCACCTATTGTATGCCTAATCCTGCTGTTCATTTAAATTTATTTCTGTTATCATTAATTTATATCTGCTCATATCTGCCCCTATCAGTGTAGAGAAGCAAGGGACTCTCAAGCAAAGCACCACTTAGGGTAGAAGCACACTCACTGTTCTGCAAGATCCAGTGCGCCTCCACCTGTCTCTTCTGAAAATGGGGGTACATGATACTAGTCAAACTCAGTCCTTTTTTACAGCAAAATCTGGTGGGAGCAGCTTGAGTGTGTTTTTGAAAAATGCAGCTTCAAAGATATTTTGCAGCTGATCAGCAGATCAACCCATTCCCCCTCCAGGTGTGGCCAATGGAAATGCTTTGCTCTGGCAACTAGTGTGTTCATACCCTACAAGTGTGTATTAGAAAGTCCCCAGTTCAAATTTCTCCTCAGTCTTAAAATGATAGGCAGAAGAATCCTATAGTCACATTTACACTGTGAGTGAGGCAGGATCCCCCATAGTTGCAGCAGCAGAACATCCACAGCACCCAAACTATGGCAAACCTGAGAGGAGGAAGGCAGAGGTAAAGTGTGGCAGGAGGCACAGCCTCCATTCTTCCTCTTTTCTCCTGTTGGAGTTGTTGTAAGAGAAAATATTCCCTTTGGGATCTTTTTCTAGGTACTGCAAATAACAGTCCTTCGACAGGGAGTAAAGTAGCAGCAGTTTATTAGTTCAGAACTAAGACCCCAGTCTCTGAAATGAGACTGCAGTAGTCAAGAGAAGAGACAAGTCACTTTTATACCTTTTACATTATAGACGTTACATAGTGGTCTCTGCCTCATAGACACGTCACATGGTATCCATGGAGACAGTTCTTTGCATAGATAAGAACTTAGCACTTTGCTAACCACACAGGCTATATGGTACAAACAAGCATGGAAGACATAAACTTTGCATACCCACAGAGGCATGCTGTTCTAGGACAAAGCAGGCTACTGGAACAAAGTTTGTGGTTAATAACAGGATGCTATATAAAATAAGCTGAAAGGATGTGGTGCTCTGCTACTCCTGAAGTCACTGGGCAGATTTAACTGTGGGTACATCTCTTTCTCGCCTGGAGCCTATGTTTGTCGATCACATGGACTCAGAAATATGGGGTAACTTTGGCTCTTATCACAATCCCCCCTTTGTTCATAACCAGTTCACTGGTTCAAGAACACTTTATTATAAGGAAGACATTGCATCCTAATGGCATCTCTACATCCCTTCGAATCCTTGGCCTTTGGTGCATACTCCGATCTTCCCCTGGATCTAACCAATGAATATTGACCATGTGAGGGTTTCAAGATTTTAAAAAGCACACTCTGAAACATTCCACAGAGACATTATACACAACACAGAAATGTTATTAACCCAATTAGACAAGTTATTGCTCCTATTGCCAATCATCTTAATCATCCTGAACTAGGCAATCAAGAGAATAATAAGTCCTAGACAAGGGACTACTAGTGTTTCCACCTTCCATTACATTCATCCAAAGGTTTTCCATTTCCTAAAAGTTCTTGATCCTGGGTCTGAAGTCACCCTGGACAAGAGAGCCCATGCTGACAAACCCACATTTTCTCTGCAGAGACATTAGTTAATTGTTGATAAAGGATTAAAGGGAAAGGGATGGATGGCACCTAGAAAGCAAATCAGGTGAATTATCATAAATATCAGCTTCATAACTATTTCTACAGGAATTCAATTGCCCAAGAAGCAAGCAATATAATATCACCAATAAATTAAAAAAACCCTCAAAATATATGTTCAAAAGCATTTAGAGGATAGAGTATTACTGGTTGTTCTAAGTGTTTCTTTACTACATCTAGGGAGACAGCCAAATGGGTAACAATGCATGAGTCTATTTCTTAGTACGCTGCCTTTTCAGCTTCAGCTTTATTCCGGACAAAGGACCGGCAACCCACTCGTCTACTTCTGGACCTTCCTTTTCACCGTCAGAAGGCCATGCATTGCTGCCTATGAAGTCCGCCATCGTCTACTTCTGGGGACACAGTCCCTGCAATGTCCACTGGAGTTGGGGCCTTCTTGGTCCTAGTATAATGTATTCAGGAATTCTTCTCTTTCATTCTTATGTCTGGCTTATACGGATGTACAGGGACATCAAGGGGAAGGGCATAGAACTGAGCCACATATCTGCAGAGAGAGTGTTACTGATACTGCAATGACAGAACAAATCAGATTAGTTCTTCATCGCTTGCCAAAAGACTAGTATGAGTAGGACCTAAGGACATAATAGTGGATATAGGATGGCCAAACAAATACTCAAAAGGAGACAATCTTCCCGAACTTCTGGCCATCCAGTCAATTGATCTACAAAAACAAACATATGGTGAAACCCTTTGCATCTAGGCATATCAACATAATCAATTTGCAACCTTATAAAAGGTAAATGAACCCATAGCCTTCCTCCTGGAACATTCCTAGGTAGGCCCTTTGGGTTCGTTTCTTGACAAATGGGACAGTTTACCGCCACCCGCTTTGCTTCCTGATGCACTCCTGGAGCAAACCATTGTCTGGAAATGATATCAGCCATAACATTAGGTCCAGCATATGTTATTTGATGTAATTCCTGCAATAACGTTCTGAGTAAAAATTTAGGGGTCACCGGCCTTCCAACACCTGGAATTCTCCAAACCCCATCCAAATCTTTTTGCACACAATCCTTTGTCCATACATGTTTTTCTTCTTCCAAAACTGTTATATATAGTTTTTCAAGACTATAAGTAGTTAAATTTCCTGGTAAAATGAAATGCAGTTCATACTGAATCAGTCTCTGAGGGATAAAATGTTGTTTTCTTTTGCAAAAAGGATAACTGTTACCACATGAGGAACTCTCAGAATTAATAAATGTCCTAACACAATGTTCTGAGCGCGTTTGACCAATATTGCTGCAGCCACTAGCGCCTGCAAACAGACTACTTCCCCCCCCCTTTTCGACCGGATCCAATTGAACAGAGTAATAGGCAACAGGTCACATAGTATTTCCAAAGGTTTGGCACAACACATCTGAGTCCATATCCTTATTATTGTGAACATATAAACAAAGATTTCTCATAGTTGGGGAGTCCCAGCGTTGGGATGGTGGACAATGAGCATTTGAACTACATATACATCAATCTGGGGTCGAAGGCCTTCGATAACTTCATGGGAGAGTGAGTACTGTGGCACACTAGGATATGTCTTGTGTGGCTTAATAGTAATTTTTACTGGGGAAGCAGATTTCAACAAACCTACCTCTCCCTCTTTAATACTCCATAAAATAGGAGGTACAGAATCCAATTCAGAGGGAATTTGGAGGGAACAAATGGGAGCCTGTAAATACGCAATCAATTGTGACACCTTAAGTGCTGGCAGTACAATTCTCAACCCATCAGGTGAATAGTAAATGGTTGCATTTAACTTACATAAGAGATCTCGTCCCAACAGATTGACAGGAGAATCTTGCATTTTAAAAAAACTATGTTCAGTTGTCAAAAGATCAATTGAAACTCTAGTAGTTTCTGATTTCTTCACAGTCTGAGGCCGTCCTTGTATTCCCATAATTTGTACATCTGTAGGGCTTGATGTTACTGAGCCCTGTTGCAACGTTGAATAAGTGGTACCGGTATCGAGACTTCCGGGAAGGGTGACTTAGCCTGTGCCTGCTTTTGAGACGGGCTCCTGCCTCAAAAGAAGCTTATTCAGATATATCAGTCAGTTTTTTCTTTTTTTTTTTGACTGATTAAACTTCTCCCGGGTAGGGAGAAACGAAGAGATTAACCTCAAAGCCTATTTTTGTTGGGACGACCAGATCTCATTAATTTATGGGACGAGGTCCAGCCGACGAAGGTGGGACGGATTTTTAACAGCAAGCTCTATCTGATAAAGCGAACGTTCACCTTATCTTCTAAGAGAGAACGCACTAACAGGCAAGCACCCTTCTTTCTATATTTTTCTTTTACTTGACTTAAATTGTTGCTGTTTAAAAGAGATTTGCCAGATTGATCAGTTTTTGACATCTCACTGGGGAGCCATAACTTCTCTCTGCTACGCACTAATTAATAGCTTATCTCTGTTTTTGTTGCAAAAAGCTGTCCTGGATTTGCATTCTAAAGATATACACAGAAGAGGGATTTCTATTCCAGATTTTTATTTTGAAAAATATTATACTGTTTTGAGACTACTCTCTTTTTGGTCTATTTTATTTTGACGAATCTGTTTCTTGACGATTGCCATTAATTGTTTCGATCCTGGGAACTGCATTTTGTTTACTTAACTATTGGAGAGATAAGGCTGTCTGCTCTGTTTATACTGTGATGTCACCAAGTTTGGAGTATTAACCCAATTGTTGCTGAAATAAGAAGTGGTTTTCCTATATTTTTCTTTTAAAATGGCAATTAAGAAAGTGGCTGAAAATCTGGAAATAACTATGTTTCAGAAAATAATGGATGAGATTGAGATAATGAAAATTGAATTGAGTAAAATGAAGCAGGAGATTAAAGATATAAGGGTCCCTGTGAGAGAGGTGACCCTGGAAGGGGTCCCTGTGAGAGAGGAGACCCCGGAGATTGGAACAGGGGTCCCTGTGAGAGAGGTGACCCTGGAGACTGGAATAGGGGTCCCTGTGAGAGAGGAGATCCCGGAGATTGGAACCAACGTGGAACAGGAACAAGATTTGGAGTCTATGGACTTTAGAAATAAAATCTATTGTTTGGAACTCAATGTTATCTCTGAAGAAATGAATGAAGATTCTAGAGATAAAGTTATCAATGGCATGGATAATCTTCTGGACTGGAATGATGTGATGGAGCCCAATATAGAGAAAATCTATGGAATTAACTGCAGCCATGTGACAATGGAAAAACTTTTAAGAGATGACCCAGTGTATTTTGAAAAAAAGAACAGAGATATGATTTTACAGCAGTATTTCAGCAACCTATTCAGAATGGATGGCAAGAAAATATTTGGGATAGAGGTAATCCCCATCAGACTCTTACTATATGACTATGGCTTTGACAGCAAGATTATTATGGAATACTGATAATGGAAGATTGGATATTGAAATTACTGGACTTAACAAGACTACTGAAGATGGAAGATGGAAAATGGAACTAATAGAGATAATAGAACAATGGCTACTGAAATTATTGAACCTAACAGATTCTGATGTGATGGATTAATTGAAATGTTTATTTTGACTATGGTTATGACAATAAGATTATCATAATTAGTAATGAGATGGATTAATCGATATGCTTATCTGGAAAAAAAAATTGATAGATATATTTCTTAAAGAATTGAAACCTCTCTTTGACTTTTTGTGGAAAGAATAAAATAATGTTTATGAGATTTGATGATTAAGTAAGATAACTACTGGAGGAAAGGGATTTTATAATATGACTTAAGAGACAGGATTGTTATATATTATAGACTTATAACTGATTTGATCTTTGACAAATGGGAAGTCAATATTTTACTCTTTATTTTTATTTTTGTTTTTTTTTTTTCTTTTTTTTCTTTTTGTTTAACTATTTTTGATTTTGCTTTTTGTCTTTGAATGTTTTATGATTTTGTCTTGTATGTTTTATGAAAATCTGAATAAAAATTATTGAAAAAAAAAAAAAAGAATAAGTGGTACCGGTATCAACCAGACATTCATACACACATCCATCAACAGTCAAAGACACCATTGGTTCAGATGACAAACATGACATATAATACATAGAAGACAAATCAGACACTAGGAAAACAAGAATATATGTTGAGTCACCCACCTCATCCTCAAAAAAATTGACTGGCCATTTCTGATGGGATTTTTCCATCAGCAGGAATTATTGGACCCTTGAATTTAAGTCCACAGAGCCTCAGTGGGCAGTCTCTTTTTATAATGGCCAATTTCTTTGTAATAATGACAGGAATTATCTCCCTGTCCCCGTGGAAAACCATGTCCTATAGAAAAAAACTTTGATTGTAATTCTGAGAATTCTGAGGAAAACCCTACCACGTCCCCTTCCGTGGGATGGAGTCACTAAAACAGCCAACATACGAACTTGTCTGTCTGTTTCATCTTTCAACTCCTTTTGTCTTTCCTTCTTCTTAAACACAAACGTTGCCAATGAAACCACTTCAAACAATGACTTTCCCTATCATCCTGGAGAATTGTCATAAAAATATTCTCTAATGTCTGCTATACTCTGATCTACGTACAATGACGGCACCAACTTTCTGTTTGCATCTGCTTCTGCCTCTGAAATACTACTATTCTGTCTCAAAGACTTTGTCATTCTACTATAATAAACACTAGGACGTTCCTCAGGACCCTATTACAACTGTTTCACCTTAGTCCAATTCACAGACTTTTCACCAACCTTTTCCACACCTGCCAAAACAGTCTTCTGATATCTCAACAAATTGTCAACCACTGACCAGCATGTCTCAAAACCAAAGCCTTTCCCTCAGAATTCAAGAATGCATCCAATAATTGATCAATATCCCCAACAGTTGGTCTGTGTGTTTGAAAAATTGTTTTGAGGCGCCTCAAATTCTAAATCTTCCCTTAAGTGAAGTGTATTAATTTGCCAAGTAAGGATTTCACTGGGGCTGAAAGGAATATGAGTCAAACTAGAAGTCACATTTTCCCCAGCCAAAGGGACAGGATTGTATCATAGTGGAACTTGAACACAGGGGTCAGGATGAAAAGAGATTCCAGACCTTATTTGACTAGGACTTAGGCAGAGACAGAGGATTGAACAGAAGTGACAGAAAATATATCAGTCTTCATGATTGAGATTATATGGAGGAGGAGAAAAAATCTTTTTTCCAGATTTAATTTCCTGAGGATCCTTTTGTTTTACAGGCATCAGATGTTTAGTTTTAAATTTTGAACATTCTGATGGTTTTACACATGTGTAATTTTTACATTTGTCTTTGACTTCAGAATCATCCCAAACAAACCAGTAATCAATTTGACCAGGATTGTTGTCCTCTAAACAGAGGCGCAATTTGGTTAATATTGCCTGGTTGAAAGTGCCAAATTGGGGTCATGTCTTTCAGCGTTTTTCAGACATAATGGCCAAAAATTCATACACAAATTAATAAAGCGCTTTTTAGACAGTATGTGAGTCAATCTTGAAAACATTTTCCAATTTCTTAAGATACATGCCAATGGAGTGTCAGCCGGAATGGACTGACCTGTACCCATTTTGGGAGCACCTCAATAAGAGGATTTATCTCCTGTTATAATAGAACACCTCAAATAAGAGGATTTACTTCTGTGTAGAACACCTCAGGATTTATTTCTCTTGGAACACCTCAGGATTTAATTCTCTGGGAACACCTCAGGATTTAATTCTCTTGGAACACCTCAGGATTTATTTCCCTTTGGAACACCTCAGGATTTACCTCCTAATTCTGGAACACCTAGGATTTATTTCCTTCTATTAACCTGAAATTTGAATTCCATTGGCAATGTCTCTTAAGAAATTAAATTACTTTACTCTTGTTGCCAAATGCCCTGCAACTTTATCGGTCCCACCGGATCCCAAGGTGAAGAGAACCCCAAAAGGTAAACTCACCTGGGTGTGCACTGGATTGTCTCCAATCCTCAGGAGCTGTGGGGAAGCCGACCTAGTTCTGTCCCATCTGGGGTGCCATTTGTTGTAAGAGAAAATATTCCCTTTGGGGTCTTTTTCTAGGTACTGCAAATAACAGCCATTTGACAGGGAGTAAAGTAGCAGCAGTTTATTAGTTCAGAACTAAGACCCCAGTCTCTGAAATGAGACTGCAGTAGTCAAGAGACAAGTCACTTTTATACCTTTTACATTATAGACGTTGCATAGTGGTCTCTGCCTCATAGACACGTCACATGGTATCCATGGAGACAGTTCTTTGCATAGATAAGAACTTAGCACTTTGCTAACCACACAGATATGGTACAAACAAGCATGGAAGATATAAACTTTGCATACCCACAGAGGCACACTGTTCTAGGAGAAAGCAGGCTACTGGAACAAAGTTTGTGGTTAATAACAGTATGCTATATAAAATAAGCTGATAGAACAGGATGTGGTGCTCTGCTACTCCTGAAGTCACTGGGCAGATTTAACTGTGTGTACGTCTCTTGCTCGCCTGGAGCCTGTTTGTCGATCACATGGTCTCAGAAATATGGGGTAACTTTGGCTCTTATCACAGAGTCAATAGGAAGGAAACTACTTTTGTCTGATCCTGTTCAGATGTAGGTTCTTAGCATGTGTATGTGTGAGGAATCACACTCTTCCCTTGTGGTGCCCATGCCCTGTCTGTGACCCCACCCTATTTTCAGGGATCCACTTTGTTATACCTATCTATCTATTGTTAGCATTTGGGGATGTTCTCTGCCTACACAGCTGAATAATTTTGACATTGCCCCTTAGAGGCAAATAAGTTATTTTAGCATAGTTTCAGTTTCATTTCTGTTGTTTGTAGTTGGTAGTTAGGCCTTGGGTTGGCTGTAAAGTTCTTGATCCTGTTCTGTTGCCTGGTAGTGGAATCATTATGTAAGGATACAATTTGGCCAACGAGTCGCTTAGCCTTTCCACAGTGCTCAATGGCCCTTCCATGGGCAAGTTTTCCAGAAGAGGTGGCAGCTCTCCACTTCTGGTGGTGTCAGGAGCCCTCCACCTCATGCTAAGGCCCTTCATCTGGCAAACTAGTGAGTACAGGATTTCATCCTGAGTAGTATTAAACAAGGACCACATTCTGTTCCATATCTGAAATATGGCAATAATAATACTGGCCTATTTTACAGGTTGTTTCTAAGGACAGATGAGATAATGTCTGGGATGTTCTTTGAGCACTTGGAAGCACTAGATCATGCTCAGAGTGATGAGAAGGTTATGCATGTAAATAGTAGTGCTCAATATTATCGTCATTATTATTGCTGCTACTATTACTGCTATGATTATTGATATTCCTGTATCATTCCAATATGTCATTTTTAACAGATTTCCCCGCAACTTGTGAAGGATAAAAGATTTGCTGTCTGCCTGTGCCTCTTCCTGCTTATTTGAGCTCTGGGCTCCAATTTCTGTTCTGTGCTGTTCAGCAGCTCATACACATCAAATGCAATAGGCAAACAAGGATTCAGGTATACTTTCCTATCCACTATTGTACATTTTTTGTACTCTGACTCTGTTCATTAAGTGGCAACCTGTGAAAGATGATGATCCTCATATATGTTAATGTGAGGTTGATCAGTTCTGTCCTAGGTTGTTAATGACTTTTGAGGTTTAGAAGATGCTACAAAATTGGCTGAGGGTAGCTTCTTTACACCTACCCGAGAGGTTCTTTCTGAGAACATTTCATCGTGCAGGCACAAAGGTACCTCACATTGTGCTCATCTCCTGCACGACAAGGCAAATATTGCAGGATAATGTGTGCTGAGCTTCAGTCAAAAGAGTCAGTGATTCCAGACTCGGCTGAAACTGATTTCATATGCCAAGATGCAGCTGTTATTGTATAAGAGCTCCTAGGGTTGGAATGAAATCAGCTCATCCTTTGACTTGTACAGAACAGTGCTGCTGAAGCAGCCCAATTTCCTGTTGCTGCTGCTGCTGCTGCAAAAATGGATATAAAGTGTTAAGCATGTCACAGTGTCTGAATGTTTCACCAACTTGAAAAATGAATTTAATTCGTTTTTATTTTACCCATCTGAATGTTAAACACAGTCTTTTATTGTTTGTTTGTTTGTTTATTTATTTATCTTATATCCCGCCCTTCCTCCCGAAAGATCCCAGGGCGACAAACAGAAACAAAGCAATTTAATAAAAGGAAAACACACTAAAAACAGCTAAAAGTGTTCCAAAACACTTAAAAAAAAAAAAATCTAAAACACATTCAAAGTATAGCAAAACACAGTTAAAACCATTTTAGTCACAGAACAGACCATATAGCCAACCACAGGAAAAAATGGGAGGGGAATCTCATCACATCAAGGGCAGAATTGCAGCAGAGTTACATACTAGCCTTGCGTTTGTGTCCTGAGGCTAATATGAAATTGTCCAAAAAGATCCCTACATCTATTCCTTACTCTTTTCTGTAGCACAATGTCCCCAGCTGCAGTGAGTAAGATAGCAGAGAGTGAGAAGGAATGATGCATTGTGGCACCAAAGAATGGAAAGGAAGGGGAATGGTAGAGATACTGACTTATGTAGAGAATTCTCTCTGTTTACGGCAGGGGTCACCAACATGTCCTCTGTGGGTGTTGTGATACCTACAAAGGCCTTCAGTGGCATTCCCAGGAGGTAGCCCAGAATCTGGGCTTTCATTATTTAAAAAAAATAAGTCTCTGGCCTTCCTAGAAAGAAAGTTATGGAGCAAAATGTGCAGGTACCCTTTTAAGCAATTTGTGTGAAATGAGCTGGCCTGGCACCTCCTGCCTGTCAGTATTATTAGTAAATGAGTGAAGTCAGAATTGTGATTGATAAGTGAATTGTTTGGCAGTCTAGGCTTTGGTTTAGGGTTGGCATTGGAGAGAAACAGGGTTCTTTAAAATCTACATGACAGGCAGAAATTCAACAGGTCAAGCCTTTTCTAGTGTTGAAATTCAGTTATGGGAAAAGCTTCACCATGACTACTTTCTAATTTTCAGTTATCTTACCCCCCCCAAGCCTCTTTGTGACTTGTGCCCCCAACACTCTCTCAAATTTTGAAATGCGCCCTCTGGTCAAAAAAGGTTGGTGACCCCTGGCTTAGGGAGTGAACAGAGCATAATGTCCAAGGCAGGGCTGGGATGAGAAGGGCATCAGGTACAGCTAGACTGTAAGTCGAACACTCAGCTATATCTTGTTTAAGATGTTACACCAGCCACCTGGCTCCTGCCGAGAATGTAAACCACACAGGTGACACTCATTGTGATAATCTGCATGGCTTTTGTGTTATTTGGGCTGATTTCACAATTCTGACTTTAAAAAAAAATCATCCTGAAGAAAAGGGGCATCTAATTCTTGGCCCTCACATCATATCCTCAATTCAAATCACATGAATGTTTATTGCTTAAGCCCATAAGGTTCCCCTTTGCAACTAATATCAGGGGCTTTTTGGGGGGGGAGGCAAAGTGCTTGTACCTTTCCACCCACATTGCAGTCATGCCCCAACTTCATCCCCCCCCGCTGCTTTTTAGTGAAACAAAGAGTTGGGAGTTCCAATTGCAGTTGTGTGTTGTGTGACCCTTAATTACAACACCCTCTGACTCGCAGCAGCTTCGTGAGTGAGATGGTTCAACAGACATGTATTTATGTATTGGCTGTATTTATATAAAATTAACCAATGACATTCTTTGGGCTGCTTACAGCATAAGATGATAAAAAATACTATTTAAAACACAACATCCTAAAATAAAAAGTTTCCAGCAAAAGGAAGAATTAAATAACTAGTTCAGAATTCTAAAAAAACAGATTTTTTAAAATGCCAGGGAGAATGAAAAGGCTTAACCCCGCACTGAAATTACCATTAAAGAAAAGCACTCTGTGAGATGTTATAGAACTTTTATCTGTGTTTTCAGATTTGTGGTGGCTTATTCATACATGCAAGTTATCTCCTGATCATGTATTCACCAAGCGAGGAATATACATGGGTACCATCCCTCCAAGACAGCCTTCCCCAATCTGGTGCCCTCCAGATGTTTTGGATCACAGCTCCCATCGGTCCCAGTCACTGTGTGTGTGTGTGTAACTATGTGTACATAGTATATTTTGAACAGTGACTACATTTGTGTGTATAAATAGTCACCGTTCAAAATATACTATCTTCCCATGGCAGTTTTGTTATGTTGTTCATTAAAAAAAAAAGAACAGCTGGTATAGTGCAGTGGGGAGGAGACCCTGGCTGGGAGTCCAGAGTCTGTAAGTTCAAATCCCCGCTCGTGTCTCCTGGGTGTAAAGGGCCAGCTAAAGATCATCCCACAGTGAGTGGCTCAGGGGTAAGGTGCCCTGCCACTTGTGCAGCTGGATAGTCCCAAGGAGCCCAGTTGCCCCCCAGCTGGCAGTTGCAGACAAGGAAGGGGCTGGCTTGTGCAGCTGTGGCAAGCTGAGCAGGCCCTAGCCAGCTGGGGAGGACTAGCCTCAGAGGGAGGCAATGGTAAACCAACTCTGAATACCGCTTACCATGAACACCCTATTCATAGGGTAGCCATAAGTTGGGATCAACTTGAAGGCAGTCCATTTCCATTTCCATTTTAAAAAAAATTAAAAATGAAGAAGTGAAATGTGGTAGAATTTTGGGGAGGAAGAGGGAGGCGAGTTCTGAGAACATGATGTTTGTCTTTCCTGTAGTTCATGCAAAAGCTGTTCAAAATCTGTCAAACTCTAATAAAATATAAACAGCAACATGTGCAGACCACACAGGCACACGACAGCTTCCATTGCCAGGTCCAGCCTCCCATCAGCCCCAGCACAAAACTTGCAAGGCATAAAAATTGGGAAAATCTAATATATACAATTTTGAACAACTGGGGGCGAGGGACATCTTTGCCCATCTCATGCCTGACAACAGTAGCCTGAAAGGGTTGGGACAGTTATTTTCTCCTTCCACTGGTTTGCCAACTTACTTCCATGCCTTTAAAATGATCTTAGTGGGTTTGTTACTGTATATATTTATTTCACGTCTGGAATTAAAAAACTTTGGTTTCTAACCTTTTTTCCTTTCAAAGAACTTGCAAGTACTATGAGCTAGGGATGGGGTTCACTGCATGGTGCTGATCTGCATGCATTTTGATAGTCCATCATTTCTTTACTGGTCTGTCCTTTTTTCTTTCAGCTTTTCTGGCGCTTGCCAATTAGATCTGCTGCGCGCAGTTTTGGGTGATTCAATCTGCAGGTGTTTTGTTCAGGTTGCAAAAATGACATGATTGTTTTTGTAGATACTTATGTAAATGACAGCATTCCACATAGTTTATTGGCAGCGGAGAAAAACATTGCGTAATTTTTAGGTCACTGACATGAATGAATGATCACAGTGTTCCACGTGGGTTTTTGGGGTTTTTTTCAGTCATACAGTGGCATACACAAACAGTACAGAGAGAGCGAGAGCAAGCAAGAGACAGCCCTTGGTTAACTCAGGACAGCAGCAATGAAAGGGGTGGGGGTGGGCTAGGCAGGCAGCATGGGTCAGTCTCATCATCATAATGTTTCCCATGCAAGAGATTCAGAATGCTCTGAGATATCTTGTTTGAAAAGCATGACATTGCAGGATGATTTGACAATTAAGATTGAAGACATACATAGCCAATTTGTTTTTGCATTATATTGCGATAATGAAAAATGTTTTGTAATATATAATGGACAAATGGAAATCCTGTGGTTGACATATCTTAATTATGAAAAAAAATGTGTAAAATAGAGGGAAGATTTGGGGGGGGAATCTTGCGGATTGCAGCCGATGGCTGCAAAATCCATGCTGATTACAGCTGTGGCCCAGCGCAAGAAATCAATGCCACTCCAAAGGGATAGCGAGCTAGCGAATTTGGTTGGGATCCGGTACCAGGTTCAATTTTGTCAGATATTCTTCCCCATCCCTACTATGAGCCCTAGAATTAAGGACCCCTGAGGATTGTAATAGTTGTCAAAGATCAGAAGCTATACAATAGGGTTTGCATAATAAGCTGCAGTTCCACCACCCCAACTCATGACCAATTAGATCATCTGTTGTCAGAATCACATCCTCAGATACCACAGACAGAGATCCTCAAGTTCATACAGCTATGGATTAGAAGGATGAGCCTGCTTCAGGAAATTTTCACATCCGATCCTGTTCCAGAGGACTGGGAAAGTCCAAAACCTCAGCAAAGGGGGAGTATTCCTGAAGAAGACTACTCAGTAGTGACTCAATCCCCACCCCACAAAGACCCTTGGTCATTTGCCAACTGCCAGCACAAGTACAAGTCTTGTATTTGGTCTTCCGTAGCTGTAGCAAGAACAAATGTCTCTTCCTGAATGGTGCTCCCCCATTGATAATTCAATAAATAGTCATTTGGCTAATTAAGCACCTTCATCTTTGGTTCTCATGTGGATCACTTTTGTCACCCAAGTCTAGATATGGTATGGACTTGGTATATATTGACCCGATTGGCTGTTACCATTCACCTTGCCCTTTAGGGCTGTCAAATCAGTCCATGGCAGGAAACATGTATTGTTGTACCTGCAGTGACTCAGCAACTTCACTTGTTGTTTTACAGCATCCCTTCTGCTTCCATCATTTTATCTTAGCCAATCTTTTATCATAGGGATCCACTCAGAAAACCAAGTCTTTTACTGTCTGTCTCCAAGAAACCATGTTGCTCAGTCTTCGTGGGATCTCACCTGACTGAGACTGTTTCAAGCCAGTTCCTCCTGAGCACACATGCTCCAACTCCAGCTTCCTCTCCTGGCCTCTTCTACTTTCCTAAGCTTAGAACCTTAAGGGGACACAAATCTTGCGATCTCCCGAACGGAATGCTTCTCCTTTTGGGATTGTCTTGGAAGAGCTCTGGAACTCAGGTTGTTATTGGAAATATAGTTTTACATCAGGATAGTACTGGTGAAATCCTGAATGATCCAGAATAGCTAGTCACAATATGCAGACAATGAGAGGTTGACTGTGACATACATCCACAAAAGTTGTACTTAGCCACTAAGGGCCCCCCACTACATAGCTGTGAACCTGCATGCTTGGGTGAAACCCAGGAAATACAGCCCTTTGAACAAGTAATTATTAGTGTTTTAGTCCTTTGTTTCCTCTCTATCACCCCAATGTCCTAAATCTTGTTAAATTTTCACCCTTGAGTGTTCTCCACATCCACGTCATGTGCATTCAAGCATTCTCCATGGTGTGTTTAAGCCTCCAGTTCAGCCTGCTGGTTGCCTAATGCCATTGCCCACTCCTTCTAAGTCAACCATAGAACTCCCCACCTCTGTCTCTTTCTGTCTCTCAGAGCAACAAGGTAAGTGGAAGCTATTGGTCCAGGCAATGTGGGAATGATCAGCCTATATTAATCTTTACCCACTTTATTCTTTTGCAAAGGGTGTATTTGGCGTTTCAAGCTGCAAAGCTATTTTTACATGTTGACCACCATTTTGATTCTGTAAATAGATAAAAAAATAAGTTTGAAATCCAAATTCAAACTCAGTGTTTTTTGTTAATTCCCCTAATAGCTTATAAGGGTACAGTGCAATATACCCCATCATATTCAATGAGCTCCATGTTAAAGATCCCCAAATATCACATGTCCATATCTCTAACTCGCAAGTTCACATAATATGTGATTAGGGACACATGTAGTCATGCTAACCAGTCTCACTTGTGTGAAACTTCTATCCTGGTTCTGCCACCATAGGGTGCTAGCTTATTCAATAAGTTCACTATCTGGAGGCAAGCTATAATATGACCACAAAAGAGAGAGTGACTTCTTGTGTTCGGGTAACAATCATAAAACCTCTGCAGGTGACACACCAAAACAAATTGTGCTGTCAATTCAGTAAACAATACCTGTATAATATAAATAGCTTGTGTGCAGGTTCTCTGATTGCCATCATTTTTAGAAGAAATGAATATCTAGATGAAGTTTAAATATAATAATCCCAAAGACAATTTAATACAGGTAAAAAAAGGTAAAAATACATAGCCATGAAAACAGAGAGTCTGTATTCCAACTGCAATTATGTTGATAGATTTTTGTTTGTGTGCATATAACTCTCGGGATATAATTAACATTCAGGGAAGGCAGAGACAGGAGGTTATTATTCAGGAGTACCTATATTTCTGGCCAGCTCACTTGTTCTACACATAGAATGACTTCTGTGATATCATTATTTATTTTATTATTATTTATTTCTGACTTTACACAAGGAACAGTCTCAAAGTGACTTGCACAATAAAAAAATTGTAATCATTTAATGGTTCACACAAAAATATTGTTGTGAGTTTGCAGGTTGGCATGGATAATTCCTGAGTCTGCTTCCAGCCTCTGATGTGGAATCCTGTGCCTTGGGCGAGGGGCAGGCTCTGCTGGCCAGATGAGTTTCTTTGTTAAGCTAGTAGAGTGGCCAGTTTGCTAATGGGTCTTTCAGGTGCCCAGCAACTGGTGAATGGGCCAGGAAGATCCTTTTGTCATTGAAACTCTTCAGGAGAGCCTCCCCCCCCCGGAGACTTTGTTTTTGTGCTTTGAGTGTGTTTAGGGTTGTCTGAGAATGGCTGGGAACTGGAGGCAGGCAGAGAGGCTGGCTCTCTGCACCATGGCTTTAGGATGCCTCCTGCAACCCTGATGGAAAAGCTGGATATTGGACTGCTGATGCCTTGAACCCCTCCATCCTAAGCTCAGGTTGGAATGTGTGTAAATAAACAAACCATATTTCATAAAGACACCACAGTCTCCACTGACCTTCTTCCTCAAGGAAACCAAGCCCAGGAAGACCACAGGGACCCCTGAAATCTCACCACTCGGAGACTAGGGAGGCTTGCAACAATATACACCATTAAATGGGCCTAGGAACTAGGGACTGTATCTAATGAAGTCATTGTGTGAGCTAAATAACTTCCACTCATTCAATGGGATTATCCCTCCATGTCTTCCCCCCCCCCTGCACCATCCTCAAAAATCTGTAGATGTTCTCTCAAACCAACATTTGGGAGGGGTATGGGAGGGCGGAGAGGGAGATGAAGTCCCCTGGCATCATTGGAAGTTGTTACTCTGATGCAATGTCTTAGCTGGATTCAGCCCAATGTATGCATTTCAAAGGAACAAATCCCTTTGCTACCAAAAAAAGGTGTCCTGCCTTTGTTGATACCTTATACTATAGTTAGTATAAGGACATAAGAAGAGCCCTGCTGCTGATAGATTTGATAGCACTGATAGATTTATGTGTCCGTGTGTGCGCGCACGTGTGCACTGTGCATATAGCCAAAGGCCTATGCTATCTCGTCTCCCACAGTGGAGAATGACATGCCTCTTAGGAAACCCACAAGTGAGGGCAAGAGCACTTTCCCACTGTTGTCTAGCTACAGGTATTCAGATGCAAGGTGCCACTGATCCTAGAGGTAACCTACAACTATCATGACTAGTCGCCATTGATGGCCTTATCCCCCATGAATTTGTCTAATTCCCTTTTAAAGCTATCTAAATTGCTGGGCCATCAACACATACTGTGGTAACAAAATCCATTGTTTAACTATGCAGTACTTTTTTTGTCTCTCCCGAGTCTCCCACCAGTAAGCTTCATTGGTGATCCCAGGTTCCAGTATTATGGGAAAGGGATTCTTTCTACCCACTTTCTCCATATACTATGCATATAAATTTATTTTATGTTTTCCTGCACCTTTCTTCTAGACTGACAAGCCCCAAATGTTGTAACTGTTCTTCACAGGGGAGTCGCTCCTTCCCCTTGATCATTTTAGTTGTCCTTTCTTGCACCTTTCCAGATCTACAACATCCTTTTTAAATGTGGTAGCCAGAATTCCAAGTGTTACCCTGTATGCCAATTGTGGTTGCACCACAGATTTGTATAAAGGCATTACAATATTGGCAGTTTTGTTTTCAGTCCCTTTCCTAATGATGCCTAACACAGAATTTACCTTTTTCATAGTACCTATATAGCACAGTGGGGAGGAAAACCTGGCTGGGAGTCCAGAGTCTGTGAGTTCAAATCCCCGCTCGTGTCTCCTCGGTGTAAATGGCCAGCTAAAGATCACCCCCACAGTGAGTGGCTCAGGGGTAAGGTGCCGTGGGCAAGCTGCATAGTCCTAAAGAGCCCAGTTGCCCCCCAGCTGGCAGTTGCGGACAAGGAAGGGGCTGACTAGTGCAGCTGTGGCAAGCTGAGCAGGCCCTAGCCAGGTGGGGAGGACTAGCCTCAGAGGGAGGCAATGGTAACCCCCCTCTGAATACCCCTTACTATGAAAACCCTATTCATAGGGTAGCCATAAGTTGGGATGACTTGAAGGCAGACCATTTCATTTTCATAAACACTGGGTCAATGTTTTCAGTGACACCCAAATCATGACCCCAAGATCACTTTCCTTATCTGCCATTGCCAGCTCCAATTCTGTCCGTATGTAAGTGAAGTTGGATTTCTTTTGCCCCATATGCATCCTTGTCACCTAATTACATTGAATCACATTTGCTACTTTTTCTTTTGCCCATTCCTCCACGTTGGAGGTATCTTTTGGAGCTCTTCACAATCCTTGTTTTTACCACCCAAAAGAGTATGATACCATCAGCAAACTCACAGCTCACCCTAACTCTAGGTCATTTATGAACTAGTTAAAAAGCACTATTCCCAACTAATACAGAACCTTAAGGGACCCAATTTCTTACATTACTTTATAATGAGAGCTGTTCCTTATGAGATACAGAAGTACCCACAACATACTCTCCCCCCAATTCAGTCTTGAATATATCTAAAAGAGGGCCTTTTAGTCACGCTGAGAATTTCACCCCTGCCCTCAAAGCTACTCCCGATGGTTAGGAA
Organism: Rhineura floridana; assembly: GCF_030035675.1. Classification (NCBI taxonomy): domain Eukaryota; kingdom Metazoa; phylum Chordata; class Lepidosauria; order Squamata; family Rhineuridae; genus Rhineura; species Rhineura floridana. Next base: position 135,447,586 of record NC_084483.1, on the reverse strand, counting down.
TGCAACAAAATATCAATGGTAACAAATTGTGGATTTTGTTTTGAAATGCAAAAAATAGTATGTCCTGACCAAGCTATTGTTGTGCACACAATAAATGGACCGGAATTAGAGCTGTGTGAAATATTCACCAAATATTGGATCAAAAATAGATTTGGAAGGGATATGAAATATTCCAGCCCTAGGCATTTACTGTTCATCTCTTATGGAACCTGTTTGCTGCCATGGTTTCCTGTCTCTGCTGTTGCTTTGGTGCCAATTTTTTTCCTGATTAGGGCTTCTTTCTTTTCCCGAGAATAATACCAACCAATCAGGGATCACATAGTGAATGCAGGGACATTATGGCACTATGTGACCAATCAGATTTGGCTATGTGACAATGTCACCAAGGAAAAACAAAGCCAGATTGAAGGGTATAACAATGCTTCCTGCATCATCATCCCAGCCACTTAGATCAACAATTGCTCTCATTCTATATGGGTGACCACTTTCACCTGCTTTTAAAATAATTGAGTGGGGATAGTAGTTTTGACTGCCGAAAATGTTCACGATAATCACCCTTCCTCAGTAGTGGCTGGTGTGGTGTGGCAAATTTGTCCACCTTGATGGCTGCAGGGCACTGGTAAGGCCAGGAACGCATGGTCACACCAGTGGGAGAGCCAGATTGGCTCCTCTGGTGCATCTGCCCAGACCTGACCTCACTGCCACTCTATCCTGCACAGCCCTGTCAAGGTAAGCTGTAGCAACACCAGGGTCAGAAGGGCAGCTCTACAGTCACACTGGTCACTACTGCTCCTACTCGTTTTAGCTCAGCGTTATTTTGAATTGGCTTAAGCCTTGGTCTGTTTATACATATTATGGATTGGGCTGCAAAACAATCCAGGTTTCAAAGAGAAAAGTAATGTTGACTTGAGAAGGCCAAAATCCATTCATTAGTTTGTCTCCACAGCATTACACTTTCAATCAAGTTTTCTCGTTAGAAGAATCGACAGAAGCTATATGGAACCACCAGCCTGCATCCTGTGAAGGTGGTTGATAGGGAAGTAAAGAAAGAAAATCTTGGGGTGTAAGTTGTATGTAAAGAGAGAGCAGAAAAGATTAGTAGTGGTGTGTAGTATGTGACACTGAATTCTAAGTGAAGAGCATAGAGAATAGAACCATTAACTGGAATCAAAGAAGGGATGAAATGCACACTGACAGTGGAATAAAGGTTGATCAGCAAACCATAGGCTGATTATATAGCACTTAACATCGTTTCTTATGCCAGCCTAAACAGCAGGCACCAGAATAGAGTGGGCAAGCAGTAGGGTTTAGGAAAAAGTCTAATCCCAAAAAACAATTTTAAAAATTAGGAAAAATAAATATGAAATTCATGCTAGGAAATGCAGACAACATTTTGCGTATATGGCTGTGGTAAAATGAAAAGATTCACAAAAGAGTTTCCTGTTAATCAGAATATAGCTGACCTTTCAATGACAAGTAACAGGGTAGTGTTTTTTTAATTAATACACTTGGCACAAACAGGAAGGATGTTAGTTAGCACAATTAATATACTCATCCCGTCTATTTAAGTGCTCTCAGGGGCATGTCAAATTGTAGAGACAACATCTTTGCTTGAGTAGCCATGTCTAGAAAAGCCTTGTAGAAAACCAGAGACCTGTGTATAGGGGTGTAGTCATTCAGGTTCTTGGGGGGTCTTAGAACCTTTACTTTTTTGGGAGCAGGATCCCTGTGTGTACAGCATCCTGTGAGCCAATCAGCAGGAAAGGGGACTGTCTTAGCCACTGAGAAGAGTCTTCTAACATGCTTCCTTGACCTTTCCTACTGATTGGAGCTAATCAGAGTGAAAGGTGAGTCTGCCATTGAAAAGAGTATTCTCAATAGCTAATACTCTCTCCTTTCACGTTTATTGGCTCCTAGGGATGTCTATTGTGCGAGAAGGCATTAACAAGGATTTCATTCTCAACCCCACAGCAAAAAAAGGGGAGGAGGCATAGCTAAGACTAACATGAAGGGACCCTGCACTTCTGAGTTTGCCACTCCACTACTGCCTGTGTAACCAGTAATATGTACTGCTCTAGAGTTAATTTTTGCATTAAAAATAATGGAGAAAAGAACATAAGTGATCTTGAATCTGATTCTGATGTGGTGAGCTAGGTCAGTGGATCCCAAAAGGTTGGTGACTCTTGGATGTATGGGATTACAGTGTATATGGCAGGAATGAGGAATCTGTATCCTTCCTGTTGTTGCTTGACTACAACTCCCATAATACCTCACCATTGGTCATGCTCACTGGGGCTGATGGGAGTTGGAGTCCAACAACATTTGGAAGGCCACAGGTTCCCCATCCCTGCTGAATGGGATTGCACTCTTACATCTGAGAAAACATGCTGAGGATTATACCCTTAAATTAATTTCTAAGCAGGGGTAGCTAATGCAGTACCTTCCAAATGTTTTGGAATATAACCCCCATCAGCCCCAACCTGCATAGCCAATGATAAGGAATGATGGGAGTTGTACTCCCTAACATCTGGAGTGTATCACATTGGCTACCCTTGCACTAAGGTGATTGTGGCTGCACAATCCTATGCACATTGACCAGGAAGTAATCCTCAGTGAACTCAGCGGGGCTTATGCCTGAGTAAACATGCATGTGAGTGCACCGAGTAAAAATTACATTGGCTAGAATGTACATTCATTTTCATCTCTGCATTCCATCTTATGGCTTTCAATTCTGACAGAAACAGCACAAGAGAGATTGTAATGTGCTTTGAGTGTCATCTATGGAAAGGTTAAAGGCAATAGCTTTTAGGGGAATCTCATTCTTTTTAATGTGTGAATGTTTGAGGCACTTTGAACTCCCACCCACATGCCTACAATTCATTATGACAAAGTGCAGTATTCTAAGCCTGTATTCTAGGTGAGACAGTGTCGCCTGTCTCACCTAGGCACAGTGCGAAAGGGAATGAAGTTGTTTCCTAACATTCAGGGAAAAGAAATAAGGGGTGATATCCAACATTAATCATAGTAGATTGACTGAAATTAATAAGACCATCAGATTTGATTAGTCTACTCTGAGTATGGACATCACACAAGGATATTACCTGCTCTTACAACCAACTGTTGTAGTGATATATGCAAAGGTTTGCCACCCAGTGCTCCTATTTTCACCAGGCTGTGAGAGGGTAGGGATGAGCACTCTTGATATAGAACCTAGGAGAGCTCCTAGGAAGAGCAGATGTTGATCTGACAAAATCCCCAAGCAGACCTTGATGACTGTGCCCAGTGAAGTTGCAAAGAAATAATAATTCCTTCTTATCCACCCTTCGCCATAAAGTCTCAGAGTGGGTCAGCTATGTACAAATGCAATATTGGAATCAGTTAAAACAATTTACGATTGAAGAGTAGCTTGTCAAAGGTCAGTTAAAGAGGTCAGGGTAAAGAAGTTATACATTTAGAGCCATGTACATTTATTTGAGAGATTCAAACTTTAGATTTTAATTATAGGCAGTGAACTATTTTAAATCTGTGTATATTTACTGTTCATGCAGATAGCAGTGAGTGTTTAACACTGGAGAAGTGTGAACTGTCTGTATATTTAAACAAATGGTAACCACATTCACATCAATGTGAAATGGCAACTGGGTAAGTGCAACATGCTTGCTTTCAAGACATTAAAATAAAATTCATCCTGAACACATAATAAAACAATATCAGGTTTGAACAGGCCCCACAACAGAAAGATGGAGCGGTATCATTGGATAGCAGATTGTGAGCCATCTGCCCGTTGCCTGCCAAGAGTTATTTTCTCTGTTGCCTTTAATGTTTTCAGATAAAGCATCAGTCAAGGTGACAGCGGCAATTACTCAAGGTTTACACAGGTATTTGTTCAAATCCGTCTTTAAAGAGGTTTGCAGAATATGGGGTTGACAGAGTAGGAATGACACAGGGATAGCATTAGTATTTCTTCCCTACCATTTTCCCTTAGGGCCATTGTCTGGGAAAAAGAATTGCAACTCTTAGCATGTTTTGCTCTAGCAGGGGTTTCTCCACTCTCTGCTGCTGAACACCAAGAGACCACAGCAACAAATCCTCATCAAACAACAGAGTTGTGCCCTGTTTCCCAAGTCAAGGAGGAAGGCAGTGTGTGTTGCTGTCTGGGTGACAAGAAAAAGAAATGAAAAAGCCAATCACCTGCGGGCTACTGGTCCTTGCTTCTTTCAATAATCAATCTTTCTGGAAGTGTAAATTCCACTGCAGTGAAAGGACTCTTAACCTTCTTAAACCCCGGGGAGTTCCTTTTTTTTTTGGCTTCCTCATAACTTTTATGAGAGACGAATTGGAAGCCATGATGTACACAGCTGGGCTCTGTTATAATGTTTGCTTTTGGTTGGGAGTATCTCCTGAGAACAATGACAGGCTCCTGTTTTAATTTGAAGGGAAACTGACAGGTCTTGAATTACTTGATATGGGCCAGGTGCTAAGGTGCATTTGAGGCAGGCCCTGGGTCTCTGCAGCAGGTCAGCTCTATTGCCTGTCATTCCTGGCAACTGCCCTCATCTCTCTATTTGTGCCATGCTGCACTGTCATGACCTCCCCTCGTTGGCTTTTTGTTTCATATTTTCAACAAAATATCACTTACTCCTCATTCACAGCTGATATTTAGGGCCAAATGATATGTGATGTTAATTGGGGAATGCCCTTTAAAAAAAAAAAGACAAAGTATATACTAGCCACAGGACAAGGAGGATTTTCATCAGTACTGCAGCGAGGAAAGGAGATGGATTAAATTCTCCCTCCCTGCCCCTGCAGTCCTGTCAGTGCTCTCACTTCCCACCCACCCCATTAGCTGCTAGTTACATTTTTTAAATGTGCAGATTAATTACATTCATGCAATCAACTTCACATCTCATCTGGACCTTAGGCATCTTGCTGGTAGATATACCAGATTAAGAGGCTTCAGCCTGCTGCTGCTTCACATTTTACATGAAAGCAGATGGAAGAAGAAATGCCAGTGTTTCTAATAAATTCTGTTTCATGCTTCCTATGAAATATTCAGAATGGGAATTGGTGTATCTCACAGCTTGATGCATAAGCTCTACAAAGAGGATACAAGAGGGCCAAACTAGATGTGTCTTTGTGCAAATGCAATGAATATTTCTCTTTTTAGTAAATAGCAGTTGCTAGGAAGACTGAGCAGATGGGGAGGGGGAGTTTAACTCTCTCTCTGCATGCCACAGCCCCAACAAAAATCACCTCTCTAAAGCTAGAGAGCCAGTGTGACGCAGTGTTTAAGGTGCTGGGCTAGGACCTGGGAGACCAGAGTTCGAATCCCCACATAGACATGAACCTCACTGGGTGACCTTGGGTCAGTCACCGCCTCTCGGCCTCAGAGGAAGACAATGGTAAACCCTCTCGGAATACTGCTTACCGTGAACACCCTATTTCTAGGGTTGCCATAAGTAGTATAGAAAGATGTAGCAGAGCTCCTGCCGAATCCTCTAGTCCCTCAGCTGGAGGAACTTCAGTACAGACTTGCACCTAAGACTACATTTCTTGGGAGTAAGCCCCATTGAATTTAACTGGATTTGTTTTCAAATAAACATACACAGGGTTGGTGCTGGCTTCTGAATCCAAGGCTACCATCTGACATTGTACTTAATTTGCCCCAGAGAATATAAATTTTCAAAGCAAAATCATCACCCATTAGCTGTCCCCTAGCTAATGATCCATTTGGGCAACTTCACTCATTACCTAGCAGAAAATGGAAAGAAAGGACTTCATTGGCACAAATGGAAGCTTCCTTTGAAATACAATTAGCACCTTTGGAAAAATGGAAATGGACTGCTTTCAAGTCGATTCCAACTTATGGCAGTAGTATAGAAAGACCACCTCCTGTCAAAATGATTGATGATGCCCCCTGACCCCTTCCCCTGACCCCTTCCCCCAACCCCAGCCCTTACCCCCCCTTTCAAATGACATCATCGACCCCAACCCCTGTCTGTGGACCTAGGAGTGTTGATTTATGACCCCTGACCTCCCCCCACCCTCCCCCACCCACAACACTTTGGAAGTGGACCCTTTTGGGGTCCATTTCCAACCCTCCCCCTCCAGATGGCCCCACTGTTGCTATGGCAACCATCAGGCCGTTTTGAACCAATCAGGAAAGGGGGGCGGTCAGAGCAGGCATTTTGCATGCCCAGGCATGTTCTGTGCCTTGAACACATCCCCGGCCAGTATTGCATGCCCAGGCTTGTTCTGAGCTTTGAACACAATCTGAGTTTTGAACATGGAAGCAGCCAGCACTCCATAGAAGCAGTTCAGGGGAATTAACCAAGCAGCCAGCAGTAGAGGAGCCTAAACCTCGAAAGCACTATATTAGCACAAGTTCTGATGAAGATGATTGTTTTCCACCAGCTAAACTGCTAAAAGAGGAAGTGAATGAGGTCAACCAAAGATGGATCAGCATGTTGGAGACGATTGCCTCAGATAACGCTGTAATGCCAGTAAGCTTTTATTTGGAAAGTAAATGATTGAGGAGGTGTAAAATAAAGATTGCAAAAATGTTAAAGCATGTGCTTAGGGTCCTTCAACAACTGAAAACTCTGTTGAAGTTTGTCAACAGCCAACACCTTCAGCTCTTTGGAAAATGGCATCAATAGGAAGCATTAAAATGCAGACTTGTGGAGTCATTATTTCCATGATGTAGTATAAAACCAAAGAAAGGTCTGTGTATGATTTTCTAAATTATTATTATTATTATTATTATTATTATTTAGGATTCTGCAGATCTGACATCAAATCAGCCCTCCCATCTCATCCTTAGAAGCATTCTTGGGATTCAAGCTGATGAAACGGACAATATTTTACCAAGAAAACATAGGGGGGCAATGAAAGCCATTGTCAGAACAACTGTTTATGCCATTTTAAAGCACTGTTTAATGCAACACATGAGGGAGTCATGCATTGACTGTGTCATAGATGCTCCAGGACAGAGTTCTCATGAGTGTCTTTTCTGGAGGGAAACTGAGATTTCTAGGAAGTTACGATTTATTAGTGGCAAAATATGCTTTAAAAATGTGCTCCATGTTGTTATCTTAACAGCTTACAGCCTGAATTGTCTTGTTCTAACACAAGAAACTGTTTGTTGTGGGAGGTAGCAAAATGTTGGCAACACAAGTACACAGGAGGGAGCCAGCCCAGCTTCTCCAGATTATATATTCACTTCCCCTCAGCCTCCCCCTCCTCCTTCCCTCCATTCGTCCCCCCGCCTCCTTCAGCCACCATGTCCTTTTGTGACATCACAGGCAGTCCGTTGCTGACAGTAACAGCACAACCTCCCTTGGCCTGACAATGGTGAGGACACTTCAGCATCGATTTATTCATTTATTATTAAAATATTTATAGCTTCATGTATACTGATACCCATTGCAAGTTTTGAGTCTTCTGTAAGCCATGCATTTGGTGCCTTATTTAAAAGAGAATAAGTTGCACCTGTGTCAACCAAAAAGGGAAACTCAGATCCTTCCACACGCATTGAAATAACGGGTTCGGCCGTCGCAGGGGGAAGGAGGAGGAATGTGCCGGCCAAGGACAGAATTGCAAGCATTCCTAGCTCCTTCCAGGAATGGGCTATCTGGTTAGTAGGTCCGGTTAGTCATTGTTGTGTCTGTCGTTGGGGCATTACTCCGATCTGGTTCCATGCAGTTGGGATTTGTTGCTGCTGAGGCAATGGCGCGCTTAGAGGCATCGGAGGAGGTAGTGCACTATTACCTGCAAAAGTAAAAGAATTACCATACCCGTCCGGAATGCTAGCCCCTTCTGCCAGTGGGCAGTCTCTCTGGAAATGAGATGGATCCCTGCATTGGTAGCACCCCAGATTGCTCCCGGTGCCCCCCCAAGGTTGTCCTCGTCCACGACCCCTGGAACCTCGGCCTCTCCCTCCCCGTGGGTATCTAATTCCCAAAGAGCCGCAGAGAGCGGATGCAAGCATTTGATACTGTTCTTTCTTCTCGCGCTTTCGACCTTTTTCCTTCTCGTTTTCCCAAACAACATCTGCTACTTCCAAGATCGCAGCAACCAACTCAGCACCCCACCCTGGCCTATAGTGCTGGAAGTAATCCCGTATGGACGGAATTGCTTGATGCACAAACGTGGCAACCAACGTGGGTTGATCCTCCTTTTCTGGGTTCAAATTGGTATAATTGCATGCCCCTTCTAGCAACCGAGTCCAGAATTTATGTGGAGCCTCGGTGGATTCCTGCCTAATGGCCAGGAATTTGGTCTGATTGGGTGGTTTTTGGGCCATTTGTTTTAGGTGGGTGAGAAGCCGGTCCCTGTCTGCCCTAAGCTGTGTGCATCTGTCGGGAGTCCATTCATTACCTGTCCAGGAAGCGGCTGCTTCTGCTCTCCTTTCCCAGGATCGTCTGGCGGTTGAATCTTCGGCAGCCCAGGCAGATTCCAGCGCCCAAAGGTGACTTCGCTTTTCTCCAGTTAATGTTTGGTCTAAGAGGTAATTGACGTCTCCATAAGTGGGATTATGGCTATTGAACAGTCTCCTCAGCAAATTCTGAATCTTGGTAGGGGATTCTTCGAAGGATCCTTCCATCTTACTCCATTCCTTAAGATCCCATTCCAGCCATGCTTTATATTCTGGAAGCACCGCGTGCTTCATGGCTCCATTGGCGTCTATATATGGCTGTTGGTTAATCATTAAGGGAAGCACTCTTTCGACTGGCGGTTGTGGGGATGTCAGTGTTGTCTGTTGCGCCTCCTGGCTTGCAGAGGATTTGAGAGATGAGCCTGTTTGGCAGGTAAAAACTTGTGGAGGTGTTTGGGGTGTATGGGAAAGAGAAAAACGCAGGGAAGGGAAGAGGGTATCAGGAGAGGATAGAGTGAAAGGGGTGAAAGAGGATTGGATGCAGTGGGGACATGCAACAGGCACAGGTGTTGGATGTGGTGTAAAACATATGGATGTTGGTAAAAATCGATGTTGGGATGTCGAGCTTACACTCTCGATAATATTTTGTTGGCTCGGTGATTGTTGAGTGAGGAGCCGGCGTAATATTGGACTTTGTGGTTGTGCATCTGAGATATCATTACGTGGTGTATTTGTGTGTGTGTGTGCTGTAACTGGCCCTCTGCGTCCATATCCCAACCCGGTCCCTGTGTTGGGCTTTGGCCCCCGCTAGGGTTGGTAGAACCAGTTTCTACCTTGGGTTCCCTCCCAGACGGCTCACCGCCGACCCATGGGTCTGAGTCGGACAATAACCCCAATGAGGTCCCACCATCCAGAGGGCTTGGAGGTGGCGGGGCGAATGTGATTGTGGTGCGGCCAATAGGTTGCCGTCTGGGTGGGTCATCGGCAAAATAGCCAGGAGGGGGACTGTTGCCAGTTACATTCCTACCCATCATCATTATTCTAGCAGCAGCCCAGTTCTGTGCCCCCACTTCCCATAAGGACCAGAAAGCCAGCTGCACTGGGCTATCCTTTTCTAGCCGCTTTTTCACCTCAATTAAACGAGCGGCATCAAAGGACCCAACCCGAGGCCACCTCTTCTCTGGTGCCCCAACTGCAGTTACCTTCGTCCATTCCTTAACACATAACTTTACCATGGTTTTCTTTTGCATACCTACCTTAACAGGAAGACGTCCTTCATCCCAGTACCTACACATCAGACTTAATGGGGTTACAGCATCAATAGGACATACAACACATGCTTTACTATTCCCTTGCCCCATGATATCTGGCAGGCACCACTTTATTTTAATTTATCCCAGCAGTTCCGTTGCCCAGTCCCACAAAACACCATTTGAGAGAAAGTCTCTCTGGGCGCCTGTGGGTGTTTTGCAAAACCTGGCATGGAGTTGTTGTGGGATCCCCATACGGGCCACCAATTGTTGGGTCCAAATCTAAGCGCCCCCCCTTTACTGTGAAGGGGCGAGCTAATGCACCCCTCAGCCCTGGATAGGAGTGCAAGCTTGGCAATTTAATTTACCTGTCTCAGTGGTTCAGCCAGATACCAAACATAAAGTAGACACACAGTACTGCTTGATCAAGAGGGGTCTCTAAACTGTGCAGACAGCAGTCTGACAGGGAAGAGAGCATGATTTATTAATTGAAGCATCATTATATAGATTTCATAAGCAAAACAAGGTATGATGTTACAAAAATCATAAGAAGGGAATACAGTATTACATAGATAAAGCAAGCGCATCTTCTTATCCTTGTTACATTTCTCGTAATTCTTAAAAAGTGAGGAATTGATAAAGAATTTATACACTTGTCAATCTAAGAAAAATTAATTTGAGATAAGAACTGAGGAAGGCTAGGAAGAGAGGAAGAGACACCAGTAAAAGATAAAGATAGGGCTAATATGCCTGTAAAAGTTATCCACTCAGCAGTGTGATGTAAATCTATGGATACAATTCTAGCAAAGTATTTGGGGAACACTTCTTCCTTTGTGCTGAGTTTGCTACACTGCACAGGATGTGTAAAGTGAAGCAAGGCAAGAGAAATAGCAACAATCCAGAGGGGATACACTTTATCTCTTTTCCAAGATACTACAGCCTGAGAGGCGCCTCTGGGTGTTATCTCTCACGCGAGAAGAAACGAAACTTAGAGTCTTCTGTTCCCCATCCTCTCGTAGTTCCATAATTCATTGCGGCACTAGCTCTGACTATAATCTAGCATCTCTGAACAACTCTTGGGGCCTAGAAATAAAATATTTCCTAACAATCCCCCCTTTCAGCGAAATTTAAAACAAGGCTGTTTAAAATATAGCTGCATCGTTGTGTCCTAACCATTTGGAGTCACTCAGAGAATTAAAAGGTCGGCTTTGAAGGAGAAATTCGCTTAGTACAGGGGACCTCCTTTGGCACTGATTCCCAAGAGTTGAGAAAAGGGATAATAAATTGGGTAGGCATTGTATACAGCAACTTAAGAAAACAATACCGGAAATTCCCACACAAATGTAAATAAAAAGCTGCCAGCTCAACCAGCTATTAAACCATTCAGTTAGACTTGGGAAAGAAGAGAAGGTCTTAATGCTTTCCACATCGTTATATACTGTGTTGAGGTGATTTAAATGTTGCAAAACATCAGCCTTTGTATCAGTGATGGAGGTACAGCATTCACTGCCAATTAATGAGCATATTCCACCCGAACTGGCCAACAAATAATCAATTCCTAATCTATTTTGCAAAGTTATGGTTCAAATCTGTCCTTGCTCATTAGTCAAATCTCGTAGTGAGGCCGTGGTGTCATTTAGGAAATCCTCAAAGTCTTGAGACAACTTAATTAAATCCTGGTAGTTCTGTCCTGCCCCATAATGTGGAAAAAACCCTCGTAGGACTGCCTCACCGGTATCTTTTCGATTCCTGTGTAATAAGAACATAAGAACATAAGAAGACCCTGCTGGATCAGGCCAGTGGCCCATCTAGTCCAGCATCCTGTTCTCACAGTGGCCAACCAGGTGCCTGGGGGAAGCCCGCAAGCAGGACCCGAGTGCAAGAACACTCTCCCCTCCTGAGGCTTCCGGCAACTGGTTTTCAGAAGCATGCTGCCTCTGACTAGGGTGGCAGAGCACAGCCATCATGGCTAGTAGCCATTGATAGCCCTGTCCTCCATGAATTTGTCTAATCTTCTTTTAAAGCCATCCAAGCTGGTGGCCATTACTGCATCTTGTGGGAGCAAATTCCATAGTTTAACTATGCGCTGAGTAAAGAAGTACTTCCTTTTGTCTGTCCTGAAACTTCCAACATTCAGCTTCTTTGAATGTCCACGAGTTCTAGTATTATGAGAGAGGGAGAAGAACTTTTCTCTATCCACTTTCTCAATGCCATGCATAATTTTATACACTTCTATCATGTCTCCTCTGACCCGCCTTTTCTCTAAACTAAAAAGCCCCAAATGCTGCAACCTTTCCTCGTAAGGGAGTCGCTCCATCCCCTTGATCATTCTGGTTGCCCTCTTCTGAACATTTTTCCAACTCTAGAATATCCTTTTTGAGATGAGGCGACCAGAACTGTACACAGTATTCCAAATGCGGCCGCACCATAGATTTATACAACGGCATTATGATATCGGCTGTTTTATTTTCAATACCTTTCCTAATTATCGCTAGCATGGAATTTGTCTTTTTCACAGCTGCCGCACACTGGGTCGACATTTTCATCGTGCTGTCCACTACAACCCGGAGGTCTCTCTCCTGGTCGGTCACCGCCAGTTCAGACCCCATGAGCGTATATGTGAAATTAAGATTTTTTGCTCCAATATGCATAATTTTACACTTGTTTATATTGAATTGCATTTGCCATTTTTCCGCCCATTCACTCAGTTTGGAGAGGTCTTTTTGGAGCTCTTCGCAATCCCTTTTTGTTTTAACAACCCTGAACAATTTAGTGTCATCAGCAAACTTGGCCACTTCACTGCTCACTCCTAATTCTAGGTCATTAATGAACAAGTTGAAAAGTACAGGTCCCAATACCGATCCTTGAGGGACTCCACTTTCTACAGTCCTCCATTGGGAGAACTGTCCATTTATTCCTACTCTCTGCTTTCTGCTTCTTAACCAATTTCTTATCCACAAGAGGACCTCTCCTCTTATTCCATGACTGCTAAGCTTCCTCAGAAGTCTTTGGTGAGGTACCTTGTCAAACGCTTTTTGAAAGTCTAAGTACACTATGTCCACTGGATCCCCTCTATCTATATGCTTGTTGACACTCTCAAAGAATTCTAATAGGTTACTGAGACAGGACTTTCCCTTGCAGAAGCCATGCTGGCTCTGCTTCAGCAAGGCTTGTTCTTCTATGTGCTTAGTTAATCTAGCTTTAATAATACTTTCTACCAGTTTTCCAGGGACAGAAGTTAAGCTAACTGGCCTGTAATTTCCGGGATCCCCTCTGGATCCCTTTTTGAAGATTGGCGTTACATTTGCCACTTTCCAGTCCTCAGGCACGGAGGAGGACCCAAGGGACAAGTTACATATTTTAGTTACATATTTAGAACTCTCGGGTGGATGCCATCCGGGCCCGGTGATTTGTCAGTTTTTATATTGTCCATTAAGCTTAGAACTTCCTCTCTCGTTACCACTATTTGTCTCAGTTCCTCAGAATCCCTTCCTGCAAATGTTAGTTCAGGTTCAGGGATCTGCCCTATATCTTCCACTGTGAAGACAGATGCAAAGAATTCATTTAGCTGTCGTGCTGTTGGAAGAGAAGTAGTAGTTCTAATTCCAGGCATTACTCTTCCTAAGGTACACATCCATCTTACTAGGGATGTCAGCCTCCGCTGAGCCCTATGCCCACACAACCACCATAGTCCCCTGGGAGTGGGCCTGGTGTATAGGGAAAGAATAAAAGGGAATAAATCAGGGCTTCGAGCATCTTGGGGAATGAGGGCACCCCAAGTCTGTGACCATGTATCGTTGTTGGCAGTTGCTGCATTGAGTAAATGAGTATTATTGAAAAAACCCCATGAGCCCCCCTTTCTCCGACTAATAATGAACTTACAGGATAGACCCATGTAAGCACATAGGCTGCTGCTTACATGGGGCCTAGAAATAAAATATTTCCTAACACACACACCTCCCCCTGGAGCGGGCCACTTGTATCCAAAGGGCCGTCGAGTTCTTTGGCCTGCTGTTGGTTCTTAAAACTTGAAATCTCTTCTAAAGGGAGGGGCGCACCTATGAGGGGTACTCCTGCAGTTCCGTGCGGAGGAGTGTGGGCACATACATAACAGGATCCGTTTTTGGGGGCTGAGGTTTCCAATAGAGAGAGAAAAGTGTTTGCCTTCCAGCTGTCCCCATGAGGCACGAAGGTTGGGCGTGTGATATGCCTCAAAGGGGGCTTGAATGTTAATTCAGGTGTACTCAGGGGAGCAAACCGGTTGAGCTGGCTCTTCCGTAGAGTGGTATAACAATTATATTCCCCTATCCCAATGCAAAACTTAGGTGCTATAGTTCCCAAATTACGATAAGTAAAGACAGAATATTCCTTAGTGACGGAGCTAGGGTCTAGGGATGTAGGGCATGCTGAATCTCTGGTTAGGCCTGGGGCTGGTGTACAATTTACGGCCAGATAAACAGCCCATGCTATTTCCGCCCGCACACACTGAGTGACAAGGAAGCCATTGAGGCTGTGTTGAAATACCACAGCAGCCTTTTGACACCTAGTCTTCCATCCTGCAATACCTACAGTGAAGGGTTGATTATGATTTAAAAGAACATGATATAGGTAAGGATCAGGGCACTCACCCAGCACCTTCGGGTCTGGCAACCCATTCCAGATCCCAGCAAGAGGAGGTTTGTAGTCATCCCCCATGCATATTTTTATTCCATCAGGGCAACACAAGGGAAGGACAAGGCTGAATTGCACAAGCACACAAAAAATACAATAGAGAACCCCACAGTCCTGAGGATTGCAATAGTTCATGATAGTTCAGCTGTGCGGAAAGGGACAGTCTGTGGTGCCCACAAATCAGTTACTGGATCTCTTCGTAAGTGTAAAGCTGGCACAATTCTGTCCTCTAAGTCCACAAGTCCGTCTTGGGAAGGCACGTCCGGTGCGTCCGTGGGGCTGAGGTCCACTACTGCGGGCTTGACGTGTGAGTGATGAATCCAAGACTTTCTCCCTTCCAGGAAGACCGCGGTCTGGGTAGATAATAAAACCTGGTGAGGACCAGTAAACTTCGGATGGAGCGGGCTGCAAGGGACAAACTTCTTCGCCCAAATGAAGTCACCCGGCTGGAAAGGATGGACCTGTTCCTCCAACGGCACCGTCTGTGCGTACCGAGCGACACGCCACAATGCTTGTAATCTGTTGTGTAAAGAAAGAAACTGAGAACAGGTCACATGCTCCCCCCCCCAAAAGGGACACCTCAGGCTTCGGCAAGCCCCCACCCTTGGAGGGCGGATGACCGTACAGCAACTCATAAGAAGAGAGACCCAAAGCCCGTGTGGGCCTGGTGCGCATGTGAAACAATACAATAGGCAGTACCTGAGGGCATTTCAATCTAGTCTCCTGACAATATTTTGCCAAAAATGATTTCAATTCCCTGTTCTGTCTCTCTGTCTTTCCAGTGGATTGTGGTCTATATGGGGTGTGAAAGAGATGAGAGATACCCAAGCCCTCCTCTACGTGTTTTAATACTTGTCCCGTAAAATGTGCGCCCCGGTCAGAGTCTATGGTTTCTGGGACCCCAAACCGCGGAATGATTTCCTTCAGTAATAACTTTGCTACAGTGAGGGCTGTGGCATTTGTAGTGGGGTAAGCTTCAACCCAAGACGTGAGGGTACATACAATAACAAGTAAATGCTTTTTTCCCATTGCCGGTGGTAAATCGACAAAGTCCATCTGTAAATGTTGAAAGGGTGCAGCGGCTGCTGGCCGCCCCCCTTTCGGTGCTCTGTTTGGCAGAGCAGGTCCATTAGTCTGGCATAGACTACAGGCTTTTACAGTTGATGCGCATACAGATTGAATGCCCGGTGCGTACCAGTACCTGGTGATGGTGTCTACTAAAGCATGAGTCCCGTAGAGCCCCCCTTTACTGTGATGCCAGGCAACTGCTGCAAAATACATGGAGCGGGGTAGGCAGGCTCTTCCATCAGGCATAATCCACAAATTATTCCTGTAGCTGGCTCCCAACGCTTCCCAGGCTTGGGTCTCCTTTGGTGGTACGGACGTTAAAGTAGTGGGTTGAAAGTCATCAGTGATCAATGCCAATGTGGGGAAAGAAAGGGGGAGCCGTGCTGCGATCTTAGCTGTTCTGTCTGCGAGGGCGTTTCCCATCGCTATGGGATCGCGTTCCTTGGTGTGCACCTTACAGTGGACGACTGCTATCTCCGCTGGTTTCTGAACTGCTTCCAACAATTTCTGTACTAAGGACAGGTGTTGGATAGGCTTCCCTCCCGTAGTTAAAAACCCTCGATATTTCCACAGATGTATGTGGCAATGAATTACCCCAAAGGCATATCTACTGTCCGTGTAAATAGATACAGTCTTACCCTCTGCTATTAGGCAGGCTCTGGCCAATGCATATAGTTCTGCTGCTTGTGCTCCCCACCGACTGGGCAGAGCAGCTGCTTCCACGGGTTCCCATTGATTAACAACAGCGTATCCTGTATACCGCATTCCCTCAATGTAGAAAGAACTCCCATCCGTGAAGAGGATAAGATCTGGATTGGACAATGGCTCGTCAGACAAATTTTGTCTTACTTGGAGGGTGGAGTTAACCACGTCCGCGCAATCGTGATTGTCCAGTGGTGCAGGGAGATCAGGTAGCAGGGTAGCTGGATTCAACGGACCGCATCTCTCGAAGGTCAAGTTCGGATCCTCCAGCAGTTCTGCTTCAAGTTGCTGTTGTCTTTGAGCTGAAAAAACCTGGGTAGTACTCCTGTGGAGTAGAGCTGATAAGGCATGGGAAGTCCATATAATAGTGCTGTGCCCCAGAGTTAAACCTTTGTTTTTTCTCACTAAGAGCGCCGCCGCCATTAAGGCGCGTGTGCATGAGGGGGTGCCCTTTGCCACATTGTCTATTTGTTGTGAATAAAACGCCACCAGGAAGTGGCTAGGACCCCACTTCTGGGTTAACACTCCGCTTGCTACTCCCTCCCTTTCGTGCACAAACAAGTGAAAGGGCTTACCATAGTTGGGCGGCTTGAGGGACATTGAGGTTGCCACACCATCCTTTAGTTGCTGGAATGCTAGTATCGACTCGGGGCACCACACAAGGGGATCTGCAGCCTTCTTAGTCGTGAGAGCATGAAGAGGTTTACAGAGTTCCCCACAGGAAGGAAGCCACTGTCTACAGAATCCGATGATGCCTAAAAATCCCCTCAGCTGCTTCTTGGAGCGGGGCAGCAGGCATTGCTGTATTGCAGATATCCTTTCTGGGTCCATCTGTCTGCCCTCTGGTGTCAGTATGAACCCCAAGTACTTGACTTTCTGGGAGACCCATTGTAATTTCTTTGGGTCTACCTTATGTCCTCTGGAATGGAGATAGCTTAGAAGTGCCTTACCATCCTTCCGCAGTCCGCCATCATTCACATTGGTCAGCAGGACATCGTCTACATAAAGAATGATAGTAGAGCCTCCAGGAGTGGTGAAGTCTACCAGATCCTCTCTTAAACATTGGCTAAAGATTTGTGGACTATTTCTGAACCCTTGTGGGATTCTATCCCAGACCATACTACAGTGGTCCCATTCAAATCCGAACAAAAATTTAGATTCCGGGTGCAAAGGGATGCTTAAAAAAGCATTTTTTAAGTCTATTACTGTGAACCATTGAGCATCCCAAGGAATTTGGCTGACAATAGCGGCCGGATCTGGTACTACAGTGTGGAGGGGAACAGCATACTTATTGACCGCTCGAAGGTCCTGGCAAAATCTCCATTTAACAGGATCCCCTGGGTTTTTTGGAGGTTTCTTGATGGGCAAAATGGGAGAATTACATGGAGTACGTTGGGGGTGTATAATTCCTTCTCTGATGAACCCTTCAATGATGGGACGGATCCCTTCCCGTGCAACAACAAACTATCAATAAAAATACATTTCAAATGAACAACAATCATACTCCTGTGTTATTTCTTTAAAGCTTTTTCTCTCCCCCCACCCCTTTGTATGAACAGGTTTTCCTATTCCACTTTTTGTCATGCATGATTAGGTCTGGTAGTAAAATTAAAGCATGCCAGGGAACATTGTCTGCTCAAAATAAATGGGGTGGGGCTGTTAGAGGAGTTCTGTTGGTTTAGTTGGTGCCAAATGACCAGTGTAAAAACTAACCCTGAAAGGTAGAACCCTGCTAAAAAGGTAAAGGTGTCCCCGCACTTGTAGTGCGAGTTGTTTCCGACTCTTAGGGTGACGTCTTGCGATGTTTACTAGGCAGACCATATATATGGGGTGGGATTGCCAGTTCCATCCCCGGCCTTTGTTTTACCCCCAGCAAATGCCGGGTACTCATCTTACCGACCACGGATGGATGGAAGGCTGAGTGGACCCCTTTTACCGGAGATTCGACTTCCACCTTTCGTTGGAATCGAACTCCGGCCGTGAGCAGAGCTTCAGCTGCTTTACCGCTGCTTGCCACTCTGCGCCACAGAGGATCTGTAATACATGGTATGCCTTCATATTATTAACTGGTGAGTGCATTATCTTGCTAGTAGTTTATATCCTTAATAAATATATATATTGAACTATTTACCCCATAGAGCACATTTCAATATGCCAGATGTGCTGAAGCTATTATAGTACAGTAATCACATACTGTGTGCTTGTAGACTTCTGCCATAAAATTTCCCTAGTTTGTCAACCAGCTTAGAGGCTAATATGTGGCCTCTATTTTAAACACACACAGCTGCAAAAGCTGTCTTAAAGACCTCTGCCATATTTAAGCCCCAAAGCCTTCTATTTGTTGTTTTTGTTATCCTGATCAGGTGCAGTTTAAAACTTGTCCCCTGTACTTTTGTGTAATTCCTCTGACAGGGGTTTTATGGGTCTTTGTATACTGTGTTAACGACTGAATACAAATTAGGCCAAGTTTATGTTTACACTGCTGAATAAATACACAGGACTGAAAAGCATGACAGCTGTGTATCTGGTCTGTAATACCAATCAAATCGAAATGAGGGAGGAATATAACGAAGGGACCTTGTAACACTGTGTGCTTCAAGTGCAGCACATTGGAAGTACATATTGACATTTGTCCCCTATTCCTTGATTATGTTGAAGATCACCAAGAATATAGCCTCTTTTTGCCAGACCCCACTCTTTTTTGGCTCTTTTTCTTCTTGCAAGAAAGGGCTATATAAGATACAAGCCTTTTTCAGACATTGTAATAAGGGCAATGGGGATAAGTGTGCTAGCTCTGCCCTCCCTATTGCTATTTTTGTCACCTTCCTGCTATTGGAAGGGCCAAGTTCAAGGTTCTTTTTTTAATAAACAACTTGGGCCTAAAGTACCATAAGGACTGCCTGATTTCTTGTGTTCCACCTTGATTGCTGAAGTCTTCTGATGTGGCACTTCTGGTGATCCCACATGCCTCTGAGGGTTGGCTGGACTTTACCAGGGATCACGCCTTTAGTGTAGTGGGCCCTGCCCTGTGTAGAACTCCTTGCCAATAGAGGCTCACCTGGAGACATCTCTTCTCACTTTTCGACATCATCTGAAAATTGTATTGTTCCAACAGGCCTTTAAAACCTTTTTGCCAATCAGCTTTTATTGAGGTGTCTGATGTTCTTACTATTGTGTTTTAAAGTTTTATAGTGTCTTGCAATATTTTAAATAGCTATTTGAATAAATAAAATAAGGTAAAATTCTGCAGAGGAGAGCCTTTTGTATCTATGGAAGCTTGCTACACATTTTAAACCTTGGTAAACCTCATACAGCTTCGGTTCACCTTCAGCTTTTAGTGGAGCAAATTACACACACTTGGAGTTTTCCACGGTTCTGTAACGGCCCTGTTGTGTGGGTACCTGCCATATCTGGGTCAGAACACAAACACACAACTTGGTAGACTATACACCAGCCTTCCCAAATGTGGCTCCAGATATTTTGGACTATAACTTCTATCATCTCTGACGGTCTGACCATTGTCTGTACTGGCTAGGGCTGATGGGAGATCTGGTCCAAAACACCCAGAGGATATGAGGTTGGGGGAGGCTGCTGTTCACAATGGCTTAGAGTTCCCATGAGCTGAATTCTGTTCACATGACAGAACAGAATTCCCTATAGAAAGTGGAGGCTTTTTCTTTGCTAATTGCTCCTTCCCCCTGCAGCCCACTGGGCCCCTGAAAAGCTGCTCTGGAGGTTTGAGGAACTTTCTGGAACAGTATGGGAGGTGGTACAGGGGCTGCTGAGGAAAGGCAGAATCAGCAACATTGCCTTTGGTGGGAACCTGAGATCCTTCCATGAACAGAAGGAGCCCTTCCATTTGTGAAAGGGCAACTCTAGATCTAACCCAGTGTGTAGGCATGAGGGCTAATGAACGTTTTGCAAAAGAGGGAAGAGGGCTGAAGTGGAATTTTCCACTTTACTGTCATGATGGGAGTGTGTACTAGCACGTAGAGATAAGAGTGGTGTGTGGGAAGAGTTATGAACTGTTTCAAATGTCCCGCCTATATCTAACTGTCTGCAGGGAATTACTGCACATCCTTTGCAGAGCACGTCGCAGCTAAGAATTCTCCTGTTTGCTGTATGGGATCACATGTCATTAAAAGTCACTAGGGTATATAAGACTGTGCTGATGTCTGTTCTGGCAGACGTGCTTGTGTGATCGCTGTCTCCTTACGTAAGTAATAAAAGCTAACTTTCTGTCTGGAAGTCTCATGTGTACTAATTTCCTGGGAAAGAATCATCTTAAAGGTGGTGTCACAAATTTCCACCACAGGGCCAGGATAGAATACATACCACAACAGCAGGCTCACAGTAAGCAACATGTGACCTGTCTGGTAGATCACTGAAGAAAGAGTAAATGCCCTCTGAAATGAGGGGGTGTTATCACCTAACCCAGTGATGACTTTCATTTGTTGCAGCCTGAAGATGTGGACAAGGTTCTTGATGGGATGCAGCCTACTATCTGTTTGCTTGACATTTGCCCTTCTTGGATTATTAACTCTAGTACCTGGATGGGGAACCTGTGGTCCTCCAGATGTTGTTGGACTACAACTCCCATTGCCCTAATCATTGGCAATGCTGGCTAGGGCTGTTGGGATTTGGTGTCCCTCAACATGTAGAGGGCCACAGGTTCCTCTTCCCTGATCTAACATAATGTGCAGTGTTGTATACAAAGCCCTTGCCCCTCGCTGGATCGTCACCTTGTAGTGGTGACTGGGCTTGCGTGTTCCAATGAACCCTGTGAGCAATGCCGTCGGGAGTCATGTAAGGTCAAGGGAGAGGAACCAGACAAAGAACAATCCAAGAAAGTCCTCAACAGCAGAACAGGTGGAGGATAACAATGTGTACGTTACAACGGCTGTGAAGGCGGATGAAGGCTGCAGCAGATAAAAGACTTCCAATCGTCATGGTATCCATGCCATTGGATCAAAGCCTTTTTCTGTCAAGATTGTGTGTTGATCGTGGTGCACCGATCTCCCCACATAAACCAAATTCACACACAGGCGTCTTCCAAGCAAAGACATTATCTTGGAAGATAATCTTACTCGGCCATGAGTGATCGCCAATGAATGACAAAGCCCTTGATGGGATGCAGGCTGCTGTCTGTTTGCTTGACACTTGCTCTTCTTTGCTTATAACATTTAGTGCAGTATGCTGAGTTGGATAATTGAGTTTGATTGGGGGGGCATGTAACATGAGAAGTGAGGGACAATTGAGGGAACAATTGAGAAAACCCAAGGAGCGAAGAAGAGCAGTTAAGAAGAGGGACTAAAAACAGCAGAACAGAAAAGATAAGTAGGAAGAGAAAGAGGTATAAACATCACTGGAGACTGTGGTGTCTTTAGGATATATGGTTTTTACACTTGTCTACAACCTGAGCAAAAGATGGAAGGGCTCACAGCATTAATACTACAACATATTTTGCGTCCCTCATTAGGTTTTCAGGGAGGCCTCCAAAACTATCGCTTTGGTTTTAATGCAGAGAGCAGGCCAAGCCTTGGTGTCTTCCCAACTTAGCTCCAGACTAGACAAGACAAAAGCTGGCCCCTTGGTCTATTGTCCTACCCTAGCATGATGTGGGGTCCAGCCAGGTGAGGTGGGGGGAGGCCTATCCCCTCCTTCTGGAGGCATCACTAGCTAGTTGTTTCTGTGATAATGCATCTATATTTGACCAACTCTTTAGACAGGCTCAGCTAGGGCACTTAACAAAGTGACTGGTTTGACCGCTTCAGCAGTTCCTCCTACTGCAGATTCCCACCTTACAGATACAAAACCACAAGCCTGGAGGAGACCCAAAGATATCATCAAAGCCAACCCCACAATCCCATAACCTTATAATTATATACCTTTTATATGATATTATGTGAAGCAATTACATAATTACAAACAGTAATGGTTTGCACATTGAAAATATATTTTAAATATATTCTTAAATATATTTTATAGTTCCCTGAAAACCTAGAGCAACTCAAAGTGTCAGCTCTTCACTGAGACAGCAGTGTCAGTGGGGGTGCAGGCAGGGCTGGAGATTCCTTGGTAATTGCCAGGCCGTAAGTCCTCAGCCGGCAGCTTGGCTATAAATCTGCCAGGCTAGCAAGGAAGAAGCAAGATAAGGGCAGAGGCCGGTCAAAGCTTACGTGCCAAGCCAGAAATCCAGAAGAGACATCAGTGAAGATCTGGGTCTAGTTTGCCGAGAGATCAGTCCAAGTCAAGGTTCAGGGGATAGGAAGACACACAGTGGTCACGCCTGACATTGTAGTCAGCAACAAGCTGAACCCAAGGTTTGACTTTGAAGGAGCAGGTTTGTCAGCATAAGAACATAAGAACATAAGAAGAGCCTGCTGGATCAGGCCAGTGGCCCATCTAGTCCAGCATCCTGTTCTCACAGTGGCCAACCAGGTGCCTCAAGCAGGTGTGAGCCATCAGCATTTTGGCCTTAAGTGGACAGGCCTGCCCCTCTTCTGCCTGACCTTCTGTTGTCTACGTTCTGCAGGTGAGGGGGGAGTATCCTGTTCACTGCCTGCGTCTGGCTGAAGGGCTTCAGCTGTGTCTGGGGTGCTCTGCAGCTGAGGGGGAGAAGGAGCTGGGTTCTCAGGAGTTTCCTCCGTTTCTCCTTCTGGGTCTGCTGCTTCTGGGTCTGCTGCTGTTACTCCCGAGTCATCCTCGTCATATGAGTCCTCTGACGGGGCCATGACAGAAAGCATGTTTGAACGATTTCTAAGCTGCTTTGGCTTAGGGATGGGGGAGAAATTTGGTTTGTCCCAATTTGCACTTCCTGAAACAATTCAAAAACCAAAATGCAATTAGCCTTCAAAATTCACACTTCTCTGAACTTTGTGATACATTTCCTAACAAAACAATGTCTGTATTGGAGAAAATGTGCATTACAATGCATATGTTAATGAAAATAGCATACAAAATACATGATATTAGGGGGAAATGCTTGCAAAATGTGTATATTAGGTAAAATTGTATACAAAATATGTATATCAGGAGCAAGGAACACTAACATGCTGATGAATTTTCATGATCTTTTTTTAAAATGCAAAGTGAACTGAACATCCTCAGTTTGGATTTTGCTCTAGAAGGAAGAAGTGGTCTGGATATGGATGGTGATGGATGTCACCCTGTTGCCATGGTCAGATCACTTCCAGATGAAGTATGGATTTACAGCCCTGATCATCCCCTGTGGGGGTGCTGGACAGATTAAGATAGGTCCACCCCTGGAGGCTAATGGAATCCAATGGATTCCTGAATGCCTTGGGGGAATTTCCTGTAGATAGAGAAGGTGACCCTGTTGAAGCCCTTGTCCCTCTGTGGAACAATGAGGCCCATGGGCTCTTGTCACGGTAGCTCCTAAGCACCCTCTGTGGCATTGCAGAGCCCATTTTGCACCTTGGTGCACCAGTGGACTAAGGGCAATGAAACAGGGTGGATGACAGCTAGACTGCAAGTGATGAAAGCTGACTAGCCATGAGTGAAATAACATCTCTGTGCCTACTGTGCAGCAGTGAGGGTGGTGAAGAAGGCCATCTTTTATTCCCCAATTATATTCTCAAGAGCAGCTTTTTTAATTTGTCCAGAGTCTGTTAACGTCTACTCCAGGGAATGGAGTTTTAGACCCTTTGGAAGCCCACTATGAATTGTTTGCAAGGTACTTTTAAGGTAAAGTAACTTGCCTTCATAGCAATCTTGATGCCACATCCACATTCGTTGCAATCTCCAGTGACGTGTCCAGTGCAATATCTGCAGCAACTTCTTGGGATCAGTTTCAGTTGATGAGGCCTGATGATGTGGACAAGGTGGTTGGGATGATGCAACCAGCAACGGGTCTTCTCAACCCTTGCCCCTCTTAGCTTATTAAAGCTTGTCAAGAGGGTATGGATCCAGGGTGTGGTGAATGCATTCTTGGGAGAGGGAGTGGTTCCAGCCGCCCTGAAATAGGTGAGGATCCAACAACTCCTGAAAAAGCCCACCCTGGACCTAGTGGTTTGTAACAACTACTGCATGGTCACAAATACCCCCCTTTTAGGGAAGGTGATTGAGAGGTTGTGGCACAACAGTTGCAACTACTCTTGGGTGACCAGATTTATCTCAGTCCATTTCAGTCTGGGTTCAGGCTTGGCTGTGGGACTGAATCAGCCTGATGGATAACCTTTATTGGGTGAAGGACAGTGGAAGTGTGACCTTATTGTTCTTACTTGATCTCTCAGTGGCTTTTGATACCATTGACCATGGTATCCTTCTGGGCTGATTTGGTGAGATGGGTATCAGATGCACTGGTTTTACAGGGTTGTTTTCAGCGAATGGCATTGGGTGATTGTCTTTTGGGCCACTGGCAGTTGTGCTGTGGGGTACTGCAGGGTACCATCTTGTCCCTGGTATTGTTTAACATGAAGTCCTTCAGAGCAGTCATCAGGAGATTTGGGGCAAGGTGTCAGCAGTACGCTGATGCTATCCAGCTTATTTCTCTGTAACATCCAAATCAGGAGAGGCCGTTCAAGTCCTGGACTGGTGCCTGGAGTTGGTGGTGGGCTGGATAAGGGCCAATAAACTGAGTCTGAATCCTAGCAAGACAGAGGCACTGTGGGTTGGTGGTTCCTGAGTTCAGATTATTGGTCAGTTGCCTGCCTTGGATGGGGTCGTACTCCCTCTGAAATAGCAGGTCTGTAGTCTGGGGGTGCTTGTGGATTCATCTTTGTTGCTAGAGCCCCAAGTGACCTCAGTGGCTAGGAGTGCCTTTTACCCGCGTCAGGTGGTAAGAAAAATGTGGCCGTTTCTGGACCAGGATAGCCTGACCACTGTTGTCCATGCACTGGTAACCTCCATTACTGTAATGAGCTCTAGGTGGGGCTGCACTTGAGGTTGGTCCAGAAGCTGCAGCTGGTGCAAAATGCAGTAGCATGACTGCTCACTGGGGCAGGGTATCGCCAACATGTCACCCTGCTGCTGAAAGAATTACACTGGCTACCTATTAGCTACTGGGCTAAGTTGAAGGTTCTGGTTTTGGTGAACCAAAGCCCTATACAACTTGGGACCAGAATACCTGAAAGACCGCCTTATCCCTTATATACTATGCTCACTGCACTCAGTCACTACGCTGTGCTGGTGAGGACCTCCAGCAGATACTATCTTATCAGGAGGTCTGTTCCATTTGGAATTTCCTCCCCTTAAATATTAGATAGGCGCCATCTCTGTTATCTTTTCAGCACCTACTGAAGACCTTCCTCTTTCAACAAGCCTTTTAAGTAGAGACCTTATCCCAGTCTGCGTCTCTGTTCTCATTACTTTTCAATATGTTTTTAAAGCTTTTTAAAAAAGATGTTTTTAAGGATGTTTTGTTGTGATATATTTTAAAGTCTGTTTTTATGATGTTTCAGGGTGTTTTTAGTGCTTTTGTTTACTGCCCTGGGCTCCTACTGGGAGGAAGGGTGGGATATAAATCTAATAAATAAACAAGTGTTGCAATTAATATTAAGTACAAATTCAATGCATATTTTGAAAAGGTGCATTTGATTATTCTTACCCCATTTTTCCTTCTAGACTGCACCCAGCATTTTATAAATGGTAGACCAGACTTTTATCTGGATCTGAGCATGCCTGATTTATTGTCTTGATGTGCACTGAAGATGAGGTGTCCACTCCGATCTGCCCTGCAAGTAGGCCCCAAGCTACTCCACCAAACAATTTTTCCTGTCCCTCCTCCCCATCAGGTTGGGAACAAAGCTCTCTTGCCAAAGGAGACAGGGAATTGTCTGTACTCGCATTAACAATGACCTATTGCATATTTGGGGACTGATAGGGTTATTTCCTTTTTTTTTTTTCCAATTAATTTTTATTCTAATTTTCAAAACCAAAATAATACAAAAAGAAAACAACACAAATCAATAACTAATACAATACAAAAAAAATACATATATATAAAAATATTGACTTCCGATTTGTCATAGTTCAGCTATAAATCTATAATATATAACAAACCTATCTCTTAATAGATTATAAAATCACCTTCCTCCAGCAGTTATCTTAGTTGGTTTCAAATCTCATTAACATCATATCATTTTAATCTTCCACCAAAAGTCAAAGAGAAGTTTCCAATCCTTGAGACATATGTCAATCAATTTTTTTTTCTAAATAAACATGTCAATTAATCCAACTCATCAAATCTACTGAGTCCAGTAGTTTCAAATCGCTCTTCTGTCATTATCCATATTGGGTCCATCTTCCATCTTTACGCACCCAAAAATCTTGCTGTCATAGTCATATAATAAAAGTCTGATAGGAATTTCCTCTATCACAGATATTTTCTTACCATCAAATCCAAACGTAACACTGAAGTATTGTTTCAAAGCCGCATCTCTGCTCCTCTTTTCCACATGATACACTAGTACATTTCTTGAAGGTTTTTCCATTGACACAAAACAGGGATTAATTCTATTAACTTTCTCCATTTCAAGCTCCATGAAATCCTTCCAGTCCAGGAATTTTTTTGAACCAATAATATCTTTATCTCCAATCTCTTCAATTCCTTCAGAGACAGCGCTGTATTCCAAACTGTAATATTTATCTCCAGGATCCATCACAACCAGGAAATCCAAATCTTTTTTCATGTCCATATTTAAGCCAATCTCCATAGATTGAACCTTGCCTTTAATTTCTCTTTGATCCTTTTTTTGTTTTCCAGATCTATCTTTATTCTCCTTTCTCATAGAATCCTGAGTTTCTTTCAGCTCCTGTCTCATTTCATGACATTCAGTTCTCCACGCTTGTCTATTATTTCTCAGTTCATGTTTTATTGAGTTAATCCCATCCATTATTTTCTGAAGCATGTCTAGAAATAAAGTCCCTTCTTGTACATCCATGATCTTCTTAATTGCCATTCTTAAAACCAAAAGAACAAAACTCCTTCAATTTTCAATGTCCCAAGCAAAGAGCAGTTTATTTCTTTATCCAGTTACAAAGGAGTTAATCTTTCCAACCAACGTCACACGCTAGACAGTCCTTATCTCTTAAATGTCCAGAAGTGCAAAAACAGCTTTTAGTTCACAGCGTTCAAATAACTAGTAGCAGAGAGAATGAGCAGATTCGTCAACAACAACAACAAAAAAGTAGATCAGAAAAAATAGTCCCTTATATATATTACACAAAAGTCTTGTAAATCAAAAAGATTTCTTATCTGTCCCAATCAGAAAGCTCTCATCCGTTGTAATCTTTAAAACGCAATTTTCCATGTCAGCTTTTTGCAATAAAAAAAAAGATAAGCTATTTATATTTTCTTCCCCCTTAGTTCCGTAAATAAAGAAGGAAAGTCTTACCTCATCTAGGTTATCTTAATTGCTGTTACTTTGACAAATCTCTTTAGCTATATAGATAAGAAAATGATAAATGTAGACAGGAGGTTTGCCTGCTAGTCCGTTAAAAAAAAACGGGTCACTTATCCAGCTGAGCTAGCATAAAATCCTCGCTCTGTCTGAACTGCTGGAAGACAGACAATTCTGACGAATTCCAGGCTCCAACCATCAAAACAAAACTATGTGGCAGATCTCACGCTTCTTCCTTATCCGGAAGAAATCATCCCCAGTCAGAAAAAACCCTTCTGACTGAATTTAAAACTGGATAAGTTTCATCCAAGACGGCAGCCCGTCTCAGAGGCAGCACAGGTGGAGGGATCCTCCTGGGAAGTCCGGGACTGATAGGGTTATTTCCAACTAAGTTCTACGCAGAGGAGACCTACTGAAATTAATAGACCTAAGTTAGTCTACCCTGACTATGACTAATGTTGGATACAACTCATAGTATTTTTCCATTCTTATCTCATTTATTCTCATGACAGAACCCTCAGGTCCGCTGATTCCTTCCTCTTGGCTGTTTAAAGTCTTCCATAGACAGTGTGTCACTGGCAAGGCAACTGCTATCAGCATGTTTACTTTTTGATATGGAGCAAACATCTTGTTCCTGCCTCAGGCACTCACTAAGTCTAGGGAGTGTAGAGAAGATAAAAGAAGCTTTATTGTTACTGTCAAAAGTTACTGATCTGAAATAGATTCTGCCTTTTGGCAGGCTTGTCTGTGTTCTTTCTCTGTGCCGACAATTTTGAAAATGTTAATAGAAACCTTGCTACAAATATATTCTGCTAAGCAGATGTCACCTAAAGAATTTACAACTTACACCACAAACTTTCTTTTCTCACTTCAGCAGAATCATCTTGCAGCCGTGGCTCAGATCACTTGCAAATGCTTAAACAAAATGTCAGCAAGTTTTTGCTGTGACATTCATTATCATCCTGACTTACAGTTTCATCCCAGGAAGCCTTCACATTGTGCCGCTCAGCCAGATTGACTGTCAACTTTCCCCCATGTTTTCATCCATACTTCCCTTCTTCATTATTGAATCTGTCACTTCACCAACATCCACATGGCGCAAGGTAGTTTAATTTTGTCACTCATGCAAAGGCTCTAGTGCATCTGTCTGATGAACTGAAAAATGATACTATAAAACAGTTGCAGAATTTCAACTCTGTGGGCACAAACACTGGTACATCAGGGTCTACACGAGCTTTCTTCACCATGCACAGTGCAGTAGTGCCATACAAAGTCACTGATGTAACCCAAACAGCTGCAGTATGCAGAAGGAAAGGGTGAGGGGGAATGGAAACTATGCATAGCTACAGTAAGCATTGCACGGCAAAGTAACAGACTACCATATGTGGTTGACTCTCACCTGTTGCCCATCATAGCTTATAAAAACTAGCTGAAGGGATACGGCTGAGTGCATCCAGAGTGGTGAATGTCTTGTTGCAGGTGATGGCCCTTAAGGAGGTAGTATCCCCTTCTCAAGAGGATATCCCTGGATTCCAAAGTACTAAACAACTCGTCCAATTGTCAATATCCCCTTCTTGGGCAAGGTGCCCAAGAGTGGTGGCAATCCAGTTACAGGCAAAAGGAATTATTTCCACCCATTTAAATTTGACTTCAGGCCCAGATATGGAAACAAAAACTGCCTTGGTCCACCGGGTTGATTACCTTTGTTGGGAGAGGAACAGAGAGATTACAACCTTGTTATTGTGCTACCGGGTTTCACTCCTACCTTCAAGGCCGACTTCAGAGAGTAGATATGGAAGACTATTGCTCAGCGCCTTGGGAGCTAAGTTGTGGGATACCCCAAGGGTCGGCTGTGTCCTCATGCTTTTTAACATCTATATGAAGCCACTGGGAGATGTTGTCAGAGAATTTGGACTGAGGTGCCATCAGTATGCTGATGAAACCCAGCTCTCTCTCTCCTTTCCATCTGAATTTTGAGCACTTCACGTGCTTGACTGGTTCACGGAGGCAGTAACAGGCTGGTTATAGAATCATAGAATAGTAGAGTTGGAAGGGGCCTATAAGGCCATCAAGTCCAACCCCCTGAGCAATGTAGGAATCCAAATCAAAGCATTCCCGACAGATGGCTGTCCAGCTGCCTCTTGAATGCCTCCAGTGTTGGAGAGCCCACTACCTGTCTAGTAATTGGTTCCATTGTCATATGGCTCTAATAGTTAGGAAGATTTTCCTGATGTCCAGTCAAAATCTGGCTTCCTGCAACTTGAGCCCATTACTCCGTGTCCTGCACTCTGGGACAATTGAAAAGAGATCCCGGCCCTCCTCTATGTGACAACTTTTCATGTACTTGAAGAGTGCTATCATAGCTGCCCTCAGTCTCCTCTTCTCCAGGCTAAACATGCCCAGTTCTTTCAGTCTCTCCTCATAGGGCTTTGTTTCCAGTCCCCTGATCATTCTTGTTGCCCTCCTCTGAACCTGTTCCAGTTTGTCTGCATCCTTCTTGAAGTGCAGAGACCAGAACTGGACACAGTACTCAAGATGAGGCCTAACCAGTGCTGAATAGAGAACTAATACTTCACGCGATTTGAAAACTATACTTCTGTTAATGCAGTCTAATATAGCATTTGCCTTTTTTGCAACCACATCACACTTTTGGCTCATATTCAGCTTGTGATCAATGACAATTCCAAGATCCTTCTCACATGTCGTATTGCTGAGCCAAGTATTCCCCATCTTATAACTGTGCATTTGGTTTCTTTTTCTTAAGTGTAGAACTTTGCATTTATCCCTGTTGAATTTCATTCTGTTGTTTTCAGCCCAATGTTCCAACCCATCAAGGTCCCTTTGAATTTTGTTTCTGTCTTCCATGGTATTAGTTATGCCCCCCAATTTTGTATCATCTGCAAATTTGATAAGCATGCTCTGTACCTCCTCATCCAAGTCGTTAATAAAAATGTTGAAGAGCACTGGTCCCAGGACCGAGCCCTGTGGTACTCCACTCGTTACTTCCTCCCAGTTTGAGAAGGAACCATTGATAAGCACTCTTTGAGTATGATTCTGGAGCCAACTGTGGATCCACCTGATAGTTCTTCCATCCAGCCCACATTTAGCTAGCTTGCTAATCAGAATATCATGGGGCACTTTGTCAAAAGCTTTCCTGAAGTCAAGGTATATTATGTCCACAACATTCCCACAGTCTACAAGGGAGGTTACCCGATCAAAAAATGAGATAAGATTAGTTTGGCAGGATTTGTTCTTCATAAATTCGTGTTGGCTCCTAGTAATCACTGCATTGCTTTCAAGGTGATTACAGACTGACTGCTTTATAATCTGCTCCAGAGTTTTTCTAGGGATTGATGTTAGGCTGACTGGTCTGTAGTTTCCCAGTTCCTCCTTTCTGCCCTTTTTGAAGATAGGGACAACATTAGCTCTTCTCCAGTCAACCGGCACATCACCAGTCCTCCACGATTTCGCAAAGATAATAGACAGCGGTTCTGAGAGTTCTTCAGCCAGTTCCTTCAATACTCTAGGATGCAGTTTATCGGGCCCTGCTGATTTGAACTCATTCAAAGTGATTAGGTATTCCTTGACCATTTTTCTGTCAAGCTCAAGATCCAATCCTGACCCTTCTACTTCATGTGTTCCAGGAGGGTCATAGACCCTTTTTTGGGAGAAGACTGGGCCAAAGTAGGAATTGAGGACTTCTGCCTTTTCTTTGTCATCTGTTATCATTTTGCCATCCTCATTGAGTAGCTGTGCCACCATTTCTTTTCTCTGTCTTTTACTATGGACATACCTGAAGAAAGCTTTTTTGTTGCTTTTAGCATCCCTCACTAACCTCAACTCATTCTCAGCTTTAGCCTTCCTGACACCATCCCTGCAATTCCGTGATACCTGCCTGTACTCTTCCTTTGTGGCCTGGCCTTTTTTCCACTTTCTGTATGTGTCCTTTTTTGTTTTCAGGTCCTCTCTAAGCTTTTTGTGAAGCCACATGGGCTTCTTCTGTTGTTTCCCCACATTTTTCCTTGTTGGAATTGCTTGCCATTGTGTTTTTAGAATTTCCTTTTTTAGAAACTCCCACCCATCTTGGACTCCTTTTCTCATTAGGGTGGCTTGCCATGGAACCATACTTACAATTGTTCTGAGTTTATTAAAATCAGCTTTCCTGAAGTCCAGGGTGCACGTATGGCTACTTTCAACTTTTGGTTCTGTTAAAATCAAGAATTCAAGTATGGTGTGGTCACTTTCACCTAGAGTCTGCCACTTCATCCACCAAATCATCTCTATTGGTTAGAATCAAGTCAAGGATAGTTGATCCTCTGGTTGCTTCCTCCACTTTCTGTAGGAGAAGGTTATCTCCAACACAAGTCAGAAATTTCTTGGAGTGGCCATGTTTGGCAGAATTTGTCTCCCAACAGATATCGGGATAATTGAAATCCCCCATTACTACTACATCATGCCTCCTCGAAACGTTGACAATTTGCTTTTCAAAAGTTACATTCTCGTCTTCTCCTTGATTGGGTGGTCGGTAGTAGACTGCAAGCACCACATTCCATTTATTACTTGCCCCATTAATTTTAATCCAGATACTCTCGGTGGAACTACCAAGCTCATCTTCCTGTATTTCTGTGCAGGCATATATATTTTTAACATATAGCGCGACTCCACCTCCCTTTTTATTCCTTCTGTTCTTTTTGAACAAGTTGTATCCTTCAATTGCTGTATTCCAGTCATGGGAGTCATCCCACCAAGTTTCAGTTATACCTATCAAGTCGTAATTGCCCTCCTGTATTAAGAGTTCGAGTTTGTCCTGCTTGTTTCCCCTGCTCTGCGCATTAGTATACAGGCATCGAAGACCATGTGATTTATGGACTGGCTTCCTTACTACATTTTTCTGAGGACTGTCACTGGTCCCTATTACAGCCGATCTCTCTGTTCCCGTTACTGTGCACAAGCCTTCATCAGTCGTTACCACCAAGTTGTCGACCAATACATTGAAACTAAATGATAAGAACATAAGAAAAGCCTGCTGGATCAGGCTAATGGCCAATGTAGTCCAGCGTCCTGTTCTCACAGTGGCCAACCAGTTGTGGGAAAACCGCAAACAGGAACTGAGAGCAAGGAACACTTTCCCCTCCTATGTGTCATGGCCCTGTCAGAGGACTCATCAGACAAGGATGACTCAGGAGTAACAGCAGCAGACCCAGAAGGAGAAATGGAGGAAACTCCTGAGAACCCAGCTCCTTCTCCCCCTCAGCTGCAGAGCACCCCAGACACAGCTGAAGCCCTTCAGCCAGACGCAGGCAGTGAACAGGACACTCCTCCCTCACCTGCAGAATGTAGACAACAGAAGGTCAGGCAGAAGAGGGGCAGGCCTGTCCACTTAAGGCCAAAACGCTGATGGCTCACACCTGCTGACAAACCTGCTCCTTCAAAGTCAAACCTTGGCTTCAGCTTGTTGCTGACTACAACGTCAGGCGTGACCACTGTGTGTCTTCCTATCCCCTGAACCTTGACTTGGACTGATCTCTCGGCAAACTAGACCTGGACCTTCACTGACGTCTCTTCTGGATTTCTGGCTTGGCACGTAAGCTTTGACCGGCCTCTGCCCTTATCTTGCTTCCTCCTTGCTAGCCTGGCAGATTTATAGCCAAGCTGCCGGCTGAGGACTTACGGCCTGGCAATTACCAAGGAATCTCCAGCCCTGCCTGCACCCCCACCGACACTGCTGTCTCAGTGAAGAGCTGACACTATGGCTTCCAGCAACTGGTATTTGGAAGCATCCTGCTTCCGCCTATGGAGGCAGAGCATAGCCATCATAGCTAGTAGCCACTGATAGCCTTTTCCTCCATGAAATCCAGATTAGATGGAGGTACTTTGTGTAACTAATTCTTCAGTTCAAGAAGTAGGGGAAGACTAGTTTGGAACAGGATTGCACTCTTCTGAAAGAAAGATCCATCTATGTTGCTTTAGGCCTTACATGACCTGGGCCACAAATATCAGCAGGGGAGGCTCTGTTGGTAGTACCACCACCTTCTGTGGTTGGAGGGGCAGCAATGCATGAAGGGTCTTCTTTGTGATGGGATGATCTCCCCTTTGAGGTGCATCTTGCACCATCATTGAAAGGTTTTTTTTAAACTTTAGTCAAGACACACCTTTTACTCACATCTTTGCTTAAGTGGATATCTTACATTGCTGTATTGCTATGCACTGCTGTTCTATGGTTTTGATATTGCTGTTTGGTGGTTTGATTTTATGATTTTAATATAAACTATTATTTGTTTTTAATTGTGATTTTTTTTGTAACCATTTGATGAAGGGTGGGCTATTAGTACAAATAATAAACAAACAAATCACTAGGTGGCACCGGATTTAACTGTAATTTGTTATAGTTGGGAGTTTCCTGTGTCTTTTCTGTTCTTCTTTGAGAAAGACACATTTAAATTTTTGTTTGGCTTCATGTGTCCTCTAATCCTCCCAAGACACTGGGTCACATATCATGTTCTGCAGGGAAATTCATTCAAACTATGTCTATGATTGAAAACCATAAACTATTAACAATAATTCTGAAAAGTAAAGATAGTGGGATACATTGAAGAGCTTTAGAGAATGTATGCAAAGTCCTGTTGATTAAACCAGTTTGTACCCCCAAGGCATTCTGGGATTATTCCAGTGCTATAGGTGTCAAACAGTTTTCTGTAAAAGGCGCTTTTTCAGCTTGGATGCTTAGGTATTGATTGGAGCAAAAATTTGATTGAATGCACGTTATCATTTTCAAAACCAGTCTGGGGGAGGTTGGTAGTGGGGAGGGCGTATGGCTCATGTGTAGTTCCTGCGAGGGTGAGAGCATGTGCCGTGAACTGAATGATAGGAAAAGTTGCCAGATGCTTTCAGAGTGAGAGTCTGTAACTGGCAGAAGGCCGGCCCTCCCTGGGTATGAGACAGAGGGGGAGTAGATGTGCACTGTGTGATAAATATTGAGCAGGTCTGACTGTTCCTAATTCTCGCAGAGGCCTACTGGGATAATTGGCTCAGATAGGTTTTTTTGGTGGGCTCTTGTTGGGTCCATATCAGATATTTAGTAGTAGTAGTAGTAGTAGTAGTAGTAGTAGTAGTAGTAGTAGTAGTAGTAGTAGTAGTAGTAGTAGTAGTAGTAGTAATAAACTTTATTTCTACCCCACCCTTTTTCCAATAGGACTCAGAGCAGCTTACAACTAAAAACAACACCATTAAAACATACAGAAATATACAATTAAAATAGAATTAAACTATGAGAAAAATTAAAAACCATAAAACATACGTTAAAAACAGCGGACAATTTAAAATAATAAAATCATATACTGTAGACACCAATCCTATGACATTTAATCTTGGTCGTTCTCTATCCCAAATGCCCATTGAAATAAAACAGTCTTGTCGCCGGAAAGACGGCAAGGAGGGAGCTAATCGCACTTCACTCGGAAGGGAGTTCCATAGCCTAGGGGCGGCCACCGAAAAGGCCCTATCTCATGTCCACGTCATATGTACTTGCGAAGGTGTGGGGAGCACAAGAAGGGCCTCACCTGAAGATCTCAAATCCCAGACAGGTTCATGTAGGGAGATACGATCTGTCAAATAGCCTGGACCTGAGCCGTATAGGGCTTTGTAGGTCAAAACCAGCACTTTGAATTGTGACCGGAAACAAATTGGCAGCCAGTGGAGCTGTTGTAACAGGGGAGTTGTATGGTCCCTGTAAGCAGCCCTGGTTAGCACTCTGGCTGCAGCTCTTTGTACCAATTTAAGTTTCCAAACAGTCTTCAAAGGCAGCCCCATGTAGAGTGCATTACAGTAGTCTAAGCGGGATGTAACCAAGGCATGCATCACCCTAGTCAGATCAGGCAGCTCCAGGAACAGGCGCAGCTGGTGCACCAGTTTTAATTGGGCAAAGGCACTCCTGGATACAGCAGTAATCTGGGCCTCCAAATTCAAAGCTGAGTCCAAGAGTACACCCAAACTGCGAACCTGAGACTTCAGGGGGAGTGCAACCCCATCCAGCACTGGTTGAATCCCTATTCCCTGATCTGCCCTCCGACTGACCAGGAGTACCTCTGTTAATCTCAACTTGTTTGCCCTCATCGGGTCCATCACTGATGCCAGACACTGATTTAGGACCTGTACGGCTTCCTTGGCTTCAGGTGGAAAAGAGAAATAGAGTTGAGTGTCATCAGCATACTGATGACACCGAACCCCAAAACCCCGGACAACCTCTCCCAGCGGTTTCATGTAGATGTTAAATAACATGGGGGACAAAACTGAACCCTGAGGGACCCCATAGGTCAATGGCCAGGGGGTTGAGCAGGAGTCCCCCAGTACCACCTTCTGGGTTCGGTCCTCCAGGAAGGACTGGAGCCACTGTAACACAGTGCCCCCAAGTCCCATCTCAGCAAGGCGGCCCAGAAGGATACCATGATTGATGGTATTGAAAGCCGCTGAGAGGTCCAGTAGAACCAACAGAGACACACTCCCCCTGTCCAGTTCTCTGTGTAGGTCATCCACCAAGGCGACCAAAGCTGTCTCTGTCCCATAGTCAGGCCTGAAACCAGATTGAAATGGATCCAGATAATCTGTATCATCCAGGAATCTCTGGAGTTGGGCGACCACCGCACGCTCTATTATCTTGCTTAAAAATGGAATATTGGAGACTGGCCGGTAGTTGCCTAGTAAAGAGGGATCCAGGGAGGGCTTTTTCGGCAGTGGTCTTATAACTGCCTCCTTTAAGCATGATGGAATTCTGCCTTGTTGTAGAGAGGCATTAACTACTCCCCTGACCCAATCGACCAGTCCCCCTCTGGTACTTCTAATGAGCCAGGAAGGGCAAGGGTCCAGTACATAAGTGGTGGCACACGCCGCTCCAAGGATCTTGTCCACATCCTCGGGCAGGACAAGTTGAAAAGAATCCATTTTAATTGGACAAACAGGCACCAAAGTTACATCCTCAGAGACTGTATCAATTTTAGCATCCAAATCAGAGCGAATCTGAACGACTTTGTCTGCAAAGTGCCGTGCAAATTCTTGACAGCAGTCTGCTGAGTGGTCAGAATTACCCTCACGGGGGCTGGAACTTAAAAGCCCCCTAACCACTCGAAACAGTTCCGCTGGACGGCTCCCAGCAGACGCAATGGAGGCCGAGAAGAAAGATTTCTTCTTAGCCCGTACTGCCTCGGAGTAGGCCTTCAAATAGGCTCTAGCCCGAGATCGATCAGCTTCGCTCCGAGTCTTCCGCCAATGTCGCTCTAGTCCCCATCGCACACGTTTCATCACCACCAGCTCCTTGGAAAACCATGGGGCCGGTTTGGCTCCACTCTGAAAGAGGGGACGCTCGGGAGCTATCGTGTCCACCGCCCTGGCCATTTCTCTATTCCAGAGGTCAACCAGGGTTTTGACAGGATCGCCTGCCAAGGTGACAGGAAAATCTCCAAGAGCCGTCAGAAAACCATCCGGATCCATCAGCCTCCTGGGACGGACCATTCTAATCGGTCCCCCACCCCTGCAGAGGTTCTGAGTCCCAGTGAGTCTAAACCCGACCGGGTAGTGATCTGTCCATGACAACAGAACCACCGTGAGTTCTTCCACACCAAGATCACCGTCATCCCGACCAACACAGAAAACAAGGTCGAGGGTGTGACCAGCAACATGAGTGGGGCCAGATACTACTTGGGACAGACCCATGGTTGTCATGGAGGCCATGAAGTCCTGAGCCACTCCCAACACAGCAGTCTCAGCATGGATGTTGAAGTCACCCAGTACCGCAAGCCGAGGCGACTCCAACACCAACCCCGAGACTACCCTGGCTAGCTCAGGTAGGGAGACTGTGGAGCAGCAGGGTGGGCGGTACACCAACAGAATCCCTATTCTGTCCTGGCCACCTAACTTCAAGTACACACACTCGAACCCTGAGAACTGTGGGAGAGGACACCTGGTCAGGGGGATGGTGTCACGATAGACCACTGCAACCCCACCTCCTCCTTAGTAAGGAGGTACATGGGTGATGCCACCCCAATTTCAGTGATCACGGATAGAGGAAAGTATAGCCATGAGGGGATGATGAATTACCACAGAAGACAAGGGCAATACTATCTATGTCTTGTTCCTCCCTCCCACTCCTGTCATGGATGAGTTCCTCATTGCGCATCTGCTGTGCCTGTGTGTGTTGTTGTTTAACTCCAGATCTGTACATAATAAGACCATACTCATCCATGATTTGATTGTGGATTAAGGTGCCAATTTGGTGTGCATTACCAAGACCTGGGTGGGTGAGGTGGGAGGTGTTGATTTGTCCCAGCTTTGCCCATCTGGATACTCGGTGCAACACCAGCACAGGCTGCAGGGACAGGGGGAGGAGTTGCTGTGGTCTACAGAACTTCCATCTCTGTCACCAGGAAACCACTCTGTCTTGGAGCTGGCTGTGAGGGCCTCCACCTGATGTCGGGCCAAGGATATAGTAAACTAGGGTTGCTGCTGGTGTACCATCCACACTGCTGCCCGGTCGCTTCTCTGACTGAGCTGGAGGAGGGCATCTCGGCTGTGGTATTGGAGGAGCCCAGAATGATAGTCCTGGGTGATTTCAATGTCCATGCTGAGGCTGCTTCTAGTGTTCCGGCTTGGGACTTCATGGCCTCCACGACAACCATGAGGCTATTTCAAGTTGTCACTGGCCCAACGCATAGGGCAGGCACACCCTTGACTTGGGTTTTATTCCAGATGGAGAAAGGGCTGGTCTGAAAATGGGGGGGGGTGAATGTCACCCCATTGTCATGGTCAAACCACTTCCTGGTGAAGTTCAGACTTGTAGCTCTGATCCTTCCCTGCAGAGGTGGTGGACAGATTAAGATGGTCCGCCCCTGGAGACTAATGGAATCCACTGGATTCCTGAATGCCCTGGGGGAGTTCCCAGTAGATAGAGCAGGTGGAACAGCGAGGTGCATCGGGCTCTTGCCATGGTTGCCACCAAGCACCCTCTCTGGCATTGTGGAGCCCAGTTTGCACCTGGGTACACCAGTGAGCTAAGGGCAATAAAACAAGCTGGATGATGACTAGTGGTGAAAGATGTACTGCGAGGCTGATTGGACACAAGTAAAACATCATAACTGTGCCTACTGTGTAGTGGTGAGTGCGGTGAAGAAGGCCCACTTCTCTGCCTCCATCACATTCTCAAGTAGCCATCCAGTGGAGCTTTTCCATATTGTCAGGGATCTTTTGACATCAACTCCAGGAAATGGAGTCTTAGACCATTTGGAGGCCCACTGTGAATTGTTTGCAGGGCCAGTTCCAAAGGGCAGCCAGGTTGGGCAGCCAGGTTGGGCACTGACCTGAGGGCCCCGCAGCTACAGGAGCCCCTGAGGGGCCCTCCGCTCCCCTTCCATGATCCATGGCATGAGCCATGCCGCGGATAGCAAGACAAAAGCTTCCAAGCCACCCGCTTCCGCCACCGCTGTTGTTACAGAAACCTTGGCCGCCATGTTGATTGATGGCAGCCCTGCGCGTGCAGTGTGCGCAGCCGCAAAGAACAGCAAAGAAAGGTAGGTGAAGCGGGGGGGATGGTGGTGGGCAGCGGCAGCAGCGGCTCGGAAGCTCTTGTCTTGCGATTCGTGGTGCAGCTCGTGCCACGGATCATGGAAGGGGAGCGGAGGGGCCCGGGGCAGGCTGATGCCCAAGGGCCCCGGCATTCCTGGAGCCGGCTCTGATTGTTTCCAAGGCACTTTGAAGGTAAAGTTGCTCGCCTCTGTAGCAGTCTTGATACCCCATCCACATCTACTGTAGTCCCTAGTGAGGTGTCCAGTGCAACATCTGCTGCAACTTCTTGGGAATGGTTTCAGTTGATGCGGACTGATGATATAGACAAGGTGCTTGTGATGATGTGGTCAGCAACATGTCCTCTAGACCCTTGCCCTTCTTGGCTTATTAAAGCTTGCAGAGGGGGTTTGACTGAATGGATCCAGGGTGTGGTCAATGCATCATTGCAGGAGGGAGTAGTTTCAGCTGCCTTGAAAGAGGCGGTGATCCGACAGCTCCTGAAAAAGCACACCCTGGACCCATTGGTCTGCGACAATTACCGACCGGTGACAAATACCCTTTAAGGAAGGTGATTGAGAGAGTTGTGGTGCAGCAATTGCTACTCTTGGATGAAACAGACTATCTTGACATGTTCTGGGTTAAAGCCTGGTTATGGGACTGAATCGGCCTTGATCACCCTGATGGATGACCTTTTGGTACCATGGTATCCTTCTGGGCTGACTTGGTGAGATGGGTATTGGAGTCACTGTTTACAGTGGTTCCAATCCTATCTCCAGAGTCTTTTTCAGAGAATAGCATTGGATGATTGTCTTTTGGCCCACTGGCAGTTATGCTGTGGGGTGCTGCAGGGTACCATCTTGTCCCCCATGCTGTTTAACATCTATATGAAGCCCTTGGGAGTGGTTATCAGGAGATTTGGGGTGAGGTGTCAACTCTATTTCTCTGTAAAATCTGAATCAGGAGAGGCCGTGCAAGCCCTGGACCGCTGCCTGGACTCAGTGGTGGACTGGATGAGGACCAATAAACTGAGTGTGAATCCTAGCAAGAGGGAGGCGGTGTGGGTTGGTGGTTCAGATAATTAGTCAGTTGCCTGCTTTGGATGGGGTCATACTCCCTCTGAAAAAGTAAGTCCGTAGTCTGGACGTGCTCCTAGATCCATCTTTGTCGCCAGGTGACCTCAGTGGCTATGAGTGCCCTTTACCAGCTTCAGCTGACAAGACAGCTGTGGCCGTTTCTGGACCGGGATAGCCTGACTACTGTCGTCAATGCACTGGTCAATGATAGCCTGACTACTTTTGTCAATCCAGGCTGGATTACTGTAATGTGCTCTATGTGGGGCTGCCCTTGAGGTTGGTCCAGAAGCTGCAGCTGGTGCAAAATGTGGCAGCGAGACTGTTCACTGTCCCTCACTGGGGCAGGGTATTGCCAACATGTCACCCTGCTGCTGAAAGAATTGCACTCACTGCCCATTTGCTACTGGGCCAAGTTCAAGGTTCTAGTTTTGGTGTACAAAGCCCTATACTGCTTGGGACCAGGATACCTGAAAGATCATCTTATCCCTTATAT
Source organism: Rhineura floridana (assembly GCF_030035675.1). Lineage (NCBI taxonomy): Eukaryota > Metazoa > Chordata > Lepidosauria > Squamata > Rhineuridae > Rhineura > Rhineura floridana. Next base: position 135,407,039 of record NC_084483.1, on the reverse strand, counting down.
ACCCATTCGATCATTGAGCTCTGCAGGTGAGCTTCCTACAGATACCATTTTATCAGGAGGTCCGTTCTGCACAACATAGGAAATGGACCTTTAGTTTGGTGGCACCTACCCTGTGGAACTCCCTCCCCTTAAATATTAGACAGGTGCCATCTGTGTTATCTTTTCGGCACCTAATGAAGACCTTCCTCTTTCAACAAGCCTTTTAAGGTGAGACCATATCCCAGTCTGCTTTTGTGTTGGAATTTGTAATATGCTTTTAAACCTTTTTTAAAAAACAATATTTTTAAACCTTTTAAAAAATGTTTTTAAAGTTGTTTTGTTTTAATGTATTTTAATGTATGTTTTTATGATGTTGTAAAGTGTTTTTAGTGCTTTTGTTTGCTGCCCCGGGCTCCTGCTGGGAGGAAAGGTGGGATATAAATCAAATAATAAATAATAAATAAAATAGAAATCCATTTAAGAATACATCTCAGAATAACTTGTTAAAAAGAATAAAGGATACAAAATGCTAAAAGATTGATGACAAAGCAAAATGAAGCCACAATGAATGAAAGGTTGGGAACAAGTGATTTCAAAAAGAATCAAATGTAAATGTAACGAAAATAAAGAGTAGGGTAACAGAGTCCAATTGAAAACATACAATATTTCTTTTTTGTTTTCAAAGCAATTGGAAGGAAGATCATATCAAGTTAGAATATTTCCATTTGGAAAAGTACCACCCATTAGGTGGCAGAAATTGCTGAGCTTTGCAAGAAGATCTGCTTGTATTATAAACTGATAAATAATATTTTCTTTAAAAAAATGCAAGAAATGCCCCAAATAATTCACTAATAGGCAAAAAACCTTGTGGTTTGAGAACGTACCTATAGCCCACAGATATTTCTATCAAACTTTAAAAAGCAGGGAAATTGGGCAGCTATAGTGAATGCACCAGGGGAGCAGGAGACTTGACCTCCTCCCCTACACATTTGTCAAAATGCAAACACAATTTGGGTTGGTCTTTCACAGTCCAATCCACTTCCTGTGTAGCTTGGAAGAATTTGGTACCATGTGCCTCTGAGCATATCGTGAGTAGGGGCAACTCCTGCAATCGGGGGGAAGGAGGGGATTAGAAGGGGAGGTAGATGGAGAGGCAGGGGCAAAGGAAGGGTGAGGGAAGGGACAAAAGGGAGGAGGGAGGCAAAGGTGGATCTGATCATTTGCATACTTTTTGAGTTCTTTGGGATTTATTTCTGTGCAATCATGTTTAGGACAGGTGAAACTGACCTGGGGGAGAGGCAGGGAGGGGAGGGGGGAGGAGGAGGGGAGGAGATTGGGTGAGTGGGCACAGGGCAGAGGAGAAGCCCCTTTTCTTTCCAAAAAGAAAACATTGTGAACAGTATCATTGCTTTTCAGTGTTTTCCCCACCTTTTTATTCTACAGCAGACACATGTAGCCTCTCACCCAAATTTAAAATGAAGCTGTCACTGGCCACATCCACACCAGACCTTTATTTCACTTTAGACAGTCATGGCTTCTCCCAAAGAATCCTGGGAAGTGTAGTTAGTGAAGGGTGCTGAGGATTGCTAGGAGATGTCCTGTTTCCCTCACAGAACTTCAGTCAGAGTGGCTGACTGTTAAACCCCACTGGCTACTGGATCTTTGTCAGAGGAATAGGAGTCTCTTCTCAGCACCCTTCACAAACTACACTTCCCAGGATTCTTTGGGGGAAGCCATGATTGTCTCAGTGAAATAAAGGTCTGGTGTGGGTGTGGCCCCGATTAGGCAAGCCAGGCAGCTGTGAGTCTGGTTTTTAGAACACTGACAGTTGGTTCTTACTGAGCATGCCTGATGTTATCATTGAGTTGCAGGTAAAATTTCTTAAATTAATTAAAAATCAGCCAGGCATTTTTTAAAAAAACTTTTAAACTGCAGAAGATGAAGGTCAGAGTATGGGGCAAGGTCAGTAATAGGATTACAGGTACTCAGTGAACACAGCTGATTTTTAATGAATTTCAACAGATTATGAGAACTCTGACAGAAAAAAGTCCAAAAGGGGTCTGTGTTTTTTCTCTTTCTTTTTACACTTTGAACTCTCGATTCTCTCTGACTGTGTCATATATCACCATGAAAATTTAGAGGGTTGTTAAGCAAGCGTTTCTGAGTTCAGGACTATAAGTTTTGTAACATTTTGTTTTGAAATGAGTTTATGGGAAGGATCAGAACGGCATGGGGGGTATTTTCAATCCAACATTGCGGAATGCAAAAAATCATCTCACTTCCAGTGAACAAATCACACTTAGCTTACAATGTCCCAAATAAATAAGTGATTTACTAGTTGCCTGGATTCTTTCATGGTAGGGTCAGATACCCATTACTAACCACATCCCTACTTGATTTTTTCATGTACCCATCTGGACTCCAAAGCATCAGCATTTTGCAGAGCATTTGAATTCTTAGTTTAGAAATCTTCTCATATGAATAGCTGTAGGGGGGGAAAGTGACTAAGTCAAATTATTACTAATAATACGGTAGCCACAATCCAACCAAGGTTGGGTGCACTTGAGCCCATTGATATTTCCATGACAATCTCTGGGCAGGACAGAAAATATTTTGTGATCTCTATGTAATGTTAACCATTTTGAGAAAAGCAAGGATCCAAAGTACATGGATTCTCTCCCTAAAATGACCCCTGCTGCCCATAGCAGGTTAGGCTAAAAATTAAGGTAAGCTCCTTAACTTTTAGCTTGGCCGGGTAACAAATAGTTTAAGAATACAAGGGCATTTCCTTATTTGGAAATTTTAAAAGAAATGGGGCAGCTATCAGACAAAGATGCAATATTGTTTTAGGACAAGCTGGATAACTTATTGGGTCCCTTCAAACTACACCAAGAAATACTGTACTCCACCCCCACAAAGCTGTGTAAAGATATCATTTGTGGTTCTCTGTCAAATGCCTGAACTGACAGAACTCATTTTTTTCCACCTCCCTTTGGCCTCCATTTCATTTTACACTTGTCAGCTTGGCTTCTGATTAGTTTTAGCAACCCACAATACAATCCCCATTTATACAGGTAGTTTTTCTGCAGAGTAATTTCCTTTTTCTTTTAATCTTGAGACTAACATAAACATGTTGATGCCATGTGTTATTGCACCTTTGGCTTCCAAAGTGGATTTTTACACTGGCAGAAACTAGAATTTATCATAAGCTGCAATGATGCTTGAAAATAAGGATTTCAGTATTATCCTCTCTAGCTCTGTTCTGATGAAACAAACTGCATGTTATTTCACTGCCTTGCTGTTATTACTTGCATCTCAAACATTTATTTTTGCCAGAAAACCGTGAACATTTAAACAAGATGAACTAATAAGTTTGAATTGAATAATCCTTATCTAAATAATTTGTAGCACAACCCTAAACCCTGGCTCTGAGCAGTGAGGCAGAGTAGCCACTACATCCAAAGCCCTGCTGGCTTGAGCTGACTAGAATAGAAGGTTGGCAAAGTGGCTTTCGCCCATTTTTTGCTGCACCAGTGCTAAGTTGGATTGAATTCCTCTCCCAGACATGAACTGATTTAGGATCCAGCAGATCAAAAGCTAGCTAGATAGGAAGTATCTAGGGCTGCTTCACCCCTGTAAGGTGCCATTTTAGGGCCCTACACTCAGCAGGAACAACACCAGTGGTATCCTTGAACCTCCACATTTTCCATATCTGTAACAGGGACCTCCATGGAGTCCAGCTGATGGGTACATCCACTACATCCGCACCACCACCACCCCCAGCAGCAAGCGGGTTAGGGCTGCAGCTCTAGATACTTCCTGCTGAATTTGTGTAAGTGTTCACCATTATATTCTAGATTATATGATTGGTTGGTTCTTACTGAGCATACCCCAGCTTATCATTGACGTCAATGCTAAATTTCTTTAATTAAAAATCAGCTAGGTATTTTTTTAACTTTTAAACTGCAGAAGATGAAGGTCAGAGTATGGGGCAAGGTCAGTAATAGGATTACAGGTACTCTGTCAACATTCCAGGTTTTTAATTAATTTCAACAAATTATGAGAACTCACAGAAAAAAGTCCAAAAGGGATGTTTCCCCCCCCTCTTTTTGCACTTTGAATTCTTGATTCTCTCTGTTTTGTGTATTGCCATGAAAATTTAGAGGTTGTTAAGCAAGCATTTCTGAGTTCAGGACTATATGTTTTGTAAGGTTTTGTTTTGAAATGAGCTTATGGGAAGCATCAAAATGGCATGGGGGGTATTTTCAATTTAACATTGCAGGATGTGAAAAATCCATGCCGACTATAGTATATAGCCACTCTCGTGCGTGTATAATGGTGAAGAAAATAATGTAACTACATAACATACACTGCATGATCATAAAGCTAGCTTGCAAAACCATGTGAAACAGTGTAGCCACAGATGCCAAGTTGAAGATGGGTGTAGTAAAACCATCCCACCTTTATTATGTGTAGACAAGGGGGAGGGGACATTAACAGGTCAAAGAAATGTCACCAATCCTTCATGTGGGCAGGTGATGTCCAATTTACCCTTGCCAACACAGGAAACAAAGAACAGGTACAAATTTTCAGGAGATACTTCCCTTTTTTGTTGCTGTTAGAGAACATGGAAAGGGCCCCTCCTTGGGGATTTAGGTGGAGAGGCTGGCAGAAATGAGTCACTTGGTTTAGGGGAGTTTTAAAAGGTCCACATTGTCTATTGAGTACATCACAACAAGCATCTTAGGGGCAGTTCACACATTGTGAATTTCCTACACGGGTATCACTGAATCTGTTAAGAATGGAGAAAGCATTTATGTCCTTTCCTCAGTATTACATACCACAGAAATTCACTACCAATTGCAGCATCCATCTACAAGTGCATGCAGAGAGCAGGTGTATATTAGCAGCACAAGACAATGTATAAGTGTTGCACATGCTCTGAAGGGATACTGGTGTGGAAAATTCAGGTTTGAAGCTGCACTTTGAAAACTGTTGGCAAGTAGGGAAAGCTGTTACAACAATGTGATAGCCTCAGGTGTTATTGTCTATCATTTCTATATCACTTAACGTCAGTGGCACAATTCTGGGATTGCGTGCACGTGGATCCCTGAATGTATCTCTCAGTGCAGCACAGCCATTGCAGTTAAAATGTTTTAGGCTAGCATTGTCTTTCACACTGCAATGGTGTCTATTGCACTGTAGGTTCTCATTAATATCATCACCATATGCTTCTGCTTTACGGTAGAATTCACTCTTCTGGAAGAAAAAAAGTTTGGGGAACCATATTTCAGATATCACAATAGAAAACAGAACCCTTAGGCCAAGGGTGGGGAAGCTGTGGCCTTCCAAATGTTATTGTAATCCCATTTACATCAGCCTCAGCCAGCACAGCCAATGGTCAAGGACTGTGGGAGTTGTAGTCCCTGTCTGGAGGACAACAGGTTCCCCATCCCTGCCTTAGACGAAACAACAGGCAGAATGAAGCTGAGACATATTGGCAATTTATAACAGGTCTCGCTCAAGTCCCGATAGCTTTCACGGGAATTCTGCAGCAGTTAAATTGTTGATCAACTATCAACAGATTGGAGCAGGTAGCACTTTGCAAATCCAATGATAGTGGTTCATGAGGTAATTTTTATAAGTGAATAAAAATTGCATATGCTTTTCCACAGTGAAGAGTACCCTACAGAAAGTTTTTGAAACACCTGTACGCTGCCCATAGGTTTTGCTTTCATTGGCAAAGTTTCTAGCCCTCATGGCTGCAGCTGTAAATGTTAAATTGCAATAGTATGGGGCCAGTGAACAATCTAAGAGCATATGTTACTGCAGCACTTATCAGAAACTCAGAATACTTTTTTTAAAATTACCAAAAAGCATGCAAAAATAGTGTTACTAAAGCAATAAATAAAACTTAAGCTGCATTAAATATGATTCCTCTGAATGTAAACTGAATAGACACTGACTTGGTATGAAAGGGGTCCTGGACAAGTGGAAAGATACTTCCACTTGTGCAAGACAAATCTGCTACATGCTTCCATTTCCCCATCCTGCTGCAGTACCACAGAGTATCTTGAACCTCAGGAACAGCTGGGGGGGGGGGGCACAGCAGGGCTATGATAGTGGTGGGAAGAGTGCCACCCTGGGTTCATACTGGGAGGAATGGCAGGATATAAAACAAATAAGAGTGAGGGTAGAGTTCTACCTGTTTTTTTTTTTTTTTGGATCCAAATCAGAATCCACGATGATAAAAAGATTGTGTTTCAAATATGATTTTTCATCCTTTTTCTTGGTAACAGATGTTGCTCTAAGGTTTTCAGTACATGAGTACTAACAGTTTAAATACTCCTGGTTGTAACACGAGATATAACCTGAACATATAAATGACCTGAGTATAATTTATTCTAACTATATGCACAACTGTTTGCTTTTTCTCTCCGTGGATGATATATACAGTATTTGCACTGCAGACTTATTGATGACTGGCTAAGGCATCCAACCCCCCCCCTTGTGCCAGGCTGGGGGGAGGGCAGTTTGGATGGAGATGGCCCTCTACCTAACTCTGCTGGCCTCCTGTCAGCTGCTACCAGCAGAGTGACACAAGTGTCACTCCACCAATGTGGAACATCCCCTCTGCCCTGTGATTGTGCAGATAGGCAGGAGTGCTGCCGGCAGGATCCCTACCAACAGCAGCAGTGGAAGGCCGGGACTTGGGATCTGTTGATTTCTGAGTTACGCTCACTGCCATCATGTGGCAGCATTTGGCCCCCCACCTTATTCTCTGGCCTCTGTGTGTGGCAGAGCTATGGATGCAGTAGTGGTTCCACCACTTTGTAAAGTCTCACTGGTTGGTGGCTGGGAGTTGGAGTGCCCCCTAAATCAGTATCCGAAGCAAAGAACTGATCATGGCCTGAGTCTTGACCAGAAACTGTCTTAACCATCAAATTTTGCTGCAATTCAACACAGAGATGCCAATAGTATTAAGCATATGGGAACTTTGCACTGAATTGCAATTTTTCAATAGCTACTTTTCCCTAAACGTTTTATTAATTTTTATTATAATTTTTGTCCACAATGCAATGAGAATGAATTGTGAACAGAAACTGATGGTCCTGCACAATCAAAGAAGGTGGTCATTCAGCTCTGCCAGTTCTGGGTAAAGGAATTCTTGAGCATAGCAAAAAGTATGCTGCCATTTGCTGCTCTTAAGATACATCTGGACAATTATGAACACAAGCAATTAAGACATCACACAAAAAGGCAACTGGAGCCACACTTTATTCAACTTTGAACATTTGAAATAGCTAATAGCTAATATGTAACATAATATGGTATTTCAGCTTGTCTGCGACGTTCTGTGCTTTAGTATTAATCATCATTGCAACTGAGCACACTCTTTAAAAAAAGCAAACACCTGCAATCAATGCAACTTGTACCTGTTTCCTGGCACCAAGTACCATTAGACTTTCACTGCAAAACAGAATTCCATGGTACAGTATACTATGAAGGCCACAGCACTCAACCTACTTGTGAGCAGCCTCACTGAGATGGGTGGGCTGGGCCTATTAAAAAATAAGCACTTTAAAATTGCAATCCTACAGACTTACCCTTCCAAATTCATGTGGTCAGGAGTTAAGCCATTGTTTTCAGTGCCAGAGTTCTAGATTTTTCTTCTCCATAAAGAAAAATCTGTGGGTGAAGTTATCTTTTAACATTTCAAAGCTGAGTCAGTTAAATTCTGGTGATTTACAACATATGTACAATGTATAAATATATGTATATATTTATGTACACAAAGAAAGGTTAAACATTATAAACAGAACCAACTTAAGCTGTTCAAAAATAGCCACTTTGATGAGAACATGCAAATACACTATGCTTCAAATCAAGTTTAAAAAGCATCTCCGAGTTGTGTTTTCTTAAATATAAATTTCAGCTCACATAGATTTCAAAGCAGATTTATCAAGAGAGTCAACTTCCCTAGTAAAGGTATAAAATCTATTAATAAACACTAGGTATTAACTAAACCCATATACAGTGCTTTAGGTGATAGACTTTCAAGTATTTTTCTTTTCTCATAAAATTATATATATTTCTGTATTCGGCTATACTACTACTACTTTGAACAGATAGCACAATAACTCTGAAACCACTTGGCAATAAATGGTTTGAGAATCGCAGCCTGTGGGGTAAAATCAGAGCCAAAGGGGTGTTTGAGAATGCTAAGGAAGATGGCTTTCCCCTATGCTGTCCCTCCAAGTGTTGTATATGCTGGTGCTCATGGGTCCCTGATCCTATATCCACTGACATCAGTTGCAAAAGCACTCTTTTTGCTGTTTTTTTTTAAGGCCAGAAGGAAAGCACCCAGTTTGATTTCCTACAGGAAGTAGGATATAAAATTCTTGCTCAGTAACGAGGACTGGAATATATTTAAGGGTGAATCAGATACATTTAAAGTGTGCTTGGCATACAACAAAGAAGAGTTTAAATCACTTTTCATGACACTTTAGAATGTCTGTTTTTATCCTTACTGAGCCAGGCTTTGAAGGTGTGCAGCTGAGCTTTAAAATCACAGTAAAGTAGGCCACCCAGAACTGATATAATGTACTTGGCTCTGGATCTTTAGGCTCTGTGGGGGTGCAAGCAGAGACATAACCCACCATGCACTAACCCATACATCAGGGAATCTCACTGAAAGATCTGGCAGAGACTTTTTCCCATTTTCCAGGATACAGCAATATACCCCTCCAACTCTACGCTACTTGGAAACCTTTTCCAAACAGTTCTTCCAAACACTTCAGTACATCATTCATGTTTCAAAGCCGGAACTTGCAAATGGCATCAGAAACTTCCTATTTTGTTAGTAAGACACGAAAGTTTTTTTTTTGGAGGGGAGGAGGGGACTCAAATAGGCTGGGGAAATGAGAACTGAACTGTTCAAATCTAGTGAATGTTCCATGCATACAACATCGAGGGGTTCCCAGCTGCATGGTTTTTTTCAGCCAACATTCCCAGAATGTTGATTTAGCTGAAGAAAGCTTTATTTGGCCCATACATTTTAAAATGTCCCCAACAATGAATACTTGTAATATAGCATAGCTTTCTGCATCTCTAGTTTCATTAACGGTACTAGTTCTAACTGCAAGGATGTAAGTGCACAATTGATATTGAAATGGAAGCCCTTGGTTAATTGTTTATACAGCCGTCACAGTTAACTGCAGGTTGAGGAGTCACAAAAGGCTCATTTACTTTCTGATCTTCCTTCAAAGAAGCTGCCTGGTCTGAAATTGAAGAGAAGGACAGCTGGTCATGTTCTATTATATGCACTTGGTCCTCTTCCTTGTCCTTCTTCACAAAGAACATTTTCCTAAATTTTTTGAGCTCATGAAGCTCACAGAAAGTCTCTAGAACCACCAGCATTGCAATGAGGCCCAGCAGCAGATAACCTAGAAGGAAATTACAACAGTGTTTGAAACTGGTGTATTGGCAAACAGTGTGCTACAATACAAGGCTCTAAGTTGGAGATGTCTCCAAAATGGAAAGGGCTTTATTTATTTATTATATTTTATACTGCCTTTCAAGACACACACACCCTCAGTGCAGTTTATAAATAAAACCATAAAACAATAAAAATATACAATTAAGTGAATAGCAACATAAAACATTTCATCCAATAAATATATAAATCATAAAAATACTATCACCAACAGCTAAAACTACAGCTTAAAATATATAAATCATCATTTAGGTGTTTAAGGGTCTTTTGAAAACAAGAAGTCATTCTATATCAGCTGAAGCTTTTAAATAATCTTTCCCATGTGGATGTAATCAGGTATGAAGAACTGTGCTTTGAGCCACATGCCATAGAGAGGCATGCCTTTGATATAAATATATAGGATAGACATTGTGTAGCCACATCTACCCCTTTATTTTATTTATTAAATTTATATCTCACCCTTCCTCCCAAAAGAGCCCAGGTTGTTTGCATTTATTTATAATGCAGCATATCTGCCTTCTGTTCTTTCTCCAAAGAATTCAGTATGGTATTTTGGGAAAGATGAAGGGCCTCTCACATAGTGGGGAAAGGCTATAGCTCCATGGTAGAGTATCTGCTTGCATAGGGTTGCCAGGTCACAAGCATCCCAAACTCTGAGATTTCAAGGGCGGGGCCCTAGTGGTGACACTCCTCCATGCACCTTCCTATCCCCCCTCCCACTCACCACATTCTTTTGTCTGCATCCCATGTTGGTTGCTTACAGGTCTCCCTCCTGCTCAACCTTTGTGAAGGCCTGGGCTTGCTAGCTCCTGCCACTGCAATCCTGTGCATGACCTCTCAACCCCTCGCCTGCATTGAGGTGAATCCCCGGAGTCCCGGGGAGAACTCCCCAAACCTGGAGTCTCTAGGTCAAAGCTGGAGAGCTAGCAACACTTGCCTTGCATACAGAAGGTTTCAATCTTCAGGTAAGTCTGGGAGAGATTCCCGCCTGAAACCCTGGAGAGCTGCTGCCAGTCATTGCAGACAATACTGAGCTAGATGGTCCAATGGTTTGACTCAGTATATGGCAGCTTCCTATGAGAGCTACGCTGCGACTAGGAAATACCTAATTCCACAATTTTAAAAAACACTTTATGAGGAGTTGATACAAATTTCAAAAATCCATTTTGGACTTTTCTTTTACTGCTGCTATTTGAATAGCTGGACTAACACTACATTCTACACATAATTTAACCAGGGAATAAGCTACACTGGGCTCAATAGGCCTTACTTCTGAGTAGACATGTATAGGATTGCTCTACAAAAGAAGAAACATCACAAAAACACAGTTATGAAAACTATTCACCTCTTATTTATACCAACAATTCACTACTCACATGTAATTCCTATTTTATACAGCTCTCTGAATTTTTGGTTATAACCTTCTCCTGGAACATAGTCACCAAGGCCAATGGTACTCAGAGAAATGAAGCAAAAGTAAAATGATTCCAGGAAGTTCCAATCATCTTCAAGGACAGAAAATATTGCTGCTGGGATGAAGAAAAAGCACGAGACGGTAACAAAGCCCAGAATCACTGCATGGATGATGGCAACTATCTGCTTTGAGAAACCCCATCGAATGTGGAAATACAGCACAGGCCGCCTGGTAACATAGACTATAATGCGCTGCACTACTGCAGTCAGGAAAAGCAGTGTAAAGGGGATTCCAATGACAGAATAGATTATGCAGAAGGCTTTTCCTCCATCTGATAAAGGCACAGTGTGTCCATAACCTGTAATATAACAAGAAAAAATGGAAAAACAGACAAATCAGTGTTAGGTCCAAACCCAACACGCAAGTCGCCCTGTCAACCCCAACTCGCTTATTACACCCGGGAAGAGTGCGGAGTTGAGTGCAAATGAACCCACTATCAGAGATCAAGTAACATGAGACAAAAACCTTTGCAAAGGGGACCCAATACTTACAAGCCGAAGCAGGCCAGCATGGGGACCTTGTTTATTGGTGTTCAAGGGTTTATATAGGCTTACCCCGAAGTTTACAATATCGGGTTCACGTCATAAAATACAAAAGAAGCAATTGCTAACTGTCATAGCTTTGGGGCATATGTAAGGAGGTAAAGGGGTACAGGGGGAAGGACAAAGTGGAAACATCAAGACTATCTCTTAGACTCTATGTCTGCATATTTCGCATGTCCTTGAGATAAGCACTATGCAGGAGCAGACAAAGGCAACTATTGAGGGGAGGCCCAGCTGCAACCGGGCGCCCCCTAAACTGGAGACAGACATGATATTACTTTGCTTACATATCAAAGGAGTTTTACAAGTCAAGGTTTGTGGGACATTGGAACAGCGTTTGACATTCCTATGCAAGGCACATTAGTAACAATAAGCAAGGTTATAAGCATAAATGTGATACAGAAATGCATAGTAGGGAAGTTTCCAGCTTAAACCGGCTTTTATTATGCGAGCCACTGGAATGTAGGTAAGGGTCAGGTCACCAGGAAATAAACCGACATTTTATATCAAGAGTCAAATAAAGGCCACTTTGGTTCTATTTCCCATGATGCTCAAGCTGGTTTGGGTAGGACAAGTGAACTATAGTTTTACAAGCACTGGGGTTTCAATTTAACCCTAACATCAGTGAACAGCTAGTTTTTTAGGGCAGGACTGAGTAGAAGGAAGAGAATGATTTGCACCTGGAGCTCCTGATTGAGTCTGCTTTGTTCTTGCCCCACTCAGGTACCATAAAGCTGGTGCCCTGATAGCTATGAGCCCTTGGCTCAAGGTAAGAGCTCTTAGCCTGTGAAATTATTGTAGAGACAGACTGACAAGTCCTACTAACTTTGCTTGCTGGTTGAGAACTGAACTGCAAGAATTCCTGCCAAAAGAATCAAACTGTTTTGGTGCATCCTATAACCTCTAACAGTGCTTGGCCTTTGGTTTTAACACACTTTTGGAAAACTTTTGGAACCTGGGTCAAATGTAGACATTTTTCTGTTGTATGTGGGTATTGTTTAATGTATTGGTATGCTGTTGTGCTTTGCCTTCTAGATTATAGTTTTGCTTTGTAATAGTGGACATCAGCTCATTTTGCATATCTTCTCCTAGAAATATGGCCAATTCCATGAAATTGTAGTTTAATACATGGAATACTTTACCACACAGCAACCAATCACATTTTGCATCACTGTCTATACTTGGTTACAGATCATTTCTGTCTGTCATAGAATGCAAAATAAATGACAAAAAGTACATCTTGAAATCAGAAGAGCCATTTCTTAATATTTCCTCCAAACTCTTTTCTCCTGTAAGGACAGCTGAGGAAAATCTATGCCCATAACCAGAGGATTTTTTGAAGTTTCTAAAGCATGGTACTCACACTGGCAAAGAGCAAGCCATATCTGAAAATGACCAGATTTTGTCCCCTCAGCAGTGGGAGAAGCGATTGAAATCCATATAGGCTCACTGTACTGCAGCCACTATTTCCAATGTAACTGTTCATGTGATTCAAACTCATGTATTAGTTCATGCATGTGCAAGCATCTATGATGGGAAAATAACAGATGAGTATCTAAAACCCCTGTAAAAAAAAAAAGCTTATGGACAAAATCTAGTCATTTCAATGTGGCTTGTGGGTGGTTCTTTTTCTTTCACTCACCCCTTCCCCATTCAGTGTTAATTACCAATCAAAAATGTGAATGACTTTTTGCCCAATCCCCAAGAAAATGCAGGTTGTCCCTTCTTATAACAGTATCTTTCAAGAGAGCCAGTCCAAGACATCTAGCTACCTGAGATGGACAAGGACAAGATGGGCCCCCCCATTCCACTTATAAAAGCTGACCAGACAGGCAACAAGTTAGCTATACAGGTAAAGTGGCAGGTTGCATGGCACACCCAGTTCTATCAACTAACACCCTGCTGCTGCTCCATGCACCCAAGCATCTGCTGCCAAAGGCAGCTACCTCACTTTACCTAATGACAGAGCAGGCCCTTGTGACTGCCATCAACCCTAATTTTCTTCTCCTCAGTCTTCCTTTACTTTTCACCTTCTTTCCCTTTTCCTTACACTATTATTTTACAGATCTGACAAAATATTTAAAATTCTTATGCACCAGCATCAAATTGTTCCTGTGTGTTTTCGGTCTCAGGATGAGATTTCTACCCAATATATCTTTGCACAGGCATTAATATTTGGAGCATTAAGTTGCAAGACATTTAAGTCATATACAAAATCTCACCCACAATCTCTTGGTTATCTGAAATATGAAAGATCATGCATTTGGCAAAGCAAGTCTCCACATCATGTTCTGGGTGCTAAGGCCAAAACATTTGATCAGTCTATACATTCAGCAGAATAGCACCAATATAACTGCACTGCAATTCATGTTACATTTAAGTGACTTACATTTTTTTTAAGCAAGTTGTAAAACGTTATTACAGTGATTGGTGATCTCTGGCTTTGAAGTTCAGAATGAACTGTAGCTTTAATTCTCTTATAGCAATGAAATATCAAGGACTTGAAGTTGAATAAAGACTGAAAAGTTGGAACAAAATTGGTTACCCCTGTATTGTCATGTATCCCTCTGGTATCCTAGGCCCCAGGCAGCACCGGAAAGATCATTCCTACTCTCACCTGAGTGTCAAGACTTTGAAGGATCAAGTTACTTTAGGATTTAATCTGTTCTTCGCTCTTGTTAGATTAGATCTTTCTAACAAAATCGCCCCTTGAATGCGACTCATTTCCACACTCATTTGAAGTTTGCTTTTCAGTCAAGTTTCTAGTCTACTCATAAGTATGCTAAACCTAATTGAGGGCATGACTCCTTGGACAGCCAAATTAACAGTCATAACAAAATTATATAGTTCTGCTTTTTGTTGGAATTTAGACAATCTATTACTCAGAATAATTTAACATTATAAAGGACTGATACGTTTCCTTTTCAGCTTCTTTGATTATTGTCTTTTGGCAAATATTACAAATAACAAATAAAGTTCTTCATATTTTCCCCTGCAACACTAAGTCATGAAGCTTGAAAAGGACTTGCACTTGTTGTCCCTTATTCTAGGCCTGTCTCTCATTTGAGAAAATGTTCCATGGATGAAATCAATTGCTTAGACACCATCCCTCCCTTCTTCCCTCCCACAATACGGTCCAGAGACTAATACAGATGCTGTTTTGGTGCATTGTATGGAATTACAAGATCGTCTCTGCAATTTATTATGCAACAGTAAAAACTGCAATAAGGTGAGCACTCATGAGCTACATAGAATCAAAGTGGGGAAAATATGTGTCATCTATGATTAACATAAGAAAAACCCTGCTGCATCAGACCAAAGGTCCACCTAGTCCAGGGAACCTTTGGCCCTCCAGATGTTGCTGACCATTGCCCATGCTTGCTGGGGTTGATGGGAGTTGTCCCTCAGCAGCATTTGGACTCCCAAAGGTTTCCCAGCCCTGACCTAGTCCATCTATTTCCAGTGTTGGCCAGAAGGATACCCCTGAGAAAATTAGATACATGCCATGAAGGCGACAGTGCTCCCCCAATGTATGCCCCTGGCATTTCATATTCAGAGATGGGATGGATGGATCGATTGATTTCTGGTTTGCATCATTTCTGCATGTGTTAATTCATAAATCCATTCTATTTCCATTTCAATCTGCATTATTTTTATATGTATTTTTCACAAAATATGCATTTTTGTATGATTTTACCCTAGAATACATTTTATATGCATTTTGGTATGTTTCTTGAGTCAACAGCTGCATCACAAAATTTGAAGAAGTGTGAAAATCAAACCATACCTGCATTCCAATCTGTGCATTAGTTCTGGAAAAGTGAATCAGGTTGATTTGCCTACAAATGCAGAATGAACAAAGTTCTTGAGCATCCTTAATTCAGAGATATACTGCCTCTGAACCTGGAAAATCCACTTGTATCCTTCATAAATTTGTCTGTTGTATTTTTAAAGCAACCTTAGCTAGTGCCCTTCACCAGTTAGCAATGGCAACAAATTCCATATGTTAAGCAGGGTGGCAAACAAAAGCACTAAAAACACTTTAAAACATCATAAAAACAGACTTCAAAATATATTAAAACAACCACCATTGAAAACATATTAAAACAAAACATCTTTAAAAACATTGTTTAAAAAGTGTTAAAAACAAAAGGAGGTTTGAAAATATATTAAAAAGCAATTCCAACACAGATGCAGACTGGGATAAGGTCTCTATTTAAAAGACATATATACTCAAGAGGAAGGTTCTACTTGGGAGCTGGCCAGAAGCTGGCAGTCACTATGCATTTTTCCCAATCTCCTCTGGTCCATCTGTACCTATACTCACCACAAAGATTAACCACCCAGCAGTATGTCACAGAAAGGGGGCAGGACAATACCAGCTTAAACCTGACAAATATCAGAAAGACTAAAACGAAATGTTTAAAATACTTCTGGATGCATACAGAAAGGAATTTCTGCCAACTACCAAGAATATCTCTCAGTGTCCACCTGCTAGATGTGCTTTAATTACCAGTTGTATATGAAGAGCTCCTGATCATTCTTAAGGAGTGCAATGGAAATTAAAAATTAATAGCCAAATCTATTTAGGATTGAATTATATGCTTCAGTTTAGATACTGCACAGCAAGGAAACTAAGTGTGCTGAGTTTGCAGAATTGCAGAGTGCTCTCTCTGTGCTATCCCATTACTTACTCTCCGTCCACATTGGCTGCTTCTGAACCCCTCCCCTTCCCATTAACAACATAAAAGGATGGGTTAGAACATTATAGGCAACACCAAATCATTCAGGCTTGTGAAACACAAAAAATCATGAAGGACTATGAAATAATTTCTCCATAGTGGGTGAATTGGAAACAAATGGCAAATAAGATTCAATGGAGGCGATTCAATTCAATTATCTTTTTTCATTTGAGTGATCTATTCTGATCATTTGCAGATTGCTGCTCCTTCAATCACTCTATCTGTTTAAATCACATCAATTTCTGAGTTTCTTTGCCCTCCTGCTATCTGGGCTCCCCCCCCCCCGTGGTTCAATGCAAAGCTTTTTCCAAGGCTCACTGTGTAGAGCTATCTCTTCATCTTCCTATGAACATGACCTGTGGAAGACAAAGTGGGTCTACAGTATCTGAAGGAGTACATGATATTAGGCCACCCACCACATATTTAAAATAATAACTTTGATAAATGCACTGTTGAGCATGCTTCCGGTACATACACAGACAAATACCAGCTACACCAACAGAGAGAAATATGTTTTCTTTTGTCCAATGCAGATAAAATGACTAAGTGAGAGAGGGGAATACCAGCTGAATCCTAACAGAATATGGTCCAAGCTTCCTTATCCTGCTCATCTTGTACTATATACAAGCTCAACATGCAATGTCAACTCAAGCTGAACCATTACCGTTGCAATGTGGGTGTAATTTACAAGTTCATGGGAAAACATGCA
Source organism: Rhineura floridana (assembly GCF_030035675.1). NCBI lineage: Eukaryota > Metazoa > Chordata > Lepidosauria > Squamata > Rhineuridae > Rhineura > Rhineura floridana. Next base: position 135,390,097 of record NC_084483.1, on the reverse strand, counting down.
GTCCACTCAATTTCAATAAGAAATTGAGGAAGAAGCCAGAGTCACTGCAATTGCAGTGATTTTTTAAAGCATGTTAAATAAAAGGCCCAAATTTTGAATTCTGTATCAACAAATGGTGCTTTCTGCTTTCTATTTGTGTAGAGATAGCAAGCATACTGATTTTTCAAACCTCATCTATAATGCTCAGTGTTTTATCCTATTGTTCATGAACAGGATGGTTTATAACAGATGCTACTGGAGGTCGCTGATTCATAGGGTTGCCGTAAGTCGTTATATGCCTTCAAGTCGATTACAAGTCACTGTTCACTTTTGCAATTGTTCATTCTGACCTCAACACATATTGCAAAGGCTTTCTCCAGACTGATTCTTGCATCTATAACCATTTCTGAAGACGTCAATAAGAATGTTCTTTCAAGTGTAAGGTCTGAAGGATAAAACTGTGTAGTTTTACAAATGCCAATTTCAGAGTTACTGTTACTATCCTGGAATACTATTTTGACTCTCTTAAGCCTTTCCCACCTCAACATTTGCAAAGTTGCAACTTTGTATTATATTTGCTCCTAAGTCTCTACAGTAGCCTAAAATACAGTCATGAAAGTAGACAAAAGTATTTTGAGCATTTCATCTCTATGCCAAGAAAAGTCTCACCTGCTTAATTTTTGCATTTTTAGCACTTATGAAAATAAATTGATACCCATAAACTCCAGATTTGGTCTTCTGAAAGCACAACAAAAGGCAGGGCAATCCGAAATGGGATTGTGTGGAGGGGGAAATGGAGTGATGGATCCACAACCACACCCCAAACCCTGCAGGCTCATCATAATGACAGCAAAAGGTAGAGACAGTAGTTCTTTTGTACTATGTTAGGCAGGTTTAGATAAGGGGCTCAAGAATCAGATCCTCAGGGGATGTGTAGGGCTTTGGATCCAATGGTGCCAAAGCCACCAATGTTTTCCCCATTTGGGGGCTTTCTACCTGCTGCTATAGGAGAACTGCTAGTGGTAGCAATCACCTGGGCATGGTGGGGCATCTGTGACACTTTCTCACCGCCAGTGGTGCATCTTTCCACTGGGGGGCTGAACATCCATTCTAGGTTCTTCCTGAATTATGAAGTGAATAAGGATGGTTCAGGTGAGATTTAAACATTCCCAAATTGGATTGCCCAGTTAACAATCTTGAGTCAGATTGGAGATTTCCTTAAGTCCCAAACTGATCTGTGGATTCAGGTGCCCTCAAAAGCTGCATTTTTAAAGTGACTGCTGGATTTTTAAAAGATGTCTCCCAGGGAGAAGAGGCAGTATTCCCAAAAATCTGTGGTGGCAGGTATAACTCCACCCCCTCCCACCAATGACCCTTGGGATAATATTCCCCACTCCAGTCTTTCCTATGGATCCATGGTCTTTTCTCCCACACCCCCTCCATCCCCTTATGATTCTTATTGTACCCACCCCAAATAGTAAAGTCTGCCCTTATAGGGCAACCACTGTAGCTATCATTCTGAAATTTGGCAAGCTGTCTCCCCTCAGAAGAGGTGACCATGCCTGCAAATTGCATCTAAGCAAGGCAAATTCAGAGTTGCCCTGCATGAAAACCGGACTTAATCCACTCTATGAGAGTTCCCATGACTGCAAATTTCATCCACTTCTGTGAAAAGGAAAACAGTGAAAGCAGTTTTTAGATTCCCCATTATACTGAAGAGGGATAAACCAGCTTCACTTTAAACAGATCTAATTTGGTCCCAAGTAACAAGATAAACTGGAAAAACAGTGTCTCCAAAACCCTTTGGACTGCTTCGTGAAGCTACAGATACAAGTTGAACCTTGTGGCCAGTGCACAATCTTAATACCAATAATACATGCTAATCTCCAGCCATTAAAATCTGGTAGTGAGGATTGCATTCAGAGGTGTATATTAAATCCTCTATTTATAAGCTGCAACTAATAGTTTCAGAATTTATACTTTCCAAAAACAGGAATACAGAAGGAGGAGGAAAACATCAAAAGATGCTAAAATTTCATAATCTTGTTTCCAAGCAACAGGCTTTCAAATAACAAAATTGCACCAAGGTAAATTAATATAACAGTGGCAAATATACCATTCTTTCCCAGAAAGTAAATTTAGCAGGGAAGCAATTGTAATTTCATGGCAGAATTAGTGAAAAGAATGTGTGTTTGGTTTTATCTGACCAGAAATTACAAGTAGGAACATAATTTCCATGGTGTAACTCTACAGTGTGTGGTGTATAGTTTTGATGACATAATCAAGATGGTGACATCAAAATGCACAAAATCATGAATATGTCTGTAAATAGTGCATGGAGTTTAATGTATAAGGTCTCATTTTGTAGGCATTTCACAGAGCTATAAATATGATCCTTAGAACTTTAATTCAAAAGTCAATAATTCTTATATATATTTGCATATTTATAATATCAACCGTATCTCTATATTAGTTTTGGGTGTTACACAGGTAATAAAGACAGAACAAAAATATTCCTACTGAAATTTATTTTGTGTGTGTGGTTAAATTGCATATTTAATACCTAATAGGTAAGTATTTTAATAGGTAATACGTTTAATAAGTGACAGTTTTATGAGCTCCTTCTGGAAGGATGATAATGATTAATAACAACAATGTAATATAATTGCAGTGTTAACAGCTGTATACAGTCGTTCACTATTGTTTACTAGAACTATTAGTCGTTACTGTAACATAACATAATTGTTCACACATTGCATATCCTAATAAGCTTTAGTCAACATGGTCAACATCACCACCACCATAATCAGGTCCAATGTGAGAATCAATTATCACACAGATAATCATTTTCTCCACACTCACATGTCTGCATACGGTAGGTTGTTGGCTAAGCATTTGCAGGGTTGACTGCATCTGTTCTTTACGCATAAACATTTGATCAACTGCAGGACTGAATCTGAAGTGCATGGCATGCCACAGAGAATGAGAGATATCTGTCCATCTGCCATGCTCCATCCATGTTCAACAGGAGATGGAATTGTGAGAGTCTTGGTCACCTTGGTTCCAGATCATAGCTTGGTAGTTAACCCTCTTCATTACAGGTATAAAACACATGATTTTTCTGCATATGCTCCTGAACTAACTTGACCTTCTACCATTACAAACCAAATCTAGGGAAAGTAGTGCATTTCTACCCAATAGCCAGGATGGAAGAAGCAAAATCAGGCTTTTGGAGTTCCCTTTGAGAAGTCTAGCTAGAATGCTATCAATTTACTCATTTATTGGTTTACTTACTTGCTAGGCAACAATCAATCAAGAGCTGTTATCAGGGTGAGCATCCAGCTAGCTAGCTCTGGAAGTTGCCAGACACAGCTAAATCAATAAATAGCACTCAACCACCAGCATATCTACAAGGAGTAGTATCCAGTGGTGTTTGTCCACTAATGGAAGGAATCCATCAGAGGAACAGGACAGTGAAGCAGTTTTGGGTATACTCACTCACCCTGCAGCTCCTGTGCTCTGGAGCAAATTTAGGAAGATGTACGAGCTGCGGGGGAGTAAGAATTGCCAAAAGTTGCCTCTTTGCCTTGTGACTCTGGCAAATTCCTTCCAGCAGCACATGTAGGACACGACCCAAGGTGTATAAAAATGGTCTGATATTTTATGATGGGCAGTATTTTCACTCAACTTCAAAATTTTGAGATGAACTATTCATTTCAATTTGCAGTCTACTTACCCTGAGGACTCTGATGTGCAACAATATTGTAACATAAAAATATTACAAGACATATTAATATTCACTAATAGGCAAAAAACCTTGTGGTGTAAGAACGTTCCCACAGCCCATAGATATTTCTATCCAACTTTAAAAAGCAGGAAAATTGGGCAGCTATAGCGAACGCACCGTGGAGCAGGAGACCTGACTTCCTCTCTGAGATATTGTACTGCCCGACAAAGTTGTCAAAATGCAAACACAATTTTTGGGTTGGTCTTTCATAGTCCAATCCACTTGCTGTGTAGCTTGGAAGAATTTGGTAACATGTGCCTCTGAGCATATGGTGAGTGGTGGCAACACCTGTCATCTCCAAAGATGGAGAATTAAAATTTTGTATGTTTGTTGGTGTTCTTACTTTGCTTCTTTCCTGTGTTACTGTTTCTACAGAGAATCTAAACCAGAAAATTTCATTTTCCTCATTATTCATTCTAGAAATCTGTGTCAAATTTATTTTTATTAATTTCAAAGCCTTTTTATCACTCAATGTCATATGATGGTGAAAGCAGCCTTTTGTGTTTCAAATTGGAGGTTATGTCCTATTTCTATTTTGGGTGCATTAACAGTGGAATCTGAAACTGCAGTTTGATGTAAAATCAGACTGATTACAATATGTTGCTACTTCAGCAATGACTCTAGCTGTTGGAAAAAAAAGGATGCATGTTTTCAGCCTGCTATGTTTAAACCACTTCATTTAAGGCAAGATGGGCATGGTCAGTTAAAAACATAGAGCACACTTAGAATTTTGCTAGAATATATTTATAATAATAATAATAAAATTTTATTTATGAGTCGCCTATCTGGCCGAATTAACGGCCACTCTAGGCGACGTACATTAATACAATAAAATACAATATACAATCAATAAGACCATCAATCGTCTAAGCACCACTCTACCAATTAATAACAACATTAATAACTAACCCGCCCCAGAGATCCCATAGGCCTGCCTGAATAGCCAGGTTTTCAAGGCCCGGCAGAAACCTATTAGGGAGGGGGCATGGCGAAGATCGATCACCTCCCACTGTTTTATCTTGTGCAAACTGAGACACTCCTGATGTCCACTGGAGACTATTCTGCAGAATAGTTAGTGCCATCATTCCACAATTGTTTTTGTAGTTTTTTTTAGTGCAAATTTTGCAAAGTGTTGCTGTACTTCACATATTCACAGAAATAAAAGCAAACGAAAATGATTTCCTATAGGAAACTTCACTAAAATTGCAAAGTAAATCAGACATATTTAAAGTGACTATCTGAACTATGTCAACTGTGTTAATAATGTTGCTTCCTCCCTGCTAAAACAAGATCAGTACAGCACATGTCTTGTTACTATTATTTGGGGTGACTGCAGGTGTTGCCACCACTCACCATATGCTCAGAGGCACATTACCAAATTATTCCAAGCTACACAGCAAGTGGATTGGACTGTGAAAGACCAACCCAAATGGTGTTTGCATTTTGACAAATTTGTAGGGCAATCCAATATCTCAGAGAGGAGGTCAGGTCCCCTGCTCCCCTGGTGCATTCACTATAGCTGCCCAATTTGCCTGCTTTTTAAAGTTTGATAGAAATATCTGTGGGCTATAGGTACATTATTAAGCTGCAAGGTTTTTTGCCTATTAGTGAATTTCCCTGCTTTTTAATCCGGGAGATAAGAAATGGGATCCTGTGCAAGTTTGCTGAGAATAGATTGATCATTTGCATGCTTATTGAGTTCAGTGGGATTTACTCCCCTGCAATCATGCTTAGGATAGGTAAAACTGACCACAAGGGATGGGGAGGAGAGGAGGAGGAGGAGGGAGGGGAGGAAAGGCAGAGAGGAGGACTGGGATGGGAGCAGGCAGGAGGCGGAGGGAAGGAGAAGGACAGGTTTGATCATTTGCATGTTTATTGAATTCAGTGCGATTTACTCCCATGCAATCATGCTTAGGATAGGTAAAACTGACCGGGGGGAGGGATGGAGGGCTGAAGTGGGCAGGGGAGGAGGAAGAAGGAAGAGGAGAGGGAAGGAGGAAGGGAAAGGGGAAGGAAGAAAAAGGCAGGTCTGATCATTTGCATGATTATTGAGTTCAATCAGATTTACTCATATGCAGTCATGATTAGGATAGGTAAAACTGACCATGGGAAGGAGGGAATTGGAAGGGGAGGGGGGCAAAGGAAGGGGGAAGGAAGGGGCAAGAGGGAGGGGATAGGAGGGAGGAGAAAGGAGGGTGGGTTTGGTCATTTGCATACTTTTTGAGTTCAATGGGATTTATTTCTGTGCAATCATGTTTGAAAATGGAAATGGACTGCCTCCAAGTCAACCGGACTTATAGCGACCGTTTGGATAGGGTTTTCATGGTAAATAGTATTCAGATGTGGTTTGACCATTGCCTTCCTCTGAGGCTGAGAGGCAGTGACTAGCCCAAAGTCACCCAGTGAGCTTCATGGCTGTGTGGGGATTTGAACCCTGGTCTCCCAGGTCATAGTCCAACACTGACCTGGGGGAGTGGCAGGGAGAGGGGAGGGGGAGGAGATTAGGTGGGTGGGCACTGGGCAGAAGGAAAGCCCCTTTCCTTTGCAAAAGGAAAACATTGTGAACAGTATCATTGCTTTTCAGCGTTTCCCCCACCTTTTTATTCTACAGAAGGCACATGTAGCCTCCTAGGGTTGCCAGGTACAGGGCCTGAGACTGATCCTGTATCATTAGGAGAAGAGGATGTCAGCCAAGTGCAGGTGTTCTTGCAACAATGTAATGGGATAAACCACAAGGTGGAATTCTCCCTCCCCCCTGCACAACTTTTAAAAATACAGAAGACCTCTCGGAGACTGGGCCTGGCAACCAAGTGGTCTTCTCTATCTTTAAAACTTGTGCAGGGGGAAGGGAGAATTCCACCTTGTAGTTTTTCCCATTAGAATGTTGCAAGAACACCTGCACTTGGCTGATTTTCTCTTCTCCTAAAGATATAGGATCAATCTCAGGCCCTTAACCTGGCAACCCTACCTCCCACCCAAACGTAAAACAAAGCTGTCCCTGGCCACATCCACACCAGGCCTCTATTACACTTTGGACAATCATGGCTTCTCTCAAAGAATCCAGGGAAGTGTAGTTAGTGAAGGGTGCTGAGAGTTGCTAGGAGACACCCAGTTCCCCTCGCAGACTTCAATCAGAGTGGCTGACTGTTAAATCATTCTCTCAGGGAAATAGGAGTCCCCTCTCAGCACCTTTCACAAACTATACTTCCCAGGATTCTCTGAGGGAACCTGTGACTGTCTCAAGTGAAATTAAGTCTGGTGTGGGTGTGGCCCCCTGATTAGCCAAGCCCAGCAGCTGTGAGGCTTTTAGAATACTGACAGTTGGTCCTTACTGAGCATGCCCCATTTTATCATAGGGTTCCAGCCAAAATTTCTTAAATTAATTAAAATTCAGCCAGGCATTTTTTTAACTTTTAAACTGCAGAAGATGAAGGTCAAAGTATGGGGCAAGGTCAGTATTAGGATTACATGGCTAATTTTTAATGAATTTCAACAGATTATGAGAACTCTCAGAGAAAAAAGTCCAAAAGGGCTCTGGGTTTTTTCACTCCCTTTTTAGACTTTGAACTCTCTATCCTCTCTGACTGTTTTGTGTATCGCCATGAAAATTGAGAGGGTTGTTAAGCAAGCGTTTCTGAGTTCAGGACTGTAAGTTTGGTAAGGTTTTATTTTGAAATGAGCTTATGGGAAGCATCAGAATGGCATGGGGGGTATTTTCAATTTAACATTGCAGAATGTGAAAAATCCACGCTGGCTATAGTATAGAGCCACTCTCGTGGCTGTATAATAAAATACTAAAATGAACACCAAGCCAGATTAAAAAAAGAAAATCCTGCATATGGTTCTAGAAGATGTTCCTGCACTGTGACTCATTAAATCTTAGTTGTGCTTCCTACAGGCTACAAAAACAAGAATGTGTTAATATGAAGCTATTAATTAGCGGCACTTATCTTGTCTAGAGCCGAACATAAAAGGAATACGGTGAGTTGAGTGTTTCTCTGAGGCAGTAAGATGAGTTTAATACTATGCTTTTTCATCTTCTGTAGCAGCATTTACAAACATACATCAATTTTTAATGCTCATCCTAATTAACCCAAGCTCTTGAAAAACATTGTTTATTCCAAGTGCACTGTGGCTATTGCCAGCTGGGCAGATAGCTACTGCTGAGTAAAGCACCTGTGCAGAATGGTGACTCAGCCTGGAAACAACACGTCAGGGGTAATTAATCTGGAACAGGCTTCTAACATTGGTGTATGGCATCTGTCACTAACCTATAAGCAGTATGATTTGGTCAACAGCAATACATTGCCATCTACTGATATCTTTAATAAATTAAGCATCTAACAAGTCAGAAATAGCTTACGTAGCTTGGGCAAGACATTTCTTCCTGTGAGTCCAGCAGCCAAACTCCTACAAAACAGGAGTATAGGAAGTTGGCTTATATCAAGTCAGACCATTTATCCATCTAGCTCAGTATTATCAGCACTGACTGTCAGCGACTTTCTAGGGTTTCAGGCAGAACTCTTTCCCAGCCTAGCTGGAGAGACTAGGAACTGTACCTGGGCCATTGTGCATGCAAAGCATGTGTTTTCCACTGAGCTATTACCCTTCCCTATGATCTGTAGAAAATAAGCCACAAGAAAAGGGGGGATGAAACACAAACTGTGTTATATGCGTTCTTCACTAAACAGAATACTTTGCCTTTCATGTCAAGAAAGCTGCCTTACAAGCAATTTAAATGACAAGTGAAAGGGCAGAATCCTATTTCTCCCCATTGGAAGTTGATATGTTGAAGCTACTATTGAGCCAGGTGTGCCATAATAAACCAGGCCTTTGTACATTCCTCTGCTTGGGACATCCAGCACTATAGATACATGCAGGCGGGTAGGGTCCTCAATACCTAATGGGAGGAGCGGAGGCACAGGAATAAGGATCCTAGCAAGTGAGGTGAGGAGAAGAGTAAGCTAGTTCAGCCTACCCTATGCTTCTTGCCCTGGGGGGGGGGAGGCAATCTCAATTAAGGTGGCACATTTTAATCGGCAGGTCTGAGAATTGATGGCACCTTTATTGTTGTTTTTAAGGTAATTTTGGTTCTGATATGTTGTTGTAAAACTGAATGAAACACAAAATGAGATCTAACCATAAAAGGGAACTTTTATACATACATATTGTTGTTATAAGCCTTCAAGTTGATTACAACTTATGGCAACCCTATCAATCAGCAACCTCCAACAGCATCTGTTGTAAACCACCCTGTTCAGATCTGGTAAGTTCAGGTCTGTGGCTTCCTTTATGGAATCAATCCATCTCTTCTTTGGACTTCCTCTTTTTCTACTCCCTTCTGTTTTTCCCAGCATTAGTCTTTTCTAGTGAATCATGTCTTCTCATGATGTGTCTAAAGTATGATAACCTCAGTTACATTTTAGCTTCTAGTGATAGTTCTGGTTTAATTTGTTCTAACACCCAATTATGTGTCTTTTTCGTGGTCCATGGTATGTGCAAAGCTCTCCTCCAACACCATATTTCAAATGAGTTGATTTTTCTCTTACCCACTTTTTTCACTGTCCAACTTTCACATCTATACATAGAGATCAGGAATACCATGGTCTGAATGATCCTGACTTTAGTATTCAGTGATACATCTTTGCATTTGAGGACCTTTTCTAGTTCTCTCATACCTGCCCTCCCCAGTCCTAGCCTTCTTCTGATTTCTTGGCTATTGTCTCTATTTTGGTTAATGACTGTGCCAAGGTATTGATAATCCTTGAGAAATTCAATGTCCTCGTTGTCAACTTTAAAGTTACATAAAGCTTCTGTTGTCATTACTTTAGTCTTCTTGATAAAATATACACCCGTCTCACACCCTTTCCGATTGGGAACCCATCTGTTTCTCCATGTTCTGTCCTTACAGTAGCCTCTTCTCCAGAGTATAATTTGCGCATCAGGACAATCAGATGCTATAGCACCCCCATTTCTTTTAAAGCATTCCATAGTTTTTCATGATCTACACAGTCAAAGGCTTTGCTGTAATTTATAAAGCACAGGGTGATTTCCTTCTGAAATTCCTTGATCCGTTCCATTACTAACATATGTTTGCAATATGATCTCTGGTACCTCTTCCCTTTCTAAATCCACCTTGGACGTCTGGCATTTCTCATTCCATATATGGTAAGAGCCTTTCTGGAAGAATCTTGAGCATTACTTTACTTGCAAGGGATATTAAGTCAATAGTTTGATAATTACTGCATTCCCTGGGTTCCCCTTTCTTTGGAATTGGGATATATATTGAACGCTTCCAGTCCATGGGCCATTATTTAGTTTTCCATATTTAACAAATTTTTGTCAAAATTTGGACAGATTTAGTCTCAGTAGCTTGTAACAACTCTACTGGTATGCCATCTGTTCCTAGTGATTTGTTTCTTCCAAGTAGTTTAAGAGCAGCTTTCACCTCACATTCTAATATTTCTGGTTCTTCATCATACGGTTCCTCTATGAATGAATCTGTCATCCTTGCATCTCTTTTATATAGTTCTTCAATGTATTGCTTTCATCTTCCTTTTATCTCGGTCACTCAGTGTGTTCCCCTGTTGATTATTCAATACCCCTACTCTTGGTTTAAATTTCCCTTTAATTTTTCTCTAATCTTTTAGAATAGGGCTCTTGTTCTTCCTTTTTTGTTGTTCTCTTCTATTTCTATGCAATAACGGTTGTAATAGTTCTCTTTGTCCCTACGTACTAGTTGCTGCATAGTTGCATTTAGGGTTCTAACCATGTTTCTATCTCCTTTGGTTTGCTTTCCTTCTCTCTTTAACCATTTTAAGAGATTCTTCAGTCATCCATTGGGGTCTTTCTCTCTTTTTAACTAGAGATATTGTCTTTTTGCATTCTTCCCTGATAATGTCTCTGACTTAACTCCATAGTTCTTCTGGTTCTGTCAACTAAGTTTAAAATGGACTGCCTTCAAGTCGATTCCGACTTATGGTGACCCTATGAATAGGGTTTTCATGGTAAGCAGTATTCAGAGGAGGGTTACCATTGCCTTCCTCTGAGGCTGAGAGGCAGTGACTGACCCAAGGTCACCCAATGAGCTTCATGGCTATGTGGGGATTCAAATCCCAGGTTGTAGTCCAACACCTATTGCGACTCCTTCATGACAACATGACAGCGACAATTTTGGATAACAATGGCTTTCACAGCGATCCATTCAGAGTCGGATCAGCTGTAAAACAGGGATGTGTCATTGCTCCTACCTTATTTGCTATCTTCATTGCTATGATTCTACACGTTATTGAGGGGAAACCTACTGGTGTGGAAATCATATCGAACAGATGGAAAACTTTTTAATCTCAGTAGGCTGAAAGCAAAAAGTAAGGTAATGTCAACCTCTGTTGTAGAACTTCAGTATGCCGATGATAATGTAGTCTCAGCACATTCAGAGGAAGATCTTCAAACTATCCTAAATGTCTTTGCAGAAGCATATGAAAAGCTTGGGCTCTCACTTAATATTAAAAAAAACAAAGTGCTTCATCAACAGGTGCGAACTAGTCCCTCTGTAGCACCATCGATCCAGCTTAATGGTGAGACACTGGAGAACGTTGATCACTTCTTGGCAGCCATCACTCTGTAAAAGCTGTCATCGATGCTGAAATTCAACATTGTCTGAGCTCTGTGAGTGCCGCATTCTCCCAAATGAAGCGTAGAGTGCTCTAGGATCGGGATATTCGCAGGGAGACCAAAATGCTTATTTATAAAGCCATTGTACTACTGGCCTTACTGTATGCCTATGAAACATGGACCATTTATAAATGCCACTCCCAATTTCTTGAAAGATTCCACCAATGCTGCCTCCGGAAAATTCTGCAAATTACTTGGGAAGACAGACGGACTAATGTTAGCGTTTTGGAAGAAGCAAAGACTACCAGTGTTGAAACAATTATCCTTCAACATCAACTTTGCTGGACCGGCCATGTTGCTCAAATGCCTGATCACCATATTCCAAAGCAGCTACTTTACTTCCAACTTAAGGATGGAAAACGGAATATCGGTGGACAGCAAAAGAGGTTTATATATGTTCTTAAAGCAAATCTAAAAAAATGTAACATGAGCATCGAGAACTGGGAAGTCTTGGCCCATGAACGTCCGAAATGGAGGTCAGCTATTATTAAAGGTGCTATGGACTTCAAAGAAGCACAAATACAGGACAAAAGGGACAAACGAGCTAAGAGGAAGGCACGTCAAATAAAATCCTCATCGCAACCATCTTCCATCTGGAAAACTATGTCCTCACTTTGGGAGGCTGTGTGGATACAGAATTGGCCTCCACAGTCACTTACGGACCCACTGTTAAAGACCTTGTCTTGGAAGACAGTCTTACTCGGCCATGAGTGATCACCAATGAATGAATGAAAGTTTAAAGCCTCAAATCTGTCCCTTATTTGATCTTTATATTCTTCTGGGATGTTATTTAAATTGTATTTTGACATTATGATTGCTTTGTTCTTCTTTATCTGTATTCTGCTTTTTGATACGACCAGTTCATGATCTGTACCACAGTCTGCTCCTGGTCTTGTTTTTGCAGAAAGTATGGAACTTCTCCATCTTCTGCTACCAATTATATAATCAACTTGATTCCTATAGTGACCATTTGGTGATGTCCATGTGTACAGTAATCTTTTGGGTTTCTCAAAAAATGTATTTGCAAGAAACAAAGTATTGGCTTCACATAATTCAGTAAGTCTTTCTCCTGCTTCATTTCTATCCCCATTTCCCCACAATTCCTAGTTCTTCTCTGTTCCCTACTTTTGGATTCCACTCTCCCATAATTATCAGAACATCTTGTTTTGGTGTGTTATCAATTTCTTCCTGTACTCCTGCTTAAAATCTCTCCAATTCCTCCTCTTCTGCGTTTGTCATTGGAGCATAGACTTGGATGATGTTTATGTTAATAGGCTTCCCATTTAATCTCAGTGATATAATTCACAGACCTTGCATTATAGCTCCTAATTGCTTTTGCTACATCACTTCTCACTATTAAAGCAACCCCGTTTCTTCTTAATTTCTCATTTCCTGCATAAAATATTTCATAGTTGTCTAACTGAAAATGTCCCATTCACATCCATTTTGATTTACTCACGGCAAGTATTGTAATGTTAATGTGTTCCATTTCTTGCTTGACAATTTCTAACTTTCCCTGGTTCATGCTTCTCACATCCCACGTCCCATGTACGTCATACAACTCCAGACTCTCCTTTCGCATCTGTGTGCATCAGCCTCTGGGCTTCCTTTCGGTTTTGACCCAGCTGCATCATTAGTCACTGCATCATTAGTCACAACAGTCTGTTGTTCTTCCCCAGTAGCTCATTGAGTGCCTTCTGACCCTAGGGTCTCATCTTCCAGCACTATCTTGTGTTGCATTTTGGATAGTCTTATTCATAGGGTTTTCATGGTAAGAGGCATTGAGGTGCTTTACCTTTGCCTTCCTCTGAGTTTGGATGCATCTTAGTCTGGTGTTTCAGCTTTGACCATTCCACCCTGGGTACCCCTGCTAGGAGTCTAGCCTCTTGGTCTAGACTCCCGACAGCATTGCTCTCAGCTTCTTCGACACTCTCAAACCCCCTCACCACGTTAAGGTGTGCATCCTAAAGGGGGATACATACATATACATATACATAAAATGTTCAATTTTCACTACATTTCCTTCAGCATCTGAAAAAGAAACCAGTATTGAGTAATTTGTACAGCTTTCAGAATTGTGGTTCTAGAAACAGACAGGTGATTGAGAAACTATTTCCTTCAGACTGTCTCAGTTAATGATTGATGATTGATTAATGATTGATGATTAAACATATCAATTTCAATACAAATACATATATGATGCCTTTGTACAAAACTCCTTTGGCAGGCACCATCAGCATCAAATATTCAGATGTCACAAAGAACCATCAAGCCCTGTTGTCTTTATATTTTTACATTTATTTGCACAATGATCTGGACTATAAATCTGCTTTTTTTATAAACCTTTACTTAGATTCTGAAGCTGAAAGTTAGTTTCTAATTGGGTCACAATAGTAGTCAGACCCATTACTAGATACTCTGAATAGACTGCAATTTGAATTGTAGATTTATTTTATGCTTACATGAGGAATATCTGTGGCTACAAACATGGATCCCTAATACATAAAAAATTATGATACAATAAATTGTGATCCCAGAATTTGTGGGAGAGAAAATCAGCGAGGTATCCGTGGCTGAAAAATCTCCAAATGATAAGAATGCACCATGGCAGAGAAAGGGAGATTTGGTAACTTGACACCTTAGATTTCAGAATAAACAAGATGGCTCAGCATTTTGCAAACCTCAAGTACATCCTTTCAGAGATGCTGTTTCATTTGAGAAGTCAAAACCCCAAAATCTGATTACAGAAATCCTTGTGTAATGACTGTAGTTTTTGGCATCTGACACCTAGCCAGCTATGAGATAGCAAAATTTTAAGTGCATTAATAGGTTATACGTATTGACTCCAAAGGCTCATGAAATGTTTAAACTGTCGGCTTAAAATTATTTATGCAGCTTTTGAAAAATAAAATTACTACATTTCTGGCAACCTATATACAACACAGTATGTTTTAGGAAAACATTTCTATTGGATATAATTCAGGTGCAGTATCACAATAAGAATGCTTTAGAATTTTGGCTTCTTATCTGCTCATCTGTGTTTATAGAGTAGGGATGTAAGCAACTAGAAGCCCAGAGACCTCATCCAAACGCACAGATCTTCCCATCTTATCCGAAAGTCCTCATCCCACTATATTATACACCACCACTCTTTTTGTCCTTTGCCTGTGTCTTAGGATGTTTCCAGATGAGGAGTATATTCAGTAGTTACCACTCTTTGTTTGCTCACTTTTTAGGGGGCAGCCTCATGATATCAATTTACCCTCCTGTGTTCCCCCCCCTTTTTAGATCACAGAAAATCCATCTTTTTTCAAAAAAATGAAACTGCAGTGGAATCTCTCTGATGTGTGGTCGAGAAATGTGTAGCTGCATGACAAGGCATGATCTATTGATAAGATGGTTGCTGATAGCCCACGGTTTCCCGTTTGCAAGGCACTCTGCCATGATCCTTCCTCCATTAGTTTTCTATAAGCGTTTTGGCAACTCTAAGGTGCTACTAAGAGAAAGAGCAGCTCTCTCTAAGTGTTTTACAATTCTTATCTGTCAACAGTGAAGATACACTGAAGCAGCAACCCCATCTGTCTGTCTGTCTCCCACACATACACATGTACCTCAAAATGATGGATGATTATGCATTTTCACAGCTTGGGCTGGTTAGAGCCTGGAAACTGCAGCAAGCAGCCTTACAGTGGAGTCTCAGCATAGGATATCCTCCCTGAGATTTCCTCCTCTGCTCACTGCTGCCTCTAGACCTTACTCTGCTTCCTTCCCTCACAAGTTAGTCTAGCCTGCTCTGAGCCATCCGCTGGCACAGAAATTTGTGCTTTCCTTTCAAATAAAAGTTTCAGGTACACTTTCACTTAGACACCCCTCGCCAACTGTACCGATAGTGCTTCTCTGCTTCAAGAGGGGGAAGAGCAGGTGCAGGCTCCTGAAAATCAATGAGCAGTTTCAACAATGTTGCAGTGAAACAGGGACAGGGAAAACCTTTGCTGACTGAACACTGCAACTGAGAATGGGGGACTTGCTTCTGAGTAAGCATACTGAAGAAATGTAAAGCTGTGTTGTTAATCCAAGCTGAGGTAATGCCTGTCCACTTTATCTAGCTGACTTCCCACTGTAAGCGTGAGGTTGTCATTGGGGGAAGGGGGGCACCAATGCCAATGAGTGTAAACTCTCTAATTTCATATGCCAAGCCTTCCACAACAGCCATTTTGTGACTGGTGCCAAATTTCAAAATTTGAAATATGTCCACTGGTCCAAAAAGGTTGGCAACCTCTAGCTTAGTGTAACATCCAAGCCAGGGCTCATAGCTTGTCTCACTCCAAACAAGCCACAAGCTATAGCCAAAGTTGGTTCTTGGATTGTGCTGCATGAGTTCCAGAAGGATGTCATCAGCTTATTTTTAGAACAGAAAAAGTGAATTATAGAAGGTTTGAAAAGATGACAAGTCAAATGCCTCAAAATATCTCTGAGTAAAAAGCTGACATACATTTTAACTTACAGAAATATTACAAAATGTTCATAAATCAGAACTCCATACTGGCAGTGATTATACAAACAGAAAAGAAAGATACCCTAAATTGCATATAAGTTATAATGCATGTAGTGTGTATGTGTGTGTGTATTTAACAATCAGGGAAGGGTCATTTTCATAAGCCACACTGAATCTTGGGTTCACACAATTCCCACTCCCCTTTATATCTCTCATGTGGCTGAGATGAGGACTTCAGAAGCTGTTGCTTTCAGTTTTAGTAAACCACAGCTTTCATTTCACCTGAACTGAAGATCATGGTCTACATCAGAGATCATCAACCTTTTCGGACTCATTTTTAATTTTGAGAGTTATGGAGTCACCGGTGTGGTCTTTCCCTGCTATGCTATATAGGATCAGAGAGCACAGGTTTGAGGCAGACTGCCAGCCCCATAACTAAGCCTTTTAAGAGTTACGTAGCTGGGGACAGGATTTCAGAAGAGTAGGGAAAGAAAGCACTCCTGTATAGTGCAGGAGAGGAGATGCATTCCCCCAGTGTTAATACTGTTAAGCTGTAAGGTTCTTGAACTGACCAATTTCCTCTACACACACACACATTTTCTCCACCCCTCAACAGGCACTCTGTAAATGCTAGAAGTTCACAGGTCCTTGTCAAGGCATTTTTAGGGTTTTTAAAAAGTTTTAAAATTTAATAATGTATATATCTGCACCTAGTAAGATGCCCCGCCAAATATGTAAACATTAATACATGAAGAAGTACATACAAACTAATACATGAAGCTAGAATACAACTGGCCACCTTAACAACCTTAAACACTTTGGACTAAACACTGAGTTAGCAGAGCGTAAGTTAGCATTCAGAGTTGATTTCCATGTTGGTAGTGCAAAAAGATTCTTTGTTCTGACACCAGCAAAATAATCCTACATCTTAGCATTGTTGCTGCTGCCCTAGAACTGGAAAACAGCTTTTATTTTAAGCAGAATAGCAGTGCCCACCTGAAAGGTGTTTTCAGGTTGGACAGGTTTGTGCAACCACTTCTGTGCTGGATCCTTGCCCTTCTTGGCTAATAAAAGCTAGCAGGGATGGAACAGCTGGCTGGGCCAGGGAAGTGATTAATGCCTCTCTGCAAGAGGCGGTGGCCCCTGGCTGCCTGAAAGAGGCGGTTGTGAGACCTCTCCTGAAGAGACCCTCCCTGGACCCAGAAAATCTTAATAACTATAGGCTGGTAGCAAATGTTCCATTCCCGGGCAAGGTCCTTGAACGAGTGGTGGCAGGCCAGCTCCAGGCACTCGTGGATGAGACTGATTATCTGGATCCATTTCAGTAGGGTTTCAGGCCTGGTTTTGGCACGGAAATAGCCTCGGTTGCCCTGTCGGAAGAGAGACAGGGGGAGTGTGACTCTGCTGATTCTCCTTGATCTCTCAGCAGCTTTCGATACCATCGACCATGGTATCCTTCTGAGAAGACTGGCTGAGTTGAGAGTGGGAGGAACTGCATGGCAGTGGTTCCGCTCCTACTTGGCGGGTCGGTTCCAGAAGGTGGTGCTTGGGGAACATTGCTTGGCACCCTGGAATCTCCAGTATGAGGTTCCACAGGGGTCAGTTCTGTCCCCCATGCTGTTCAACATCTACATGAAACTGTTGGGTGCGGTCATCCGGAGCTTTGGAGTGCGTTGCCATCAGTATACTGATGACACGCAGCTCTATTTCTCCGTTTCATCCTCTTCAGGTGAGGCTGTCAATGTGCTGAACCGGTGCCTGGCTGCGACAATGGACTGGATGAGGGCTAATAAACTGAGGCCCAATCCAGACAAGACTGAGATGCTGCTAGTGGGTGGCTATTCTGACTGGATGGTGGATGTCCAACCTGTCCTGGATGGGGTTGCACTCCCCCTGAAGGAGCAGGTTCATAGCTTGGGGGTTTTCTTAGAACCATCTCTGTCACTTGAGGCTCAGGTAGCCTCGGTTGCATGGAGTGCCTTTTACCAACTTTGGTTGGTGGCCCAGCTATGCCCCTATCTGGACAGGGATAACCTGGCTTCAGTTGTCCATGCTCTGGTAACCTCCAAGCTAGATTACTGCAATGCGCTCTACGTGCGGCTGCCTTTGAAGATGGTTCAGAAGCTGCAGCTTGTGCAAAATGCAGTGGCCAGATTGGTAACAGGGACCAGACGGTTTGAACATATAAAACCGATTCTGGACCGCTTGCATTGGCTGCCTGCCTTCCCAGTGGTGGCCCCCAAATTATGGAACGATGTCTTTAACGAGATGTGCCTGGCGCCAACACTTATCTTTTTGGTGCTATGTCAAGACTTTCCTCTTCTCCCAGGTATTTTAGCATGTGTTTTTAAATTCTTTAAAAAAAAATGTGTTTTTAAATATTTTTGTCTTTTAAAATTTGTATATTTGTCTTTATTGTTTTTAATTGCTATAAACCCCCCGAGAGCTTCGGCTATGGGGCGGTATATAAATGTAATAAATAAATAAATACAGGATGGGGGAGTCCTTAACCATTCAAAGGGCTAAGAGAAGGAGAGAGACAGAATGGATCAGGGTACAGGAATTCAGTTTTATGCCATAAGATCAAATTCCCATGAAACGAGGAATTAAAGGAGTTTATTATAGGCAAGCTGTGGAAAGGATGAATGCTTTACCCCATTTAGCCTCACATGGGATGCTGCTTTAGCTATAGCTGCCTGGGTATCTGTTGTTGTTATGTGCCTTCAAGTCAATTACGACTTATGGCAACCCTATGAATCAGTGACCTCCAATAGCATGTAATGAACCACCCTGTTCAGATCTGGTAAGTTCAGGTCTGTGGCTTCCTTTATGGAATCAATACATCTCTTGTTTGGCCTTCCTCTTTTTCTACCCCCTTCTGTTTTTCCCAGCATTATTGTCTTTTCTAGTGAATCATGTCTTCTCATGATGTGTCCAAAGTATGATAACCTCAGTTCCATTATTTTAGCTTCTAGTGATAGTTCTGGTTTAATTTGTTCTAACACCCAATTATTTGTCTTTTTTGCAGTCCATGATATCTGCAAAGCTCTCCTCGAACACATTTCAAATGAGTTGATTTTTCTCTTATCCACTTTTTTCACTGTCCAACTTTCACATCCATACATAGAGATCAGGAACGCCATGGTCTGAATGATCCTGACTTTAGTATTCAGTGATACATCTTTGCATTTGAGGACCTTTTCTAGTTCTCTCATACCTGCCCTCCCCAGTCCTAGCCTTCTTCCGATTTCTTGACTATTGTCTCTATTTTGGTTAATGACTGTGCCAAGGTACTAATAATACTTGACAAGTTCAACATCCTCGTTGTCAGGTTTAAAGTCACATAAAGCTTCTGTTGTCATTACTTTAGTCTTCTTGACGTTCAGCCGTAGTCCTGCTTTTGTGCTTTCCTCTTTGACTTTCATCAGCATTCATTTCAAATCATTACTGGTTTCTGCTAAGAGTACCTCCCTCATTTTGGTCCAATCCTGCTTTCGTATGGAATGTTATAGGCTGGTAATTTCTCAGCCTTTTCCCCTTTTTTCCATTTATCTGATTAATATGTGTTGCCAAAGTTTATAATAGTAAAGGAAAAGGTTGAAATAAATAAAATAACTATCATTAGAGTAATAAAAAGATCAGCAACTTTACCAGTTTTCTTTTTAAATAACCTTTTGTATAAACTACAGCTGGTATAGCACAGTGGGAAGGAGAGCCTGGCTGGGAGTCCAGAGTCTGTGAGTTCAAATCCCCTCTCGTGGCTCCTGGGTGTCAAGGGCCAGCTAAAGATCACCCCCACAGTGAGTGGCTCAGGGGTTACGTGCCCTGCCACCTGTGCAGCCGTGGGCAAGCTGCATAATCCTAAGGAGCCCAGTTGCCCCCCAGCTGGCAGTTGTGGACAAGGAAGGGGCTGGCTTGTGCAGCTGTGGTAAGCTGAGCAGGCCCTAGCCAGCTGGGGAGGACTAGCCTCAGAGGGAGGCAATGGTAACCCCCCTCTGAATACTGCTTACCATGAAAACCCTATTCATAGGGTAGCCCTAAGTTGGGATCGACTTGAAGGCAGTCCATTTCCATTTTGTATAAACTAAGAGTGTTGACATAAATGCTTTAAAGGAAAGTGGGGAAAGCAGCTAGGCATGCGTGGAATTTGAGAGATAATTAAATGTGCAGGAAAGTTAGTCATTGAAATACTTTAACAAGGTTTCTTTTAATAAACATGAGATACTTTTTAAAAAACTGACTCCTGAATCACAGTGCCCCAAGGGAAATGTTGACTTTCTCCAGTGATACTTGGTAAGCCTCTGTGAAGGTGAAGGGACACATCCTTAGAAAGCATTTGACACTAGTCAACAGAATCCTCGGGACGATACAGATAAAGACTCGGGTTGCAGCCATTACAGGGTGACCGAGTCCCCAAAGACTCTTTCGTGGTCACAAATGAGACACTTGTACCCTGAAGAACTGGGTTCTCTGGCTAACTCTTCCCTGCAGTCTTCTCCTAGCTGCTCTCTCTTTGGCCCCTCTTTCTTAAATGCCGGCAAATTAACTTCGGCTTCATGTGAACTATCAGTCAGGGGTCACCCAACGAATTGACAGAGTAATGCAAAAGTATTTTCCACTGCTTTACCCTCCCTCTCTCACCCGGCAATTCCCCAATCCACAGGAGGTCCAAAAAATTCCCTGACTAAACATTGCACCAAAACCCATCTAGCGGACATTGCTTGTCTCTCATGAAACATCGCAGGTTGGAACAATAAGTTAAATGACTTGGATTTTACAACCTTTATCCAATCATTTGACATCTTGTGTCTCCAGGAAACTTGGCTTTGCGACACCCAGCAAATTGATCTTCATGGCTTCAAATCGTGGGTCTGTCCAGCTACGAAGACCGCCACAAGGGGCCGCGCCAGTGGAGGTCTAGCAACATTAATAGCCACTTCACTAGATGTCGTGATTTCTCTTCCTTCAGAACCGCCCCCGGATTTTTGTCTAGTGTTAATTATCTCCTTTTCTGCTAAATATTCTATTATATGCTTAAATGTATATTTTCCACCATCGCCTAATTACATCTCATCATCAAGATGGGCACAATTAGATAATTATCTAGATAAGCTTTCCAATGCCCACCAGTCACATTCACTACTAATCTGTGGCAACTTTAACGCGAGATTGGGCCAAACTTTTCCAACACTGAGCGACTTTTCAGAGGGTGCGCTTGAAGAGCAGTTAATTCTTCCTCGCACTTCAAGAGATACCTCTGTAAATCAAAGTGGCAGAGCCCTTTTTAGATTATTGATTAAATTCCAGTTAGTTTGTATTAATGGGACGTATATAGATTCTTCACGGGGTTTTTTTACATTTATTTCAGGGAGAGGGGCAAGTGTTGTAGATTATTTTTTAGGATCTCCGTCTTTAGTTTCTTTGATTAAAAAATTTACAGTCATACCTAGACCAGACAGCGACCATCTCCCAATCTGCCTCATCCTGTGCTGCCCCTTATCACAGACCTCATTAGGCATTCCAATCCCAACTCTAGATCTTTTATGTGGATCTAGACGCCTCAAGTGGTCAGTGAATGTAGACACGTCAGTTAAGAGTGCTTTAGCGTCACCACCTTTGTTAAACCTTTACCATCAGCTTAGTGCTCAGCCAGCGGATATTATTGAAATTTACGAGAAGATCACTAAAACTCTTAAGTCCGTGGTGTCAACTGACATTTCCCTTAAACAGAAAGACATTCAAGCCCAAAAAACTTGGTTCGATAGGGATTGTCGAGCAAAAAAGAAAGAGCTTACCGCCCAAATTAAAACCACACGTCGGAATTATTCAGAGTCTGCCTTTTCTCATATGCTCTCGCTCAAAAGGGCATATAAGAAATTGTTGAAAGATAAAAAGCAGATTTTTTATCTGAATAACTGGAAAGATTTGGGACAGGCACACCTTCAAGGTAATGACTTGGAATTTTGGAAACTGGTGCATGGGGGTCTTGCCCAAAGTTACTTCGTTTCTATCCCACCTATTCTTCCTGAAACTTGGGTTTCCCATTTTAATACAATCTTTGGGTCCCCATTGCTAACACTGTCCAATTCCCTTGTTGAGATAGCTGATTTTCCTGCATGGCCCCCTGTCTCCGTTTCTGAAATAGGAGATTTGATTATGACATTACGGACAAATAAAGCCCCAGGTGAGGACATGTTACCCCCGGAGATCTTTTTGTCGGAAATTCCCTAGTGGGCTCCTCTACTCGCTATTCTTTTCACCCATATTAATAACTCTGGTGAGTTCCCCTCGGGATGGCGAACCAGTATAATAGTTCCCATTTTTAAAAAAGGAGATCCTTCCCTTCCTAAAAACTATAGACCTATAAGTCTATTAGATATTACAGCTAAGTTATATGCCCGATTCCTTCTTAATAAACTTACCGAATGGGACTCTAGGTTCTCGGTCATACATCAAGAACAGGCGGGCTTTAAGAAAGGGAAAAGTACAATGGACCAGGCCTTTATTTTAAATCACTTAATATATAAAGCTTTAAAAGGTTCACACTCATCACTCTATGTGGCGTTTATTGATTTCGCTGCAGCCTTTGATTCGGTAGATAGGGAACTGCTGTGGCTTAAGTTGGCCCAATCAAATGCCGACAGGAGACTAGTCTGGCTAATAAAATCTCTTCACCAATCAAATTTCCTAAGAATTCGCTTAGGCAGAAATGGCGCACTTTCGAGTGGAATTCCGGTTTTAAAAGGGGTCAAACAAGGCTGCATCTTGGCCCCTTTTCTTTTTATTTTTTTTATAAATGATTTAGTTCCAGTATTGTCAGCCCCATCCTTTTTCCCTCCCTCAGTGGGCAAAGAAAAAATTTCAACTCTCTTGTATGCCGACGACTTGGTCTTGTTCTCTATTAATAAAATAGGACTTAGAAGATTGTTAACTCGGCTAGAAGTGTATTGTCAATCCAACAGGTTACAGATAAATCTCTCCAAATCCAAAATCATGGTTTGCGGGAAACACAGTAAATCTAAATCTGTTTGGAAGCTAAATGGAATTCCCCTAGAACAAGTCCAAAATTTCAAATATTTAGGGATTATTTTTAATAACAAACTCTCATGGAAACCTCACGTTAAAGAACTTAAACTGACGTTGTCTAGATTAGTTGGCCAGTTGAAAAGATTTTTCTATACTCGTGGCGGTCAATTAGTCCCTCCTATGCTGAAAATCTTCACCGCTAAAGCCTTATCCAAATTACTTTATGGGTCTTTGGGGCCAATTATACAAATCTTTTCTTGAACCCATACAAAACACCTTTCTAAGACAGATCCTGGGGCTCCCTTGTGGTACCCCCGCTGCCCATGTTAGGGCAGAATTAGGCCTTCCTTCCATCTCTGCCAAAATAGATTTGGCGGCTCTAAGGCTATGGAGGAAAATCTCATTGTTGGAGGATTCCTCCTATGTTAAACTTTGCTGGCTTGAACAAATGCAGTTAGGAGGATGGGCCCATACCATCACATCTTTAATTCAATCATATAACTTCCCGAATAGCACCCTTTCATTATGGTCGCCTTTAGAGTTACGCAATTGGATTTACAATTTCAAAGTGGCACAAGATAGGTCTGTTATTGTGGCCTCTCCCTTTTCAAGATGGTTTCCTCTTTTTAAGTCTGATCATGTTATTTCACCTTATTTAACAAACCTATCGTGTCCTCTATTGCGTAGACTTTATACACAAATTAGATTTCAGACGATGCCCACCGCTTATTTGGAGGGTAGATATAAGGGGATCCCTCACGCCGATCGTCACTGTGTTTGTGGTGATCTAGCAGTCAAGGACTTAGATCATTATCTGCTACGATGTTCGTTGTATTCCAATCCGAGACACAAATTTTTAGATCCCCTTTTTAGGCCCAGATTGGGCCTTCATCCTGATTTTTTAATTGTTGAATTATTGGCGGATCTGAATCCTTCTACCACCTTAGCAGTGGCCAATTTTGCTCTCGCAGCTAAAAACATTAGAGCAAATTTTATTAAAGTTCAATAGTTTTAAATTGTATTGTATTTCGCCTAGTCTGATGTGATTGTATTTTATCTTTACCCCTTCATACCGTTTTATTATTCTTTTGTATGCAATGGCCTATGGCTACAAGCAAATAAAGCTATCTATCTAGAAAGCATTTCACACTTTCATTGCGCCCCATCTGATAACAGAAATGTTTTAAAACATTGGAGTGAAAATCTGCTGTATTAAAATCTGTGGTTTTGGTTGCTTTTTATTTCCTTCAAGGAGAAGGAGCACCGACACATAATCATCTTCTTCCTCAGTGTTCATTAAAACAATCTTGCAAATCAAAGTTACTATTCTAGCTCACTTGCCTAAATGTACCTATGGCATGAATTTGTGTCCTAAATGAATAAATTCTTGTAAACTTCCCTACATGGTTTCTAGGAGACAATTCTTACAAATATTTATTAATATATTCGGTAACACTGTGATAAATCATGCTGCTTAATAAAAATAAGAAGTATGTAGCATCATTATGCTGTGTTTGTCATAGACATAATGAATATGTCTCTGGCAAAAGGTTTTAACTCAACTTCTGCTTAGATAGAATGAAAGCTTCCATTTTTGTTGTGGCTAACAAAGATTCTGAGTTAGGCTGTGGGTTTCTTTTCCTCACTGAACATTTATAAAACAATATGCCTCTTAACGGAGGCTAACAGTAAACTATTTCATATGTAAGCAATTTATGTTTATTTCTGTAAAATGTTAGTTATAGGTACTGCTGGTTTTTTATAGTGCAATTCTATATATGTCTACTCAGAAGTTTACTCACTGAGTTTAATTAGCCTTAGGCTCTAATCCAATACACTCTTACCTTGCTTGAGTTGAGAATGATAACCTTGTTAATGCTTTGTCCCACAACAACAGACCTCCCTAGGAGCCAGTAAGCATGAGTGTAAGCTACTGAGAAGAGTCTTCTCAGGCTTCTCAGACACACACACCATTGGCTTCTAGAATAGTGGAGACATAGGGACCCTACTGGGACCCTTCTCCCAAAATATTTAAGGGGTGTAAGATTTTCCCCCCCCGAGAGCCAGTGTGGAGTAGTGGTTAGAGTGTTGGACTACGACCTGCGAGACCAGGGTTCGAATCCCCACACAGCCATGAAGCTCACTGGGTGACCTTGGGTCAGTCACTGCCTCTCAGCCTCACAGGGAGGCAATGGTAAACCCCCTCTGAATACTGCTTACCATGAAAACCCTATTCATAGCGTCACCATAAGTTGGAATCAACTTGAAGGCAGTCCATTTCCATTTTCCAAGATTCCCCCCGAGACCCCGGACAACTACATCCCTGCTTATACTATATTAAGCTGATTTCAATGGAACTGCTAAGTGACTAACGGACCATATCCTATCTCTGAACAGAAACTGTACTTGGAACAGAGGAAAAATACAGCTACAGAATAAGGGGATCCAAACTTAACTGGACTGCTTGGGATTCAGGACAAAACAATAACATATACTTTAAACACTGAGAGCCACAGTGCACTGTAAAGTAGGTGCAGAGATACAAGCCAACCAGATTGCAAGCGCATGATGAATTAGTTATGGGTGTGCTTTTCTCCCTCAACCACACATGATGAGCAATCGGTTTTTCCATTTTAAAAGGAAATATAATACCCACTTGTCCCACCAGGTCACCTTATTCAGCAAGCAAGAGAAACACTGTAGCAGACTTGCATTTTCTCAGCTATCTCATTAGCACAGTGATCTTTCAGGAGACTTGCAAAAGTTGTGTCCTCATTCTGTGGAAACCAGGCTTCTGAATTTTCCAGTTCTGCCAGTTAAGAAGACTGAAAACATTTAAACTGAACAGACTAGATCAGTTTTTCTTCTGTTGAAAAACATTTACTCTGGATGCTTTGCCAGGCTTCTCTATGCAGAACATAATGAATGGCAAACCTGATTCCAAGACTATAATCTGATTTCAGAGTGTCTTACAATTTAAAGAGAAATCAGAGGCCCAAGGAATAAGGGAAAATGTTTGTGATCTTAAGACATCATATTTTTTGGGGGGGGGGAGTTCTGCAACACTATGAAATAAAGAGAGAAAGAGAACTGTTGGCCCATACTTTTTAAATCATTCAAGTGGGACCTCTAAAAATAGATTCACAGCCCATTGACTGCCCTGGAATAAATAAGAGAAAATCCTTTTATAGTACAACTGTGATTCTCACATTTTTGTACAGTGAAGCCCTCACTGCTAATTTCTACCAAGATAAATAACCATGAAAAAGTATCCATCAGGTTGTCACAACAGAATGATACCTGTACTGCAGTTCTTTCTAGCATGTATTTGTATTTATTCCTGAATTCAATATACAGCTTGCATCCAAACATCTTTAGAATAAATGCTTAGAGTTGTAGCCCTATGCACACTTATCTGTGAGTAAGCCCCAATGAACACAACAGGACTTACTTCTAAGTAAACACACATAGGGCAGCACGCACGTTTCAATATATGGTACATCCAGTCTTTCCTAATGCTGTTTAATGCCACAGTAATAAACGTCTTATGTTAGTGGGAATAAGTTTCACCAAAACAGATTGGACTGTACATCTTTTGTACAGTATTTCAAGATTTAAGCCTGTAGCTTTAGTTTCTCATCAATTTGTTTATATTACCTCACAGA
This sequence comes from Rhineura floridana, assembly GCF_030035675.1. Classification (NCBI taxonomy): domain Eukaryota; kingdom Metazoa; phylum Chordata; class Lepidosauria; order Squamata; family Rhineuridae; genus Rhineura; species Rhineura floridana. Next base: position 135,363,471 of record NC_084483.1, on the reverse strand, counting down.
AGCAAATAGTGAAGGTCTAGACAGGGTGGCCACTCCATGGCTCTCCAGATGCTGCTGAACTACAGCTCCCATCAGTCTCAGCCAACACAGCTCACGGTCAGGGATGATGGGAGCTGTAGTCCAGCAGCATCTGGAGACCCACGGAGTATCATGGTTGCCAGACTTTTTATCAAGAAGGCCCTTTGTTCAAAATCTAGCTCCTCATTTAGAGTAACCCAAGAACACACAGGTGCTATAAGATACTAGACCCAAGTGTGTACCAATCAAGTAGCTCTTGGTTTTCTTGATGACCAGAATGATGCAATTATCACCTAACTCTTTAATCCTTGAAAGCTGTAGAAACATTGACCTTGTCACTGTAATATACTTATTTTTCTGGCTGAACAGCATATGCAGCTCAAAAAATTAATTAAAAATGTTCAACTCAAGTTAATTAAAAACATATATCCTGCTGGGAGGAAGGGCGGGATATAAATAAAACGAATAAATAAAAATAAATTAAAAATATCCTACATCTTGCTTTATAGTTTTTCTATCTATATGGGGACCAACAAACTCCATAAGGACATTTTCAAAAGTGGGGCACATTTTACTCTGGAATAGATCATTTGTGAATTCATGTGGCCCAAAAAGCAGAAAAGATTAAATTTTAAAATTGAATATACATTCTCACCAATGTAACTTTTACACTTGAATTACAGATGCAGGACCTGTACAGATCTTTGCATCAAACATCTTTTGTGAAATGTTCTAATGGCATTTTCACCAAATGATGCCAGCATGTTAACTTAGTGCAACAGTGCAAGCATATTTATTTATAAGTAAGGCCCTGAGTTCACTTTGCCTTACTTCCTAGCATGTTTAGGACTGCAGCCAAAAAGCACCTTTGAGTGTCTCTATGTACATTTTAGGCAATGTAAACATTACATCCCTATTACTGCAGGCCAATTTAAACAAAAGCCCATTTAAAGGTGAAGAAGCTTTTTGAATGTTTCTCATACCATCTGTTAGGGATAAATTGAAACCCCCCAGTGCTTGCAAAACTATAATTCACTTGTCCTACCTAAACCAGCTTGGGCTTCACGGGAAATAGAACCAAAGTGGCCTTTATTTGACTTTTGATATAAAATGTCGGTTTATTTCCTGGTGACCTGACCCTTACCTACATTCCAGTGGCTCGCATAATAAAAGCCGGTTTAAGCTGGAAACTTCCCTACTATGCATTTCTGTATCACATTTATGCTTATGGCCTTGCTTATAGTTACTAATGTGCCTTGCATAGGAATGTCAAACGCTATTCCAATGCCCCTCATATCCTTGACTTGTAATACTCCTTTGATATGTAAGCAAAGTAATATCATGTCTGTCTCCAGTTTAGGGGGCGCCCGGTTGCAGCTGGGCCTCCCCTCAATAGTTGCCTTTGTCTGTTCCTGCATAGTGCTTATCTCAAGGACATGCGAAATATGCAGACATAGAGTCTAAGAGATAGTCTTGATGTTTCCACTTTGTCCTTCCCCCTATACCCCTTTACCTCCTTACATATGCCCCAAAGCTATGACAGTTAGCAATTGCTTCTTTTGTATCTTATGACATGAACCCGATATTGTAAACTTCGGGGTAAGCCTATATAAACTCTTGAACACCAATAAACGAGGTCCCCATGCCGGCCTGCTTCGGCTTGTAAGTATTGGGTCCCCTTTGCAAAGGTTTTTGTCTCGTGTTACTTGATCTCTGATAGTGGGTTCATTTGCACTCAACTCCGCACTCTTCCCGGGTGTATACATCTGTATGCATTGTCAGTGCTGGACCAAAGGTGGGAGAGAGCCATTTCAACACTTAATGGCCATTCTGGCCAACTGGAGGTTTCACACTCCAATGTACATAAATATCTAATTGAAACATCAGGTAAGGATCCACCCTAAGTCTCTGCCCTGTGCCGTGTTTCTTTTCTTTTGTAAACAAAGAGGTGCTGGAGCCTGGCATGGCCATTTACAAAGCCATGGATGCCTGCTCTGTTTAACCAAAGTGGGCTAGGGATGGGCAGCCTGCGGTTACTTGGCGATGAAGGAAAGGTGCGTTTTCCGTATCTTATTATTGCTTCACACCTTTGACGAATCAGGTCCTGAAATCTGATTCAGGAGCGTTGGCGCAGATGACACCTTGCTCTGTTCTGCAGTGTCCTGGGCCCGGATAGAGTACGTGCGAGAGTCCTGCACGGAAAGCGCGAAGGGCTAGCGGTGGCGAGATGGAAGCGAGAGCCCGGGTGACAAGAGCCGCTATGTGTGGAGAAGACGCGCGGGGGAGGGGCCGGGACGGGAGGCCCTCTTTGCCAAGCGAGAGGTGCCTGGCTGGAAATCCCCGTCGGCCTCTGACCGGGAAGGAAGCCTCATGAACCCTTCAGGCAAGAGAAAGGCATTCTCCAGCTGCTCAAAGGGCTCGCTCGCTCACAAGGTTTCAGGGCTTAGGCTGGAACCTGTGAGGGAGAAGGAGCCGGCTAGGAAAAAAGCTGGCGGCGGCAACACGCGGCGAGGCCTGGGCCGAGGCCCGCCTGCCGCCTCGCGTCCTTACCCGTGGTGGAGAGCACGGTGCTGGCGAAGAACAGGGCCGAGGTGAAGTCCCAGTTCCAGTTGCCGGAGGCGTTGCTCAGCACCGACACGCCGTAATTGCTGGCCTCCAGGACGCGCGCCAAGAAGCTCTCGAGCTGCTGCTCCGACAGGCACTCGTGCTCCTCCACGAAGCGCCGCTTAAGCGTGCGCAGCTCCTGGCGCAGCAGGTCCTCGTAAGGCAGCTCCACCGACGAGAAGACTACGGCGCCGAAGACCAGGTAGAGCAGGTAGCCCAGCACCAGCAAGCCGAAGCACCAGGCGGAGCGGTGCCTCTCCACCAGCCGCACGCACGAGCTGCCTGCCAGCGACTGCAGCATCTTCCCCGGCCAGCGCCGGCCCGCCGCCGCCCGGCTCCTGCCCTGAGGCTTCTGAAGTCTCTGGCCCCGAAGGAAACCAGAGAATCGCGCGCGGGAACCTCGGCACTCCTTTGATGCGCGGGAACCTCGGCACTCCTTTGATGCGCGGGAACCTCGGCACTCCTTTGGTGCGCGCGAAGCAGAAACAGGAGGCGGGACGGCAAGCGCTGCTCGGTTGGGCTGCCTCCCTAGGCAATGCCGGGTTTCGGGGAGCCTCTCCTGGACCGCTGGCTCGGCCTCGGCGCGCGTCCCCTGCCGAGGCTCAAGCTCCGCCGCAAATTCAAACGATCCCTTCTCCGGGTGTCTAGGAATGGGGTTTTGCTTCGGTCTTTTTCCTGTTTCCTCTTTTCTGTGACTTTCAGTATCAAAAGCCCAGATGATGTGGCGCTCACGTGGTTTCCCAGCTCAGGTAACCGGCAATGGGTCGCGCGTCAGCAGGAGCTGCTGAACTGGTTCCAGCTGGGGAGCTTACCAAAGTGAGTGGTTAAAAGGAAACACACATACATACGTATATATTCTCTCTCTGAAAATAAAAGACACACATATATTCTCTCTCTGAAAATAAAAGACACAGCTGGAATGACCATGGGGGGGAATGGGAAAATTAAATTTCATTGTAATTCCATTTTTCATTGTAATTCCATTTACAATTTACATTTTTCTGTCTCTTGGTCCCGGATCACTCCGTTCCATCCTTTTTCTGTTCCAAGTCTGAACCTTGCCACTGTACTCTGCTCAGCACCATTATTTTTCAGGACTGGTACAGGCAGTCACTTCTCAAGTTCTTAGTAACAGGAAGGCAGGGCTGTAGGAAAAGGAACAGAAAGATACCCTTGGGTTGACTGCAGGTAGACAGCTATGTGGGTATTATGCTGTTGGTGTGCCATAGGGATGGGGAACCTGTGGCCCTCCAGACACTGTTGGACTCCAGCTCCCATCAGCCCCAGTCAGCATGGCCAGCAGTCAGAGATTATGGGAGTTGTAGTCCAGCAATATCATGAGAGCCACAGGTTGTCCCCCTTGGCTTATTCCCATGAAAATTTCTCATGTATGTCTGCTGGGCACCTCATCAAGGTCCTGATCTCATAGTGGAAGAGTGAGATGGAGAAGGCTATAGACTTGTTTGCTGACAAACTACCTCTCTGGTTCCGTGGAGCTCAGAGGGCTCCCTGGCTTTCAGAGGACCTCTGGACGATGAAGCAAACCAGATGATGGCTAGAGCACAAGTGAATACTGCAGAACACAGGTAAGAGCACATGTTTGTGCCTATTGTGGGGCAGTGGTGACAGTGAAGGAAGCCTACTTCCATGCCTCTACTGTGTCTTCAAATAGCCACCCAGAAGAGCTTTTCTGGGTGGTGAAGGGATTGTTGGGATCCCCCCAGAAAGGAATGGGTCCTGAGCCTTTGAAAACCTGCTATGACAGATTTTCTAAGCATTTTGAGGACAAAGTCACTCACATCCAGACTGACCTTGAATCTGTTCTTACTAGTCATGGGGAAGTATATGAGGCCCCATTTAGACTGGTTAAATAGAATCAGATTTTGCTGTTGTAGTCTGATGTGAACAAGATGCTTGAAAGTGTTCAGCCTGCTACCTGTATCCTCAGCCCTTGCCCACTGTGGCTTCTAAGGATAACAATCCTGAAGGGGATTAACTGGGTGGGCCCAGGGTATGAGGCAGAGCTTGGAAAAGTTACTTTTTTGAACTACAACTCCCATCAGCCCAATCCAGTGGCCATGCTGGCTGGGGCTGATGGGACTTGTAGTTCAAAAAAGTAACTTTTCCAAGCTCTGGTATGAGGAATGCTCCTTTGTGGAAGAAGTTGTGCCAGTTGCTTTGAAGATGATGGTGGTGGTGGTGATACAGCCCCTCACAGAGAAGCCGTCCCTGGACCCAGAAGCATGACAACTGGCACGGAGTCACAAATACCTTCCTTTTAGGCAAGGTGTTGGAGAAGGTGGGAGCAGGTCAGCTTCAGGCATGCTTAGAGGAAGCTGATCATCTAGATCCATTTCAATTCGCATCAGGCTTGGGTTTGGCATTGGTCAAACCCTGATTGATTATCTGTGTTGGGAGAAAGACAGTGGGAGTATAACCCTGCTAATTCACCTCAATCTCTCTGTGACTTTTGATGCTATCAACCATGGTATCCAGCTCCATGGACTGGGAGTTGCAAGCAGTGTTTTGCAGTGGTTCTGCTCTATCTCTGCGTTCCTCAGGAATAAAGTGAAGCTGTGCAAGAGCTTGGCCAGTGCCTAAATGTGGCAGTGCATTATATCTGATGGAACGCCTCTCCCAACACAAACCCACCCGTGCACTACCCTCAATATCCAAGGCCCTCCTCTGGGTGCCTATTCCGAGGGAAACTGGGAGTCTGGCAACAAGGGAGAGGGCCTTCTCAGTGGTGGCCCCCAAATTATCAAATGATCTTGCTGACTAGGTGTGCCTGGCGCCCACACTGTTATCTTTTCAGTGCCAGGTCAAGACTTTCCTCTTTTCCCAGACATTTTAGCATGTGTTTTAAATTGTTTTTAACAGATGTGTTTTTAAATTTGTATATTTGTTTTTAATGTTTTTAGTTATTGTAAACAGCCTAGAGAACTTCTGCTATGGGACGGTATATAAATAAATTAAATAAATAAATAAATATTTTATACATAAGTGGATGCAGAAAATTAACAAATGCTGGATTAATAATGCAGAGGCATTTTTATTGTTGTTAATTACAGCACCTTAAATGCACAAGATGCTTTACCATTTAACATAAGCAAAAAGGTATGCGCAAACCTGGAGGAGTTTGCAGTCTAAATTAACAATGGCAGAGGTAAGAGAGGGAGGCAAATGATTCGCAATATTACACCACCGTTTTCTGTGTCCCATCATAAATACCTTGGTTCAATTTTGCCTAGAAAGGTGAGCTAGTAAATCTCTGGCAAACTAGGTTCCCTTCCAGACATTCTTTTTTTTGGTGTGCATTCATGATGATTTGTGCTCATAATGATATCGGTATATTGACACCTGCAAAAGTTTGGGGGCAATCACAATCAGTGCATATTCCTTAACTTTCTACTGAAATCTCATAACTTTTTACATCACAAATGTTCTGGTTTATTTTTGTCCCACTTTTGTTTCACTATAGCCACTACAGACAGCAATAATGTGGCAGTATTGGGAAGCATCACAGAACCAACTAAAGCAGGATAAATCCACTACAAATGCATTATTATTGTACCAAGAACATGTTGCAGAATACACCTGCAACAACACACCAATCTGGAGAGCCTCTATGGCAAGGTGAATTTGAAGTTCTTGCTGAAAATCTGTACTGAAACGGACAAAGGACTGCCTCTAACCACGAGCACTGGTAGAGGACCTCTGAAAATCATAAATGCCCAGTCTTCTTCCATTTCTAATCTAATCAAGGCAATCCAGAATTGCTTATTACAGGACAGCCAACATGGTGTTCTCCACATGTTGCTGGAATAATCATCCTGGACCACTGTCTGGGTTGGAATCCAAAAACATTTGGAGGGCACCACGTTGGCTACCCCAGCCTAATCATTGGCTACGGAGAGCCCTGAGATTGTGAGTGCACTTCCCAAGAGGTTCTGTAAAAGCCCACCTAAGCAAGAAAAAATCTTATTTTGTTAACCTAGACAGCATCATTCCAGGATAACCTTAAACTTTTGTGAGTGCTTGTAATCAGAGCCTGTAACTGCCTCAGAACCACTGAACTCAGCGAGACTCCAGAAAACTCGCCAAGAATCCCATTCCTCAAGTGTGCTCAAGTGTGCTCAAGTCTTTCAGGTGTGTCCTTTGTAAGTGTTCCTGGCAGACTTTCTGCCTAATTAAATTGTTGGAACTCCCACCTGGGTGCCTGTTCTTGCACTACTGAACCCTTTCCCCTTCCTTGTAATCTGGACAGAATACAAAGAAAGGAAAGCTATTATTGCTCTCTGTCTTTTTCATTCCCCCTCTCTGATTTTCTGCCTCTCCTGCCAGTTTTCCTGAAGTTGGAGCAATTCATCACACAGCTGCACTGCAACATCACTCCTCATGGCTCACTCTTTCTTCTTCTCCCTTCTTTGGAACAGCCTTTATATTAAATTGCTATTGTTACAGTATTGGGGCATTGGTCTGGATGATGTCTTTGGATCCCCTCCTGTAAGGTCAGAATGTGTAGCAGAAGGAACCTGCTGAACTGGTCAAACCAGTCTCTTTGTTAAGGTAATGGCTCTGGCCAAATCTGTTAAGCACCCTATCTGCATGACTAAAGAGTTGGCCATGTTGCTAAAGGAAGAACTGGCTGGTGAAGGATAAGCTTCACCCTCTCACCTGGCTGGAGGTCATCTTGTAGGTAGAACTATAACCCAGGAGCTAGTTTTTGCTAGTCTGGAGCTGGAAAGACACAGCAGCCTGACTTTGCTGAATCAAAAGCTGTGGCTTTGGGGATTCCCTAGAAACCTAATGGGGAAGCAAAATCTGTTGGAGTGCTAATGCTGTGAGCCCCTCCACCTTGTGCTCAGATTGTGTATTTGTGTAAATAAAATCATATATCATAAAGATGCCCAATCTGCAGTGACCTGTTTAGAGATGTATGTCTTAAGCAAGCATAGTTAACAGAAGGGAGAAACAGATAATAACCAGGATTTAACAAATAATGAGGATTTAACAGTATGAAAGTGTGTTGAATCCAGACGTCTTGATCATGTGGTTTCTTATAATCCCCCAAATAGAAACTGTGATCTGAGTTGTTATTCTTTATTAAGTAATACCTTTTCTATAAAATATTCAGAGTGTTTTTACTCAAAATGTTATTTAGTAATGACTCTTTGGACTTTCAAATGTTTTTCCCTAAAATTATTTTTTTTAACCGGAGATGGAGAAACGTTTGCCCTCCTGATATTATTCTCCTGCAACTCTCATTATCCCTGACCATTGGCCTGATGGAAATAGGAGTCCAATAACATGGGGGTGGGGACCACAGGCTCCCTGTCTCTGGTTTAAACTAATTTAGCAACTAAGTGCATATCAAAATAGGAAGCAGGTGGACTGCTGATGTTACTGCAGATACACCTCTACGTCATTATTTTTGTCCAAGCTGGATGTGGACATGCTGGATCTGGGCCATTCAGTTATGTTAATTCAACAACAGATCCATCAGACACTGGATATCTGATTAAATGTTCAGTTCTATCCAATATGCACATTAAGAACTAAATAGTCTATGAGGATAAGGATAGGATGAACTGATGCACATCTGAAATCTTCATCAGGAATAAGGTTTTAGGGGATAAATGCTGGCATGAGATAGAAGCCTGGCTCTCAATGGGCAGAACCATGTCTTGCTGTACTAGTATTTATTTATCAGGTTTTACTGACGATGATGCAACATAAACTACAGTTTGCTTTCATTGTTGATTTTACAATGTTGCTGGAATAAAGATGCACTGTGGCCTTTTAAAGTCAGCAAATATGACTCAGAAAACAAAGATGCAACAAACCAGTTTAGCTTAATGGGGCATTTATAGAGAAACAATTCAGAAAAATGCTATGCTTAAGTAGGTAAGTTATTATTGAGAGGTTTTACGAAGTCAGTCTTTTCTGGCCTATTTCATTATAACCATTCTAGTTTTGTTCAGGCTACCACAGTGATCTACATTAAATGTGCTTCCAAATGGTATGTTGGCATGATTCAAGTGAGAAGGTAACACTCACCTTATCAAATAAATTAAAGGGCAGTTCCAAAGACTCCTATATTTAGGTAGTCATAAATAGTCAGGCTCATGCTGTATCCTTCATCCAAACAAAATAAGTTTTTAGTTCCTTGCAAAGGGTACAAATTGATTTCCTTGGCAAGTGACAGCCACAAAGGATTGCATACATGCTCAGTAGTTTTTTTACCTTTTAAAAATTATGAGCCATGAAATGAGGATGGCCTAGTAAATGCAAGAGCTTATTTATTTATCAGATTAAATAAATGCTATCCCCATGAGCTAAGGCTGTCAACCAGTCAAAGAATTTTTAATTGATTAAGGGTATAATCATATTCTCAAGAGATCCACCAACTGAGGAAGAACCCCCACTACACTGGCAGAATGCCAGGGGCATTGGAGGAATGGCTGAAGTGGGCTGGAATCATGGGTGGAAAATGGGTAGCATGGGGTGGAGCACAATAAACAAAGTCTGATGAGTACAGGGTGGCGGGCTGACCATATATTTGAAGCATCATTTATGTGAAAGTTTGTGTGAGTAGGGTTACCAGGTATCCAGTTTTCGGCCAGATACTCCGGCTTTTGGGGGTCCTCTCCAGGTGAGTCACCTTAATTTCCAGGCTCTCTGCTTTAATTTTTTTTTAAATCAAGTTTCTAGGTGGTCTGGTTCATGATATATACATCAAAGCATCACACACACCCCGCAACTGTTGAATCAGATCCATTAAATCAGCTCGTAGCTCTAACCCCACCCTTTCAAGAATGTAGCCAATAAGTGAAGTCAGGGTTGTGATTTGTTGGCCTCCAAGCAGTGCCTAGACCTCATTGCAATGCCAGAAAACAGTTGTTTTTCTTGTTTATCTGAAAATTTCATAAATTAAGTAAGTATATAGCTTTCAGGGTTTTTTTTCTCTTGTGTGCAGGAGTCACACCCTGGGCTGTTGAAGAGGGCAGTGTTTTGAAAACCTTCCCAATATGGAGCTTTAATCTAATACTTGCTTTTCTGGGAGTAAAGCTGTAATGCTAACCCCATGTATCTGGAGTAAACCCCATTGAATTCAATACAACTTACTTTTGAGCAGACATGGCTAGGATTGTGCTGAAAATTAATGGGACTTTTGAGTGAACATAGCAAAGAATTGTGTTTGTGTTATAAATCTTTCTGTCCCCTTCTAACCCTATTTTTAACGCAATTAGGCAGGGCTTAGTTAGGTATCACAGTTTTTATTATGTAGGAAACAAATACTGATTTTTTAAAAATGTTCTGCAATGACCAACTGGTTTGACAATATACTATTATATGGGATGTATGTATTTTTACATCTCCAGTGTGTGTATATATATGGAGTCTTTCCAACAACCCTGTGAGATAGGGTTAGTGACTGGAAATCAAGGCAGCTCACAATAAGAAAAAAATCCCTTTAAAATCCAATAACCATAAAACAAGTATAAATAGTTGCAAAACAGCATAATGTGGAATGATTCTGAGTTTTGGGTTGGGTGAATGAAGTTTGTTTATTTATTTATTTATTTATATCCCCCCTTCCTCCCAGTAGGATCCCAGGGCAGCAAACAAAAGCACTAAAAACACTTTAAAACATCATAAAAATAAACCGTAACGTAACATAAAAACAGACTTTATAATATATTAAAACAAAACATATTTTAAAACATTTTAAAAGCTTTAAAAAATCTTTTAAAAAGGTTTAAAAATATATTAAAAAGCAATTCCAGCATAGGTGCAGACGAGATAAGATCTCAACTTAAAAGGCTTGTTCAAAGAACAAATTTCTTATAACTTGAGGTTGCAGTTCTCTGCACACTTCCCTGTTTGAATAAGCCCCATTGAATACATTGGGACTTGCTTCAGAGTAAAAAAGTAACGTTTCCAAGCTCTGGAAGTGGTTGCGAGGATTTTTTTAGTTTTAGTTTTTGGTTATGAATCCTGACTAGTTGTGGGATGCTGAGTTGTCTGTCTTACTCATAGGAATTTGTGGTTGATATGGTATTGCATTTAGGAAAGCATCACTGTCTTTTGTTTTTCTTTTCTATTTGCATTTCACTTATTTTTAACCTCACTCCCTTACATCCATAGAAGCAACAGCAGTGCTTCCATGCACTCAGCTCAACCCTCTTAAACCCACTGATGATACACCTTGTTGGTTGCATAACAGTTTGTTTCTTGCCCAGTAGTGGTAAAAGAGAATTCACATATTTGGAAATATGGCTGCAGTTGTAAGCTGCTGCCTGTGAAAGTAGACCCAACCATGCGTGTTTTCTCTCTGTCAATTATTACTAACTAGAATTGTGTTGGCTGTCAAAATGAGTTTGTTGCAGCCGACAGAGAAGACAGAAAGGGTAGAGAATCTTCTTACTCTCACTCATTTCTCAGACGCCTTTCTGAAGTGAAGGGTCAAATCTGTAAAGAGGTTTGGAGCAGCCATGTTAAAAGATAGGGGCAGGGCATTCCAGGCAGGGGTTGCCGACCCTACTTGCATATAGATATCTTTGCAGAGGATCCCTGGTCAAGCTTTACCAACAGCAGAATCCAAACTATTATCTACTCAGAAGTAAGTCCTGTTGAGTTTTATGGAGCTTAGTCCCCTTGTAAGTGTGTTTAGAATTGCAGCCTTCAGGGGCATCCATCTTTACTCCCCAGTGCTCCCATCTAACATCTCCACAACACTAGGCTCTTTCTTCCTACAATGGCCTTCTGGTGACTAGCCTGGTCTGAGGGCACTTAAACCTTTCTTGCCGAAAGCAAGTAGGCTAGATTAAATGTTCCCTACCCAGGCTCCATTTGTTAGCTAAGCCTTCTATCTTAATTTCCAATCAGAGAAATGTTTTTGTTTTAATTGTATGCTCCAAGCAACTGTGATTGATGCTTAATGTATCATGCTTAATGACATCACTCGGGCCCACCCCTGTGACATCAGTAGGGTCCGTCCCCTGACATCTGTAGGGCCCACCCCCCTGACATCACTAGGGCCCGCCCCTGAAATCTCAGTGTTGATTCTGTCCTGGCAACCCTATGTATGAGAGAGTTTGTGCTTTATCAGTCCATGCCATGGAAATCCCTTGCATGTTGCTGTTTCCTGGTAGTATGTCCTTCTCCCATTGCTTTGCAAGTGGGAGAGATAAATATGTTTTGTTCGTGGGGGGATTTGAACCAGCAGCCACCTTCAGAGCATTTAATGTGTGTGCACATGTGCTTTAGCAGAGCATGCTGTGGAGTTCCTTTGGCTGTGGCTGCTAGTGTGTGAGTTGCCTTTACCTCTCTTCTCTCTAGATGTACAAAAATTGCATATTTGGGGTGTGCACTGTCCAAACAAGATTTGGTTTGGACTATGGTTTGGCACTTCAGAAAACAGCTCGGTTTGGTCCCAAGTCTTTCAGAGGCTTCCACATTCAGTTTGAGTCTGTCTCAGAGCTTGGAAGTAACTCGTTAGAAATAACGAGTTGTAATTTGTTACTATTTTGCATAACGAGTGGGTAACTTTGTTACATTTTGTATGTAACAGAACGAGTGGTAATTTCATTACTTTTGAGCTGCAAATGTAACTTTTTTGCGTTACATTTGGACATTACTGGGGGGGGAAAGCAGGGGAAATAATCTGCTGCTGAGATTGGTGGAATGGTGGAGGAAAGATATGTGCCTCAAACTGGGCTTCTGCGCTGTTTAGCTCTTCCCTCGTGCTCTATGGAGGCATGAGGGAGGAAGTGGAGAGTCAGACAGCGCTGGAGGGCAAGGAGGAGTAGAAGGCAGAAGCAGCAGAATGGAAGTGAAGAGCTGTGGAGGTGAGTGTATGTGTTACCCTTTCCAGCCTACTCTCCCTGCCCCCCCGCTCGTCCTGCCTCCCTCAGCCTGCTTGCCCGCCCCCTCTGCTCTTCCTGGCACCCCCTGCTTGTCCTCGCATCTCCTCTGCTTGTCCTTGCATCTCCTCCACTTGTCCTTGCACCCTCTTTGCATCCCCTCCACTTGTCCTTGCACCCTCTCTGCACCCCCTCCACTTGTCCTCGCACCCTCTCTGCACCCCCTCCACTTGTCCTTGCACCCTCTCTGCATCCCCTCTGCTTGTCCTTGCACCCTCTCTGCATCCCCTCTGCTTGTCCTTGCACCCTCTTTGCATCCCCTCCGCTTGTCCTTGCACCCTCTTTGCATCCCCTCCGCTTGTCCTTGCACCCTCTTTGCATCCCCTCCGCTTGTCCTTGCACCCTCTTTGCATCCCCTCCGCTTGTCCTTGCACCCTCTTTGCATCCCCTCCGCTTGTCCTTGCACCCTCTTTGCATCCCCTCCGCTTGTCCTTGCACCCTCTTTGCATCCCCTCCGCTTGTCCTTGCACCCTCTTTGCATCCCCTCCGCTTGTCCTTGTACCCTCTTTGCATCCCCTCCGCTTGTCCTTGCACCCTCTTTGCATCCCTTCCGCTTGTCCTTGCACCCCTCCAGAGAGGGTGAAAATTGGGAACTGGCAAGAGACTAGGAGGTAGGTCCAGTCTCATACTTCTGTTTGTGTGTTTTGCTTCAGTTATGTGCCTCTCATAGAGCGACTCTCACTAGGCAGCAAGAGATGACTACCCCAAGCAAATAATTTGGGGCACCATGCAACAAATTATTAGCTATTTTAATTTTTGGTTGTTGTATATTTACTGTCAGGAAGAGGTACTTGTGAGATTTTCTGCCTCAAATGCCAACATAACTTTTCAAGCTATGGTACTATGACCTTGACTTGGGGGCAGGGCACCATTTGCTCTTCTGCTTCAAGTAGCAAAATGTCTTGGGCTGCACCTGCTTGCAGTCATTTCACATACTGGACAACTAACATGGCTTTTTGGTGAAGGGCAAGAGAGAATAAGACTGTTATCTCAAAAACAGTTGTGCTTGAGGAAAAGATGGCAAACATATGTAGAACTGAACTTTTCTGCAATAATATAGACATTTGCATAGGGTATTTTTTTTCTACTCATGGAATATTAAATCTTTAAGTCCTAAATCCTTTCTCATCCCCTCCCCCTTGTGCACACCCTTTACACTGTCTTTCTCCCTATGCATGTAGGTCAAAATGACAACTAGTGTAGTTTGGGAATTAACAGAATGAGAGCTGAATTACAACTCAAAAAAGAACTTCCCTGCTGGTGTCTGCTACTGATGTGGGGGGCATTTTGTTAGGGAGAAGTGATGAGAGGGGGTAATTTGCTGCTGAAACTTTTTATCTGCAATCGCTTCCCTGGCCACTTTCCCCTAGCTGATGGAGGTCAATAAGGAAAAATATGGGGCATTGCACTGGTAAAGTGGCAGGCATGGAAAACAGCCCCTTCCATCTATCTCCTGCTTCACCTACCCAAATGCACCCCAGCAAATGCTTTGCACATTGACAGCACACATTTAGTTGGTTTTCTGGTATTTGCTGCTGAAAGTGTAGTTCCATGCTGGGTGCAGCTGGGACGTTCTGAGTTCATATCTTACCACAGCCATGAACTCGCTGGATGACCTTCTGGCCACACCCACACCAGACATTTATGCCACTTTAAACAGTCATGACTTCCCCAAAGATCCTGGCAAGTGTAGTTTGTGACGGGTGCTGAGTGTTATTAAGAGACTCCTATTCTCCCGACAGAGCTCCAATGTCCAGAGTGGTTTAACAGTCAGCCCCTCTTCTCAGACAATTCTGTGACTGGAGTTCTGTGGGGGGAATTGGGGTCTCCTAACAACTCTCAGGACCCTTCACAAATTACACTTCCCAGGATTCTGAGATCATGACTGTTTAAAGTGGAATAAATGTCTGGTGTGGATGTAGCCTTAGTGAGTCATTTTTCTTTCCAGCCTGCCCATCAATCATATGGACATTAAAAAAGTCTGGACTATTATAAAAGTTAGAATTTTATTTGAAACACCTTTCAACACTCAAAAAAGGACTGTCAGTCATTAGAGCAGTATGACAATGGAACCAATTACCTAGGGAAGTGGTGAGCTCTCCAACATTGGAAGCATTCAAGAGGCAGCTGGACAGCCACCTGTCAGGTGTGCTTTAACTTGGATTCCTTCATTGAGCAGGGGTGTGGACTCGATGACCTTAAAGGTTCCTTCCAACTCTACTGTTCTATAATTTTCTGTTAGCTGAGACATCTCTCTCTCTCTCCCTCTCTCTCTCTCTCTCTCTCTCTCTCTCTCACTCACTCACTCACTCACTCACTCACTCACACAGCCACTGAGCATTCCATAACAGAGCATGCTCAGTACTCATTTGGGCTGTTTTGGGAGTCATCCCCTTTCTGTTTTCTCTCTCACTTTTTGTATACTGCAACACTTGGGGTTCCCTCTTGCCCACTAATACTCCTTATTATGTGTGGTATGGATGGTGATAACATGGCTACATAAGCAACAACACTTCCAGCCTGAGCTTCAGAAATAGAGGGAATGACACTCTGACCAGTTTAAGTGGTTAGTATTTAAATCTGATTGGAAACTGTTCAATTTGATACAAGGTGGCTATTAAGCATGACCTAAAAGCTGCAATTCCAAGCATACTTACTTGGAAGTAATTCCCATAGCAGTAAATAGGATTTACTTCTGGGAGTATAGAATCAATCGGTAAGAGTCTCCCAGTAGACGCCATACATGGCTTTTCCCCAAGAATCTTGGGGACTGTAGTTTACTCCTCACAGAGCTACAATTCCCAGCACCCGTAACAAACTGCAGTTCCCAGGATTCTTTTTTGGGGGGGGTGGAAATGTGCTTTAAATCTGTCATGTGTATGCAACTTTGGTGAGATAATAGCTGAAGGTAATCAGCCCAAAATGATAACAAATAATCAGTAGGCATTCCCAAAAGACATTCAAACAGTGGGTAAAAAAAGTGAGAATTGCAGAGGCAAACACAGAATGCAGTTAAGCAATAAAGTAATCCAAGAGAGAGGAGACACCTTTGTCTTTGCTCTCTCCCTCCTGAGCCATGAGGGCAACTCCCAAACCTGAGTGTTGCGCCTCCAAGTTAGTTAGAACTAGGTATGCCTTTCCTATCTACTATGTATTTCTATAAATAAAATAGCTTTTCTTATTTTACCAAGTCTTAAGTCTCAGTGATCTCAGTGCAGGGTAAAAGCCTGCCACTTAGGTAAACGCATACATTGGCACACACACATCTCAGACTGTTGACAATCTCTGCTAATATCTATACAAATTTACATAATATGCATCACCTGAACTCACATGATCTAGAGTTACCTTTGATCTTGCAACATTTGCAAATGAGAAGCAATAGGGTTTTATATTAGTTCTGATTGTCTGTTGGGCTATCATAGGGTATGTATTTTTTGCCTTTTCTATGGCAAAAACTCCAACTTCAGTGGAATTTATGTGATGTGTTCTAATCATTTGAATTTGGCTAATGCATGCTTTATTCTTTCATCAGAACTTTAGCAGTAGTACTAAAATACTTATAAAAAAGGGAAAGAGAAAAAAATACTTTACATACATCATTCAGCTGTATTGTTAATTATAGATATAGATATAAAGGATAAACGGCATTTTGTCAAAAGTATTTTTGTCTACATTTTATACCTCCTCCTTGGTTTTCCAAGCTTGGCATGGAATGCTTGTCATACAGAATTAATTTGAAATGCTGCATTATCACAATCATCATCTTCAAAATAAAAAATAAATGTACTGCCTTCAAGTTGATTCCGACTTATGGTGACCCTATGAATAGGGTTTTCATGAGAGGCAGTGACTGGCCCAAGGTCACCCAGTGAGCTTCATGGCTATGTGGGGATTCGAACCCTTCTACTACCCCCTGTGTGTGTGTGTTTAGTTTTAATATTGTTTTAGGCTACTTAGATGTGAAGCAGCCAAGGCCAGCACCTTGTAGGCATTTTTTAAAAAAAATAACTGAAATGTAATTGTAGTGATTACTTTTGAGAAAAAGCAAAGTAATCAGTTACTTTCAGAGCAATTGTAATTGTAACTGTAATTACTACTTTTTGGCCAAGTAATTGTAACTGTAATTTATTACTTTTTAAAAGTAATCTTCCAAGCTCTGGTCTGTCTGAATCCCAATTTGGAACAAGGAATTTTTCTCCTTCCTGGGGATGCCCCTGGATTCAACTTTGTCAGTGGAGGGTCAGGTGGCCTTAGTGGCTAGGAGTGCCTTTTCCCAGCTCTGGTTGGTTTGCCAGTTTTGGCCTGTTTTGGACAGAGATTACTTGGTCATTGTATTCCTTGTTCCAGTAACTTGCAATGCCTTTTATGCGGGGCTGCCCTTGAAGATGACTCGGAAACTTCAACTGGTCCAAAATGCAGCAGCCAGTTTACTGGCTGAGATTCCATTTGGATCTCATATATAACCCATTTTAAAACAGCTGCATTGGTTGCCAGTTCATTTCCAGACCCAATTCAAGATGCTTACTCTTGTGTTAAAAGGCAGAAATAAGCCCCAAATATCTGAAAGACCACCTCCTTCCCTACAGATTTGCAGAGGGGCCTTCTTAGTATTTCCACTACCCTCAGAAGTTTGCAGTGTAGTGGCCCAGGAGAGGGCTTGCTCTGTGCAGGCTCTAAGTTGTGGAATTCCCTCGCCTCAGAGGAGCACCTAACATCTTCTCTGTACAGATTTTGTTGTATGTTTAAGATGCATCTCTTCACTCTGGCTTTTGACACTTGAAGTGTATATTTTTAGAACCCTCTCTAGTTGTGACTGTAATTTGTTTTAAATTGTTTTGAGTGGTGTATTTTATATTGTTAGTCTCACTGGAACCTACTGGTGAAGGGCAGGTTAAAAAATTAATAATAATAATGTCAGCTGATTATGTCAAATTCTGCCTCCATCTGCCACCTTTTTGTGGCTGGTTCTGCTCCTGCACTACTGTTTTGTGACTGATAGGCAGAGCTTGGAAAAGTTACTTTTTTGAACTACAACTCCCATCAGCGCAATCCAGTGGCCACGCTGGCGGGGGCTGATGGGAGTTGTAGTTTGAAAAAGTAACTTTTGCAAGCACTGCTGATAGGCCTCAGTCATTTTCAGCTGTCTCCAGTGGGTCCTAGGGTAGAAAATTTGGTAATCCCTGATCTGTACTATAACTTATTTTTTGGCAGATTTAGATGAAATTTGCAGGCTTGTTAATCCTTTCTGAGGGGATGAATCCTGTCACATTTCAGAAGGATGGCTGCAGTGGTTTTCTTACATGAGCAGCTTTAACAGATTTGGGGTGGTTAATGCATTTAATGTACCCTATTGTTTTGTGGGGGAAATGGTGTAAAAATAGCATACACAAGACAGGTCCCGCTTGGTAAGAAACCTGCCAAATTCACTTCCGGGAAGGGTGACTTCGGTTGTGCCTGCTTTTTGAGACGAGCTCTCGTCTCAGAAGAAGCTTTTTCAGTTTTAAAATCAGTCAGAACGTTCTTTTTGACTGGTAAAGATTTTCTCCCGGGCAGGGAGAAACGTAGAGATTAACCACAAAAGCCTGTTTTTGTTGGGAGGACTGGATTTCATTAATTTATGAGAGAAGGTTCAGCCAGCAAATGCCGGACGGACTTCCAACAAGCTCTAACTGATTAAGCGACACGTTTATCTTTTCTTCAAAGAAAAACGGACTTTAACAGGCAAGCATCCTTCTTTCTATTTTTTTTTTCACTTGGTTTAAATCGTTGCAGCAAAAAGAGATTTGTCAATGAATCAGCTATAAAGAATTTCTGGGTGAGTTATAACTCTTCTCTTTTATTCATGAAATTAAGGAGGAAAGAAATTGAAAAAGCTTATCTTTGTTTTTATTGCAAAAAGCTGGCCTGGAAGTGCATTCTAAAGATACAAACGGAAGAGGGATTTCTATTTCGAGGAGGGAAAAAAAACAAATAAATTTGATTTATGAACTTTGGAGTATTATATGTCCGGGACTATTTTCTTTTTGGTCTATTTCATTTTGACGAATCTACTTGTTCACAATGCCACTAACTGTTTTGAAGCTGGGAACTAAATTTGTTTTGTATTCCTGAACAAATAAGAGATAAGGCAGGCTGTACTGTCTACACTGTGATGTCATCAAGCCTGGAATATTAACCCAATTGTGGCTGAAATAATTTTTGTTTTCGTGGTTTTAAGAATGGCAATCAGGAAAGTGGCTGAGACCATGGAAGAAATTATGTTTCAGAAAATAATGAATGAGATTGAGATAACGAAACAAACCCTGAGACAGGGTAGACAGGAGATGAAAATTGAATTAGGCAAAATGACGCAGGAGCTTAAAGAAATAGGGGATCTTGTGAGAGAGGAGATTGATGAGATTAGAGATGAGAAAAGAAAAATTAAAGGGAAGATACAAGCCCTGGAGATTGGAACAAATGTGGAATTGGAAAAAGATCTGGAGTTTATGGATATTAGAAACAAAGTTTACTGTTTGGAATTCAACGTTGTCTCTGAAGAAATTAATGAAGATATTAGAGATAAAGTTATCAATGTCTTGGATAATTTTCTGGACTGGAATGATGTGATGGAGCTTGACATAGAAAAAATCTATGGAATTAACTACAGATATGTGACAATGGAAAAATTCTCAAGAGATGAGCCAGTGCATTTTGTAAAAAAGAAGAACAGAGATATGACTTTACAACAATATTTCAGCAACATATTCAGAATTGATGGCAAAGAAATATTTGTGATAAAGGAAATTCCCATCAGACTCTTATTATATGACTATGGCTATGACAGCAAGATTAATATGGGATACTGATAATGGAAGAATGGATACTGAAATTACTGGACTGAACAGGACTATTGAAGATGGAAGATGGAATTAATATTGATAATGGAAGAATGGCTATTGAAATTATTGGATCTAACAGGTTTGATGAGATGGATTAATCTATATGTTTATTTGGACTATGGCTATGACAACAAGATTATTATGGGATACTGATAATGGAAGAATGGCTACTGAAATTACTGGACTTAACAGGATTATTGATAATGGAAGAATGGCTACTGAAATTACTGGACTTAACAGGATTAGTGAAGATGGAAGATGGAATTAACATTGATAATGGAAGAATGGCTATTGAAATTATTGGACCTAACAGATTTGAACGAGATGGATTAATCAACATGTTTATTTGGAGAAAAATTGAAAGATATATCTCTCAAGGAATTGAAACCTCTCTTTGACTTTTTGTGGAAAGAATAAAGTAATGTTTATGAGATTTGATGATTAATTAAGATAACTACTGGAGGAAAGTGATTTTATAATATAATTTAAGAGACAGGATTGTTATATATTGTAGACCTATAACTGATCTGCGACAAATCGGAAGTCAACATTTTATTTTATTGTTAAATTATTTTTGTTTTGTTTTGTTTTTTGTTTTTGAAAATTTGAATAAAAATTAATGATAAAAAAAGAAACCTGCCAAATTACAGACAAATGTGTCCAAGGGGTTTTGTGCTAGGTGCCTTTAACTTTGATTTTGTGTGGGTGGGATACTACAAGGTATTTGTTTCCCTCTCTGTGGCTTTGTGGGCCAGAATTTTATTATGAAAATGGCGGGTATGGTAGAGATGACCCTAGTAAACTAATTTGCAAAACATCAGAAGGATGGGTGCAGGGTAGAGATGTAAAATTTCCAGAAATTTTGAAGCCATGAAACACTTTTTTCCTTTTTTTTCTGAAAAAAATGGACATTTTCAGAAAAAAATGCAATATTAGCACTTTTTACAGATTGAAAGTCACTTTGTTACTTCAGGAACATAAAATGTAATTATGTACAAGTTGGTTTGGCATAAAAGTATCACATTTGGTATATTAAAGGTACATTTTATTCAAACAATTATTACAAATTGAATTTACTTTTTTAAATTTTTACTTTTTTTTGTAACAAATTCATCTACAAGATCCTGAACTGTAAGGAACACTGAACTGTAAGGAACCTCTTTTGTTTTGCCAGTTTATGAGGAGCAGGCAAAAACAATGTAAAAAAAAACCCAGAAGAAACCATCAACATTAATAACAAAGAAAATTATTTACGTTTCCGCTAGTCCTCCACAGTGTCAAGCAGACATAAAGCATCTATTCCCATAAAAAGAACTGAAAATAGAGGGGGACCAAGATTCAATGAAACATTTTATTCATCATGCTAAAAACATTCCATAATCCAGTTTTTCTTCATTTTTTTCCAAATTTTTCCATTTTTTTTCCGGGCCTTCACATCTCTAGTGCAGGGGCAAGGGAGTTATGATGAACAAAAAACAGCTTCAGGCTAAATTTTCAACAAAAGTCATAGAAATGACGTGCAAAGCTGATTTGACAGGAGTGGATGTGTGGGCTTGTGGCACAAAGGTAGAAGGACTTGATCATTTAGCATTTTCTAAGCAAGCACCATTAGCAGAACTAGCAAAGAGCACAGCACAAAACGGCTGAGAACAAGGCGATTACTTGAACATAACTTTTTCCAAAGTACAGACACACTTGCACTTGTGCTGACTTCAATGCTTCTCGACCTCTGTTTTCTGAAGCCAGAGACGCACAATGTTAGTCAAACTCCTCCCCGTTTTACTTGTAAACCTGGGGAAATGCAGTTCTAGCGTGTTTCTCTGAGAAATCAGCTTCAAGCTGAATCAAAACTGTTTGGTAGATCAACTCATTTCCTCTCCATGGTGTGTCCAATGAAAACACTTTGCTGTAGATTGGGCAGAGATAGTGATTGGCCCAGCACTTTACTGTGGGAGGTCCTAAAAGGTCTGAGATCAGCAGCGGGAAAGGGAAGTGTGTCCAGCCATGGGCAAACACGTTTTAAATGTGTTTTAAACTGAAGCCAGAGAAAACGGTCTGCTGCTTTTGAAGCAGCTAATATGTTTGCCGCTGCCACCCTTGTCAGTTACAAAAGAATTCTCCCTCCCCCTCTCCCACCCTTGTATTTTTTTTTATGGCAAGCTTGGGAACAAAGGTTGCATCCAGCAAAGTCATCCCATTCATACAGGGACTTCTGCTTGTGCAATTAAACTTTTCCTTCCTCTCTTCTCCCTGTGCATCCCCCCAAATCTGTTTTGGGGTTTCCCCTAAGCCTCCGGAGCAGAAGTAGACAGGTGCACAGGGAGAGGAGAGTGAGGGGAAGTTCTGTTGCACAAGCAGAAGTCCTTGTGCCAGTGAGACAACTTAGTTGAGACAACTCCTAATGTTTCTGTTTCTGGAGATATGCTGTCTGCACTGGATTTTTTTAAAAAAATGTCTGAATCTCTGAACCACCCTGATTTGTGTGGCACTTCAGAGAGATCCCACCAGCTCAGACAAGCACTGAAATTATCAGAAGTAGCTTGGTTCTGTTCAGGATTTGTGGTTCATCTGAATTGCTACACACCCCTATTGCATATCAACCCGTCTCAAATTTCTGGTCTACTTGGTAGTCCACATTTGTATGATATGTGATAGGTGCATTAACCACTTTCAGAAGAACAAACTGTTAATTTAAGTAGTAATATAGGAATGCATACATCCCATCCTTCTGCAAGGAGATTCAGTAGAGTGTACTTTCTTAAATACATATAATAATTTATAAACCATGTCAGCATAAATTTTAAAGTGCGCAGCATATTGACTCATATTACTGCCTTCTATTTTAATGCCACTCTCTTTTATGTTATCAGCAAATGAAACATGCCAGTGAAGAAAATGAACTCCAAAAATGCAATATTGGAGGAACATTTATTTATCTGATGAGGGAGCAGAATTTAATTTTGACCTGTACTGAAACGGCCTCTATTTAATAATGTCAAAAAGATAAGCAGAGGAGTTTAAGCACATTTAGGATTTACTATGGAAGTTAATTCATTAGAACTAGATTATAGGCTACAGCACAATCCTTTAAATTCTACTCAAAACTAAATCCCATAGAGTTCATGGGGGTTTATTCCCAGGAAAGTGGATGCCAGATTACAGTTGTAATCTATTATTTCTAGAGTCTGCAGCCATAGTGGCATACATAAAACCTTTTTGAGTATAGCATTCTGTTTTAACAGGAGTAGGGAACCTCTGGCCTGTGGGCCAAATTTAGCCTCACCAGGCCTCTCCATTTAACTCAGAAAGTCTTATGGGACATGACGTGTGGGTCAGGCGAGACATGGTTGGTTTGGCTTCTTGCACAGGTGATCCTTGCAGGATAGAATTCCTGGCACATGAGCCAGTGGATGAAGACTTGGAGTTCATTCCTCCTTGGTTTGGATGCATGAGCAAGTTCCCTGGAAGTGAATTCGCTACCTTGGCCAAACCCTGCCGAAAGCAGGCTTTAACTCCCCTCACCTCAGCTAATGTGCAGGGAGTTCAATCCTGCTTGGTCACTATCTCCCCCCTACCCCAGTAGACCAACTTTGACAGGTGGGCAAAACAACCCACCTGTTAAGGTTGGCCCACATGGTGGGGGAAGATAAAGATCTGGCCCACTGGGCCAAAAAGGTTCCCCAACCATGTGATATAAATACTATATCCCTAGAATTTGCTTTAATAAGCAAGCTCATTTAAATGAATAAAAAGGAATAGACCACTGTGTGCACAGATGGCTCTGAGGACCACTTGGCAAAGTGCTAGTTAGTGGGTCCCCTGATCAGTGACCTTCCAGATTGTAGGCTTACCTTGTAGCAGTAGTTGAGTCTAGTTTTAATTGCCCCAAAATGTCCTAGATCATTAGTGGGCAGCTTCCAAACCATATGCTGCTGCCACATAAGCCAATGACTGGTGGTGGTGGGCAATGGGCAGGAGGTGTCAACACCAATGGGACTTCAGTGCTGAGGCCTGTTAGAGTGCTTGGGCCACAGCACCTGCCTGAGGGCACTGGGTGCTGATGTCAGTCCTGAATGTTGGCTTTAAAAATAAACAAACTATTGAAGATTAATAATAACAATAACAATAGCCAATCAAGAATTTGCCAAGTTCATTTCTGTCACAATGAGCAACAAGTACTAGCTCTCCTCTGGGATGTGAGGCCAGAAGGTTTTAGTTTACAGGGTGTGTAGTCTAGGCAGTCTTGTGTCCTGGCAGCTCTATTCTTGGAACAGAAGCATTGCTTTTACTCAATATGTAACTAGATTGGGGATGGGGCCACTGTGACCCTCCATTCAGGCTTACTGCAATACCCATCATCCCAGACCATTGGCCGTGCTGGTTGGGGGTAATTGGAGATGGAGCTCAGCAACATCTGGTTCACCATCTCTAACCCAGGTAGAGTAAGCTGGTACTCTTTGTCAACTATTTTGTTGTCCAGTAGATGACACTGACCTTCAGTCCAATGAACTGGTATTCTATGGGTCAACTGCTCCAGCGAGGTCCCTGGTTGAAGTGACAAACTTGCATTCCACTTCTATGTGCATTTAACCAAAATGATCTATTTTATGTTTATGTTGGGCTTACTCCCTACTAAATATGGATAAGGTTGTAGCTGTGCAGCATAGGACAGGGCAATCCTATAGTCCAGCTAAGCTGGCACCATTAGCTCTGGGGTAACATTTATTTTGCCTATCACCCTTCATCCCATCTTATAACATTTTCTCCATCTTCATTTGTCTGGTCGCTGAAAAATCAGCTACAGTCAATTGTATTATCCATTTCTCTTCCTGCTAGAACAAAAGGGTGAGAACCCCATATAGGAACCGTTGTTTTGCTAGATGTTAAATTTACATTTTAGTAGTTATCTCAGCATATTAGTTGAAACCATACTTTTCATACTATAAGTTAACTTTAGCGGTAAAAATACTGACTAACATGTATTAAAAGTCTACTTGTTCTGGAGCCAATAGGACAATTTGCATCCCCAGCCTCTGCTCAAAACACTATTAGAGATAATAAATTATACAAAGAAATGGACTCTTGTGTTTTGGGGTAGAACAGAGGTGCATTATAAATGCTTCTGTGTCATAGTCTGAAACACGTAAAATCTATATTCATTAATGTTCGTGTCTTTTAAATAGCAGTTATGGGATTGAAGTGAATATATTCTGTTTAGGGAGTGGGGATAATAAAATTCTTTCCAGAAGAGAAAAAGGGAAAAACATTATTTATAAAAGATCCACATAGAAAATAAATATTCAGATTTTACATGGTGTAATACCAGTCAAAATTATTAACCAATATATTTTTAGAATCTATGTCATCACCTTAACAATATGAATAATAGGTATTTGGAGGTTCAGTTTTGATGGGACTTTGTTTTTAATTAGCCAATATAGCAATCCATTTCTTCACAGATTTTTATATCTTTTTCAGTTACACTCATGGTAATATATTAGAAACAAAACTTCCATTAAGGATGAAATCCTGTTATCAAAATCCACCCCTAAAATATAACAGAATGAGATCCACTGCCTGAGGGGCTAAAGGAGGGGTGGGGAACTGAACCTAACCACCCAGCCAAACTGCACCTGCTAACAGACACATTGTGCCTATCAGCTGATTGGTGTTGACAGCAAGCCCCCTCAGTTGCACTAGGGAGTTCCCAGTCGACAACACCTTAGTGCAACTGATCCCAATGGAATCTCTGGAGAATCAGTGGAAGCCCTACTACATAACTTGAGATATAATTTCTGGAGCAGCCTTGCCCCTTCCTGAAGAGGGCATTAGAGAAAGGGATCACTTCCTTGCCAGTGCAATATCACTGTCATGTCACCCACCACTGCAACCACAAGCATGTGGTTTCTGCTTCCACACTACCAAAGCCATCCTGCGGGAAGCCAAGAAAGTGTTCAGCTTTCTCAAGCTGGCAGGCATGTAGAAAATAGGGGTTTTTTTCCAGAAAAGGAACTGTTTCTGCATAAGACAGAAGGATTTGCTGGGAAGCTGGTCCAGTTTTGCAAACAGGAGCTAAAGCTGCCAAGTGTTAGAATCATGAGGAACAGCAGTATGATTAAAGAAAGATGGTTGAAATGTTTTTGGGATATACATAGACATTCTTGTCATGTCTTATGATTCCTTTGTAACGAAGTCAATATTTTAATCATCCATGGGCACATGAAAAAATCCATGTCAAAAATCCCCCAAAATGTAAGAAGTGGTGCCAAGATTATGGTATAATAAACTTGGTAATTAACAGATTCAACATAGAAGAGGATATGGATGGGCAGATTAAAGCTCTAAATCCTGTCTGTTGGGAGGCAAGAGCATTTCCCCCTTGGCAAAATGTATGAGGAATACAATCGAAGTTTAGCAAGGTGTACCCCATATAATTTTTCTATATGCTATTCTAAAACAGTAGAGCCCTGCAGCTGGACTGTCCTCTTGCCAACCCAAATTGTGTTTGCATTTTGACACATTTGTAGAGCAGTCCAATATCTCAGAGAGGAGGTCAGGTTTCCTGCTACCCTGGTGCATTCACTATAGCTGCACAATTTCCCTGCTGTTTAAAGTTTGATAGAAATATCTCTTGACTATAGATATGTTCTTAAACCGCAAGATTTTTTGCCTATTAGTGAATGTCTATCCTGGTTTTAAAATGTATTTTAATGTTATTTGTAACCTGCTTTGGAAGGATAGGTCAGTTGCATTGTTGCTGCTTACTGGGAGGTAGAAGGGGAGGGACAAGGTGGCAGCAAAGTCAGTGTGTTGCAAACACACTGGTGGAGCCCATCTAGCACTCCTGCCATGCCAACCTTGCCCCTACCACTCTACCTCCCAGTAAGGAGCAGAGTGGCTAACTGGAGTAGCCCCCCTCACAAACCCTTCTGCTACTGGGTAGAGGACATGGTTTGCATGCTGATGGTTCCCAGTTGAATAGGAACATAGAAATCTGCCTGCACCAAGTTGCACTATTTGTCAATGAATCCCAGTATTTTTTCTGAACAGCAGAGGCTCTCCAGGATCACAGGAACAGTAGTCTTTCACATCATCTGCTACAAAGTCCTTTTATCTGGAGTTGCCAGAGGCTTCATGGCTTCTCTGTACATAGCATGTGCTTTGCTACTAGGCTAGGATCTAGGGTTTCTTTCTCTGCCCTGCCTGTACAGTTGCTGCCAGTTAGTGATGATAGTAGACTACATGGCCTGACTGGGAAGAGGGATTGATATTAAACTACTCTGGGTGTTGTACTCTGTGAGGGGAACAGAGACCTCTTAACTATTCTGAGCACCGTTAACAAAAAACTCCAGTTCTCAGGATTCTTTAGGGGAAGTCATGGGTGATAAATCAATAAAATTCTGCTTTAAATTTATAGTGCAAAAGGGGCCTGAAGGTACAGGAGAAAGCTCTTTTTGCAATGCTACTCAGCAGGACAAGCAATCTTCCAAATAGCACTAAAGCCATGTTTCGGTAAGTACAATCCAGTGGGATATTCTTTTGCACAATCCCCCAGAAATAAATTTGAACGAGGCTTACATAAGTGAGCATTTCTGTGGATTGTGCCATATATTAATTAAGGAAGATATGGTGGGTGCTAGTTGGATTTATTTATTTATTTATTGTATGGACTGCGAAAAAGACAAATAATTGGGTGTTAGAACAAATTAAACCAGAACTATCACTAGAAGCTAAAATGATGAAACTGAGGTTATCATACTTTGGATACATAAAGGGAAGAGTGATTCACTAGAAAAGACAATAATGCTGGGAAAAACAGAAGGGAGTAGAAAAAGAGGAAGGCCAAACAAGAGATGGATTGATTCCACAAAGGAAGCCACAGACCTGAACTTACAACATCTGAACAGGGTGGTTCATGACAGATCCTCTTGGAGGTCACTGATACATAGGGTCGCCATAAGTCGTGATCGACTTGGAGGCACATAACAACAAAAATTGTATTTATATACCACCCCATAGCCGAAGCTCTCTGGGTGGTTTACAATAACTAAAAACATTAAAAACAAAATACAAATTTAAAAACACATATTTTAAAAACAATTTAAAACACAATTTAAAACACAAGCTAAAATGCCTGGGAGAAGAGGAAAGGATTTTTCATCTCAGGCTCTCAAAAATGCCTTTGGTTGGCCTCAGTTCAGCTTCACTGAATATGGCATATTTAGACAGGCATGTTTGCTTTTAATATACACCAAACTGAGAACCTATTGGTTCAAACGCCTATATAAATTGTAATATACAATATATTAAAAGAAAACACATTTATATTATTTTTTTAAAAAACAGAAATAACTTATTTTCATTCACAAATCATAGAATGCTCAGCCTGGAGACTGGCAAAACCAACAAGGAAAATGGAAAAACACAGAAGAAAACATTTTTTAAAAAGTGCCCCTAAATACTGCATGTCAAAGTCTACAAAACCATTGCAACACTTAGACTTGCATCCCATAAAATATATCCTCTTATACTGGAATCAAATATATGTAGTTATTATTAATTTACTCTCACTCTCTCTCTCTCTCTCTCTCTGTGTGTGTGTGTGTGTGTGTGTGTGTGTGTGTGTGTACTCTCTCTCTTCCATAATGTAGGTTTGCTGGGGCATTTACAAGTCAAAATTAAAGCCATGCAATCTAAAAGCTAAACATATTAACACAATATATTCAGACACTATTTGAAGTTAGCATATTATTTTGCAATCCTTACCCCCTTTATTTCATAAAAAAGAATTCTGTGATCCTGTTAACTTCCAGATGAATCATAACAAACAAGCCTTGGAAATTCATAAGACTTTTTTCAGTCAATTAGATTAGATTTTTAAAATATGTCTGAAATTATATTCTGGCACATATCAAATGTTTTTTACATTGCCTATACAGTACTTAATGATTTTAGGCATTTCTTTATTGCATAATACTGGAATCAGATTTTTTCTCAGTCAAATACTCTGTCATCAGCTATTTCAGCCTGATGTCCTTTATGGCAGTAATGGAACAGAGGCACAATATGAAAAGGGAATTTTTCATTGAAAGTCAGTTTCACCTAGGGGTCTTACCTCCTCATTGATTTCAATGTGGACTGCACCTTAAAAAGTTCATTGATTGTCTTCCATGCTAGAGACATGATGTTTGTTTAGAATAGAGGTTCCCAAACTGTGGTCCATAGACCACCAGTGGTCTGAGAACTTCATTCAGATGGTCTCCAGCATGTCTGCATTTAATATTCATATTGATTTTTAATTGTATTTATATTGCTTGTTTTATTTCTTATGTTGTATTTTGCTGTATTACAATGTGCATTCCATAGAGTTCAAATTGTAATACAATATAAGAAATAAAAGCAGCAATAAAGATACAATTAAAAAATCATATGGATCTAGCACAGGCTCAGTTCATTCACCACGCCATATCAGTTCCAATAAGAAGGTCACCAAGGGGACCAAGAGACCTTCTATAAAAAGAAGGCACACTACCGCCAAAAAGACCAAGAACATCAAAAACTTTAAGTTCCATAATGTCAGGAAAATGAACTTCACCAAACTTTTTAAACTACTAGACCCTATATACTTAAATCAAGGAACAATCAGGAACCCAAAGCTGAGAAGAAGGATGGGTCTTCCAAAACTGACAGAACCAACTTCAACCATCCCGCTGTAATGGCATCTCCAGTATCACCGCGTCTTTATACAGATAGTTTGCTGCAACGACAGACCTCCAAGACTCAGGACCGGTTTCAAGCATGTCAGGTCCCTAAACCTATTCAGAGTCCAGCTACCGAGGATAGCTGGTTAACTAAAACTTAACCCCCATAAAATAGTTTTATCTAATTGTCCCAGAACCTATGCTCATCATACGCAGTCTGAACACATAGAGCATCTCTTGAATCTCTTAGGAACTATTCTCCCAGGTCTTTTTACCGCAGCTGACTTCACCCATATAGAATATTTGCACTACAACTCTTCCACTGCGTCTATAATTGTGACCCTCAGTAACCCTGTTAAGACTCACCTTCTTCTTGCCAACAAACAGGCACTCCACGCAATTGGAATTTCAGCACAAAGTCATTTTGAGAATACTGCTCGGCCTCAGCCCTTGTCCGTCCTCCCTCATCCTTTCACTAAAGTGCATCGCTTTATGGTACACTCTGACTCAGCAAATAGGCCTACTGTTTTGCAACCAGAGCCAATCCTTCTCTCCTCCAACAGTGCCAAGAGACCAATACTCTCACCATCCGACTTGACAAAGACTTTTGCGGAGCTTAAGCCCGACTCTTCCAATTGTAAACATCTTTCGAAGCATGGCATCAGGACCGACATCAGTCAAGAAGCCCCAGAGAATTGCTCTATCAATATGAAAGGTCAGATTCGGTTTATTGAAGAGGAGGAGAGCCTTATTACAGCCTTCAGTGCCCTCCCTTCTCTAGTCCAAAACGACATCATCTCCAGACTGCAGAGATTGCCCTTGCATCTATATGATTGCCAGTCGCAATCTGAGCCTGCCAGCTGTCCCAAGAATGAGGAATACTGCTGGACAGAAGCACTGGGAGATCTCTAGGATGCCATCACAGAAAGCTCAAATACCCCATCATTGCTCCCCCCAGTGAATCATAGCCCTCGCCTCTTACACACTGTTGCTGAAATCAATCTACCAGCTTACAAACCAGTATTGGAGACAATTTTGAAGCACCCAATCCCTACACGTCCCCTTCTGTCTTGGGCAGACATGAGACATCTGGGCAGTGATGAACTCGGTTCCCCATATAAGCAATCTCCATTGGCGGCCCCCTTCTCTCCTGCTCCAAGGGCGATAACATCAAATGTCAGCTGGATGGATAACTCCATAGAGGCAATACTCCCCTTCCTGCTTGAGCTTAGCCCACCACCCAGGCCTCATATTGACATTAAAAAGCCATTTTTCCTACCAAATTCCAGGACTCAACCTTCCTTATCTTGACACACTATGAGCTCCACTAAATCCAGGCTCTCATTTTTGTCTTGGAACATTGCCGGGTGGAAGAACAAGGCAGCGGATCCCACATTTTTAGACTTCCTCCACAGATATGATATTATTCTCCTACAGGAGACATGGGCCAGAGATCTGGTCAAACTAAATGGCTTTTCCTCTTACTCATTCGAGGCTAGGCCAAGTGACAAGGGGGGCCGGCCTAAAGGTGGCCTTACTGTGCTGATAGCCACAAACCTACGAGCCTCCATCATCAGTCTAGCCCCCTTACCCGGCCTAGCCATGTCACTACTCCTCGGCACCCACCGGGCATGACTTGTACTTATAAATATCTATTTGCCCCCACTCCGTCCAAAAAATTTGGTAAAAGCCATCAGCCACAAACTCGAGTGTTATATCACCAACTTGACCTTGCTATTCCCAGAAGCAGTGATGCTGATTGCTGGTGATTTCAATGCCAGATTAGATGCGAATGACAGGGCGTTATACGCCCATTTCCATGAAATCCCCCCTCTTACTGATGAGGCACTCCACGTAACTGACAGACAGTCCAAAGATTCAGGTTGCAATTATGCTGGCTACTTTTTGCTCCAAATGCTTCACAGACTGAACCTGACTTTGTTGAATGGATTGGTGTACGGCGACCGAAGTGGTGAGTTCACCTACTTCTCCGGATTTGGTGCATCTGTCATAGATTTCTTTATAGTCTCGGCTGACCTACTAAGCTCAATATCTAGCTGTACTGTTGGCAACCGCACGGAGAGTGACCATCTCCCATTGATCTTATCTATTTGCTGCGAGTCTGTGTTCCCACATGATGGCCGGTTATCGGTCGCGGAACCAGAGCAACAAGTAAGAACTGTCCGGGCTAAATGGTCAACTCATTCCAAGTTAGCCATCAAAGGATTACTACACTCAACTAGAGGCTTGCACCTACGTGAGACCATCTTGACAGCGACCCCTGCGGAAACCATACTCTCATCACAACAAGAGTTGATTGAGGATCTGCAAAACTGTTTAATCCCAGAGCATGCAATTAGGCCCCATTCCTTCTTCCACAAATCTAAACCCTGGTACGATCGAGAATGCCACACCTTGAAAAAACTCTTAATCACGAATTATAAAGCCTACAGAAATATGGACCTCCCCTCATTGCCCTTGGAATACCTAGTATTGAAGAAGGAATATAAGCTAATGATTAAGGCAAAAAAAAGGTTGGCACAGATCCAGCAATGGACCGCCTTAATCCAGGCGTCCAGGGCTAACGATGCAGCCACCTTTTGGCGGCTTGTAGCCAAGGGCTGGCCGAAACCGCCCTTCAATATGGACTACCATATTTCTGTCCAATTTTGGGAGACGTACTTTTACAATATCTACTCGAGAGGACAGAAGCGAAGTAAACATACAGCGGATCTGCCAAGCAATCTTCCCGACTGGCCCCCGGTTTCAGTCAAGGAAATTTCATCTCTTATTACAAAGCTGAAATCGGGCAAATCACCAGGGCCGGATAACATCCCTCCCAAAACATTAAAGTTTAATATTGAGTGGTGGGAGCCAGTCCTCGCCGCACTCTTCACGAGTATTGACCACACGGCCTGTATCCCAGAAGACTGGGGTTTAGCTACCATCATCCCAATCTACAAGAAAGGCACCCGCTCCGATCCAGCCAACTATAGGCCAATCAGCTTACTAAACATCGGTAGTAAACTATATGCTACTCACTTGCTCATCAAATTACAAACTTGGCTGGATCAGGATAACATTTTGGCGGAGGAACAAGCTGGGTCTAGAATGGAGCGCCCCACCTCGGACCATGTACTAGTTCTTCAACATCTGGTAGAGAAATATTCAATGAAAAGGGGGGGGGCCTTTACACGGCTTTTATAAATTTCAAAACACCTTTTGATCTCATTCCCAGAGATAAACTCTGGGGAAAATGCGAGACCACAAGTATTGACAGACGCCTTCTAACCCTCATTCGTTGCCTTTACGAGAACACCAAACTACGTGTTAGGTGTAACAACGCCGCCCAATTGACCAAGCCAGTCTCCACCTTTAAGGGCGTCAAACAGGGCTGCGTCTTAGCCCCCACTCTATTCAACTTCTACATAAATTCCCTGGTAGGAGCACTGGAGCAGGTTCCTTCCCATCCCCCTACTCTTGCCAACAGATCTCTATCCATATTACTCTATGCGGACAACGCAGTCTTGCTCTCGCTAACAAGTATCGCCCTGCATCACCTCCTCCAGGCACTTGCTGATCACTGCTCTAGGGAATCACTAATCATCAACCACACCAAGACAAAGGTGTTTACCAGGAAAAAGGAGAAACGTAGTTGGCACCTAAACGGACTTTCCATCGAGCAGGTTTCTGCATATCGCTATCTGGAAGTGACTTTCCACTCTTCTGGTGCATGGCCTGTGCATGCCAAGAATGCCGTCACCACCGCCTCAAGAAATTCGAAGGCCCCACTGTCATTCTTTTACAACAAGGGAGGGCAACATGTCACTTCCATCATCCAGGTCTTTGTGACGAAAGTCATCTCACAAATGCTATATTGCTCCCAGGCGACGGTCTACTCCCGATCCTCTTCTTTTGAACCAGTCCAAACGAAATTCTTGAGAGCCATACTGGGAATTCCGACTTGTGCCTCCAATAATTCCCTGAGACTTGAAGCAGGTTTACCTTCCATAGAGGCTCGCATTTGGTCGCTTAGAGCAAGGTTTTGGTTAAAACTATGTTTTTCCCCTGTGGGATTGGCCCCTCTTGTACTTTTTGATGCATACCAATCTAATTGGCATAAATTACTAATCAGGAAATTTTCTAGTCTAGGCTTCTCCCTTTCTGCCATCTCCCGGCTTGGCTTCCACAAAGCGAGCCAAGGTACCCACCAACGAATCCTGGATGTAGAGCTCCAAAATCACCGCGCCCTGGCAGCGACCGTTCCCGGCCCATCCCATTCCATCAGGGTTTTTGTCATGGCACGATATCTAAGCTCTCTCATCTTCCCTAGGCTTAGAAAGGCATTCACCTTGGCGAAGTTTAACATACTTCCGTCAGCTCTCCTAGATGGCAGATACTACAAGACTCCCTTGGATGAGCGCCTTTGCCCCTGTGGTGTGTGCAGAGTGGAATCTGTTGCACACTTTCTTTAAGACCACCCTTTTTACTAGGATCTTCACCTCTTAATTATATCTCTGATCATCCAATCAATCCCGGGCAGGGATCCCACATTTTATGCTACCTATCTTTTATCAGACCAACATCCACAAACAACAAACAGGGTTGCGAGATTCTGCACCGCAGCAATTACCCACCATAGAGCACTGCTAGCTCAATTGCCCGCAGAACCTTGAGTGCTGGTCTTTTAATTTTCTTTGATTTTACTCCTGCAAATGTTTTAAATTGTTCAGTATTAATTGCGTATTTTGTGGCTTTGTACTGGTATCAGACTGTAAATAAATGAACTTTGAACTTTGAACTTTGAGCACAGTGCATTTCAATTGCTATAACAGGCTGAAAAATCATTAAGTGGTCCCCACAACCACCAGCAAATTTCAAATGGTCTACAGAGAAAAATGTTGGGAAACTGGTGGTTTAGAACAAGCCATCAAACGGAAAAAAGTAATGGAAGTTTTGAAATCCAAACAGATCGTATAGAAAACTTAAGAACAAAATCAGAATACTATATCAGCTGTACATAGAGAATTGTTGCCTACATGCCATTCATTTAAAGCACATGATTCCCCACCCCACCCCAAGAATCATCGGAACTGTAGTTTACCCTTCACAGAGCTACAGTTCCCAGGAATCTTTGGGGAAAGCCATGAGCTTTAAATGTATGGTGTGTACATAGCCGTTATCTGGGAAAATAATACTACTTGATAAGCTGTCTTTTTGATAACAAAGCACTACCTAATACACAAAAGGATCATTGTTCTCGCATGATTTTCTTTTGACATAAATCCATCACTAGGTTATATAATTATATTCAGAAATGCTGAAATTAGAGCTGTAATTAAATCATATCTGAAGAAAGTTTATTTTACTTCTTCCCACCTTTAAAAATACAACTGACTACTAGCTGATATGCATTGAAAAGCCTTTACTGGGTTTTTCAAGAATATAATGATCTCATCACACATAATAGATAACGCATGGATCCAGAGAGCTACTTGGGAAAACCCAAAGCTTACATAAACCTAGTGGATTAATCCTTTGAAAAACCTGCCATTCCATATTACAAACCACTCTGGGAGCCCCTCAGGGCCAAACTAGACAATGATGTTAATGTGCAGATTTTTTGTTAGGTAAAGAGCAGCTTCAGGGGAGAGGAACTTTAACTCTTTCTGTTCTGCCATAGTCCTGACTATTTGCATATTGAGGAAAGCTTCTATTGGTCCTGGGATGGATCAGGATTCTCCCCCTCCCTGCTAGCTGTTACTTACATAACAAAGATGTGCCCATTAATTGCATTCACCCAATTAAAATCAAATTTAGTTCTCCTTCATTTTGAAACAAACTTGGTTGCAACACATTATGAAGGGCTGCTTATAAATAATCAAAACATGGCTAATTCACATACTTTCTCAGCTAATCCTTCTCTTCCAATGGTTTCTGAGTGTGTATGTGTGCATGTGCGTGTGCACACACACAAACATTGCACAAAATGTAACATGTGACATGGATCCAGTCAACCAGATGCAAAGAGGCCTGACTGATCTTGCACACGACCTTTTAGAAGAATTACTTGAAGAAAATCTCCACATGGAGAATGTGTGCTGCATGGTACATTATATTTGTGGTGGAGTATGACCATATATATCCACTCTACCATGCGAAAAGATAACTGTTGAGCCCCAGCTCTCCCAGGAGGATCAGGGAGGGGAGTCCGTCAAGCCCCAGCTTCCCCAGTTAGAGCAGGAAGAGGAATCAGAGGCAGATGAGGCTTTCGAGGGCTATGAGGGAGGGGTGTAGAGGCTTTTGAGGACAATGAGGGAGGGGGTATAGTTGACAGTCTGCCAGTTCCCACAGACAGTTCTCCCACCAAAGCAGACCTTGCTCCACCTACAGTTGCCCCAACAGAGCCGCTGGGGGATGATCTCGCATGTGCACCAACTCCACCCCCCCAGGACTCCTCACCTGGCACTTCAAACGCTTTCCCGTCCTGTTGCATGAGTGGAAGTTTGGACTGCTCATACAATGGCAGCACTTGATACAAGCAACCCAGAGTCTTGAAATGTGCAGCAAAGTGAGCTTGTGGTTATATATATGGCTTAATTGTGTTGACCTGTATGCAGCCCACTCTGAGACCACATGGTGAAGGGTGGGCAATAAATAAATAAATTCTAAGAAGAAGTCAACAACTTGTAGAAGCACGTGTCAAGTTTGGAAAATCTCACTGGATTTGTTATTTATTGAATATTAGAATACAGTACACAAAGAGTCAATGACTGATGTCTAGACTCTTAAAACAGATAAGAAGTAACATTAGCACAATACAGAGGACGCAACTGCTTACACAGCCAGATGTTCCTATCACCAAACAAATAAATCCCCACAGACATCACAAACCAGCAGCACTTACACCGCCACGCTCAATAAATAAAGCACTGTTTTCAACTCCTATTCCTTTTATGGCCTTGGGAGACCAGAAAAAAAACAAAAAACCCAGAATAAATGATCCATGTGGAAACAACTGCTAGCCATTACAACCACCATATTTTAAAAGACAGTGCCTTTTAAAGGAGAGGAGCAATTGCCAGGAATAGTTGTTAAAATAACAAAAGACTCCTCAGATTCAAAAATAACATGCATTTTCTATGGCCTGGCCTTCATTCATGACAAAAACACCAGAAGCAACTACAACATGAAATTGTACAAAAGTAAAGTTCTTTAGTAGTGAGATATAGCAGGAATAGAGCGATGGAACCTCAGGGGAAAGCAACAGCAGAGAAAACAGGTTGTATGGTGCAGACTTGCATCCTACAACATTTCTTCTGGATGACTTGTTGGGTAGGTTTGGCTAACACCCAGGGTCTGACTGATCACTGTATTATTTGGGACATGAAATAAATTACCAAGCTTTTAAAGCAATGACTATAGATAAGCTTCCTTAAGGACATTCATGATTCCATGGTACAAGCCAAAAATGTGTTTTGATCAGACTATAGGAAGAACAGATCCCCACCCCCATTTCTTGAATAATGAGTTGTACTGGATTACAGGATGAGTTATAGTGGTATTTGTGGATAGTGAGTTGCAATTGTTGGCCAAAACTCTTCCGAAAATGGACATACACTATCTGCTTAGACTGCCTGACACTAGACATGTCTAGCTATACATTCCAGAGGGGGTAACCCTGTTAGATTGCTTCCAGATAACCTGTTTATTGAGCATTCATCTCAATTTGTTTGCAGGCAGGTTAGGCAATCTCAGATATTTATTGTGAATTTGTTCTGATTTGTTTGCTGGAAGGTTAGATGATGTTGCATCAAGCAGTTGTTATCCTACACGTTCCAATGCATTTCCCCATCACTTTACTTATCACAAAAAGTCCAGTTTTGGGGAGAGGGCATGGGTTTGTTGTACAAGAGCACCAAATCAGTTCTAATTGCACAGTGTGAATTTGCTGGTATAATAATTGAATCCTATCAAATACAGAGACAGCATGGCAACAAAATAAAACAGACTTCTGGCACCATAAGAGACTGAGGGTTGTATATAACTAAGTCATACTTAGAGTGACCCATGATTAGCTTTAGTCCACTGATTTCAAAGAGTCCAACTTGAATATGACTTATGTCAGATTCCAGTGGAGACTAGTGGCTCTGATGACAGTGGGGCAGTGCCACTCCAAGTTTAGTCCACACTTTCAAGGTGCTCTATGAAAGTTCAGACTAAAACCTTGAGTGGATCCACTGCCCCATTGACATTGGAGCCCCCAGTCTCCACTATCAGATTCTGATACAGTATTCTAGCATAAGCTTTCATGGGCTAGAGTCCAGTTCATGAGTTGCAATTTATTCCTTTTATTTATTTAGTACCTGTATATTGGCCCTTTCCTCCAAGGAACTCAAGTGATTCATTCTCCCTTCCCCCATTTTTTCCTCACTACAAATCTGTGTGGTAGGTTAGTAGCCTGAGAAAGAGGAACTGGGCCAAAGTTACCCAGAGAGCTTCAAGGCTCACCAGTCCACCACTCTAACCACTATACCATATTGATTCCTTAATCTAGCCATTATCTCTCTTTGCGTGCAGAATGTTTTTTTAAACACACGTTTGGTTTGAGAGAGGTGCAGATTCCAAAAGATTTCCATGGAATCAGTGCCTCACGTCAGTTTGATCTGTATTTCTTTATTTCTTTTTTAAGTTAACAATTAAAGGTGACTACATTTCATCAGCATGATAACAAAATTGTTAGGAAAGAGCACAAAATATGCTGAAGGAATGAACAAATACATTTTAGCACAAGGACACAGAAAATCTGCAATGGGGCTATCATCATTAATGTTAATGAGCAGCATGCCACAATTTTGGCTTTTCAGGGACTTATTAAGTATCTGTTAATGAGAACCTAACATAAGAACATAAGAAGAGATTGCTGGATCAAGTAATGGCTCATCTAGATCTGCATCCTGTTCTCATTGTGGCAAACCAGTTGCCTATGGGAAGCCCACGAACAGGACCTGAGTGCAGTAGCACTCTCCCCTCCTGCAGATTCCAGCAACTGGTATTTGGAAGCACACCATTTCTGACTATGGAGGCAGAGAACAGACAT
Organism: Rhineura floridana; assembly: GCF_030035675.1. Lineage (NCBI taxonomy): Eukaryota > Metazoa > Chordata > Lepidosauria > Squamata > Rhineuridae > Rhineura > Rhineura floridana. The sequence goes on along the minus strand of NC_084483.1, from coordinate 135,325,238 downwards.
CATGGCTAGTAGACACTGATAGCCTTATCCTTCATGAATTTGTCTAATCCTCTTTTAAAGCCATCCAAGTTGGTTGCCATTGCTGCCTCTTGTGGGAGTAAATTCTATTGTTTAACTATGCACTGTGTGAATAAGTACTTTCTTCTGTCTGCCTGAATCTTCAAAAATTCAGCTTCATTGGATGTCCTTGAGTTCTAGTGTCATGAGGGAGGGAGAGAACCTTTTCTCTATCCATTTTCTCCATGACTTGCATAATACCATACGCTTCCATCATGTCACCTCTTACTCATCTTTTCTTCTCTACGCTTAAAAGCCCCAAATGCTGCAGCCTTTCCTCACAGGGGAGTAACTTCATCCCCTTGATCATTTTGGTTGCCCTTTTCTGAACCTTTTCCAGCTCAACAACATCCTTTTTGAGGTGAGGTGACCAGAACTGTACACAGCATTCCAAATGTGGCCGCACCATAGATTTGTGTAATGGTGTTATGATATCGGCAAATTTATTTTCAACATCGTTCCTAATGATTCTTAGCATGGAATTTGCTTTTTTTACAGCTGCCATATACTGGTTCAACATCTTCATCAAGTTATCCACTACAACTGCAATATCTCATTCCTGGTCAGTCACCGCAACCTCAGACCTCATGAGCATATATGTGAAATTAAGATTGTTTGCTCCAATATGCATAACTTTACATTTACATTGAATTGTATTTGCCATTTTACCAGCCATGCACTCAGTTTGGAGAGGTCCTTCTGGAGCTCTTCACAATCCCTCTTTGTTTTAACAACCCTGAACAATGTAGTATCATCAGCAAACTTGGCCACCTCACTGCTCACCCCTAACTCTAGATCATTTCTGTGCTAGTTAAAAAGTACAGGTCCCAATACCAATCCTTAGGGGACTTCACTTTCTAGATCATTCCACCAGGAGAACTGTATATTTATTCCAACGTCATGCTTTCTGTTTCCTAGCCAGTTCCTGATCTCTCCTCTTATTCCACGACTGCTAAGCTTACTCAGGAGTCTTTGGTAAGGCACCTTGTCGAAAGCTTTTTGAAAGTCCAAGTACACTGTGGTAACTGGATCACCTCTATCAATATGCTTGTTGATGCTGTCAAAGAACTCTAGTCGGTTAATGAGACAGGACTTACTCTTGCAGAAGCCATACTGATTCTGCTTCAGTAAGGCTCACTCTTCTATATGCTTTTATATTAACAATACTTTCTACTTGTTTTGCCAGGATAGACATTAAGCTAACTGTAATTTCCAGGATCCCCTCTGGATCCCTTTTTAAAGATTGGTCTTACATTAGCCACTTTCCAGTCCTCAGATATGGAGGCAGATCTGAGGGATATGTTACATATTTTTGTTAGAAGATCAGCAATTTCACATATGAGTTCTTTGACAACTCTGGGGTGGATGCCATCTGGCTCCAGTGATTTGTCAGTTTTTACTTTGTCTATTAAGCCTTAAGATCCTCCGTGGCACAGAGTGGTAAGCGGCGGTAACGCAGCTGAAGCTCTGCTCACAGCCAGAGTTCGATTCCAATGAAAGGAGGAAGTCGAATCTCCGGTAAAAGGGGTAGAGGTCCACTCAGCCTTCCATCCATCCGTGGTCAGTAAAATGAGTACCCGGCATATGCTGGGGGGTAAAGAAAGGCCAGGGAAGGAACTGGCAATCCCACCCCATATATACGGTCTGCCTAGTAAACGTCGCAAGACGTCACCCTAAGAGTCGGAAACGACTCGCACTATAAGTGTGGGGACACCTTTACCTTTTTTTTTATTAAGTCTTAATTGCATCTCTTATCACCACCATTTGTCTGAGTTCCTTAGACTTCCTTCCAGCAAAAGTTAGTTCAGCCACATGGATCTGACCAATATCTGCCACTGTGAAGACAAATGCAAAGAATTCATTTAGCTTCCCTGCAATCTCCTTATCCTGCTTTAGCACACCTTTGACTCCCTTGTCATCCATGGGTCCAACTGCCTCCCTAGATGGTCTCCTGCTTAGAATGTATTTAAAGACATTCTTGTTGTTGGTTTTTATATTTTCAGCAGTGTGCTCCTCAAATTCTTTTTTAGCATCCCCTACCATCGTCTTGCCATTCTTTTGCCAGAGTTTGAGTTCCTTTTTATTCTCCTCATTCAGAGAAGACTTCCATTTTTTGAAGGGAGACTTCTTGCCTCTAATAGCTTCTTTGACTCTTTTTGTTAACCACACCAGCATCCTTTTGGTTCTGGTGGTACATTTCCTGATCTGCGGTAAACTCCAATTGAGCTTTTAATATTCTGTTAACAGCTTCCAAGCATTCTGAAGTGATTTGACCCTTTGGATTTTGCCTTACAACTTTCTTTTTACCAATCCCCTCATTTTTTGGTAGTTTCTTCTTTTGAAGTCGAAAGTGACCATGTTGGATTTTCTTGACAATTGGCCATTTACATGTATGTTTAATTTAACAGCCCTATGGTCACTATTCCCAAACAATTCAACAATGCTTACATCTAGCACCAGGTCCTGGGCATACAAGCCCCTCTGGTCAGTTCCATTTAGGGTATTTAGAAATTTTACCTTTAATATGTCCTTCCGATATAGTTTATATCCATGAATAACTGTGTCCTACTGGTGTTCATTCCACAAGGCTTCAGTTACTCTTACTATATCAATGCTATCCTCTAAGACCAAGCACTTCATTTCTCCCATACTGGCATGGAAGCTTCTAGCATTAGCATATAAACACTTGCATACAGTGTCGCTCTTCAAGTGTCTTTGGCACTTTTAGTTTGGCACTATGGTATTTGGCCTCTCTGAATTGCTGTCCTGTGCCCCTGCACTCACAATGTCTAGTTCTAGGCCTGCCCTATTTAAATTGTCATCATTTTTATGTCTTTATCGCAGGAGGGAGATTTGTTCTGAACAGAATCCTGTGGGCTTTCCCCCTCAATCAGTTTAAAAGCTGCTCTGCCACCTTTTTGATTTTAAGCACCAGCAGTCTGGTTCCATCCTGGTTCAAGTGGAACTCATCCCTTTTGTGCAGGCCCAGCTTGTCCCAAAATATCCCCCAGTGCCTAAGAAATCCAAACCCTTTTTCCCAACACCATCACCTCATCCACACATTGAGACTACAACGCTAACCTATCTAGCTGGCCTTGCATGTGGAACTGGTAGCATTTCAAAGAAAGTTCCCTTGGAGGTCCTGGCTTTTAGCATTCTACTTAGCAACCTAAATTTGCTTCCAGGATCTCATGACTGCATTTCCCCATGTCATTGGTGCCAATGTGCACAATGACCACTGACACCTCCCCAGCACTCTCTATATCAAGCTATCTTGATGATGGGTGACATCCACAACCTGCGTGCCAAGCAGGCAAATCACCTTGTGGTCTGCACACCTATCACACACCCCACTATCTATGTTCCTAATGATCAAATCACCCACTACCAGGATCCCTCCACCCTTGGCGCTATCTGGTCATCACCCAAGGAATGAGTTCTGTTCTAAGGTATACTTTCCCTGTTCCTCACATAGACAATCTCCTTTCCTGAGGCCCTGTCTCCATGATAGTATGATACCATGATTGGCCTCAAGGAAACAAATTTGTTGCCAGAGAGGTGGAAGATCATTGCGCCAAGGGCACACCTACAACTTCTGTTCAATAGGTAGATAATTGTACATGTTACAGACAGTGCAAAACACTGGAAAGCCCCCACACCTCTGTTGGCTTTTTACCTGCATAATTGTTTTTGTGGTTTATTGAATTAATTTACTGAAAGCTTGGATTTTGTTTTGGTAAAGGAATAGACAGGCAAAGTGGGGTTGTCCTAGCCCCTCGCCCTCTTGCCTAACTCACTCTGCTGCTTAACTTGCCTTGATGGTATGTCAGCTGGGGCTGGGACACTTCATCAGCTGGGGACTTGCTTTAGCTCGTGGAGCAGGCTAACTTGCTAGGCTGTTCTAAATTAATGTGTGGCTGGTTCCTTCCAGGTGTAACTGCCAGCCAATGAGTTCAGGGTGTGTGGTGGCTTAAATTCCTCCTCTCAGTGAGTTTACCCCCCTGGGGATGGGGAGTGAACAATGGAAAGTGAACAAAGGTAGTTGATTTAGTGAGGCTGGTGGCTCAACTGTCAGCTGAGAATTTACTCCTTGAGAATTAACTCAGCCTTCCTTCCTTGCTAATGTCAGTCAATGTGATGTAAGTCTTTGAAATTTAGGAGCTATGTAACTTCAAAAGGCGTTTGTACCTAACAGAATTTAAGCTGCTGAGATATGTACAGTCACCATAGCAAAACAAAACAAAAAACCTACATGTCTAGACATGATTCAGTTTAGCTAAATGTTTTGACTTGGATGCATTAGCAAAACTTCATGAAAATATATGCCTTTTTATTGCAATATGTACAAATGATTGTGCCAAGCCAACTAATCTTTTTCAGCATTCAAAACAACAACAACAAAACCCCTGTGAGACTAGGGTTGGAGGAGACCTGTGAAGGGAAAGATCTACCTGCGGGGGGGGGCAGAAGTTTGCTCCTGCTGGTAAGAGCAACTCCCAAGTGGAATTTGTATTATTATTTCTTTTACCAATTTATAAACAGCTTCACAGCCAGAATCTATGAAGGCGATGTACCTGAAACTGGCAAGACAGTCTCTTTCTTGTGAATGCACAGAATTGAGGGTTCTTGCTTTCTCCCCTTTGCCTGTTGGCTATTCAGAATCCTTGTATGTCAGACGTTGTGTTCACCTAAACTTGTACAAATCTCGGCCTGCGGGGGATAGATTGGTGTGTTGATTACCATATGACCAAGTCAATAGTAATGTGTGCACGAGCATCAGGAAACATTGGCATTCGTTGGATGTTATTCCTGAGTGCAGAAAGCCACCCCTATTCTCCTTCACATGCACGAAGAACCTGAGGGATTGGCTTGTCCACAGCAACACCAGTCTTCCCTCAGATTCTTCTCAGTCTGCTCTCACAGGAGCTCCCACTCCTGTGGGACACCATCCATGTGGCCATTGCTCTTTCTGCAAACACACCTGCAAGTTCCTTTCTTTTGCAACACTTTGGCTAGCAATGCCATCAACCAAGATGGCGGCAAAGGCTTCAGTCCCTTACAGAAACCTCAGCCGCCATCTTTATTGATGGCAACCCTGCGCGAACGGCAGAGAAACGTAGGTGAAGCGCCGGGGATGGTGGGGGATGGCGGGTGGTTCGGAAGCTTGTCTTGCAATCCATGGGATCGCAGAAGGGAAGCAGAGGGGCCTGGGGCAGGCTAATGCCCAAGGGCCCCCGCATTCCTGGAGCCGGCCCTGGTGGCGAATACACTCTGCAAAAACAAAGAAAAAACATCACTGACTTTGTAAAACAAGCATATCTTGCTTATTTTGGAGTGAAGCCTGGAGATCAAGATAAGTCTTGGGCTCCCCATAAGGTTTGCAAAACCTGTGTAGAGTGCCTACGACAGTGGAACAATGAAGAAAGGAAACATTTAAACTTTGGTGTGCCTATGGTGTGGAGACAGCCGCAAAACCATCACAATGATTGTTATTTTTGTGTTGTGAATGTGAAAAGCTTCAATCGCTACAAGAAACATAAGTGGGAGTATCCTGATTTGGACTCAGCAAGGCGACCTGTGCCACACAGCAAAGACGTTCCCATACCAGTGTTTACCTCACTGCCTGACCTTCCATTGTCAGATGTTGAAGAAATGCTGGACGTGGAGTGTAGCACAGGCGGTAGCCCTGGAAGTGGATATGAAGAAAGCTTTTCAACACCTGAGCAGTTCTCCCAAAAGGAACTCAATGATCTGATACAAGACCTCAGTCTGTCAAAGCAAGCATCTGAACTTTTAGCATCCAGGCTAATGGAAAAGAACTGTCTACAGCCGGAAGCTAACATAACAGCTTATCGGACAAGAGAGGAGGGACTTCTTCCATACTTCAGCCAAGATGAAGAACTTGTATAACATTCTTGGACTTCTTCTCCAAATGGGACTACCGGAATATCAACCAGAAGATTGGCGGCTGTTTATAGACAGCTCCACCAGAAGCTTGAAATGTGTTTTATTGCACAATGTTAACCGCTACGCATCTCTTCCAATTGCTCACTCAACAAAACTTAAAGAAGAATATGAAAATATCAAAATGGTCTTGCAGAAGCTCTGCTATCATGAGCACCAGTGGGCTATTTGTGTTGATCTAAAGATGGTGAACTTCTTGCTTGGGCAGCAAAGTGGATACACAAAGTACCTTTGTTTCATCTGCTTGTGGGATAGTAGGGCAAAGCGAGGTCATTGGAAAAAGTGACATGGCCTTCAAGGGAACATATAACTGTAGGTGCAGCGAACATCATTAACAAGTCATTGGTTGTAAGAGAAAAAACCATTCTCCCACCACTCCATATCAAGCTTGGACTGATGAAGCAATTTGTTAAGGCCTTGGACAAAGATGGTGATTGCTTCAAATATATTTGTAGATCGATCCTTGGACTGACTAAAACTAAAAGCAGGAATCTTTGATGGTCCTAAAATTCATAAACTCATCAATGATTTGAATTTCACTAAATTTATGAATGATGTTGAAGCTTCTGCCTGGTGCAGTTATGTCTCAGTTGTCAAGAACTTCTTGGGTAACCACAAAGCAGACAATTATGAAGAATTGGTGCAAAACATGCTCGCTAACTTTAAACATTTGGGTACTAATATGAGCATAAAGGTACACTATCTCCATAGCCACTTAGACAGATTTCCGGACAATCTTGGTGATTTTAGTGAGGAACAAGGGGAGAGGTTCCATCAGGATATAAAGGTGATGGAGGAAAGGTATCAAGGCAGATGGGACAGACACATGATGGCAGACTACTGCTGGAGCCTCCAACGTGCTTGTCCTGATGCCCCACATAAAAGAAAATCGTACACGCAGCGTTTTTCTATGCATTAATTGTGATGATCTGAATCAGCTTACTTTGTTTTAATGTTATTGTACTGAATACAACGCCAATAGATATTTCATATGTTTACTTTTGTATGTTTTGAGACAGTTTCCATGTCATTTATGAGTAGGCTGTGCCTGACCATTAAATTTTTTGAATTTGTTATGTTTTTCAATGGGGGCATCCATTATCTCAAAAATTAGAGCCAATCTAGCAAAACCGATGCCATATTCGGAATCAGTGACACAAAGTTACCCTAAAATCGATCAAACATCATTGGCAATAAAATTAGTGTTGACCAGTGATACACTAATTTACTTGTCATCTGGTTTTCTTTCAACTAAAGTGGGAAAAGAAGAACTGAAGAGGCAATTCATTACTCAGGAGAAGTAATTCAAATGAAGAGAACCCACACCCGCTCTCTCATTACTCTTGTTTTCTGTGCTCCTCACTCTTTGTTGTGTCCATTTGATATAAAATGCATTAATGTTTTAGAATTCAGGTGTAATTTGCTTTTAACCTGATACAGAGCTTGGAAAAGTTACTTTTTTGAACTACAACTCCCATCAGCCCCAGCCAGCATGGCCACTGGATTAGACTGGTGGGAGTTGTAGTTCAAAAAAGTAACTTTTCCGAGCTCTGCCTGATTACTATCAGTATGATCTTCCCTTTAAAAATGCTCACAACCTATAGAATGAAATAATTTGATCTGAAAACGCAACATCACTTTCCATGAGGAAAGGTAAATAAATGCCTGCATACGTGTCCACAATGGACCTCAGGTTTCCAGAACTCAGGGAGGGTGGGCTACTGCTGTAGCCAAGTGTGACACACGCATTTTTTTTAACCTGCTGTTTTGTGCCAGTCAGAATATCAGAAAACTTGTAGGTAAAAAAAATTGGCCATACTCACAAGTAAATAAATACAGATTTCTGAAACTCAGGAGGAGTGGGAAAGTGACTGAGCGGAGGACACAACAATGCACAGTGTGAATACAGCCTATCAAGTGCTGCCCACTAGTGTGGACAGGAAACACTGAGACAGAGTTCAACTGAAAATGCTCACATGTGGACAAACATGCACAAAGTGCACAGGGAAAAATCAGATCTGTGTGACCCACATAAACATTAACACTCTGGTGAGCACACAGTATCTATTGACCAAATGGCTGCAACATTCAGCAACATTTGTGTCCTTTTTCTGTTTTTGTTTTTCCTCAGTCCTCTATTTCCTGCTTTGTGTAACCTCTTGTCTAAGAAAGACCCAGTGCCTGCAGGAAGAAGGAGAACATCGCCACCCAGGGAAGGAGAGCCTGCTGTTGGAACACCACCTCCACCACCCTTCCCAGTGGGACTGCTGCCTGGCAGACGTGCCTCCTGCAGGACCAGGTCCCAGGTACCCAGCCAGCTGTGACTAATTTCCATCACCTGTCCCTCTTGGGAGGGATACATAAGCCGGCTGGCTGAGGTGGCCTGGGTTGTTGTCTTTTGTTTTGTTTTTGTTTTCTTTTGGGTGCCATTGGTTTTAGCTATGGGTGGGTTCGGTTTCGTTTTATATTGTAGTTCTTGGGTTTTTATGTAGTTTGTAGGTTGTATTTTACTTTATCTTGTACGCCGCCTAGAGTGGCCGCTTGTGCGGCCAGATAGGCGGCCTAGAAATAAAATTTATTATATTATTATTATTATTATTATTTTGGAAAATTTCAAAGCTTACCATTATTTTGTGATATTTTGATTGGTTAGGGATGGAAAGATCTGTCTGTTTCAGTTCTCTCTGTTTCTCATTTTTCCAATGTTAAATTCAGTTCTCTACATTTCTACAGTGATCTGTGGATGTTTTTTTAAAAAAATCCTCATGAAAATTCTCCACTACTTTAGTGTGAATTTCTCCAAATAAACACATTTTTGTAGGCAGTTTTGACAAAGGTACACATTTTTGCAAGCCGTTTATCATCATTTCATGCCTTTTTGCATGTTATTTTCACTCATGTATTCATTTTTATGCACACTTTCTCCTAATATCTGCATTTGTGTAAATGTTGTTTAGTTGGTGAACTGCATCCCAAAATTCTAATAAATGTGAATTTCAAAGGATGGCTGTGTTTCGGTTCTTATATTGTTTCGGAAAGTGCAAATTTAATAAATTCTGCTTGAAATGTGAACTGAATTGAAATTCTCACCCATCCCTAGTCCTAATAGAGGTATTGATCAACTATGGATTATGGAGGGACTTTCCCCTTTCTTCTTGTGGACCAACCTTCGCTTTTTACATATGTGCTAGTTAGTATGTATTGCATATTGAAAATTAAAAGAAAAAGTTCCAGAATAATGCCTTTTTGTTCAGAGTAGCCCAGAATCTATGAAACTGCTATGGAGTAAGTGATTCATAGACTGCAAGCTAGCATCTCTTATAGCAGTGTAATGGCATAGGAAAATGGAAATGGACTGCCTTCAAGTTGATTCTGACTTATGGTGACCCTATGAATAGGGTTTTCATGGTAAGGGGTATTCAGAGGAGGGTTATCATTGCCTCCCTCTGAGGCTGAGAGGTAGTGGCTGGCCCAAGGTGAGCTTCTTGGCTGTGTGGGGATTTGCAGCCTGGTCTCCCAGGTCATAGTCCAACATCTTAACCACTACACCACACTAGCTTTCAATGGCATAGAATAGACTGTAAATAAAGTAGCCTCTAGGCAGAAGCCACTTCCGTTCTCTACTGGAAGAAAAGACTCAGCATCAGTGACACACAAAAAAGAATAATAAAATATATTTTCAATCTACAAATCCAATGTATTGAATAAGTAATAATAATTAACTCCAGATATTAAGGCTATTTTTTGTGCACCACTGGCACACCCTGATCCTTGGCATTCTCTACTTTTTTTGTGCTACCTTCTGGATCTCTCCGCAACTGCTTTAAAAGATGTTTATTTACTTTTCAGCCAAAGGGCGGACTTGGATACAACATTTATGGTATGAAGAAAATGCAAGCCAAAGATTTTACTGTATGGTGAAACATCACATGTAAAATTGCATGCAAAACTTCACTAGTGGTTTTTCATTTAAATGACAGTTTCCAAGAAAGGCTATTGAATTTGAATGATCTAGTTCACCCCTGGCTAACCTTTTATGGCCTGAATGCTATTGGCCAACCTTCCAAGGGCCACATGCCAGCAGTGAGAGCAGCCAAAAGCAATGTGGGAGTTGCCACAATAGGCATTGCCACCCCACACACACTCTCACACACAAACAGCACACATGCATGTGCATGCGTGCGTGCATGCACACACACACCACAGTCAGGCAGATAGACAGGCAGACGTCACATACAGCATGCATGCACATACGCACACACAAAGACATACAGTTCCTCTCCTCTGCCACTCCATGCCACTCAGACAAAGGAGGGCATTTTCTTCCCCAGACCAGCATTGCCATGGGGAGCAAGATGCTACTTCTTTCTTTTGTGGGCCATCATTGCTAGCAAGTTGGAGGTGCTCAGGAAACAGGAAGGAGTGTTCCTGTTTCCAGAGAGCTCGAACCTGCTAGCAATGACAACATGCAAGAGGAAGATGAGGCACTTTTGAAAGATTGTAAGAGGTGCCTGCAAGGGATCATTTTTGCTAGGAGCTTGGCGGGCCATTCAAATGACTTGGTGGGTCTGATCTGGCCCACAGGCTGAAGATTCAACATCCCATATGAGTGGGATTGCAGTCTTAGGTGACACTCCTGTACACACATGCCCAGGAGAAAGTCGAGTTGTACTTAATAGGGCTTACTTCTGCGTAGGCTCATATAGGATGCACTGCATGTCTTGGGGCTACATGACTCCTAGTTGTTTTTACTGTAAAATCAGCTAGCATTGGCTACACCTCTGGAACTTAAGAATAAAGGATGCTTTGATCTTAAAAGAGCTGGTACCCAATGAATGAATATTCTGGCCCTAGGGACTCGGTGGAATCATCTGAGGCCCGCTGTAATGAATTTGCTAGGCACTTCCAGGATAAAATCTTTTGCATCCGTCAGGACTTAGACTCCAATGTTATAGCAGTTGAATCGAATGAGGTATCCAGAGCACGGCCTTGTCCTGATTCTTTGGATGAGCTTCAGTTGGTACAGCTTGAGGACATTGACAAGGTGCTTGGATTGGTGCGTGCAACCACTTCTAAGTTGGACCCTTGCCCCTCTTGGCTAATAAAAGCTAGCAGGCATGGAACAGCCGGCTGGGCCAGGGAAGTGATAAATGCCTCATTGCGAGAGGAAGTGGTCCCTAGCTGCCTGAAAGAGGCGGTGGTAAGACCACTTCTGAAGAAACCTTGGACCCAGAAAATCTTAACAATTACAGGCCGGTAGCAAATGTCCCATTCCTGGGCAAGGTCCTCGAACGAGTGGTTGCCAGCCAGCTCCAGACACTCTTGGATGAAACCGATTATCTAGATCCATTTCAATCGGGTTTCAGGCCTGGTTTTGGTACAGAGACAGCCTTGGTCGCCCTGTATGATGACCTTTGTCGGGAGAAAGACAGGGGGAGTGTGACTCTATTGATTCTCCTTGATCTCTCAGCGGCTTTTGATACCATCGACCATGGTATCCTTCTGGGGAGACTCGCTGATTTGGGAGTTGGTGGCACTGCTTGGCAGTGGTTCCGCTCCTACTTGGCGGGTCGTCTCCAGAAGGTAGTGCTTGGGGAGCACTGCTCGACACCCTGGGTACTCCAGTATGGGGTTCCACAGGGGTCAGTTTTGTCCCCCATGCTTTTTAACATCTATATGAAGCCCCTGGGTGCGGTCATCAGGAGTTTTGGAGTGTGTTGCCATCAGTATGCTGATGACACGCAGCTCTACTTCTCCTTTTCATCTTTTTCAGGTGAGGCTGTCAATGTACTGAACCGTTGCCTGGCTGCGACAATGGACTGGATGAGAGCTAATAAACTGAGGCTTAATCTAGACAAGACCGAGATGCTGTTAGTGGGAGGTTCTCCCGACTGGATGGTGGATGTTCAACCTGTTCTGGACGGGGTTACACTCCCCCTGAAGGAGCAGGTTCGTAGTTTGGGAGTTCTTTTAGAACCTTCACTGTCACTTGAGGCTCAAGTAGCCTCAGTGGCACGGAGTGCCTTTTACCAACTTCGTTTGGTGGCCCAACTTTGCCCCTATCTGGATAGGGATGACTTCGCTTCAGTTGTCCATGCTCTGGTAACCTCTAAACTAGACTACTGCAATGCGCTCTACGTGGGGCTGCCTTTGAAGATGGTTCGGAAACTGCAGCTCGTGCAAAATGCAGCGGCCAGATTGATAACGGGGACCAGGTGGTCCGAACATATAACACCAATTCTGGCCCGCTTGCATTGGCTGCCTATATGTTTCCAGGCCCGGTTCAAGGTGCTGGTTTTAACCTATAAAGCCTTATACGGCGCGGGACCACGATACCTGATGGAACGCCTCTCCCAATATGAACCTACCCGTACGCTACGCTCAGCATCGAAGGCCCTCCCGGGTGCCTACTCAGAGGGAGGCTCGGAGGGTGGCGACAAGAAAGAGGGCCTTCTCAGTGGCGGCCCCCGAATTATGGAATAGTCTTCCTGACGAGGTACGCCTGGTGCCGACATTACTATCTTTTCGGCGCCAGGTTAAAACTTTCCTCTTTTCCCAGGCATTTTAGTATGTGTAAAAATGTTTATGTTTTTAAATTTAAATTTTAAGCTTTTTAAAAAAACTGTTTTAAATATGTGTTTCATTGTATTTTATGCTGATTGTTGTGAACCGCCCAGGGAGCTTCGGCTATGGGTGGTATATAAATTTAATAAAATGAAATGAAATGAGATGAAAAATGAACCCAAGGCTAAATGTAGTTCTCATAAAAATTAGTAGCAGGAGAGAGACAAAAAACCACCCTCAAAAGACTGGTTTAAGAATAATCTTTCCAAGAAAATACCTTTGGCTCTACTCTACTTCCTGCTGTTCAACATGCAATTTATGTTTAATTAGCGCTGGGATCAACTTGAGCCAATTTCATGTATTTCTCCGTATTTGCAAAAACTGTGAAGTTAAAATCTACCTTAACGCAAACACAGTGCTCCAAACAATTTAAGGTACAAACATAAAATACATAATTATAAAATGATATCAAAAATTTAATATGTATGTAAACAATCAATATAAATCCCTATAAGTATTCTCATATAATAATAAAGATGGCCAGCAAAATAATAAAAAAAATCAGTGCCCATACACAATGAAATACAAAATATGGGATATAATCAAGACAATACCTTGGGTAGTCAGCAAGATAATCAGCCATGAAAGCATTAATTTCAATTATCAATTTTGTTTTTGAATAAAGGTACCATAATCTGTAAGCAGCAGACAACATTTCTGCCTACATAGGATTTAAGTTTCCTATAGTTCCTATATTTTCTAAACAAACCATAATATTTTTTTATTCCCATAAGCATTTACAACTGCTTATTGAAAATTTTCTTGAAGTACATTTAAGCATTTCCCTGGATGTTCAATTATCAAAATTCATTGAAAGTTCCCATATGTGCATTTTCCTCTGATAGCAACAGATGAGATTCAGTTATAAACTCATACATTTACTGAAGTCCCTCAACCACAGAATCACCATTCTCAGTTCATTTCTTAATGCTGTACTGCATACCTTTTCACTTCCAGTCTCACTTAACACTATTCCTTTATGTAGCAACCTCATGAACACTTACTGCTGAATTTATAGCCTCTCCAGGATTTATTGCAATCTTTTATTTCAAAATGTTCTTATGTGTTGATGAATTGCTTTGTATTCGCAGGCTTAGTCATTTTTCATAACTTTTCAAAAATCATTACCATGATAGTCCAATTTAAGCACATTTGCATTCCATTTATCATCATCATCATTGTCATTGTGTTCGTCATTGACATCTCCCTCCCCAGCTGCTCAAAACACAAAAATTTGTGGGCCAGGGTCCTGGGGAGATGGATAGGTATGTATATGGGAAGTGCATACAAATATAATTTAAAATTATTTAACATTTGCTACATAGTGCTCTGTGCTTGTTAACCTATTTCTTATTCACTCATTGTAATTTCTGCTTTTCATTTTCCTTTGAGATTGAGGACCCAGTATTTGCCATATTTTTATGCACACAACTCATATTGATTAATTAATGAGAATTGTGTACATGAAAAATGTCCTGCTGAATCAGGCCAATGACTCATCTAGTCCAGCATCCTGTTGTCACATTGGCCAGCCAGATGTCTATGGGAAGCCGACAAGCAGACCTGAGTGCAACAGCACTCTCCCAACTTGTGAAAAGTGAAACACGCTCAGGCTGTCAGTCACTGAATGCCATGGTGACTGACACTCCCTACCCAAGAATCTAGATGATGTTCCCCAGGAAACTGGTTCTGGATATCAACAGATGTAACTTCCACAATAGCTAACCAGAACCTTAAGTTTCAGCGTGCTTTGGAATACCAGATGCTACAGAACAAATGAGTCGAAAGCCATGACGTTAACACTGCTGTGCTTATAGCCTTCCTAGAGGCTTCTATTAGCCTCTTTTGAAAATAAGATACTAGATTAGAAAGATCCAGCAGGACTCTTAATGAATTTGTTGGGCAATCAATTTTAGCTTTAAGTCCTAACAAGGCATCTTAGTACAACAACACAGTACAAGTGCAGTCTGATTTTATACAGGTGGTCCAACTGAAAAAGCAACCTAAGTGGTTGTTTGGGGGCAGCAATATTTTGAGGGACAACAATGAAGCAGCAGGGTTAATTGAAGGAGGACACCTGGGATCTTCTGTGAGACTGTGTGCTTCTGGATCCCAAAGTGCAGCTCTATAAGTTGCTGACAGATGTTTCCTACCTATCACGTTGTAGCCAGTTTAAACACTGGGTTGAATATTGTGCATGGAGCTAGCAGGGTTTCAGGAAGTCCTTCTGAGAAGTGAATGTATTCCCAGGCCAAACACAGCCTATCATTGCCTCCATCTATGGTAGCTGTCTAGAAGAAGCATAGGAAGCTGCCTTATACTTGTTGGAAGTGGGGAAAGAGCAACTCCTGTTTTGTTCTTTTGTTTATGTTCCAGAGGGAGATAGAGTTAGGGTCCTCCAGATGGCTAAGCTTGACTACCTTTACCTGTGATGCTCTGACTGACTTCCTTCCATCGCAGACTGATATGCTTAGGGAAGCTTATCTGCCCCTCCACCTTCCGCCCTTTCCTTCCTCTCTTCTTCGACTGTCCGAGAGAGAGGAGACATCCCTGTGTCTGCTGTCTCCCTCCTGAGCCATGAGGGCAACTTCCACATTTGGGTGTTGCGCCGCCAACTTAGTTAGAGCTAGGTATGCCTTTCCTATCTACTATGTATTTCTATAAATAAAGTAGCTTTTCTTATTTTACTCTTAAGCCTCAGTGCAGGGTAAAAGCCTGTCACTTAGGTAAGCACACACACTGGCACACACGCAGCTCAGACCATTGCCGATCTCTGCTAATATCTATACAAATTTACATAACAATACTGAGTCAGACCATTGGTCCATCTAGCTCAATATTCTCTACACTGATGGACAGTGACATTGCAGGGTTTCATACAGAGGTCTACCTGGAGATGCCAAATCCTGAAGCTCTGACCTTCTGCATGCAGAGCATGTGCTCTGTTACCATAGTGCTATGGTCCATCCCAAAGCCTGATAGCCCTTTTATTTTTGCAGACAGACAGCAAAAGTGGGAGTCACATTTAATCTGCCATATGTGGGCTGATCTGAATTTGGCCAGTCACAAGTTGTGAAGAGCTGATTTAGCCCACAATTTACCGGATGTAATCTTAATTTCTTAGTTGCTATTAAACAAACTCACAGTCTTCACCTACCAGGCTTCGGCATTTGTCTGGTCAAAAGATACTTGATCAGTGGTCCAATATTGGTCAAATATCTTCAAACTCATTTAAGTCTCATTGAGATCAATGGACGAGAGATTAGAGCATGTGCATCTCTATGTTCCTGAAATCAATGGGATGTAAAAGTGCTTAAGTTTGGCTGGATTGTTACTCAACTTGCTGTTATTTGTTGTTATTAAATAATTGTCAAATTGATATGCATCCCAGATCTGACACTCACCTTCCTCCTTTGTACCTGATTTATTTATCTGCAAGGCTGTTTCCTTTAAAAGCGTCCATTATTCTGTGCATTTCATTACTGGAGAAGGATGGGATTATTAAACTCACTGACATGGAAGGCTTCATAAATGAATTCAATTCCATAACCCCAGCTAATTAAACTGTTAACTGATGTGAGATAATTTTTAATGAGACCTTGATGATACTGGGAATTACATCTACATTCGGTACAGATTTTCACTGGAGCAGAGTCTGTTTAATGTGTGTCAGTTAAAAATCTGGTAGACAGAATTTGACAAATGAATAGGATATTTACTGAAATAAAATAATGTAATACTCATCAAGAAAGGGGGCCGGGTGTTTGGAATTAATATGCTCATTTATTAAGGAGATTTACTGATGACTGCAAGCTTCATGCCTTGCAAGATCAGACTCATCCTGGCTGGAAACCAATTGGGTTGAAGTTGACAAAAAAATTACTGCCATTAGGACACTAACAAATAACCATAATAAAGTAGAAAGCCAGCTAAAATTCTCTTGAAATAGATTATAGGCTTAGACAATGAAGTTTCAAATCACATGCTACTCTGCACAGCATTCTTTCCTGATGATGTTAAATCAACTTCCAACCACGCAAATCTGAAATGCCTCAAATGTAATGAGCGACAAAGTACCTCCACCAAAGTGATTCTGCCACTAGCATCTTTAGGCATCAATCCAGATCTCTGGTTCCCTGCTCCCACTTCTGTCTGTGACAGGACTAACCAGATAAGATTACACAGGTGTATGAATAGCTGTCCAGTCACTTAAAAGTTTTGCAAATGGCTGCTGTAGGAGCTTCCATCCAGACAGGGACTAAATGTCGGGGGGGGGGAATGCTTGGACCTCTGTTCCTGTGCTATTTTCCCACTGAAGATTGCTCCATTAGGAAGTATTTATGAGCCAAAACAATATATCTGAAGAGAAAACCCACACATCAGGAGATGCCATTTTAGAAGAGGCTTTCTCTACTGTGTGAGAGTGAATGAGGAATGACTCTTCTAAGAGCTGCCATATATTTCCAGATTAATTGGGGTTGCATCTTTAGCTGATTAACAATGTTTTTAATTGATTAATCTAAGAATGGACTCTCCCTCTAGGATACACACTTTAACATGGTGAGGGGGTTTGAGAGCAGTGCCATCAGGTGTCTAGACCAACAGGCTAGATCCCTAGCAGGGTCACGCAAGGTGGAATGGTCACAGCTGAGACACCAGACTACGATGCATCCAACCTCAGAGGAAGGCAATGGTAAACCACCTCTGAATACCTCTTACCGTGAAAACCCTACGAACAGAGTATCCAAAATGCAAAACGAGATAGTGCTGGAAGATGAGACCCCCAGGTCAGAAGGCACTCACCGAGCTACTGGAGAAGAACAAAGGAGAAGTACGAGTAGCACTGTGACTAATGATGCAGCTGGGTCAAAGCCGAAAGGAAGCCCAGAGGCTGATGCGCACAGATGTGAAAGAAGAGTCCAGAGCTGTACGACACAAACAATAGGAACATGGAATGTGAGAAGCATGAACCAGGGAAAGTTAGAAATTGTCAAGCAAGAAATGGAATGTATCAACATTACAATACTTGGTGTGAGTTAATTAAAATGGATGGGAATGGGACATTTTCAATCAGGCAACAAAACATTTTAGGCAGGAAATGAGAAATTAAGAAGAAACGGGGTTGCTTTAATAGTGAGACGTGATGTAGCAAAAGCAATTAGGAGCTATAACGCAAGGTCTGAGTGAGTGATAACAGTGAGATTAAACGGGAAACCTACCAGCATAACCATCATCCAAGTCTATGCTGCAACGGCAAACACAGAAGAAAAGGCATTGGAGAGATTTTACACAGAAGTACAGGAAGAAATTGATCACACACCAAAACAAGATGTTCTGATAATCATGGGGGACTGGAATGCAAAAGTAGGGAACAGAGAAGAATTAGGAATTGTGGGGAAATGGGGCTTAGGAGATAGAAATGACGCAGGAGAAAGATTTATTGAATTCTGTGAAACCAATCATTTGTTTCTTGCAAACACATTTTTGAGCAACCGAAAAGACAACTGTACACATAGACATCACCAAATGGTCAATATAGGAATCAAATTGATTATATAATTGGTAGCAGAAGATGGAGAAATTCTATATTCTCTGTGAAAACAAGACCAGGAGCAGACTGTGGTACAGATCATGAACTGGTAATATCGAAAATCAGAGTAAAGCTAAAGAAGAACAACAAAGCAATCATAATGCCAAAATACAATTTAAATAACATCCCAGAAGAATATAAAGATCAAATAAGGAACAGATTTGAGGCTTTAAACTTAGTTGACAGAGAACCAAAAGACCTATGGAATGAAGTCAGAGATATTACCAGAGAAGAATGCAAAATGACAATACCTCTAGATAAAAAGAGGAAAAGACCTCAATAGATGACTGAGGAAACCCTTAAAATCGTTAACGAGAGAAGGAAAGCAAAAGGAGATAGAAACACGGTTAGGACCCTAAATGCAACAGTGACTAGTACTTAGGGACAAAGAGAACTATTACAACAGGTATTGTATAGAAATAGAAGAGAACAACAAAAAAGGAAGAACAAGAGCCCTAATCCAAAAGGTTAGAGAAATGAAAGGGAAATTTAAACCAGGACTAGGGATGTTGAATAATCAACAGGGGAACACACTGACTGACCAAGATAAAACAAAAGGAAGATGGAAGCAATACAATGAAGAACTCTATAAAAGAGATGCAAGGATGACAGATTCATTCACGGAAGAACTGTATGATGAAGAATCAGAAATTTTAGAATGTGATGTGAAAGCTGTTCTTAAAATACTTGGAAGAAACTAATCACCAGGAACAGATGGCATACCAACAGAATTACTACAAGCTGCTGAAACTGAATCTGTCCAAATTTTGACAAAAATTGGTCAAGAAATATGGAAAACTAAACAATGCCCTACAGACTAGAAGTGTTCAATATACATCCCAATTCCAGAGAAAGGGGATCCCAAGGAATGCAGTAATTATTGAACTATTGCCTTAATATCTCATGCAAGTAAAGTAATGCTCAAGATACTACAACAAAGGCTCTTACCATATATGGAATGACAAGTGCCAGATGTCCAAGCTGGATTTAGAAAAACAGGTACCAGAGATCATATTGTAAACATACGTTGGATAATGGAACAGACCAAGGAATTTCAGAAGGAAATCACCCTGTGCTTTATAGATTACAGCAAAGCCTTTGACTGTGTAGATCATGAAAAACTATGGAATGCTTTAAAAGAAATGGGGGTGCCACAGCATCTGATTGTCCTGATGTACAAATTATACTTTGGACAAGAGGCTACTGTAAGGACAGAATATGGAGAAACCGACTGGTTCCCAATCGTAAAGGGTGTGAGACTGGGGTGTATTTTATCACCCTATTTGTTCAATCTATATGCAGAACATATCACACGGAAAGCGGGATTGGACCAAGATGAAGGAGATGTGGAAATCGGAGGGAGAATATCAATAATTTAAGATATTCAGACAATACCATACTACTAGCAGAAACCAGTAACTATTTGAAACAAATGCTGATGAAAGTTGAAAGAGGAAAGCACAAAAGCAGGACTACAGCCGAATGTCAAAAAGACTGAAGTAATGACAACAGAAGATTTATGTAACTTTAAAGCTGACAACGAGGACATTGAACTTGTCAAGGGTTATCAATACCTTGGCACAGTTATTAACCAAAATGGAGACAATAGTTAAGAAATCAGAAGAAGGCTAGGACTGGGGAGGGCAGCTATGAGAGAACTAGAAAAGATCCTCAAATGCAAAGATGTATCACTGAACACTAAACTCAGGATCATTCAGACCATGGTATTCCCCATCTCTATGTATGGATGCGAAAGTTGGACAGTGAAAAAAGCGGATAAGAGAAAAATCAACTCATTTGAAATGTGGTGTTAGAGGAGTGGTTTGCACATACCATGGACTGCAAAAAAGACAAATAATTGGGTGTTAAAACAAATTAAACCAGAACTATCACTAGAAGCTAAAATGATGGAACTGAGGTTATCATACTTTGGACACATCATGAGAAGACATAATTCACTCGAAAAGACAATAATGCTGGGAGAAACAGAATGGAGTAGTAAAAAAGGAAGGCCAGACAAGAGATGGATTGATTCCATAAAGGAAGCCACAGACCTGAATTTAGGAGATCTGAACAGGGTGGTTTATAAGAGATGCTACTGGAGGTCACTGATTCATCTGGTCACCATAAATCAAAATTGGCTTGAAGGCACATAACAACAACAACAACAAGAATGGATTAAGATTGCAGCCATTATGTCATAGCATATCCACATTCATCCCACTATCACTTTGCTTTTGAAAGTAGTTTTTGCTGACAAATCCAAATGGCACCATGGAATGGCATCCATGAAATTTGTAACTTCTATGACAGAGGTTGGAAACTTCAGATCAAGGGCACAAATATAGCCTTCCAGACCTCTCTATCAGGCCCTTTGGATTCTATCTAGTCCACAGTTCATCTGTGGACCATGCCTCTGGTTGGAATGTGTCCTTCAACTGTGATTAAGCTCCTTGCTTGCCTGCAGGATACAGTGTGTGTAGACATTTGTGTGGCTGAAGTGTAGCCCACTGTAGAAAGGTAAGGGTCATATAACTTGTTCTAGCCACTTTTGCCTCTGGCTCCACCCAGTGGAAGCTGGTGGCTCCGATGTCAATGGGGTAATGAATCCAAACTTTCAAGGAGCTGTCCGGGGTGCTTTCAGATTTCAGCATCTTGGATGGCTCCTGAAAGTTCAGACCTCATTGAACGGATTCACTGCCTCACTAACATCAGAGTCACCAGCCTACACTGCCCTCTTCCACCACTGGAAGGGCCCCCTGGAAAGTAGCCCTCCGTCTGGAAAAGATTCCCCACTCCTGCTCTGTGCTGTTAGGTTTCTTCCAGACTCTGGATAAGGCAGAAGCTAAGGATGAGGAAATGTTTCTATCCACAGGAAAGGCAGTTAGAAACCTGTTGTTACAAGCTTTGAAAAACATGAGATTATGAAACTGTGAGGACGACAAGCAATGGTGTGGCAGGGGTGATTCCTACAGAAGGCTTCCCCTCCCCCAACCTATTTGTGGTAGGGAAGGGAGGAATGCTACAGGCTGGATGAGGAAGTTCCAGAGGCCACATCTGGCCTGCAGGTCAGTGATTCCCCACACCTGCTGTAAATTAATCCTGTGCAAATTGCACTTCTGGAAAAGACAGAAAGTATAAGATTCCACAGCAAAAGAAGTAAACTAACATAGCAACATATGCAATTTATGTTGCTCCAAAAGAACCCCTCCATCCAGTATGTACTGATTTTGCAAGCTCCAGAAAAATATTGATTCTGTCCTTTATATTGAATCCAGTGGCATTTATTTTCCAGTCATTTAAAGAGATGTCATTTTGATGCTGTAGTAAGTCTGGGAAAAT
The DNA here is from genome assembly GCF_030035675.1 of Rhineura floridana. Classification (NCBI taxonomy): domain Eukaryota; kingdom Metazoa; phylum Chordata; class Lepidosauria; order Squamata; family Rhineuridae; genus Rhineura; species Rhineura floridana. The sequence continues at coordinate 135,303,661 of NC_084483.1, read as the reverse complement.
GCTCTGTGATTCTGAGTGATGCATTTAACGATCTGCATAAACATATAAATGCCCATCTGTATGGCAAAGACAGATGCTGACCTCACCAGACAAACAGCATGTTATGTCAATACCATGTTTAAATACTGTGCTTAAAATTGGCCATGCTTCTTTCTTAACATAAAGCAGAGGTTCATGATCTGGATCAGGCCCATGGGGGGAGGCTTAACCCCCCCCCATTTTTCTGCTGAATATTGCTTTCCTGAAACTGGTGTTTGCTGCAAATAGTACCGTTGGAGGCAAATATCAGCACTGGCCTCCTCTAGGATGCACACCTTAATGTGGTGATGGGATTTGGGAGCATCAAAGAAGCTGAGAGCAATGCCATCAGGAATCTAGATCAAGAGGCTAGACTCCTAAGCAGGGTCACCCAAGGCGGAATGGTCAAAGCTGAGACATCAGACTAAGATGCATCCAAACTCAAAGGAAGGCAATGGTAAACCACCTCTGAATAACTCTTACCATGAAAACCCTATGAACAGAGTATCCAAAATGCAACGCGAGATAGTGCTGGAAGATGAGACCCCCAGGTCAGAAGGCACTCATCAAGCTACTGGAGTGGAACAAAGGACAAGTACAAGTAGTGCTGTGGCCAATGACACAACTGAGTCAAAGCTGAAAGGAAGCCCAGAGGCCTATGTGGACAGATGTGAAAGGAGTCTGGAGTTGTACGACATACACAATAGCAACATGGAATGTGAGAAGCATGAATGGATGACTGAAGAAACTCTTAAAATGGTTAAAGAGAGAAGGAAAGCAAAAGCAAAAGGAGATAGAATCATGGTTAGAACCCTAAATGCAACTATACAGCAACTAGTACATAGGGACAAAGAACTATTACAATAGTTATTGTACAGAAATACAAGAGAACAACAAAAAGGGTAGAACAAGAGCCCTATTCCAGAAGATTAGAGAAATTAAAGGGAAATTTAAACCAAGGGTAGGCATGTTGAATAATCAACAGGGGAAAACACTGACTGACCAAGATGAAATAAAAGGAAGATGGAAGCAATACACTGAAGAACTCTATAAAAGAGATGCAAGGATGACAGATTCATTCATGGAAGAACCGTATGATGAAGAACCAGAAATTTTAGAATGACTGAATCTGTTGAAATTTTGAGAAAAAATTGCAAGAAAGACAAATAATTGGGTGTTAGAACAAATTAAACCAGAACTACCATTAGATGCTAAAATGGTGAAACTGAGGTTATCATACTTTGGACACATAATGAGAAGACATGATTCACTAGAAAAGACTATAATGCTGGGAAAAACAGAAGGGAGTAGAAAAAGAGGAAGGCCAAACAAGAGATGGATTGATTCCGTAAAGGAAACTACAGACCTGAACTTACAAGATCTGAACAGGGTGGTTTATAACAGATGCTATTGGAGGTCACTGATTCATAGGGTCACTATAAGTCGTAATCAACGTGAAGGCACATAACAACAACAACAAACCAGCATTGCGGAGATAGATAGATAGATAGATAGATAGATAGATAGATAGATAGATAGATAGATAGATAGATAGATAGATAGATAGATAGATAGATAGATAGATAGATAGATAGATAGATAGATAGATAGATAGATAGATAGATAGATAGATCTCTCCTGCCCTTCCTCACAGCAGAACCTAGGGTGGCAAACAAAAACACTAAAAACACTCTAAAACATCATAAAAATGGACTTTAACTATATTAAAACAAAACATTTTTTGGGTGGGAAAACAGCAGAGCGGGAGTGTCAGTCTCCTCCCTTACATGATGGTCCTAGTTTGGATACCCCCCCAGTGCCTTTTGTTAACTAAAGCATGGGGAGGAAATTAATCAATCAATAAGAATGGTATTAATTTAAGCACACTATGAACTTACTGCATGGTTGGGGCCTCAGCCTTTATTTGCATGTAATTGTAGTAGCAGCAGTAGCAGTAGCAGTAGAGGAACCTGCCTTATACCATGAGTCCATCTAATTTTTCAGTGCTCCAAGGATTTGGATCTCCAAAGATTCAGACATGAGTGTTTCCATGCTCTGTCTGGATATGATGGGGATTGAACCTGGGTTCTTCTGCATGCCACACTTGTGTTCCAGCAGCCCTTCCCCAAAACTTTAGCATCTCTGCAGTGTTTTTTGCATGTTCAAAACACTTCACATATATCATCCTTGCAACAACCCTATAAGGCAGGTCAGCTTCTCTTAAGTTCAATAACTGCTAGCAGCATTAGGAGAAACCCTCCTGTCCTGAGAGAAAACAGTCTTGCAAGTCCAATATATATATATTTGTCTATGAAAGAGCCTTAGGTTAATATTATCTGTGATTTTTCTAACTTACAGGACTTGTAAAAGCTACTGGAAAATTGTATGTGAAGTTTTTTGAACACTCAAAAGCGTTGCAGAAATGCACTCCACAAATGCATATATTGATGGGCCCATCCATACCTAACCACAAAATCCATGTTTTCCATATTTGGTTGGTGGCCTTGAGATCTATACATATCCTGTTTGTGGTTGGATTATTGTGAAAACCCAATTATCAAGCATCATACGTACGAGCTTTCCCCCCCTAAATTGCTTTAGCATTGGCCACCCCCCTAAGTCCACCCCTTTTCAGTGATTGGTCCATAATGGTCATTTGCTTTTTGCGTGCTTTTTTGGAAGAGCACAGAAACTTATATCTTTTTTTAAATTCCCACGCATGCACAAGTTTGTGGATGTGCTATTGGATGGGAAGGAGACAGGAGGCTTGGCATATGATGGAGGATGCCCATGGACTGCCTATTGCAGGAAAGTCTGCGGCACTGCATCCAAGCACATGCACATTAATGCGATTGATTATCGATACAGGAAAGCATATTGGTTTTTTGGTGGTATTTCTAATGCAGATTTGTGAACGCGAAAATCCATACTAGCTTGCAACGTCATATGGATGACAGTGAATTAATGAGGACACAAAGCAATAACATTGCAGATTATACAGTTGTATGGGTGGGCCCTGATGTTGAATAGTGACTTACTTACAGATGTCAATGATACAAAAGATTACCAGATGCTTTCCTTTTAGTTCTGTATGAGCAGTGCACACATGCCAAAATTTTGTTAAAATGATTTGTGCCTGCTTGTAGTTATGCCTTAAAAGTAATGAACACAATTACATCCCTTATTTGTGCACATGAAATGCAAGATTTGGATTCTTGTATGTAGAGGGACCATAGGTCTGGGAGAGCATTTGCTTTGCATGCAGAATTGGTCCCAGGTTCAATTCCTGGCATATCTAGATAGGGCTGGGAAACACTCCCTGCCTGAAACTTTGGAGGCCATTGCCAGTCAGCGTAGACAATGCTGAGCTAAATGGAGCAATGATCTGACTTGGTATAAGGCAGCTTCCAATGTTCTGGTGCAAGGACTCATATGTCTTCAGGTGCTGGACATGTGCAAAAAAGTGCAAAGGACCATTGGCACCCCAGGTCAAGTGCACTACTGCACACAATGTCACAGAGTGGAAAGACAGACTCCCTGCACATACATACATGTGCACAGAGCAGGACATCTTTCTCTGCAAGCCTGGGCAAACCTTGGAGCAAAGCTTGCTTGTAGTAGATCTGACCCAGTGCATGTTACAGTAGCAGGTATCCTGCTGGTGGGCGTGCTGGATAAGGGCCCCTTGTACTTACTGATTAGATCCAGGAGGCTCGGAACCGGGAGGGTGAAGGAAACAGCTGATTGGAGAGATATATATCCAGCCTCCATGGATTCTGCAACTGATGGATTTAAGGTTGCCAAAGTATACTAGACTGGCCAGTTTCTTCCTCCTCCCACTTTGCCCAGTAAGTACACAGGATCCTGTAAAGGCTTTAGGAACCCTCGGCTTTTGGGATACCACATCCTCTCCACCCACACTGGGTGGTTTAGCATGCAAGTATGCACCAATGCAACCTGTTTCCAAAGGCTGGATGACACCTTTGAGCATTTAAATGACAGATTCACACATTTCACAGAAGCTTAATGGTGAATCCCACCAGAAACCTACAACAATAGCCAAAGAGTAAGATTTCTCAAGGGTGAAATAGAGATGAAAGAGCTTTTTCAGTTAAAAAGACTTTGGTGTTTCACCTTTTCACCTGCTGTCTCCTGCCTCTATACATTTTCCACAGTGGGCTGCTTTTTGTCCCCTTTCACTAAATTTTATTTGGATTGTTTTCCTCAACTATTTATTTGTTAAATTTCTATCTTTCTTTAAACATTAATCCTGGGGCACATACTCACATTAAAATAATATTTTAAATATTTTAAGAACCATGCTTTCCCAGAAATATAAAACACAGCTGAGGCACTGGTCTTTTATTGTTATTGAGGCATTCTAATAATACAAGCATCTTTTAATCAAATGGGGGGAAATACAGCAATGGATAGTTTGCATCTAATCTGTGAACAGCATATTCCCTTTATCTTGATCTCTAACCAACAGTCCATCCAATGTTTGGCTTAAAGTTAAAAAAAAAGGTTAAAAAGGTCATTTATAAAGGTCATATTGAAAATGACTTTTAATTATACTCTGAAGTAAATGAAAAAAAATCTTTTCCCCAAAAGCTGCGTGCCTCCCCTCTCAAAATTCATGATTAAAATTCTTTACCTCCCCATGGGAAATAACCAAAGTGAAAAGAATCAATACAGAAGCACCCTTGTGCTCATCCTTTATTAGGGAGATTCCCCCCCCCATGTTTATTTTCCATACTGCCCCAAAAGACTTGAATCAGAAATTACTTAGAAAATTAAACTGGGCCTCTCTGCAGAAATTATTTGGAGAGATGAAGCAGCCAGACTGAGGTCATCGGTGTGAATTGTGCTTGTTCACCCCTGCCAAGTTTCTAAGATGCTAATGCACAGGAAGTGCTAATTTGATGTTCTCCCTAAAAGAGGTAATGTGTTAACTTGGACAGATGGTGCTTCGTCAATTAACAGCTAAAACACCAGCTAAAGAGTCTATATGAGAAATGAAGGGCTCTTTTATCATGATGTTGTGGAGGATGACAAGATAGATACTAACTGCAACATTTCTCCTCTTTTGGGATTTCTTCATATTTCTTCCAAATGTATCCACAGCATGAATGAAGCTTTGACAAGATGGAAGCAAATGGCAGGTGGGAAAGTCCATGTTTCCTCATGAGAGCTAGTGTATCACAGAATGTAAGCTGTGAACCGAAAGGCACCAGTTTAGATGTTACTTACCACTGCCATAAACATCCCCTCAATTTTTGGTGTAGGTTTGGAGGGGATGTGGTAAGGAAGTGTTTTTTTGGGGGTGGAGGGTATTAACCCATGGGTGGCAGCAAAAAGCTCAGCTTTGAGGCACAAACAGCACAAAACTAGCAAGGGATGTGCAGCGGGAACCAATGTGGTGTAGGTATGTAGAATTCATTCACATAAGTAAGGATCCTGATTGTTCCAGGATCTGTCCCTCACACGGAGGAGCTATACACATGTACATTGGTCCTTTCTTATAGTCACCATATGTGTGGTTGGCAGGGGACATGGTCACTGCACGTGGTGGTGGTGGAGCCAGTAGGGAACATAGCCAATATGCATGGTGGTGGTGATGACCAGGTGTGACTCCATTTCCCCTCAGTGCATAAGAGTCTATGGCTTGGCTCTAAAGGTGTGTGTACAGTATTTTGCATATGCACTAGAGCTTTCTCCCCTCCCCTCTCTATTGTAGCCTGTTACACACACACCCCAAGTTTCTCATGAACGTTGTGGGACACTGAAGCAGCATATGGTGTAATGCAGGGGGATACAGCTGGAGGGTAGAAATCAGTCACCTTCCAGACCTGAAAATGAAAAAAAAAATATTGCTCAAGTAGCTCTTGCCTTAAGGCCAGTAGATAATGCTACTGGTTAGAAAGAATGACATTGTTGTGCAAAGTCATAGGATTGGTTTTATAACAGATTACATTGGAGATCAATTTTCTCAGAGGATGGCATCGATTACTGCAGTTAATAGTATGCAATATAATTAGCAAATCTATAGCAGGCTCTGGATGTGACAGAAGGAAATTTGTTGATGTCTAAAAGGTTTCCCAGCACGCTTTTCAAATAGCCTATAATAAAAACTACAGAAGGGAACGTTTCAAAAATGTAGAACTTTTAATGAGGCAGAAAGATTTGCTAACTGGAAATAAAATTGCAGCATTATTAGACAAAATCTTGAGTTACTACCTGTGTATGTGAATGCACTCCTGACTCCAAACTATACTTTAAAGAAAGTTGGGATTTGGTCCAGTCCCCACCCTCTGCATGTAAAATGCTCTTTTACTTCTTCTCTAACCATCACAACAAATGTGCTTGCTGGGGGGAGGACAGAACCATGTTTGAATGTCAAGAAAGTACAATATCCCAGCCACAGAGCAGAGACATTTGAATCCCCATCAACACATGAGTCATTCCTGCACATTAATTGAAGCTGTCTGGAAATGCCTTTAGAAATAACAGCTGACTGGCTATACTACCGATTTTCACAAAGGCATCAAGAATGTGTAATCAATTTGACAGGCCAAATGGGATTTTGTACACTGCATGATCAGTAGACATTGTTTCCAGCAAGAGACTACGCACATTGACCAGGCCTGAATTCGCCTTCTTCTTTGGAGATAGTAAATCTCACTCCCTTTCTCTCTCACTCTTCCCATATTTCTAAACACATTCACCACAGATGGGCAACCAGACCTGATTTTATTCTGCTCCTTCTGAAGCTGCCCTATTCTTCCACTCTACCAGAGCTTATTTTTATTTTTTCTGATTGTATGGCTTGGAAAAAGGAGCACCAAAAAGCTGCATTTTCTCTCCACAGAGCTTTGGAATGACACTAGGTCTGGGTTATTATGGAGGGTGCAAAATAGTAGCCAGGCTGCTAACTCTTGCTACCTGAGGCAGCAGGAAGGAGGAGGAAGAAATGTGGGAACAGCTGTGCAACTATTACTGTTGATGGTGCTGAAATACTCACAGAAGTGAGGGTGTTCCTGCCCTCAGTACCATGCAAGGAAGGCCTGCGGCAACAGCAGTAACCAATGGGAAAACAGCTGACCCATGTGAGGCTGCCACCTTTTTTCTCACTAGCCTCCTGTGCTGCTCAGAAGGGCATGATAGACAGGACGGGAAAGATGTAACAGTGTCAGAGATGGAAGCAGAGTGATGGGGAAAGCTGCACCTGTAAAAGTGATGTCAGAATAATCATTTTCAGGGGCACAAACAAATACCATGGCAAAACCATTTTTTGTGATGCCATCAGAATTCATTCCACGGTTTTAAAAAAACTGTATCAGATATGCTTCTAATCATATGATGGTTAGCAAGCAGTGATCCTCTTCACACACACATTTTTACTGGTGTTTGGGGAGGGAATTCCTAGTCCTGCCTGGCAAGAGCCTTTGGTGCATGAGGCTGCAAGTGTTTCTTGTTGCTCTTTGAATTGCTCGCCACAGGATACCTCTGAGAGGGGAGACCTGTGGGCTCTCCCTGACAGCATTCTTGTGCATTGTGCATAGGTTGGGTAGGAGGAACTATTGCCTGAATGGATTGGTACTTTCAATCTTCAGTGTCGTGAATATTGAGATATTTTAGGGGAAGTGATTAATAAACAGAATCAAATAAATAAAGATAAATGTTGCAATTGGTGTGAGTGGAATTGCCCACCCAAGGGAGGTGTGGAGGATGGACAACAAGAATGGGCCTTTTCAGTGGTGCCTCCCATCTGTGGGATACTCCCCCCAGGGAGACGCACCTGGCACCTAAGCCTGTGCTTAGGCTAAGACCTTTTTGTTTACCCAGGCTTTTGGTAATTTAGTTGCCTCCTACAGTGGTGCTCATCTTTTAGTGGGGTGGGTACGATTCATCATTAATATGGTACAGGATGAACAATTTATGTATTCAGTATTGTTCATTGTTTTATTTTTTTCTGGTTTAAAATTGCTTTTATGTGTTATTTTATCTTGTCAAGTTGAGACTTTTTTTCTTTTGGATAAAGCAGCTGATAAATGCAATAACAATAACAAACAATAAGAATAAGAAGCCAAGTTCACAGCTACATTTTTTTACTGAGCATATCTATTAAAAAAACTGACCAGGTGAAGAGACAGAGGGGTGAAGTGGGATGAGAAGGAGCACTACAATTTCTCATCTCCAAAATAACCAAAGCACAGGAAACAAACCTCCAAAGATATTTCAAGCTTGTTGGATCTTGGTAAGCAATTTTAAAAGCTCCCTACTTTAGAAATCCCTGTCTCTTTTAGAAATAATCCACATAACAGAACGCAGCAGCTATATCTTTCAGTCCCTGTGGTATTCTGCAGTGTAAACACAAGTTTGGTTTAATTTGCATGCAGCTTTCAGTTCTGAATGCTCAGACCCAGAAAATCCCTACCTAGGGAATTATGCTCAAGTATTTGTGACAAGCTGTAAATTTCCAGTTAATCAGGATAACAAGAAGAAGAAATCAGATGTTTGGAGTTTAAATATATTGAAACATTTAATATAGCTTTTGTAGCTGTCTGTGTTTAAAATAGGAGACATGTTGACACAGATGCTGGTCTTTAGAGACAGCTTGCTGACAAATTAGGCAAATGTTATGGTAGAATTCTTTAGTTGCATGGTATTTAAATGCTGTTCCTGTGTTGAAGGTGTAAAAGCAACAGGGGGAGACTGAGGAAATAGCCATAAGAGATTGCAGGAAATCTCCATGTTGCATGTGAATGGTATATTACTCTTGCTGGCTATGCATTCCAGTGTGATACTTCCCCCCCCCCAAGGTAAACCTCTGTTTTTCCTCTAACCTTATCAAGTCAAATCAGACACATTTTGATTTGACTTACATAGAGTCCTGATGGAGGAAGCTCCATGCCTGAGGCCCTGTCATCACCAGTAGACACATGAGCTCCCATTAGTATGACTTGAGAGTTGGAGTCCCTCATCTGAAGGACTCTACATTGGCTACTACTGAGTCCTGACTTAAGGGTTAGTGCTCTCTAGAAGATATTTGCATATGATATTCTATCTGCACACTGTATGCCTTTGTACTCATCACCTATGACAGGAAACTTGAATCCCAGTGATATGCACATTTGGATTTTCTCTAATATTCTAGATCATTCATTTTCTCATCTAGGTCCTCAGTGTGCAGTCTTTGTGGAATCTGTACTAGTTCCAATTGTTCCAGCTTCTCATCAGGTTGGCTTTCCTTCCTACCTGCTTGTCATGGGCCCCAAGGAGAACCTTTGGCAAGATTGGGAAGATGAAGAGTGGGTTACAGATGTCATGGAGGGGGCTGGGGAAGTGTTTCCAGAAATCTCTGGTAGCTTTGAATCTGATGAGTCGAACAGTGCACATAGTCCCCCTGCATCTATGTCAGTGAGAAAGGAATTCCCACAGGCACCCAGGCCAAACCTAGCTGTTGGGCAACCTGGAGTCTTTTAGAGAGACCAATGTGAAAGTATTATGTGAGAGTCAGAGATTACTCTTTTGCCAAGATCATGGAGATCAGAAAAGAGAGCTCCAGAAAATGTTCTCTGCTACCAGAAGAAGCCTTCACCTTGCAGCAAAAGCTAGAAAGTACTAGGGAATGCTCAGACAAGTAATGTGACCAGCCACCTTTCATATATTAAGGATGAGTGGACATGGATAGGGTGTTGTGACAACAGTCTGCTCTTGCTTCCACATGCCTAGTTTGTATTATGGGATATGTAGTCTGCTATTGCCTTTACCTAGCTAGTTTGTATCCTGAAATATGCCTAGCCTGTTTATGAGAAATGCCTAGCCTGCTTCTGAGATATGTCTAGTCTGCTCTTGTTGTGTATTCTCAATCATGCCTAGAATGCCTGGTTGCATTCCTGTACGGGCATCTAGAATGAAGCTCATTTATAAAAAAAACCTAGCCTTCGAGTCCTGAGTCTGCTTCTCTGGTTGGAAGCCAGGACACTGCCCTTCTCTACTGCTCCCCATCTCCTTTCCATCCTTGTTATTTTTATGCTGGGCTTTCTACTTCAGTCATGATCCTAAAGGAATACACAGCTCCCTCCAAGCCTCTTGCTTAAGAAGCTTTGTGTTGTACAAAGCTTCAAGGACCTACAGGGCTCTGTACATTTCTCTTGTACACTGGAATTTTCCTGGCATGTATAGACAAGGACACACAGTAACATGCATGTATTCTCTTGCTTGGTCCTTAGTTCTAAGGCTGACTGTGTAGCTGTTGTTAATGCTGAAGTATAATGATTTCCTCTTGCAAGAAAAATGCAAGGCTGGCATTGAGACGAGATTTAGGATCTAAAGCTAAATATGCTTACTAGAGACTGAATGGGATTTACTTTTGAGAAAGCATGTGCAGAATCAGGCACTAGTGACACAGCAATGAGTTGTATTTGCTACCAAAAGTATCTAGATTCTTCAGCAGTGGTCCTAGTTTTTACAAATGTGCTGAACGGACTGCAATCTTTTTCCTATTGATGGGTTTTATCCAGACATAACTGATGGCAGAATTGCCCTTTTAACTCTGCATTATTTTAGTTTGTTGTTCCAATCCAGCTTTTTCAGGGCTGGAGTGATTGTGGGCAATGAGACGGGAGATATAGGCAGGTGTGAATCAAGAATTCAGAAGTATAGACTTAGGGCCAAATTAGGAGTTACATTTTATCACTTGTTCTTTGCCACCATGGGCTCCTTTGGGAGGATGGGCAGGATACAGATTGAATAAATAATAGTAAATAATTATTATTCACTTCATTAGCTCTGGCATGCAAGATCATTTTAAAATAAAATCGTGGGGGCAAGCTGAACCAGATCTGTGGCATGGTCAGGGGTGGCTTTAACCTTTTGCTACTGTAGTCAACATCAGACAGATACACCCCAGTCTTTGCTATTTGCAGTAGATGGAAAGCTCCTATCCAATCACATCTAGTTTGGCCCTGAGAGCCCTGGGAGTGACAAGCCACAGTGCAGGGCAGACAACCCAACTCTTGGCTGCTGGCAGCTCTCCCTAAGGTACTTGTTGATTTCTGGGCCTTCAGCAGCTGCTGTGCCTATCTGTTTTCACATATTTGTTTTTAAGTTATCCCTTCCCTTCTCTGAAAATCAACCCCTGTCCACATGGCTAGAAGTCACCAATGAAAACTTTGTATCCCCAAGGAGAAGGGAGTTTCAGGAGGACTGGGGAGAGAAGGGATAATCCTTGCACCCCGTAATCCTGAAAACAGTTGGGCTGTCCTGCAGCTGTATTAATTTAAGAAAGACAAGAGGTGTAGCTGTACCCTATGCATTAAGGACAATGTGTAGTTTGACCTAAGAATGGTATTGCAAAGAATCACCGTTGGAATAAACTCGACCACCTAGTCTACAGCATGTACAATGGCAATGTCAGGAAAGATTAAGGGGGGAAATGATCAGGTACAACTCAGTTGATTGCACAGAGACAGCACTGGGCTGCTGTTAGGTGATGGCAGATTGCAGTTTTTTCATGTTGCACTGTAATGTTTGATATTTGTCCTGCTACACTCATATGTGAGTGAATTAATGAAGAATGCTACGATACAGTACCTTACAGCATTATTACTGGAAAACCTGTACCTACTTGTGGCTTACATTTATCAATGAAACTGTTCATAACAGCTTCTTTTTTTTCCATGTTTACTTCCTCATTATGAGTTCCAGAACAAATGGATCCTCATTCATTAGATTCCCCCCACCCCCTCCAGGCATATGGCATCTTCCTCTAACCATTATTTGCAGGAATTGTTAAACATCTAGAAGAACAAGCCTTTGGTGAGACAGAATCAGGAATACCATGAAGGGGAAAGTAGGATTACACACTGGAGTGCATGTTGGCTCGGGATATGGCAACATCCCTCAAGTTGATTATATCTAAATTTCCACCATTACTGTTCCTATGCTCTTAAAGTTAAGGTATTGCCAAGTCATAATATGGATGTATATAACTGCCACATTAGTAAGCATTAAAGTAAAATAAGGGACTGTGAAGAGGCATCTGTGGTCAGCTCATACCTCTGTATTTACAGAAAGCTTCCCTGGCAACCAAGGTCAGGCTAGAGAGCATGCCTCCTCTCTCAACTTATAGAAATAAAACAGAATTGCTGAAAAGGAGGAATCAGTTTGAGGGGGCTAACAACTTAAAAGACAGTTGCAGGAAAAGCCCCAGAGTGTTTGTTGCTTCTAACAGCAACACAGTCAGGCACAAACAGGCAAGGAAGAGATTGGCTTCCTCTGCCTCAACACTGCAGATGACTCAAATGCTGACAGGCTAAGTAGGAAGGTGGCAACCTCAGTTCCTAGGGAATCAAAGGGAAGGTTGCTGGGGTGAAGGAAGGAACCATCATGCTGCCTGTGTTTATCATGCACAGGGGCCAGCCTAGTAGAAGGAAGGGGGAGGAACCTGAGCACAAGAAGATAGGAAAAGCCTCTAAGTCTTAGTGCTGCACCACCAGATCTGCTCTCAAGCAGAGGGAGCTATTGATCTGAAAAGAATTTATAAACTGCCCATCATTTGAAAATACTGTGGTACAGTACAAAAAAAAGAGAAATAAAAATGCAAAGTTAAAACAGTAAGAATACATTAAATACAGCAAGTAAATCACCCTCATCCCAAGCTGCTATTTGCATCAGGAGGGTTGGCCCCTGCTGTTGGAATTCATTAGGAACATGACTGGAAATATGATATCTACATTGTTAATGATGTATATGTAGTACAACCATATATGGAGGACTGTGGACAATTCTGGTCTCAAAAATGATGGCCTAATTTTGGAAACTGTACAGTGAAGAGCAATCAAAGTGATCAATGGAATGTAGTAACTTCCCTATAAGGAAAGGACTTTCGGGTACCAGTAGTTTCCTCCTGTGAAGCAAATAGCTTTCGGGGTGGGGGAGAACAGTACAGGTGGAAAGGGTTAAAAATTCCCAGTGTAGCACTCCTGATCCAAATATTCACTCACCCACCCACCCCCATGGCTGCTATTGACATTTTTTTTTAAATGCAGGAGGTCCAATAATGTATCTCTGACTCAGCATCACATCAGTTTGGGGCCTATTTGTGTGAACTGATACTGCTGAAAGCAGTTTCTTTGGCATGTTTCTGCGCTGTTTGATCTGCAAACCCTCATTCTCACAGTACTACTGCACTGATCAAACTGAGAACATGCATGCATGAACCAGCCCTGAGAACAGATTATGTTTATGAGTATTAGCTTGAGGCAAAGAGGTTTTCATGGCATCTTAGCATCAACGAATCCTAACACATCTCTGACGGAAAGCCGCTTGCTACTGCTCCAGGTGGCAATTCTGCAGTTCCACTTCTTGCAAGGAGCACTTAATTGATCTTGCTTTGAGGATATAAGGGCTGCTTGAGGTTGGGGTGCATGGGAGTATATTACACCATCCTAATATTTTGGACAGCCTTTGGCAATGTGTGCTGGCTGGGGCTGATGGAAGTTGTAGTCCAAAAGTGCTTGAGGGCACCAAATTTGAGAAGGCCGATTTAGGCTGTGTTGAAATTAAATGGAAATGGACTGCCTTCAAGTTGATCCTGACTTATGGTGACCCTATGAATAGGGTTTTTGTGATAAGCTGTATTCAGAGGGGGTTTACTGTTGCCTCTCTCTGAGGCTGAGAGGCAGTGACTGGCCCAAGGTCACCCAGTGAGCTTCATGGCTGTGTGGGGATTCAAACTCTGGTCTCCCAGGTTGTAGTCCAACACCTTAACCACCACACCACACTGGCTTTCTTAAGGTGTTTTAGGGATAGACAAATATGTGGATTTTGGTTCTCTAGGTTTCTCATTTTTCCGTCCTTAAATTCACTTCTTCACATTTCTACAGCAATTTGAGTTTTTATTCTTTTAAAATAATAATTTTAGTGCAGATTTCTCAAAATATGCACATTTTTATATGGAGCATTGACTAATATGCACATTTTTGCAAGAAATTTCTCCTAATATAATAGATTTTTGTACATTATTTTCACAAATTTTTATTTATTTGATTTGTTAGTTACAGAAGGTCGCTAAGCAACTTACAGCATTGTTAAAAACTCAAATAAATGTATCACATAATAAAACAAAAATGTAAAACAGTAACACAGTAACACAACTCCCATGCAGCCACACTAATAACAAAGAGTGTCCCAATCTATCAAAAGCCTGGGGAAAAATTAAGTCTTTATCTGGCACCAAAAAGATGTCAACAAAGGCACAAGGCACTCACTGGGAAGCACATTCCACAGACGGGGAGCCACAACTAAGACGGCCCTATCCCTTGTCACCACCTCTGAGCCTCCCTCAGAGAGGGGACCTGAAGAAGGGCCACAGAGGAATATCAAAAGTCCTGGTAGGTTCATATGGAGGGAGGCATTCCGGAAATTATTGGGGTCCTTAGCCATAAACAGCTTTATAAGTCTAAACCAGCACTTTGAATTGGGCTGGAAAGCATATAGGCAGCCATTGAGGTTGTAAAAGAATTGGTGTTATATGATCTGTTCACCTCAAACCTGTCAACAACGGGGCAGCCGCATTCTGCGCTATGTGAAGCTTCCGAACTGTTTTCAAAGGCACATAAAGTACATCACAATAATCCAATAACAATCCAATACATGTGTTTTTATGCACATTTGCCCTGCATATGCAAGAATCCTGACAATATTTGGGAACAGGCCATTTATTTATTTATTTGTCATGCCATAAGAATGTTCTCTGAGTAATGGACAAATGAAATGAAACCCAAGAAGCACAGTGCAACTCTACACATATCCACTGACAAAAAGAAAAAGCACAGGATCAATCTTATAAGGCTAAAACACACACCCAGCCAACCAAGACTAAAATTCTTTCAATGTTAAATTGCAAATATTACAACATTAAAACAATAACCCCCTAAAAAGACTGGGTGAAGAAAAATGGTTATGCTGGGCACTGAAAATATAGGAGTCTGGGGACATAGAAAGCTGCCTTATACTGCCTCAGACCATTGGTCCATCTAGCTCAATATTGTCTACACTGACTGGCAGCAGCTCTTCAGGATTTCAGGTAGGAGTCTTTTTCAGCTCTATCTGGAGGTGCCAGGGATTGTTTGCAAGGCAGATATTCTATCACTGAGCTACGATCCTTCCCTGTAGGCATCAGATGAACATCTCAGGGAAGAGCCTTCCATAACTGGGCGGCCCTGCCCCTCACTGTTTGAGGGGCACTTAAAGAAGGGTCTCTGTGGGGGATCTTGGGGATCTGATAGGCCGCTGTGAGAATAGAATGTTGGACTAGATGGGCCTTTGGCCTGATCCGGCAGGGCACTTTTTATGTTCTTATCTGATTGTGTGGGCAGTTACATAGGGGAAGAAGTGGTCCCAAGCTGTGCAGGATTTTTAAGTCAAAACTAGCACTTTGAGTTGGCTATTAGTGAAACCCTCTTCTGTCAGATACACTGGGCCTTGGCTCCAAGCCAGTAGATGATACCAGGGAAAACTGCTCCTGCAAAATGCACATCCTCAGTTTATATCCTCATTTGCCAGTCTCCTCAGTTTAAAAACATTTCCCCTTCAAAACAATTTGAGCTACTAGCAAAGAGTGAAGCCATTTGCAAGGATATGAAAATGCATACTACAGTCCTTTTTCTCCTCCTTTGGAAGCACCCCTCATTACAGCAGTGGGAATATATTCAGATTTGCTGACTAACAGTATTTTGACTGCCAGCACTAAAATATGCTTAGCAAAGGGGGGGGGGAAAGATTTTCATCACACCATCTGCTCCACCTGGAAGGGACCTCTGCTTCAAAAAGCAATTGCAGCATATTCACTACTGAACCCAGTAAGCTGGCTGGTTGTTGCTTTTTCTTTCTTTTTAAGTACACGTTGATCGGGTCGGCATTGGTTCCAAGTTGACAAAACTCCAGATAAATTGCCAGGCACACAACAACCAGAAAATTGTGAAATACAGCAACTATTTTCTACAGCTACCTACTGAATTCTGAGATATAAACTTATTCCTGGCGGCGGCTTTAGCTATGGGGAAAGACTGTGAGAAAAACAGCAAAGTCTGGGCAAGCAAGCCTTCTGCTTACTAGCGGTTGTAAGGGTAGTTGTGCACAGGACTGAACCAAGATACTTTGCTGCCTGAGGCAAAACAGCAAAGGCTGCTATCCACCCATCCCAAGACTGGCATAGTTATTTTGGCACCTGAAGCAGAAAATCCCACAAACACCTCTTTCGGGGAGTAAAAATACAAGAATGATGCATTTCAGTACTTTGCTGCACTTCCCCAAATCACCTGCCTCAGATAGCCACCACCTCATTCTGCCTAATGGTAGGACCATCCCTGGCTGCGCTACTACTCTAAGAAAAGCATCAGAGTAAACTGGCTCATTGAAAGAAAATGGGGTGGTATCCAGCTTACATGTTCCATCATTGCAAGGATTTCTGCTTGCAGAACAGAACTTTCCACTCTTCTCCTCCCCACTTGTGAAATAATAATAATAATAATAATAATAAATCCCGCCCTTCCTATCAGAAGATGCCCAAGGCAGCAAGCATACAAGAAAACACTAAAAACAAATCTGTTCTGGGTTTTCCCCCAGCCCTCCTGAGCAGATTTGAAGAGGGTGGGGGGAGGGGCATCAGGAGAAGATGGGGGGGAGTTTTGTTAAAGAAGCAGAAATCCTTGCACTGATAGAATGAGTTAGTTGGATACTGCCCTTGATTCTGCTGGTGTTGTTTTTGAAAGCTCCTGTCTGTTTCCAAATTTCCTTGAGCCCAGGCCATTCACCCATACAATACAAGGTGTTTACTCTCCACATTGCTGCCTTCCATCATTTCCAGCACCCTCTCACCCAGACCCTTGGGGGAAACTGCTGCACTTCCCCCCCTCATGACCTGATGCCAGAAAAAGGCAAATTAATCATTTTCTCCAGCAGGTTGGTCTGCAAGGAATAACTAGAGGTCGCATGGCAGAAGCCCGAGAACAAAACCTATTAAATCTTGTGTTTGATTTCTCAGCATAACTGTAAAAGACAAGAAGCATTCCTAGGCTTGAAAAACCCGCAGACTGATTCTGTGCTGGTTTTGTTGAAAGTAAATCTCACTGGTTCCAATGGGTCTTCCTTCCCAAGTAAGTATGACTGTGATTGCAATTTCTGTAATTTTCAAAGATCCAGAGTTATGACAACTGGTAATGGCACAACTACTGTTTAATATTCATTTAGCAGCACCAGTAGTGTGCTAGATGCTCAAAAGGAGGGGCATGGTCTCTTCCCAGAGGATTTGTAAAGCATATTAGATAGACGAGATAAGATTTGGGTGGCAGAAATCTAGGTTTACAAAAAGGCATTAGCCATGACTGCAAGTAAGGAAGAAATGAGGTGCAGCCTAATTTGCACTTCCCAAAATAATATGTGAACCAAAATGCACCTATACCTTGAAATTGGCACTTTTATTAATTTTGTGATGCAGTTCTCCAATTAATAAACTATGCAAAAATGTGAATATTAGGGGAAAGTGTGCATAAAAATTAGTGAACATTGCATACAAAATTGCTTGTAAAAATATTAGGGAAAATCACACACAGAAGTGTATATATTGGGAGAAATTTGCACTAAGATGCTGATGAATTTTCATGAGGACAAAAAAATAAAGACTGAAGAACTGAGCTAAAGAATGGAAAAAGGAGAAATCAAGAGCAATGGAAATGGACAGATTCGTCCATCCCTATTCATCCATCCCTAGCCAGCACGCTGTTCTTCTGTGCCAAGAGTGGCGTACTTGCCCTTGTCTGCAGAGGTAACCAAGATAAGAGTAAGACAACTGTCAGGGTTGCAATAACACTGAAATATTTTTCTATACTGATAGGTCCATTTTTTAAAAAAGAGTTTTTGTTATTTTTGTCAACACACAAAAAGGGGGAAAATATAACAACCAACAACAATTGTGCGGAGCAACACAGAGCACCAACTACAGACACACAATAGATCCGATAAATCAGTCGCACACTCAGTAACCAACATGGGTTAACTCACATTCAAATAGCCCCTCCAGAGCGTAGAATGATTGGCTGGGGTGGTGGTGCTATGGTGTTAGATGCTTGGATAAGGCTGTATCCCACACATTACTGAACCATGCCTCTTGAGAAGGTCCTTCAGGTGCTTGGCAATCACCAACTAGGCTGCATCTAATAGCATAAAAACCAGCTTCTTGTGCAGAATTGCTGGACTGGCATCACTGTGAAGCAATAATAAGGCTAATGATGGGTCAGGCAACAGATTTTGGTGGGTGATGGCTGAAATCCTGCCAGAACTCTTATCCAGAACCCTTTGACCACACTGATGGATCCATCTTGATGTCATTGTATTGATATTTATATAGTCTCATGCTGAGCAAAAATGGCTTCTCAAAAATTTTCATGCTTTTTGTGGGTTTCAAAATTGGGGCAGGGAGAAATTAGGCCAAACAATTTTTGAGTGTGTGTGTGTGAGAAATTATCTAACAGTCCCTCCCCCCCTCCCTGAAAATTCTCTTCTGGGAAATGATGAACAAAAATCCATATTTTGTTCATCATATTGGTGGATGACAGAAGCAATGCACTAGGAGAGCAGGAGTAGAAGGATGAGGGGCCAAACCCATTGGTTCTTTCAACAATATTTAAACAATGTTAAACAATGTTCAAACTTGATCCACAATTGCACCCATAATTCGTGGATGGCCAATTTGGTGGGAGGAAGATTTCACCATTATTCTCCAAGGGAGGACTAAATTCTCCAACAGTACAAGAGGAGCACTGAAAAGAAAAATTTCAAAAAAATATTTATTTATTTAGGGAAATCTTGACTCAGCCTTAACCTATACCAATAGGCTGCTGCTAGCAAGTGGCTGAAAAATTTTTACTCCTTGGAGATTCAACTGGAAAAGAATGCCACCTAAGGGTGGATTCCCAAAATACATGTATTGTCCTAGGCATACTACCCTCCACATGGTTGATTCACACAAGCCTATATATCACTCATTTGACAACAAAGACTCAGAGCTGCACACATGGGTTGCCTCTCTTGAAAGCTTTGAGGTGATACAGAAGCTTTTTCTGTAGTGTTTGATCTGTGAGGATTGTTTCGCATGTGCAAGTCCTACTCAGTCATTGTTATGAGAATTCATGGAACATAGGAAGCTGCCTTACACCAAGTCAGATTGTTGGTCCCATTAGCTCACTATTGTCTACATTGACTATCACCGGCTCTCCAGGGTTTCAGAGAGGAGTCTCTCCCAGCCCTACCTGGAGAAGCCAGGAATTGGACCTTTTGCATGCTACCCAAACGCTGTACCACTGAGCTACAACCCTTCTCTGCGAGTGTGAACTCATCTGTACAGGGGCAATTTCCAGAAACATTGAGAGATGACCCATTAGGAAAATATTCCACCAGAGCTTCTTTTTGGTTATGTAGTATCTCTACGGGCATTGTGGACATGATCCCTATTATAAGTATGTAGTATGGAATAACAATTGAGGGGGGGAAGGAAATAGCAGCAAATCCCAAAGATTCTGGCACATTACAGGAAGTAGCAGTGGGCAGGCCAGTGGAACTTACCTGACCTCCCATCACAGCTATCATTGCAGCTTACTGGGCAGGCGAAAGGTAGCGAGGTTGCCATGGTCCAAATGCACAACTGGAGCCAATTTGGCACTCCTACCAGTGCATTTGCACCGCATCAGCCTTGCTGCTGCCTCATCCCTCCCCCTCTCCCTCCAGTAAGCTGCAGCAATGCTGGAGACAGGAGATCAGCAAGTACTACAGCCCCATCCCACTGACTGCTGCTGCTTACAGGTACACACAAATCCATTCCAAATGAAGTCTTCCCTAAAAGTATCTTTTGAGAAATAGATTTTTGTGCCAAATGCTTCCAGCATCTACATTATTTTTCAGAGATTTGCTCTAAAGACTGTGCCAGCTCCTTGTCCTTAGCCAAATTTATTATTTACAGTCTCCTAAAATGCCAAACGCCTAAACTTTTCTGTCTGTTCTCTCACACATGCAGCTCTTCCTGCACTGGCAGCACTTCCAAAGCCAATTAAAAATGGCAATGCCATAAAAGTGGTTGTAAATTGTGCCTATAACTGCACAAGGTAAGGCAATGTTAGAAACAACAATGGAAGACTTTCAGAGTATGCCCTCAGATGACTGTGATTTACCAGATAAAAGTGTTCATGTACAATGTAATGACTTGTTCACTCATGCAGATGCAGTCCTTGCATTCTGCATCTATCCACTCATTTCACCACAGTAATGCTGGCTTTTCCTCTCAGATTTTGCACTGGAAATACAAAGATCAGATGTGTGAGTCACCCATACTTCATGTTTCTCCCATGGATCTTTCTACTATTTAAGGACACTCTGAAAAGGTACAGAACACAGTGGTTCTGGAATTAAATCACAATGCCATAAGTAGCAATTTATCTGCCTAGGGCAGACTCCTGTGCCTCCTTTATGTTGGAGTCATGTTTAACAATACATGCTTTGTAATAATGTTGCAATGGCAGCAGCATAGGCACAGCTACACAGACACTCAAATTTCCTATTGAAACCATTCTCATCTGCATACCAGCCATATTGCACAGAAATAATCAATGAAGGTTCCAGACGGTTTTTACATTTTTTGTTTGGTCAGAGAAAATTTGGAGAAATAAGAATCTAAAAACGCAGAAATGAGAACCTAAAAATGCAGGAAAATAATGCAGACTCTTAAAAAATTTAAAGTCACCTTACATTTAAGAGAGGAACAAAAACAAACAAATCCCACAACACCTTCTCACTGTTCTCTGTATGAATCAGCAGCTTCTAAGGATCATAGCTCAGTGGCAGAGCATCTGCTTTGCATACCTGGTTCAATCCTCATCATCTTCAGGTAGGGTTGGGAGAGACTCCTGCCTGAAATCCTGGAGAGCCACTGCCAGTCAGTATAGACAATACTGAGCTAGATAGACCATTGGTCTAAATACGTATAACACAACTCCCTATGTTCCCAGCTGACAATGAGTAGCTATTGGCAGGAGTGACGCTACAGTCCTAAACTCACTTATAAGCTGATGTGAAAACTAAAACGTGTTCCTCAGTCTAGAAATTCTGAAAGCTACTATTCTAGTAAACTGCCCCTCTAGGATGCAAAAGTGGTGAGGGGGTTTGAGAGTGTTGAAGAAGCTGAGAGCAATGCCATCAGGAGTCTAGACCAAGACGCTATACTCCTAGCAGGAGCAACCAAGACGGAATGGTCAAAGCTGAGATACCAGACTAAGAGGCATCCAAACTCAGAGGGAGGCAATGGTAAACCAACTCTGAATACCTCTTACCATGAAAACGCTATGAACAGAGTATCCAAAATGCAACACGAGATAATGCTGGAAGATGAGACCCCCAGGTCAGAAGGCACTCACTGGGGAAGAACAAAGGAGAAGTACAAGTAGCGCTGTGACTAATGACGCAGCTGGGTCAAAGCCTAAAGGAAGCCCAGAGGCTGATGCGCACAGATGTGAAAGGAGAGTCCGGAGTTGTACGACGCACACAATAGGCACACAAAAGTTAGAAATTGTCAAGCAAGAAATGGAATGTATCAACATTACAATACTTGGCGTGAGTGAATAAAAATGGACGGGAATGGGGAGGTATACAAGTGCAATAAATAAATAAATAAAATTTAGGATCATCAGTCAAGGAATGTGTTGCTTTTCCAGAAACCATTCCTTGGGGAATTCCCAGATAACGACTGTAATCTTCTTCCTGTGAACTCCTAAATGTTCTGTCTCTTCCTTTAAGATTATCGTAAGGGTTATGCAGACCATTTCCTAGTTTGAAAGGAGCTATCCTCTCCCCTCCAAAGGCTTAGAAATCAGAGCTTGGAAAAGTTACTTTTTTGAACTACAACTCCCATCAGCCCAATCCAGTGGCCATGCTGGCTGGGGCTGATGGGAGTTGTAGTTCAAAAAAGTAACTTTTCCAAGCTCTGTAATGCATAACATTTCCCAGTTTGAAAGGAGCTATTCTGTCTCCTCCTAAAGGTTTTAGATTATCATAAACATTTCCTTTGTTTGAAAGGAGCGCCTGTTCTTACCGGGTGACATTCCCCAAATTTCCATAAGAGTCAGGAAGTCTATACCTTCAGGCTTTCAAAATATGTACTCAGAGGTCACAGAGGGGCTGGCTACCAGGAATCTTTGCTGTTGCAGGCTTTCCAAACTCTGGTTCACTGAGGTGAATCAAAGATTTAAAATTCCCAATATTTGATTCCTCATTACACCATTCTCAGGCTCATTTTCTACACATGCCCTCTCTTCTGCTACTCCAGCGTCAAATTTGAGATGGACTACCCCACAAGTACTCCAGGTATTCTGTGATCCGCCTTAGGATCAAGAAATGGATCCACTGTACACTACACAGAGAAGTGGGAGGGAAAGAGAGTGTCACATTTGCAAGGTTTAGTCTTAAAAACACAGAAGCAGTGTCCAGACATGCAGTTTAAACAGGCTTAAAGGGAGGGAAGTCTTGTAGCCACTGCCCCCTCTAGGGTTGCCAGGTCAGAAGCATCCCAAAACCTGAGATTTGACGGGTGGGCCCTAGTGATGTCATGGGGTGGGCCCGAGTGATGCCATGGGGCGGGCTCGAGTGATGTCACGGGGCAGGCCCCAGTGATGTCACGGGGTGGGCCCTAGTGATGTCATTAAGCATAATACATTAAGCATCAATCACAGTTGCTTGGAGCATACAATTAAAAAAATATATCTGATTGGAAATTAAGATAGAAATCTTAGCTAAAAGGTGGAGCCTGGGTAGGGAACATTTAATATAGCCTACTTGCTTTCAGCAAGAAGGGTTAAGTGCCTTCAGGCCAGGGCAGGCACCAGAAGATCACTGTAGGGACAAAGGAGCTTAGTGTTGTGGAGATGTTAGATGGGAGCTTTGGGGAGTAAAGATGGAGGCTCCTGAAGGCTGCAATTCTAAACACACTTACTAAGGGATTAAGCCCCATAGAACTCAACAGGACTGACTTCTAAGTAGATATAGTTTGGATTGTGCTTTTGGTAAAGCTTGACTAGGGTTCTTCTGCAAAGGCATCCATATCCAAGCAGGGTTGGCAACCCCCTGCCTGGAATGCCCTACCCTTATCTTTTAACGTGGCTGCTCCAAACTTTTTTACAGATTTGACCCTTCACTTCAGAAAGAGGTCTGAGAAATGAGTAAGAGTAAGAAGTATCTTTTAAAATTGTTCTTTTCAATTCACTCTTGAATGCACATCATACCAAGGGCAGATCCACACCATTCATTTAAAGCACATTCAACACCCATTTGAAGCACATGAATCCCACCACAGAATCATGGGAACTGCAGTTTGTTAAGAGTGGTGAGAACTATAACTGTGAGGGGGAAATGACACTTCCCAGGATTCTTTAGGGGAAGTCATGAGCTTTAAATGTGAATTGGATGTGCTTTAAACGTATTGTGTGAATCCACTTAATAAATTTTGCCTGCATGTAAATTGTTTAAATTAATTTTTCAAAATGGAAATGAGCTATAAACTGTAGTGGGTGACCATGGGCTACTCACCATCTGTCAGCCTATCTGCTCCTCAGGATGAAAACAATGGAGAACCATGACTACCCCAAGGCATACTTAAAATGTAAAGGAAGTATTGTAGAACCATAGTGTGAAATCTGATACTTATAGGGACACGGTATGACAAAACTGGGCGGAAGTAATGAGTGGGGTACCACAGGGCTCGGTCCTGGGACCAGTGCTCTTCAACATTTTTATTAACGACTTGGATGAGGAGGTACAGAGCATGCTTATCAAATTTGCAGATGATACAAAATTGGGGGGCATAGCTAATACCATGGAAGACAGAAAGAAAACTCAAAAGGACCTTGATAGGCTGGAGCACTGGGCTGAAAACAACAGAATGAAATTCAACAGGGATAAATGCAAAGTTCTACACTTAGGAAAAAGAAACCAAATGCAGAATTATAAGATGGGGGATACTTGGGTCAGCGATACGACATTTGAGAAGGATCTCGGAATTGTCGTTGATCACAAGCTGAATATGAGCCAACAGTGTGATGTGGCTGCAAAAAAGGCAAATGCTATTTTAGGCTCCATTAACAGAAGTATAGTTTCCAAATCACATGAAGTATTAGTTCCCCTCTATTTAGCACTGGTTAGGCCTCATCTTGAGTACTGCATCCCGTTCTGGTCTCTGCACTTCAAGAAGGATGCAGACAAACTGGAACGGTTTCAGAGGAAGGCAACAAGGATGATCAGGGGACTGGAAACAAAGCCCTATGAGGAGAGACTGAAAGAACTGGGCATGTTTAGCCTGGAGAAGAGAAGACTGAGGGGAGATATGATAGCACTGTTCAAGTACTTGAAAGGTTGCCACACAGAGGATGGTCGGGATTTCTCCTTGATTGTCCCAGAGTGCAGGACACGGAATAATGGGCTCAAGTTGCAAGAAGCCAGATTTCGACTGGACATCAGGAAAAACTTCCTAACTGTTAGAGCCATACGACAATGGAACCAATTACTAGATAGTGGGCTCTCCAACACTGGAGGCATTCAAGAGTCAGCTGGACAGCTATCTGTCGGGAATGCTTTGATTTGGATTCCTGCATTGAGCAGGGGGTTGGACTTGATGGCTTTATAGGCCCCTTCCAACTCTACTATTCTATGATTCTATGAAAATATTTATATAAGCATGACTATCAAATATGTTTATTATTTATACAACCTGTAAAGATATTTATAGTGCAATGTTTACTCAGAAGCAAGTCCCAATGTATTCAATGGGGCTTACTCAACCAGGGAAAACTGTACCCTGAAGTGATAAGGAACTTGTTCTTTTAGCAAGTCTTTTAAGTTGAGACCTTATCCCAGTCTGTGTTGGAATTGCTTTTTAATTTGTTTTTAAACCTTTTCCTTAAAAAAACATTTTTAAAGCTTTTAAAAATGTTTTTAAAGATGTTTTGTTTTAATATATTTTAAAGTCTGTTTTTATGAATTTTAAAGTGTTTTTAGTGCTTTTGTTTGCTGCCCTGGGCTCCTACTGGGAGGAAGGGCGGGATATAAATCAAATAATAAATAAAAATAAATAAATAAACTTCATTCACTCAACCCAAAATTTGGAATCATGCCACTTTAAGCTGTTTTCCAACTGTTCATACTTTTTATGGTTATTGGTTTTTAAATTGATTTATTTCTTATTGTGAGCTGCCTTGGTTTCCAATCACCAACCCTACACACACACACATATATGCAGGTGTAAAAATACATCCCATATAATTAGGGTTGCCAGGTTCTTGGCCTGAGACTGATCCTGTATCTTTAGGAGAAGAGAAAGTCAGCCAAGTGCAGGTGTTCTTGCAACTCTGTGATGGGAAAAACTACAAGGTGGAATTCTCCCTTCTCCCTGCACAACTTTTAAAGATACAGAAGACCTTTTGGTTGCCAGGCCTGGCCTCCAAGAGGTGTTCTGTATCTTTAAAAGTTGTGGAAGGGGAAGGAAGAATTTTTTTTTGTTGGGCTATTAACTGCAGTCTGTGGATTCCTGAGCAGGACAAAGAACATCCTCTTTGGCTGTGTTGACTTGTCGTTTCCAGGGCAAGAGCTTGTCTGCCCTAAAACTTTCCTCTTGTATTAAATCACCTCCAACAAATCCCTTTGTCCTTTTATTTCATTGCAACTCGTAAAATCTCTACTATATTGTTATGTGGACCCCAACCCCTGAGCAGTGAAAGACAGGAGTGTCACCACATACCTTGAGTTTGGTTTCCTTGGAATGAAAATCACAGGAGATTGTGGTGTCTTTGTGATATACGGTTTTATTTACACATATATACTGGCTGAGCATAAAATGGAAGAACTCACAGGATTAACACCTGAAGAAATACTGATCTCCCATTAGATTTATAACACACCCACACCCAAAAAAGCCATAGTTTTGGAGTCAGCACAGAGAACAAGTAAGGCTATAGGTTGTATGCAACTAAGTCCTACTAAGAGTAAACCCAGTTAGCCATGCCTATTAACTTCAATGGATCTGCTCTGAGTAGGACTACCATTGAATCCTACCCTCTTTATCTCTTCCCAGCTCAGTTCAAGATTATCCTGGCCTCAGGTCTATTGCTCTCTTGCACTGACTGATGACATCATCTCCAGCCTTGGAAGAGGGAAAGGCCTGCTCCCTTTAGCATACCTTTTGGAAGTACCTCCAGCTAGCAGTTTCTGTGGCAACCAATCATTTGTACTCTTCAGTCATGTAAAGAGATACTTAACAGACTTAGCAATTAACTTAACAAAGAGGCTGGTCTGATCATTTTAGCACTCCCTTTTCCAATGGAATTCCATCTTATGGCTATAAAATGGTAGGCTTGGAGGATCCCCCCAAAGTTGACATCTAGACTAACCTCCCAATCCTACAACAACATCTTTCAGATTTCAGATCAATAGGAGATGAGGCAGCCTAGTCTTTTCCCACCCATTCCTACACTGCTCCTGTTATCTACTTTCTCCCCACCTGCTGCATGGCACACCTGGAATCCTGCTCATTTCAAAAGGCAGCAGTAATGATAGCTTTGGGTGGTGGAGGAGGCAATGCCTGCCTTATCTCCCACTGAAATGAAAAGGTACAGTACAGCAGACCTCCAGGTTGCAGCCTGGAATCCCTGCAAGCAACTCTTGCTTCTGAATTTGCATGTCCAGAAAGACACTAGGAAGTGGATGCAATGCTCACTGGTAATGTTCAGCCCTTCTTCCTGCATGCCAAATGAAAATTCCTCCTGATTATGAAGAAAATTCCTCCTGATTATGAAAAACTCAAGCCAGAACTCCACTTCAGCAAAGATGTTTATGTATAATCACATGTGAGAATTATGTGGCCTACATTTTTTTTTAAATCATCTTATAAAGGTAGTTTTGTGGTAATGTTATATATTTGAGAGTGGCTCCCATGCAGCGCACATCAGTATCTCACCATGGGGCTTAGAGATGATGAGCAGGAAGCAACTAAAGAGGAAGATCAAGTGACTCATTTTGCAAACACTGAGAAACTTATCAATAATGGAAGTGCTCCTTGGGTAACAATCTCTGTGTGCTTAGTAATGGCTGCTCAAGGTAAAGATGGTGCCTGAAATGGCCTTCAAATTCCTTCCTAGCTTCCTAATTGGACCCAGCTCATCCTTATAAGTTACAGTTTAATGGCACACAAGGACTTTCTATTTCCCTATTTGTTTGTCTTGGTACCTTTTAATACCATTCATCTGGCTTCTCTAGAACATTATTTCCTTCTAGATATACTTAGAAGCTATCTCAAGGTGAGTGATGCTGTTATTTCCTAAGGGTTTCCTTATGTCTCTCTGTCTTATAGAAATGCTCAATCATTTATCAGAGTCATCCTCCATGCACACTAGCTCAGTGACAGCACGACGTCCCTTGCTGCAGGGCGGCTATGACACCATGTCAACAGACTTCTCTGGAGGGCAAAAGAAGCTTTTTGGAAATGTAGGCCTTGGCGTCCAATTAGCTGTTCACTTTGAGGTCTAAAAATGTATATGATTAAAAAAAGGAGTCCGTGCAACATAAACAGCACATTGCTAACTAAACTTTAAAAAGTGCTCTGGACATTTTATGTCTTAGCAGTCTATTTCTTGCCTTTGCTCTGGACATTAGATTAGATTAGATTTAATATTAATACCCAGTTTTTCTGTCACAATAATATTCAAAGTGGCTTACCATGTAAAATAAAAATACAATATACAACAATATAAAAATAGAATACAATATAGAATATAAAGTACAATATAAAATACTAAAGTTACATATTAAATATAATTATTATTATAATTATATTCCAGCTGCTGTTCCTCTTGCTATCCGCAGAGGCTATTGGACTCCAACCCAGGTCCCCCACAACATCCCAAAATGCTATCCAGCCCCACTAATCCACCCAAAGGCAGCCATCTTCCAAGGAGCTAGCACCATATGTCTGTGGTCTCCCTCAGTTTGCTCCAGACATTGCCTGCCCATCAGTCCCTGTCTCCTGTCCTCCATCTCGCAATCCAGCTGCTCACCCTCAACAGAAAGTTGCAAAACAACTTTCCTTTTGCCCTTTGACTCATGCCAAAGGCTTGCACCCTTACCAGGCACAAGCCTTAAATACAGTGCACGGGGAGGCAGGAGAGAGAGAGAGAGAAGTGGTCAGCCAGGAGCTCCAGGCAAATCTCCTTCCACCAAACACACACAGCCTCACCTTTCCCAGATCATGCTATATCCCTAAGATGCTCTTGTCCTTGTTCTGATGTTTGCATCCCAAGGCTGCTGAGCTCTCATTATTACTATATTATTAAAACAAGCTGCCAATCTTTAAATGGAGGCTGTCATTGTCTGTCATGTCACAACTCCTCCCCCCAAAAAATGTCAATGGGGGAGGTCAGGTCTGGGGGCAGGTCAACCGTTTGCTCCACCCAGCCTACAAGTTGGGCAACTCCCATTGTCCGTGACCATTGGCCATGCTGATTGCGGCTGATAAGAGTTGGAGTTCCACAAAATCTGGAAGGCCATGGGTGTCTTGTCCAACAGGAACAGAACGGGGGGGAGGGAGTTAATGTTCAGTCTCTTCCCTTAGGTGCTGGATGTTCCTGCTGCTCTTGCATAAGACCTTTGTGCTCAGCTGGGAGTGAAACACATGTTTTGATCTACTCCTGCATGCACATGCACAGTTTGTTCCCAACACTCATTGTCAGCATATTATTATAGCCCACATAAAACTTTCAGACCACCCGCTGTCAGTTTCAGGTCTGCTATTTGGAATCTTTGCTCAGAACTTCAGGAAATCCTTGCTATTTTTTTTAAAGAAACATTTTATAAGAATTTTTGTTCCCATAGCTCCTTTGCTGGGTTCCCCCCACCCACATCTAACTCTTGCAAATTCTTGTGAAATCAAATAAAATGCTGTTGCTGCCGAACCAAGGCTTCAAAATGACATTAGTGTCTCTATGAAAATTTTAAGAATCATTTAAAGCCAATACAGTTCCACTGGCACCCTGGAGACTAGGCTTTAACAACATTAAAGAAATATAAATGTCATAAAAGTCAAATAAAATCTTAATCTAAATACAGTGCTGATTACACATCTTCTGATTATCTCTACTTAATGACTGCAAGTTTATTTCTTGCTCTTGCTTTGAATGCCTGTTAAATGTTAAAATTGACCATGTTCCCCTGTGAGCCTCTTGTTAATAGGATAATATAATTGGAAGTGTTCTTGGCCAATTCCTAGCATTCATTAAATATACTTTACTTTCCTAGAAGGCAAAGATTCTGCATCAAAACATTAAATTTTTTTGAAGAGGAATATGAGTTAGTCACGAAGAGGCTGCTTAAACAACCCTAATGCATTCTGCTACATTTGTGGCGAATACACTCTGCAAAAACAAAGAAAAAACATCACTGACTTTGTAAAACAAGCATATCTTGCTTATTTTGGAGTGAAGCCTGGAGATCAAGATAAGTCTTGGGCTCCCCATAAGGTTTGCAAAACCTGTGTGGAGTGCCTACAACAGTGGAACAATGAAGAAAGGAAACGTTTAAACTTTGGTGTGCCTATGGTGTGGAGAGAGCCGCAAAACCATCACGATGATTGTTATTTTTGTGTTGTGAATGTGAAAGGCTTCAATCGCTACAAGAAACATAAGTGGGAGTATCCTGATTTGGACTCAGCAAGGCAACCTGTGCCACACAGCGAAGGCGTTCCTATACCAGTGTTTACCTCACTGCCTGACCTTCCATTGTCAGATGTTGAAGAAATGCTGGATGTGGAGTGTAGCACAGGCGGTAGCCCTGGAAGTGGATATGAAGAAAGCTTTTCAACACCTGAGCAGTTCTCCCAAAAAGAACTCAATGATCTGATACGAGACCTCAGTCTGTCAAAGCAAGCATCTGAACTTTTAGCATCCAGGCTAATGGAAAAGAACTGTCTACAGCCGGAAGCTAACATAACAGCTTATCGGACAAGAGGGGAGGGACTTCTTGCATACTTCAGCCAAGATGAAGAACTTGTATACTGCAATAACATTCTTGGACTTCTTCTCCAAATGGGACTACCGGAATATCAACCAGAAGATTGGCGGCTGTTTATAGACAGCTCCACCAGAAGCTTGAAATGTGTTTTATTGCACAATGTTAACCGCTACGCATCTCTTCCAATTGCTCACTCAACAAAACTTAAAGAAGAATATGAAAATATCAAAGTGGTCTTGCAGAAGCTCTGCTATCATGAGCACCAGTGGGCTATTTGTGTTGATCTAAAGATGGTGAACTTCTTGCTTGGGCAGCAAAGTGGATACACAAAGTACCCTTGTTTCATCTGCTTGTGGGATAGTAGGGCAAAGCGAGATCATTGGAAAAAAGTGACAAGGGAACTTCAAGGGAACTTGAAGGGAACTTCAAAAGCCTTCAAGGGAACACATGACTGTAGGTGCAGCGAACATCATTAACAAGCCATTGGTTGTCAGAGAAAAAATCATTTTCCCACCACTCCATATCAAGCTTGGACTAATGAAGCAATTTGTTAAGGCCTTGGACAAAGATGGTGATTGCTTCAAATATATTTGTAGATCGTTCCTTGGACTGACTATGGAAAAACTAAAAGCAGGAATCTTTGATGGTCCTAAAATTCGTAAACTCATCAATGATTTGAATTTCACTAAATTTATGAATGATGTTGAAGCTTCTGCCTGGTGCAGTTATGTCTCAGTTGTCAAGAACTTCTTGGGTAACCACAAAGCAGACAATTATGAAGAATTGGTGCAAAACATGCTCGCTAACTTTAAACATTTGGGTACTAATATGAGCATAAAGGTACACTATCTCCATAGCCACTTAGACAGATTTCTGGATAATCTTGGTGATTTTAGTGAGGAACAAGGGGAGAGGTTCCATCAGGATATAAAGGTGATGGAGGAAAGGTATCAAGGCAGATGGGACAGACACATGATGGCAGACTACTGCTGGAGCCTCCAGCGTGCTTGTCCTGATGCCCCACATAAAAGAAAATCGTACACACAGTGTTTTTCTATGCATTAATTGTGATGATTTGAATCAGCTGACTTTGTTTTAATGTTATTGTACTGAGTACAATGCCATTAGGTATTTCATGTGTTTACTTTTGTATGTTTTGAGACAGTTTCCATGTCATTTATGAGTAGGCTGTGCCTGACCATTAAATTTTTTGAATTTGTTATGTTTTTCAATGGGGGCATCCATTATCTCAAAAATTAGAGCCAATCTAGCAAAACCGATACCATATTCGGAATCAGTGACACAAAGTTACCCTAAAATCGATCAAACATCATTGGCAATAAAATTACTGTTAACCTAAAGTTAAAGTCATGACAAATTGATTCGGGCTTCCTGATCTTTAGCAACTTGAATGACTGCTTACAACCTAGCTATGTTGGTTTCCTAGAAAGAAATGTTACCATGGTGACAAATAACCAGCTCATTCTTAGCTACAAATATATGTGTGTTTTCAGCTTAACATTAACTGGGACTCCACAGCCTCTGGTCAGCAGCAAGTTTTGGAAGGGTGGACATCCAAGCCTCCATGTAAATCAAAATGGACTTTTAGCAAGCCTTGTTGCCTTGTCACAGGCACTGTATCCTTCACACACAGCCCTTGTGCCTGTGTTGGAAACTGGGGTGGGGCAGATGCTACTGCTTAGAGCAGATGAGAAACAGGTTGGCCTTCAGAGGTTGTTGGATGACACACACACACACACACACACGCACGCACGCATGCACACACACACACACACACACACAC
This sequence comes from Rhineura floridana, assembly GCF_030035675.1. Classification (NCBI taxonomy): domain Eukaryota; kingdom Metazoa; phylum Chordata; class Lepidosauria; order Squamata; family Rhineuridae; genus Rhineura; species Rhineura floridana. Next base: position 135,271,743 of record NC_084483.1, on the reverse strand, counting down.
ACACCATGCCAGACAGCATGGCTAATGGCCAGGGATGATGGGAGTTGTAGTCCCTCTCCATTTAGTTTTGTTATCTATGTTTGTTTTAATTGTGTTTCATTGATAATTATCATATGTATGCTTGTTTTTTAACAGTTTTGTGGATTTTAGCAGTGTTTATTAATAATTTAATTGTATACAGAGCTTAGAGAGTTCTGTGATTAAGTGGTCTATAAATCTTTTCAAATAAATATATTTTAATTTTATATGTAATTTTTATAATGTATTTTGATAATATCTAATATAATTAATTATCCAGGTTGCCAGGTCACAAGACTGAGCTGAAAGAATTTGGAACAGGTGTGTCTCTTTTTGCTACCGCGCTCCCCCCCCCTCGGAATGCTGCTTTCTTGGGACTTAAGTTGGTATAAATTCTGCTGGCTAAGTCTTCGCTACACAGCATATAGGTTAGGTTGAGGGACTTATGCATGTGGATCCTGGCTGAGCCAGGATGAAGTCGTTATGTTGCCATAGCCACAGCTGAGCCATGGCTCAGCTGGGATAGCCCAAGATCGGTCTATTCCAAATTTGCTCATTCTGGTGGATCTTGGCTTTGGGCTGCACTGTAACTTGATTGAAATTTTATGAAGGTCACTTGTATTGACAGTCCTGATTATATCCTTACTGTTTTACAATAAAACTGACTCTGCTATTAATGAAAATAAAAACATAAAGCAAAGGATTTGTGTTAGCTGTTGAAATCAAATCTCTGACTACATATTGATGCTGGTCATATCTAGCGATGGGGTCAGAATCAAGCAGAGCCCTTAGAATAATAGAGGCAGCTCATGGATTTGTAGAGGAACAGATTGTATCTGGATGATCAGAGAGGGATTGAGGCCATCCTGCCATGTGGATGATGTAGTCCAGCCTTCTTCAAGCTGGTGCCTTCCAGAAGTTTGGAGTTTTATTTATTTATTGAATTTGTATCCTGCTCTTCCTTCCAAAGGACTACAACTTCACTCTTCCCTGACTATTGACCAAAATGGCTGGGGTTGAAGGGAGTTGTAGTCCAAAACATTGGGAGCACACCAGTTTGGGAATGGCTGATGAAGTCAGTCACCGAGCAAGAAGAGAAAGTATATAGCACTCAGAAAGATACAGATGTGAGGCTTCAGAAAAGAGGTTGGAATGCAAAGTGTGAGCGCTGGTTTGGAATCATTTGGAAACTCAAATCAAGATGTAGCACAGATTCCCTGTAGTCAATGATGCCTGCCCTCATTTTATCCTGACAATAACCCTGTGAGGTAGGTTAAACTGAGAGAGTGCAACTGGACCAAAGTCATCCAGTAAGATTCATGCTGAACAGGAATTTGAACTAGGGTATTTCTCATCCTCCTAGTCCAACACTTTAACCATTATACCACAGTGGCTTTAAAGGGGAGAGGGACAAGTCATGGTTGCAGGTGTGGGATGGGGGTGCATTTAAGAAGAATGAACTTTATGATTATCCTGCCGACCTCCGAAAGCTTGTGTCTCACTGAGGATATAAAGCTGCCATACAGAGAGAGTAAGAACACTATCTGCATCCAGTGGCACTGGTGTCTGAGCAGAGAGAGGTGCAGCAATCTGAGATCCTTGTAGCTAGACTTGCCAGGGATTGAATTTCAACATACCAAGCTCTACCACTGAGCTTTGGCCCCCACTATAAGATATGTTCAAATATTAACAGGCTATGATTGGCATATTTTTGCAGATGAGGTCATGATTTGGCAATGAATATTTCTAAGTATTTCAGAGTATCCTTTAATCTGAGGATACACCACTGAGATTCTGTAAATGATTTTAGTGTTCTTGGGAAACATTTCTAATATTTTCTTCACTGTCCCTATTACAGTTACACACCAGAACCAAAACAGCCTCAGAATAAATAAATGAGTGTGCCCTAAATCCCTGCCCACAATTAATGCTTTTCTTCTCAGCTAAAAATTGGCTGTCAGTGATTAATCAACTAAAGCACTAGCAAATCATTTTGCCAATTAAAGCTTGCAACCTTAGTTAAGGGCCCTAGAGAGGTACTTCAACTTTTGTTCATTGTCTTCCTCTAGAGAAGAGAATGCAATCAGGAAACAGGTATAAATAAAATAAAATAAATTCAGACTTGTTTTAATGAAGCAGCTGCTGTCAGCAGGAATAATACAGAGAAGCAAGCCAAGGCTTGAAGGATCTGTCCAGCAACAGAAGTGAAGCAGTTTTGCTTGTTTACAGTCAGATTAGTTCTGCTTCTGTAATTTCCCTTTCCTTTTCCAAAATGAGAAAATTGCATGACTCTCAACAAGACAATAATCAACTGCCAATCATCGTGATTGGTTTGCTTTCTAGTGGGCTGCTAACACCTAGAGTTGGCAGCCCTGCATTTTAGAAGGACTGGTCTAGTCTACTTGCACATGCTGGAGAATGAAAAGGACATGGTGGAGGGCACTGCCAGTGAGGATTCAAATTTGAATGTTCCTCATCATTAAGCATTCCCTGCAAATAGACATTCCAGGATCTCTGTAGGGAGCCAGCCTAGGGGTATGATGTACCCAAAGCTGAGGTCATATTCCCGAATATACTTTACAAAGGGGTTTGTCATGAACTGCTGCCAGTTCTCACGAGGACTCAACTCCCAAACCCAGGGCAATTGATCCTGGCCAGGCACAACCCGTGCCTCCCTTACCAGGGCTGAGTAAACCAACAAGAACCCTGTAAGGTAGGTAGACTGCCACCACTCCTTAATCCTAGTCACCCGCTCTGGGCCAAGGGAAAACCCAAAGTGCCAGAAATAGACCTGCCAAGGATTCCAGAAGACAAGAGCCAAAGGTGCACTCCTTGTCTTGGAGCTTTCAGGCAAAATAACCAAATATACGGTAATCTGTGGCTAATTGGTCAAGGTGCTGGATTCAGAGCCAATTTCCTCCTGCAATAAACACACACTGGTAAATAAAGGATAGCTTTATTCAATAAAATATAAGTGCAATAAGTATAGCAGCAAAATAGTGCCTTAAACCAAACTCCCCCAAGGACTAGATAAAATACAGAGTTACAGTCACAGATAAAAAAAAAATAAAGCTGTCTAGTCTAATCTATACTCACACAATATAGGTAAACCAGCAGAGTAACTTCATGGTTCCACATCTCCCCAGAGATATATGGCCTGGATAGCAGATGGAATATGGAGCCCAAACATCAGGTAGCACCAAAGAACATCGGGGAACAAAGACCTAAACTCTTGGTCCTATTCTTATGGAAGAATGCCGAGCAACAGCCAGGAATTAATTAGCCAATCAGGGGGCTTTCTGATGATGAAATCTTCTGGAGCTTTTGCACCTACTGGTCACGCACTCACCAACCTTCCCAGGCTGATTGGCCTTAAAGGCCCAATCTCGGCTGATAAGCAGGTGTTTTTGCTTACTGCTTAATTAACTGAATTCAGCTATGAGAACTGTCTGTCTCATGGCCTCTCAGAGACCCCATTTCAGGTGAGATGTTTCCCCCCACAATTCCTTGCCACAGAACCATTTTAGAAACCAGGTGTTGTTGACAGGGTTGTCATCAGCACTGTCCTGAAGGAAGTAGTAGATGAAGGCCAAGAAGCCAGCCAGCAACACAAAGAAGAAAAGCTGAGGCCACAGGGGCAGGTAACAGGGGCTCCCGCATCACTACCTGTGGCCCTTTCTGCTGCTTGGGCCTAGCACTCAGGATGGATGGCATAGCCCCAGAGAGGACAAGCCAGGTGATTTCTGCTGGAAGATGCTTTGGTAGGAACTGCTGTGCCTCTTGGATGGGACATCATTCTGTAGGGATATGGCTCTGCAATTGGTTAGTGGGCATTCAGGGCCCCTGGACATGCACCACTGCTTAATGATGACCCACAACAACAGTAGGAGGATGTTGATGTGGAATCCTCAGGAGAATTGGTATCCCAGTCTTCTGTTGTATATGTGGCGTGTCCTTCATAAGAACATAAGAACATAAGAAGAGCCTGCTGGATCAGGCCAGTGGCCCATCTAGTCCAGCATCCTGTTCTCACAGTGGCCAACCAGGTGCCTGGGGGAAGCCCGCAAGCAGGACCCGAGTGCAAGAACACTCTCCCCTCCTGAGGCTTCCGGCAACTGGTTTTCAGAAGCATGCTGCCTCTGACTAGGGTGGCAGAGCACAGCCATCATGGCTAGTAGCCATTGATAGCCCTGTCCTCCATGAATTTGTCTAATTTTCTTTAAAGCCATCCAAGCTGGTGGCCATTACTGCATCTTGTGGGAGCAAATTCCATAGTTTAACTATGCGCTGAGTAAAGAAGTACTTCCTTTTGTCTGTCCTGAATCTTCCAACATTCAGCTTCTTTGAATGTCCACGAGTTCTCTTCATGGAGAGCCAAACTGTAATTTTGATTCAGGTAGGGGCTGGTGGGACTGGATCTTCACTTCTATACTGAGAATAGTAAGCTTCAGTTCTTGGAGAGTCATAGTTTTCTCTTAAGTAAGTTCTTGTGGAACTGAGAGCTTCTTGCCCATAGCTGAGGTTCTCTCTGCTATGTGAATTCACAAAATCCAACACGGTCACATTTGACGTCAAAAGAGGAAACTTCACAAAAATGAGGGGATTGGTAAAAAGAAAGCTGACAAACAAAGTCCAGAGGGTCACATCACTCGAAAATGCTTGGAAGTTGTTTAAAAACACTATATTAGAAGCTCAACTGGAGTGCATACCGCAGATCAGAAAAGGTACCGCCAGGGCCAAGAAGATGCCAGCATGGTTAACGAGAAAAGTCAAGGAAACTCTTAGAGGCAAAAAGTCTTCCTTTAGAAAATGGAAGTCTTGTCCAAATGAAGAAAATAAAAAAGAACACAAACTCTGGCAAAAGAAATGCAAGAAGACAATAAGGGATGCTAAAAAAGAATTTGAGGAGCACATTGCTAAGAACATAAAAACCAACAACACAAAATTCTATAAATACATTTAAAGCAGGAGGCCATCTAGGGAGGCAATTGGATCCTTGGATGATAAGGGAGTCAAAGTAGTACTAAAGAACAATAAGGAGACTGCAGAGAAGCTAAATGAATTATTTGCATCTGTCTTCACAGTGGAAGATACGGGGCAGATCCCTGATCCTGAACTAACATTTGCAGGAAGGGATTCTGAGGAACTGAGACAAATAGTGGTAACGAGAGAGGAAGTTCTAAGCTTAATGGACAATATAAAAACTGACAAATCACCAGGCCCATATGGCATCCACTCGAGAGTTCTCAAAGAACTCAAAGGTGAAATTGCTGATCTGCTAACTAAAATATGTAACTTGTCCCTCGGGTCCTCCTCCGTGCCTGAGGACTGGAAAGTGGCAAACGTAACGCCAATCTTCAAAAAGGGATCCAGAGGGGATCCCGGAAATTACAGGCCAGTTAGCTTAACTTCTGTCCCTGGAAAACTGGTAGAAAGTATGATTAAAGCTAGATTAACTAAGCACATAGAAGAACAAGCCTTGCTGAAGCAGAGCCAGCATGGCTTCTGCAAGGGAAAGTCCTGTCTCAGTAACCTATTAGAATTCTTTGAGAGTGTCAACAAGCATATAGATAGAGGTGATCCAGTGGACATAGTGTACTTAGACTTTCAAAAAGTGTTTGACAAGGTACCTCACCAAAGACTTCTGAGGAAGCTTAGCAGTCATGGCATAAGAGGAGAGGTCCTCTTGTGGATAAGGAATTGGTTAAGAAGCAGAAAGCAGAGAGTAGGAATAAATGGACAGTTCTCCCAATGGAGGGCTGTAGAAAGTGGAGTCCCTCAGGGATCGGTATTGGGACCTGTACTTTTCAACTTGTTCATTAATGACCTAGAATTAGGAGTGAACAGTGAAGTGGCCAAGTTTGCTGACGATACTAAATTGTTCAGGGTTGTTAAAACAAAAAGGGATTGTGAAGAGCTCCAAAAAGACCTCTCCAAACTGAGTGAATGGGTGGAAAAATGGCAAATGCAATTCAATATAAACAAGTGTAAAATTATGCATATTGGAGCAAAAAAATCTTAATTTCACATATACGCTCATGGGGTCTGAACTGGCGGTAACCGACCAGGAGAGAGACCTCAGGGTTGTAGTGGACAGCATGATGAAAATGTCGACCCAGTGTGCGGCAGCTGTGAAAAAGGCAAATTCCATGCTAGGGATAATTAGGAAAGGTATTGAAAATAAAACAGCCGATATCATAATGCTGTTGTATAAATCTATGGTGCGGCTGCATTTGGAATACTGTATACAGTTCTGGTCACCTCATCTCAAAAAGGATATTATAGAGTTGGAAAAGGTTCAGAAGAGGCCAACCAGAATGATCAAGGGGATGGAGCGACTCCCTTATGAGGAAAGGTTGCAGCATTTGGGGCTTTTTAGTTTAGAGAAAAGGCGGGTCAGAGGAGACATGATAGAAGTGTATAAAATTATGCATGGCATTGAGAAAGTGGATAGAGAAAAGTTCTTCTCCCTCTCTCATAATACTAGAACTCGTGGACATTCAAAGAAGCTGAATGTTGGAAGATTCAGGACAGACAAAAGGAAGTACTTCTTTACTCAGCGCATAGTCAAACTATGGAATTTGCTCCCACAAGATGCAGTAATGACCACCAGCTTGGATGGCTTTAAAAGAAGATTAGACAAATTCATGGAGGACAGGGCTATCAATGGCTACTAACCATGATAGCTGTGCTCTGCCACCCTAGTCAGAGGCAGTGTGCTCCTGAAAACCAGTTGCCGGAAGCCTCAGGAGGGGAGAGTGTTCTTGCACTCGGGTCCTGCTTGCGGGCTTCCCCCAGGCACCTGGTTGGCCACTGTGAGAACAGGATGCTGGACTAGATGGGCCACTGTATAGGACAGAGCACACAGGTGAAGGGCACTGTGTCCACTAAGTCTCATACTCACAGACTTTCTTCTCATAAAGTTTTGGGTTGATCGAACAATAGGCCCATGTGGGATACTGTATTTCTTCAAACAGGCAATAAGTTCTTTATCTGTCAAACCTTTATATTCCTCCATGGTGCTACTGTTCTGCTGGTTGCAAATAGGAAATGAGCGCAACACTGCATAAGGAACAGAAGTCAGACTATTTGTCCATCTAGCCAAGTGTTACCTACTCTGAGTGGCAGCAGTTCTCTATAGTCTCAAGCAGGCATCTTTCACATCATTCACTACTTGATAATTTTTTAACTTAAGATGCCAGGAATCAAATCTGGGATGTTCTCCAGGCAATGCAGAAATGATGGGATCAGATTAGGTAGAATAATAGGGCTGTTTGGGTATCCTAGAGAACCAGATAATATCCAGATTATCAGAGAGAGGAAGCAGGACCATCATAAAGTGAGGATGATGTATTCCAGCCTTTCCCAAGCTTGGTGTTCTGCAGATGTTTCGGATTACAACTCCCATCTTCCCTGACCATTGGCCATACTGGCTGGGGCAGATGGGAACTGTAGTCCAAAACATCCAGAGGGCGTATCTGGACTAGTGATACCACTGAGCTATGATTTCTCTCCTTTGCTGTCCCAGCCCTTTGCACAAACCAGATGTGCTGGTTTTTCTGAACTTAGGGAATTTTTAACACCCCATTTGCAGTCTGAAATGGTCAAATATATTCTACTATGTTAGCACTTTACCACCTCTCATTCAGTTACATTAATAGGCCAGCCTATTGCATGCAGAAGGTCCCAAGTTCAATCACAGCATTGTCAGGTAGGGCTGTGAGTGTCCCCTACCTGAAACTCCATAGAGCCATTGCTAGTCAGCATAGACAATACTGAGCTGGATGCACCAATGATTTGATTCAGTATAAGGCAGCTTCCTTTGTTCCTATGTTCCAGCCCTCCCCCCTCCAAATTAAACCTTACAATGGGCATTTGCTGACAGAAGATGGTGCAATCTAGTGTTTGGATTGGCCAAAAAGGAGTCAGGTTTGAACAATTAATAAGGACAATTTCAAACATGGACTTTTTACCACGTTAGCACTATTTTTATTGCTTATTGAGATTTTATTGGTTTTAATAAAGATATAGACCAGGGAACAGATTTTCTAGAAAGGTGGCCATGTTAGTCCAGAGTGGTAGCAAAACCAATAGAAAATATTGTGACACTTTAAAGACTTAACAAATTTATTATGGTAAACCTTTGTGGACTAGCATCCGTTGTATGGATACATGGACCTGTTTATGATATGAAGGTCTTCTTTGTGATGAGTTTGATGGCACCTCGAGACAAATTTGTAATAAGCTTTTATTACAGAATTAGATAGTATAGTTTACTTATTTATATACCAGTATTTGTAGGTGACAACCTACTTCAGATGCTTTTGTAGATTTTGTCAGATGCATGGAATGTTATCCTGAGTTGACAGGCATGTATATATACGGGCAGGACTTTTTAGTGTGATGGAACTCACCACTGGTACAGAGTACCGACACTTTTGTGCTATCCATGGAAACTATTTTGTGCTGGCAATCACAACACTTTGATCAAGGCATGAGTACTGGCACCTAATTTTTTTTTTTTAAAGCCAAAAAAAAAAAAGCACTGCACATGGGTAAACAGAGGAACCCTGTAATTGTTTTACATACATCTAATCACAGTCCATATTACTTGCTTTTATATCCATCTAACCTCATTAACATTTTTTTCCTCTCCGCCTCCATGTGTATGCAGATTTGCTAACACTGGATAACATTTCATGCACCTGTTGAAGTGGACTGTAGTCAACAAAAGTGTAGGCCATAAAAAAAGTGTGAGTCTTTAAGAGAGCAATAGAAATAGCCCAATAACCAACCCTCCCTACTGCTACCACTTCCAAAGAAGGAAAAAAGGCAGGGAGACAATATGCTAGTAGAGCAAATAATCAGAAATAGTAAGAAACAAAAGACCAGGGATAGAAGAAAAAGAAGAAAAGGGGGAATGGACTATAGCAGAGCAAGAAAGGGATAGTGTAGCTGCAGAGGAACCTGGGTGACACATGAAGTCACTGCTGAAAGAGACACCTAGCAATATCTCAATCCAAAGGTTCCACAGATCACTAACCCAGAGGTCCACCAAGGAGCAGTGGGAAACAGGGGACATCCAGGATTACAAGACAATCCTTTGCCCCCTCTGCCAGAGCTGATAGGCAGTGGAAACCATCCAGATTCTTCACCCAATGCAGAATTAGCAATATCACCACATTCAGTGACACCATCATAGAGGACTCCATACTGATGTTCACCTTACCATACATTCTACATGAATCTGCTCCTCTTTAAAAGACCCTCTTTACCACTTGGTACAGATTACCAAAGTCCCCTAGAGTGGGCTCCATGGGGAGTGGATGCTGCACATATATCCTCTTCTCTCCCTTTCCCACTGAGGAGACGATTGGTGATATTGAGAGCATATAACTGGAGCTGCAGGCACAAACGTTGGATATGGGCTATTGTGGTTAGTTGGCACTGATGTGGCATTAAATCAGGGGTAGCCAGTAAGTTGCCCTCCAGATGCTGTTGGACTACAACTCCCATAATCCTTGAACACTGGCCCTGGTGGATGGGGTCGATGCGAATTATAATCCAACAACCTGGGGGGGGGGCGTCATATTGGCTAGCCCTGTGTGAAATACTAGCAGCAAAATGTTTGGAGATGTTGCCTCAGCATCCTGAAACAGCACACACATCAGCTGGCTCATTCATTCTCCTCCTAACTCTGCTTCACCCCCCTCAAGCCCATTGTGATCTGAATAGGGGCAAATGGGAAACCAGAGAAGAATGCCTGAAATTCCAATAAGTGATTGCAAGAAGCAAAGCATGAGCTCTGAACAGGTTAGTCTCCTTTGCCTCTCTTGGGGGAGTTCTCTTTGTCCTCTTAGCTTGCACCCCTCCTGTTCATGGATGAGTTTTGTCCCTTAACCTTAATCCATGAGATTTACCTCCCAAGTGTTTGCTATTTGCCATGTTTTTGGTATTTATCATAAGTTTACTCTTGCTGAAACAATTAGTTAGGTATTTTTCCAATTGGTTGCAATTTAGGTTGTGTCTTTAAAATGGCAAACTGTCAAATAAAAGGGCCCTGGAAAGAAGCAGAACGATGGAGTTCTTGTTTTCCTATGTTAAAATTACCCTTAACTACTACATATTGTTCACCAAAAGCAATTTTCTTAGACAGAAGTGCTCATTTACTTCGCCTTAGTTGAAACAGCAGGTATTACCAAGGCCAGTACTGGAAGAACTCTGACCACCATGAAAAGCAACTAATGAGGAACTATCACAAAGATCACGCTATGTTAGACAGTTTTGCACAGAAAATGTGGTCTGAATATAAGATTCACTAATGGGCAACCCCCCCCTGCAGTTTCAGAAAGTACCTATAGCCAACAGATGTTTCCATCAACCTTTAAAAAGCAGAGATCCAGTGTGGCGTTCCTGGGAGACCAGGTTTCAAATCCCCACACAACCATGAAGCTCACTGGGTGACCTTCGGCCATTCACTGCCTCTCAGCCTCAGAGGAAGGCAATGGTAAACCACTTTTGAATACCGCTTACCATGAAAACCCTATTCATAGGGTCGCCATGAGTCGGAATCGACTTGAAGGCAGTCCATTTCCATTTTTTAAAAAAGCAGGAAAATCGGGCAGCTATAGTGAATGCACTAGGGGAGCAGGAGACTCTACCTCCACTCTGAGATATTGTATTGCCCTACAAATTTGTAAAAATGCAAATACAATTCAGGTTGGTCTTTCACAGTCCAAACCACTTCCTGTGTAGCTTGGAAAAATTTGGTAAAATGTGCCTCTGAGTATATGGTGAGTGGTGGCAACACCTGCAATCAGCCCAAACAACAGAAAAAAGGTGTGTGCTGTGCTGATCTTGTTTTAGCAGGGAGGAAGCATTAGAACAGTTGATGTACTTCAGATATTCACTTTAAATATGTTTGCAATTTTAGTGAAGTTGCCTAAATTGTTTTCTTTTGCTTCTGTTTCTATGAATATGTGAAGTACAGCAACACTATGCAAAATTTACACTAAAAATCTCCAAAAACAATTGTGGAGTATAATGGTATTGACTATTCTGCAGAATAATATCCAGTGGACATGAGGAGTGTCTTAGTTTGCACAAGATAAAACAATGGAAGGTGAAATATATTTCAGCAAATTTCTAGGTGTGCTCTAGTGTTTTTAATTGACCATGCCCACCTTTCCTTAAGTGAAGTGGTTTAAGCATAACAGGCTGAATACATTCATCTTGGGTAGGCCAAGTTTGTTTTTTTCCAACAGCTAGATTAATTGCTTAAGTAGCAACATATTGTAATTTGTCTGATTTTTACATCAAAGCTATAGTTTCAGATTCAGCTGTCAATGCAACAAAATAGAAATAGAACCTAACATCCAGTTTGAAACACAAAATGCTGTCTTCATCATCATATGACATTGACCAATAAAAAGGCTTTGAAAATAATAAAAAACACATTTTACAACATACTCCTAGGATGAATAATGAGTGAAATTCCTAGGTTAGATTCTCTGTAGAAATAGTAGTAACACAAGAAAGAAGCAAATTAAGAACACCAATAAACACACAAAAATGTAATTCTCCATCTTTGGAGATGGCAGGTGTTGCCACCACTCACCATATGCTCGGAGGCACATGTTACCAAATTCTTCCAAGCTACAGAGGAAGTGGATTGGACTGTGAAAGACCGACCCAAATTTGTAGGGCAGTGCAATACCTCGGAGAGGAGTTCAGGTCTCCTGCTCCCCTGGTGCATTCACTATAGCTGCCCAATTTCCCTGCTTTTTAAAGTTTGATAGAAATATCTGTTGGCTATAGGTACATTCTTAAACCACAGGGTTTTTTGCGTATTAGTGAATTACTCTGCTTTTTAATCTGGGAGGTAAGAAACAGGATCCTATGCAAGTGGACTGAGAATGCATTTCTGCTTGAGCTGAGCTGGGAGATGTTGTCTTGATGACTTCAACATTCATGATGAGGCTACCTTAGGACTTCATGGCAACTTTGGGGCTGCCTCAGTAATAATAATAGTAGTAGTAGTAGTAGTTTATTTATTTATTTATTAGATTTATATCCCGCCCTTCCCCCCGTAGAAGCCCAGGCGGCAAGTAGGAACCCAGGACAGCACTTTATATATTTATATCCCACTCTTCCTCCTGAAGGAGTCTAGGCAGCAAACATAAACAATTTAAAAAGAAAAAGAAAAACATATTAAAAACAGTTTAAAACATTCAAATACACAATGATAATTAAAACGATTATAAAACACGACAATATTCAGGTGGCCAGGGACAGTCCCCTTCAGCCATCAAATGCTTGAGTAAACAGGAATGTTTTCAAATTCCTCCTGAAAGTTAATAGTGATGAAGACAGAGCGATGGAGCCAGATGCACCTCACTGAGGAGGGCATTCCACAAACTGAGAGCCACCATTGAAAAGGCCCTCTCACAGGTCAGTACCAACTGGGAAGCACTCGGTGGTGGCACCACCAAGGGTTTGCCCTGCTGATCGTAGGATCCAAGTTGGTTGATACTGAGGAAGATGCTTTGAGATACTTGCAGGTCATACTCTCAATACGATAAATCAGTACAGAACAAACTGGGAGTGATCTGTTGGTGCGGTGGGGTTTAGATTATTACCCCATTGTTCTGTATCAGTCACTCCCTGGTGAAGTTTGAATTGCTAGTGGCAGTTTTCCCTCTCAGGGGTAAGGAGCACAAGACCACCCTCAGAAGTTTGTGGAATCTGAGGGATTCCTAAATGCGCTGGGGGATTTTCTAGCTAGCATACCAGTTCAACCTAATCTCATTATGGAAAGGTGAAGAAACCCATTGTCACAATAGATCCTGAGTGCCCTCTTGTCGGGACGCAGGGTTGGGGTCCTGGGGATTTAGATCAATGGGATTCACAAGAACTGGAGAGAAGGAAGGGGGCCACTTCGCCCGAGTGGAGCGAAGACGAAGCAGAGGAAATTCCAGAGATAGAGTTACCTAGCAACGGGGACCTTGAGGGTTTTACAGTTGCAAAATCTCCCCTGGAGGTTCCCACGCCTCCTCTGCTCCGAAGCTCAGAACAGACGGGGGAAGAGGGAGGGCTGCTCCAGACAGAGAAGCCTGAAGGAAGTTCAAAGCCTGCCCCCTCCCTTTCCCCCATACCAGAGTCGGAGACTTCAGAAGAGGAGGGGCACATGCTTCCCCCGTCGCCGCGTACTCGAAGACAGTTGAAGAGACAAGAAAGGGGGGGGAGAAGGAGGGTGGCAACTGAGGATCCGGTAAGGAGGAGCGAAAGGCTCTGCGCCCGTTTGCCCCCTTCTTAAGAGACAGGCGGGAAAGCAGTTCCTTGCTCTGTCAACTTTCTTCCACGTCGCAGGATCTATAACTCTGTGTTGCTTCATGAGAAGGCGCAGTCTATGTTTGGATATTACCTTAATAAAAACTGAATTGCTTTCAACCACAAGCCTGGTTCCTGAGTCCCATCCTGGGCCTGACACCTCTCCAACAGTGTGGACTCCCAATGGCTCCCTGGTTCTTTGGGGAGCCATGGGCAATGAAGCAGACCAGACAATGGCTGGAGCACAGATAGCAGAAGTCCCATAAGTGAAGTTGACTGAACACAAGTAACAGCACATCATCTTGCCTACCATGAGACAATAGTAGAGGCAAAGAAAGCTTACTTCACTACCACCAATGCATCCTCAAACTACCATCCAGCATAGTTTTTCAGGGTGGTTAATAAGTGGGTTAAATCCAACTCACAGATAGGAATATGAGAATCCTTAGAAGCCTGCTGTGATAAACTTCCAAGCACTTCCTGGGCAAAGTTCTGATTCACTTGGAAGTTGCCATCGTAGTTGGCGCAGGTCTTTGGGAAGTCTCCAGCGCACCACCTTGTCTGGCACTGGGGGATCCAATTTAGTTGTTGCAACTGGAGGATGTGGTCAAGATGCTTGAAGGGGGTTGGCCAGCTACTTGTTCTTGATACTTGCCCTTTCTGGCTAAAAAAAGCTAGCCAGAGGAGACTGGCTGAGTGGATACATGGGGTGGAGATCATTTTAATATTAAAACACTAACCTGTTAACTCCCAATTTTTAGAAAAAGGTGAGAACAGTTTAAATGCATCAAATAAAATGTTGAGTTCAGTAGCTTAAAATCAGTGGAAGTTAGACAGGGTTATCTGTTTTCCTTCAATGCTTCTCACCTCCTCTTGAATTAATTCAAATAGAAGATAACTGATGATTATTAATGGTATTTTGGTGGTGGGTGTCAGCTCAACAGGAGGTGCATGGCTTATAAGGGTCCAACATGAATATAGTACCAAATATGATGTTGAATAAATTTTCCCAAAATAAGAGAGATTAAAGGGACCAGTTTCTTCTATGACTAAAACAGAATCAAATAATAAAGTATACTTTCTAGCTTCCAGTTTAAACAGGAGTGAAGCTTCAAAGTTCTGATGGGATTTTAAAGTATGGCAAAGTTTAACATTCAAAATTTAGATTCTTAACAAGGATGACATAATTCATCCAAAATTCCCAAAAGTATAGAATTTATCTAATATAATCACAAGTGTGTGATAAATTAAATCAAACAAGATAGTCCACCCCTGCCCTCTGGTGGTATGAACAGATGACCTATTTTTATGGAAACCTAGAGTCCTCCAATTTCTCCTGGGGTATACTGCTGGCATATACTGCTCTGTAAATAAATATTAACATTACCACATGATTTAATTATTCTTAGTATTTCACTGGACCATTCAGGTTTTAGTAAAACTAAAATGGGCATATTATTTGGATAAAAAAATAGTCCATCTATGTTTGCCAGAGACACAGGGAGGGAAATGGGCTAATTCGTAGATGTAGAGATCCAGTGCCTGCAAGGGAAGAGGACCATCACCGCCCAGGGAGGGAGAGCCATCTGCCTGCTTTGCTGCTGCTGCTGCTTGGCCAATATCTCTGCTCTCTCCTTCTTGGGCTCCTGCTCTGCACTTGGGCACCTTGCAGGACCAGGCCCCAGGTACTCAGCCAGCTGTGCCTGATACTGTTCCACCTGTCCCTTCTCTGGAGGGGATATATAAGCCGGCTGGCTGAGGGGGCTTGGGAGATCCAGTGCCTGCAAGGGAAGAGGACCATCACCGCCCAGGGAGGGAGAGCCATCTGCCTGCTTTGCTGCTTGGCCAACATCTCTGCTCTCTCCTTCTTGGGCTCCTGCTCTGCACTTGGGCACCTTGCAGGACCAGGCCCCAGGTACTCAGCCAGCTGTGCCTGATACTGTTCCACCTGTCCCTTCTCTGGAGGGGATATATAAGCCGGCTGGCTGAGGGGGCTTGGGAGATCCAGTGCCTGCAAGGGAAGAGGACCATCACCGCCCAGGGAGGGAGAGCCATCTGCCTGCTTTGCTGCTGTTGCTGCTTGGCCAACATCTCTGCTCTCTCCTTCTTGGGCTCCTGCTCTGCACGTGGCACCTCGCAGGACCAGGCTCCAGGTGGTGCTTTTCCCGGGAAGAACGGTTTGAGAGCTGCGTTGGTGCGCATGGAGCACGGGACTGTGGTTGTTGTGTAGACCTGAATGGAATGAGTGGATGTTTGTATGACTGTATGTTGTGAGTGTGTGTGTATTTTTATTTTATTTTATTTTTATTTTATTTTATTATGTGCCTGGGCGGGAGGATAGGGTATTGGGAGGGGGGACCAGAGGGGGCCCCTGTTAGCGTAGTGACGGGTAATGGGAGGTATGGCGTTGTGAGGAGGACATGCCGGTTGAGGAGAACTCGGCACAGACAATTGGTGGCTGTACCATGTTCCGGTCCTCCCCACATCCACAGGATTGCTGGTAGTTCTATCAGCCGACTCTCGGATCTCCAGTTGCTGCTTCTTAATGCCAGATCGGTAAATAATAAAGC
The DNA here is from genome assembly GCF_030035675.1 of Rhineura floridana. Taxonomy (NCBI): domain Eukaryota; kingdom Metazoa; phylum Chordata; class Lepidosauria; order Squamata; family Rhineuridae; genus Rhineura; species Rhineura floridana. Next base: position 135,255,826 of record NC_084483.1, on the reverse strand, counting down.
TTCCCTCATCCATGATTTAATTGTGGATGAGGCGGCCGATCTGGTGTTTATTACTGAGACATGGGTGAGCGATCTGGGAGGCATTAATCTCTCCCAGCTGTGCCCACCTGGGTACTCGGTTCAGCATCTGGGTAGATCCGAGGGTCGGGGAGGGGGAATCGCTGTGGTCTATAGAAGTTCCATCCCTCTCATTAGGCACCCTATCCAGGTAGCTAATGGTCTGGAGTGTCTCCATATTACGTTGGGCCAGCGAGACAGACTGGGAATACTGTTGGTGTACCGTCCACCCTGCTGCCCAACAGCCTCCCTAACTGAGCTGACAGAGGTGGTCTCGGGTTTGGTGTTGCGATCCCCCAAATGTATGGTATTGGGGGATCTCAACATTCATGCCGAGACCGCTTTGTCTGGGGCGGCTCAGGACTTCATGGCCTCCATGACAGCCATGGGGCTGTCTCAATTTGTTACTGGCCCTACGCATATTTCGGGGCACACTCTAGACTTAATTTTTGCTACTGGAGCAGGGGATGGTGATCTGGGAGTGAGGGATTTTACATCTATTCCTCTGTCATGGACAGATCATCGCCTATTGAGGTGTAGGCTCACAATGTTTTCTCCCCTCTGCAAGGGTGGAGGACCTACTAAGATGGTCCGCCCCCGGAGACTAATGAATCCTGAAGGTTTTCAGAAGGCTCTGGGGAGTTTTCCGGCTGATAAAACTGACGCTCCTGTCGAAACCCTGGTCAATCTGTGGAATACGGAAATGACCCGGGCAGTTGACACGATCGCCCCGGTGCGCCCTCTCCTCTGCAGAGCTCAATTGGCTCCGTGGTTTACCCCGGAGCTAAGAGTGATGAAGCAAGAAAGGAGACGGCTTGAGTGCAAATGGAGACGAACTCCCGACGGCTGTGGTCTTGCACTTGTGAAGATCTCTACCAAGCTCTATGTGAAGGCGGTGAGGGCAGCGAAGAAGCAGTACTTTGCTGCCTCCATTCAGTCATCTTCTAACCGCCCAGCGGAACTTTATAAGGTTGTTCGGGGACTTTTACACTCTGGTCCTCAGAACGCAATAATACCATCAATAGCCCGCTGTAATGAGTTTGCGAGACACTTCCAAGATAAGATCGCAAACATCCGCCGGGACCTTGACTCCAATATTGTAGCAGTTGAGCCTAATGAGGTGTCCGGAGCACAGTCCTGTCCTGTTTTATTGGATGAATTTCAGTTGGTTCAGCTCGAGGACGTGGACAAGGTGCTTGGACAGGTGCGGGCGACCACTTCTGCTCTGGATCCTTGCCCCTCATGGCTAATAAAAGCTAGCAGGAACGGAACAGCCGGATGGGCCAAGGAGGTGATCAATGCCTCTTTACGAGAGGGAGTGGTACCACCCTGCCTGAAACAGGCGGTGGTGAGACCGCTCCTAAAGAAAACCTCCTTGGACCCTGAAAATCTTGACAACTATAGACCGGTAGCAAATGTTCCGTTCCTGGGCAAGGTTTTAGAGCGTGTGGTCGCTCACCAGCTCCAGGCTCTCTTGGATGAAACTGATTATCTGGATCCATGTCAATCGGGCTTTCGGCCGGGGTTTGGTACAGAAACAGCCTTGGTCGCCCTGTATGATGACCTCTGTCGGGAGAAAGACAGAGGGAGTGTAACTCTGTTGGTTCTCCTTGATCTCTCAGCGGCTTTTGATACCATCGACCATGGTATCCTTCTGGGATGTCTTGCGGACTTAGGAGTTGGAGGCACTGCTTGGCGGTGGCTGTGCTCCTACCTCAAGAATCATCTCCAGAAGCTGGTGCTTGGGGAGCATTACTCGAGTCCCTGGATACTCCAATATGGGGTCCCACAGGGTTCAGTTCTGTCCCCCATGCTCTTTAATATCTATATGAAGCCGCTGGGCGAGGTCATTAGATTTGGAGTGCGTTTCCAGCAATATGCTGATGATACGCAGCTCTACTTCTCCTTTTCATCTTCTTCAGGTGAGGCTGTTAATGTACTAAACCACTGCCTGGCCGCGATAATGGACTGGATGAGAGCTAATAAACTGAGACTCAATCCTGACAAGACTGAGATGCTGTTGGTGGGGGGGGCTCTCTGCCCAGATGGTTGATGTCCGACCTGCCCTAGATGGGGTTACACTCCCCCTAAAGGAGCAGGTCCGTAGTTTGGGGGTCTTATTAGATCCGCTCCTGTCACTGGAGGCTCAAGTAGCCTCGGTGGCACGGAATGCGTTCTACCAGCTTCGGCTGGTAGCCCAACTACGACCCTATCTGGATAGGGAGAACCTTGCCACAGTTATCCATGCTCTGGTAACCTCTAGATTGGACTACTGTAATGCACTCTACGTAGGGTTACCTCTGAAGACGGTTCGGAAACTTCAGCTGGTGCAGAATGCTGCGGCCAGAGTTCTTACTGGGACAAAAAAAATTGATCATATAACACCTGTCCTGGCCCAGCTGCACTGGCTACCAATATGTTTCCGGGCCAGATTCAAAGTGCTGGTTCTTACCTATAAAGCCCTTAACGGCATCGGACCGCAATACCTGGCGGAACGCCTCTCCCGCTATGTACCTACCCGGTCGCTGCGCTCGACGTCGAAGGCCCTTCTCCGTGTCCCAACGCATAGGGAGGCACGGAGAACGATAACTAGAGCTAGGGCCTTCTCAGTGGTGGCCCCCGAACTATGGAACGCCCTCCCTGATGAGATACGCCTGGCGCCTTCTTTGTTATCTTTTCGGCGCCAGGTAAAGACCTACCTCTTCGCCCAGGCATTTTAAAAATTTAAAAATTTGAATTTAAAATTGAAAATTTTTAATTATGTTTTATTGTGTTTTTGTATTTTAACCTGTTTTATCATGCTGTACACCGCCCTGGGAGCTTATTGCTATAGGGCGGTCTAAAAATGTAATAAAATAAATAAAATAAAATAAATAATACTTCTGTTACTTGGTTTCTAGCACCTGGAGGCCAAACTGGATGTGATGTCACAAAATAAATTATAAGATATCCTTGACTTAAAAAAAAATTAAAAGCAGCATGGGGAGGGTGGTCGTATTAAATCTGCTGCACTGGGAAGAGGAGCTTTAACCATCTCACAGAACTAAAACCATGCTTCTAAAGTTGCTACTTTAAAACACCAAACAGAAGGAGGGGGAATAGAATTCAGTAGGCAGGCCAGATCCTCCATCCCCACTGGGCACTTTGACACATGGGCAGGGCCACTGACCTCTCATTTGACATCACCATGACATCAGCTGCCCCAACTTCAAGAATCAGGATTCTTTCCTTTCCTTTGCAGCCCAGCTTGAACTTTAAGGAAGATCCAGGCTGAAAGTGGGGTTTGTAGTCAGCACTACATTTTTCAGTACTGACTGCAAGCCCCAATTCCAGCACAGATTGGCTGCTCCACAGGTGCAAAAAATGTTACAGCAAATTCTACATACTTAAACACAAAACATTTTTAACAGGGTACAATGTAAGCTAAAGTGAATGGTGCCGCAGCTTCTGTTTTTCTGGGTGTGTCATGCATTTACTTCATCATGCGTTTTAGTACCGGCTCAACTGGCATTTCATAGCAAATCAGGATCTTGGCGTGTGATGAAACAGGCCCATGACTTCTTCATGCACTCAGAAGATAGGAAACTCAAAACAGCATCTTGCCACACAGGTGCTGAGCAGAAATCTATACATCAGTTAGCCTTTTTGTAGTTGTTTGGACTTCATACTAGTTGCCAGAAAAGGAGGGGTTTTTTTGGGGTTGTCTTTAAAAAGCTTTATACCTTAAAAGTCCATTTCAGAGACTGGGTCTGTCCTTGGACCCATTCTAGATCTACACATGAGTGGCCTCTGCCACTTGGTCTTCACAATGCCTTTTCTTGGCTCTGCCAAATATCCCACTCAGGTACCAGAACTTTTCATGTTATGATTTGGGAAACCTACAGCTAAACTGTGGCCACAGTAATCAAGTCCACATCAGCAGGAAATGCATTGGGAGTGGGGGAAAGAGTGTCTTGAGTTTGCCGTTTTAGATTGTGACCATGAGGGGAGGAGCTGTTGATTTTTCTCTCAGGGTTTCTATGAGACTTTTTTGAGCTGCAGCAGGCTAACAATGCTTTGAATGAATGAATGACTTATAAATGATCGGGATTTCTGGTTCTGTTCCTATTCGTACATGTTGTACATGTACCCAGTGATTTGAGATAACTGCTGAAGTAGAGGGAATATCCTTAAACTTGGCATAGAAACTGTTACTGCTGTAATCAGTTTTGCCAAGGAAGTGGCTGGTGATGGCCCAATAGCCCAAGTCCCATTTCCCAACATGGTCAGCTTCCAAGTCCCATTACTATTGACAATACTCCCCCTTTGCCTCAGGAGCTAGCAAATGGGAGCCAGATGGAATCATTTAGGATAGCTGGATTTGGTCCAGGGGGCCCTAACTGGTACATTAATTTTCCACTTCTCTAGAAAAACTGATTAACATAAAGCAACAGAGAGAGAGATATTTAATGTTTTGTAAACATTTTAGATGCTAGATTGCACTGCAAGCATTCTACACTATGCAAGCTATTTATTTCATTTATGAATGGCTTCCCATGAGGCATGCCGAAATGACTTGGGACTGTCCCACAGTGGGGCTTACTTCCAGCTAAGTATTATTTTAAGCAATATAGCATTTCGTAAGTATAAAAGTCCAATTTCTGATTTGCCACAAAGCAAATGTAGGCTTTAATCTATGGTGCCACTGATCAATACTAGAACCAGTTTCCAAATCATTGACTTTCCTAGTTTTCTCACAGATAATCTCTCCATCTCCTTTTAAATATGTGGTAGAGGACACAGCATAGAGGACTACTCCAGAATGGCAACCTGCACTGAATTTTTTCTTAAATCTTTCTTTGCAAATAAGACAAAAGTGGTTGGCAGTGCAAAGTGCAATAGCAGAAGTTGTGACAGACCTATTACTACCACATAGTGAACATGGATGGATGCTGGAGGTGATTATGCCCAGAGCATCATATTTTCCTTCTCACTCACTGTGCTTGCCACAGTTTGTAAAGTTGCCAAATTTCAGTATGCCTAGGGAAGACAAAGATTAATCTTCATTTCATCTTTAACACTGTTGAAGAATAATCAACAGCACAAAAGGCAACCAGGCAAGCCTCATCAGTTTTTCCTTTTACTTGCAAGATTATAAATGATTTTAATGTCAATATGAAAACATACATTCATGCTTGTATTAAGTTCAAAGCATGGCTAATGGTCAGGTATAATGGAAACTGGAGTTCAGCAACATCTGGAGTGCCACAAGTTCCCCACCCTTGACCTAGATTCTACTCAAAAGTTTGATCTCTTTCACGAACAATTTATTCTCTTACAAATAGCTAAAATGGAGGCAATGTGGTGCATGGCTAGAGAGCAGGTGTATGGCTACTAGCTAAGAAAGAGATGGAGAACCTGTGCCCCTCCAGTTGTCAATTGGCCATGCTGGCTAGGGTTGTTGGAAGCTGGAATTCAACAATATCTGGAGGACCACACATTCCCCATCCCTGACTAGGAGATATTTGTAAGCCACTCTGGCAGCATACAAAATTCACGTTTACAGATGAATGCATTGCAAATAATTCACACAGTTCCCAAGATCCTTAAGGGTTTAAAGGGTTAAAACCAACAAAATGGAATACTGTGAAACCCTGTAGACAAAAGACAGTAATCACCCAACACCACCATATGGAACAATCTCTCCAAGACTGAACTGAGATGCCTAAATTGTGCTTCCCAAACCCATCCCTGCAAGGTGGCCCAGAAAGTTGCTATAGTTGATAATATTGAATGCCACTGAGAAGTCCAGAAGAATGAACATGGTCACACTTCTGTTCTGACGGATGTGCCTATAGAATATGTTTGGCAAGTATATGTACTATTGTTAAGAATGAAGGGGGAATTCATTCAGAACACTTTTTGCAGCAGACTCACCTGATCTGATGCATCCAAACTTGCAACTTCCAGTCAGATTATGCACTTTTCTAGATTTTGCCATGCCAAAAATATGTATTTTACATTTAAAACGTGTACAAAATGCACATTTTGCAGCTAATGCATCATGAAGCATTGAAAATGCATGTTTTATGTAAAAGTAAAAAATGTGTGCAATTTAAATGTGGACTTTTTGTGCTTGCTTTCAAAAAATTGGCACAGAACAGAACAGACCTGAGCACCAGCAAAATTGAAATGGGATAAAATTAGGCAACTCAATCCATCCCTGATGATTGATGCAATTTTACTGGAAATATTTGCCTTTTATATTAACAAGGACTTGCTTACAGTACAAATATAGGAGACAGTTTGATAGAAAAATATAAAGCACAGTGCATTAGGATTTCAAATTTTCCAATAAAGGAAATATTTTTATTGTAGACAATTAACATTATTCTCTCCTCCTTGCTTTTTGGAATGTATGTTTATTTCATGCAAAACTCTTTCTCTTCCTTACATTTACTTGAAATAATTGCTCTCCATTATAATCATCGACATTTAGCATAAATTCTAGACAGGTATTTGGACAGGCAGATACACATTTTTTGGGTAATACTGTTTTATCAAGACGACAGAATCCACTGTACAATCCAGCCAAGTTAAGTACATTTAAGATTTAATGGCTTGCACAGATGTTTTGTATGAGTGGGGGGAAAACTCCTGCAGCTCCTCCAAATTTCCTGTCCTGCTCCAGTCTCCCAAGACCGACCCTGGGAGTTGCTTTGGAGGCACAGGCTTTTTGTGAAAGTTTTATGGGGGTGGGGAGAAACTAGGAGCGGAGCAGAGTTGCATGAGCAGAGTTCTGCACAGTCTTCTTTGGATCCAGCCCAATGATTTTAAACGAGCGGGTTAAGCATGTGCTCAGCTTCCCCTCATTGAAATAAATGGGACTTCAAAATAAATAGGACTTCAATGTGCTTCATTTAACTTTAATTGTGAAGACGAAATTTTGAAATGGATTCAACAAATATTTAAAAGTCATTTGAATATGAAACCTGAGATAGTCATGGTGAAGGCAGAGGCAATCTCCACAGGATGAGATTATTGCATAATTCAAACTAGCCTGTCGTTCCAGAAAAAGAACTACACATAGTGGCTCCAAATCTTAAAACATCAAATATACCTATCAGCTACGTGCAAGACTTACCCAGACTTTCTTATACATCTGTGTTCCCCTTTTAATATACAGAACTAAATCATTTCAGTTTTAAAGTGATAAAGCAGAAAACATCGATTGAACTCTGCACCAGGAGTAGGGAACTCCCAGCCCTCGCCCTGCAGGTCATATTGGACAAGCCATGCCCATCTGCCAATCAACTGATATAATATATGATAAAAAGGTGGCTGGGCTGGACCAAAAGGGGCTTGGCTTCTGAATGGTCACCGGTCAGTTGACTGTTGCCACTTTGGAAGGCCTACATGCAGTGCCGCAGGGAGGTAGGGGAGATAACAATCTGGCCTGCTGACCAGATCCAGTTCCCCACCCCTGCTCTACCTGATTTAAAGGGGCACAATTTAAAAAGTACTGCGCAGCACCTGAGGTTTTCAGAAGAAGCAACTGACAGGACTATACAAAGTTTTGAAGAGAAACAGAAATGAATAAAAAATTAAAATAACTTAATGACATTCTAATATACAGAGACCACACAAATTACAGCTAGCCGACAACGTGCCTTAAAAGTTTTGAGCAGATATAATACTTTATGTCAAAAGAAACATTTGTAATTTCCTCTTTTTAGCTTTTTCCTCCAAGGAGATTGTTCATGACTCTGAACAAATTAAAACGGAAAAACTTTTATATGTCACCATCAGCAAAATGCAATGTACTATTGCAATTCATGTCCATTAGAATGAACAAGACTTTTGTTATGGAACCGTAACTGAATGTGGAATGCCATCTATGGCTTTGAAACAAGAGGACTGCAGTTCCAGTACTTGGTTCCATTGTATCAAAATCCATGATGTATGTTTATCAATGCACAATACAACCTCTTACATTTAAGGACTGAAACAAAGGGTGGGATCCAAAGGATTGTATGTAGTGTTCCCCATGTACGCTGGAGCTTCTTGGCATCCCTTTCCTCACTGTAGTCCCTCAATGACTCCCCCTCTCCCCTGCATAATGCTCTCGAATGTCAGAGGACCTTTTAGAGTGGGACTCAAAGTGGTGCAAAGGCTACAGATAGAAAACGACTGGCATGCATGCACGTGCTCACACATGCACTGTGAGAGAAAGGGCTTTCTACTCTGCTTGGATCTTGACCAAAGCATTTCAAAGTCCTCAAAACTGGAAGACATACAGGTAAAAATAATGATTCATTAGAAGGCAATTTCATTTCTGCTGCAAATGCAGATTTACCAAAATAACACGTCTGAACAACTTCTAATTTAGAAGAGCCAGTTTCAGAAAACCTAACTATTTTACACTTTAATAATGCCTCAATATCTTAAAATACCTTCAAGAATTCGTTTAACATGAACACTGTAATGTTATAACTGGCCAAAATAGAATTGAATTAAATTGCTCACACAATCAGTTTCAAACGCATCTTTGTCAACAGGTAACTGTTACTGTAATATTGTTACTCTACATATATTCATACTGAATAAGAAGCCAGGTTTATCAGGCTTTAGCTTTTTAAAGAACACATACTGACAAAGGAATTTGAGAAAATGATGACTGGAAGAGTAAAGTAAAGTATGTATTTCATTGGAACTTTTTTTAATAATTGAGGTCCTCTAACAGCATTTTCAGTTGTAATGGCCTTAAGCACACTGAACAACGGGGGGGGGGGGAAATCTTACCGTTTAAAAGTGCCTTTGTTTTCAATTTGTTCGCCATCACCTCACTAAGAAGTACAGTAAGTCATCCATTGATTTTAGAAATCGTGATCATGTTAATGGCTTGTATCCAAAGTAGCACTAAGTCTCTCATTCCATTAGTGCAAGGATTTATGCTTGTGCAATGCAACTTCCCCTCCTCCACCTGCGCATCCTTAAAATCTGTTTTAGGGGTTTCAACACTCCACAGCAGATTTAGGGATGGTGCAAGGGCAGGTGGGGGGAGGGAGGAGAGAGGGAAATTTCAATAGCACAGGCATAAACCATTGTGCTAATGGAACAAGGGGATTGGATACCACCCAGTATTAATAATTTTTTTAAGAAGCAAACTGGACATATGGATAACATACACTGAAGTGTATCTTTACTGCTATATAATGGATCTCCTCATGAAAGTTCTTAAATATTTTTAACCAAGTTACTGTCTTTGAAGGCTGCCTAATAAGAATATATTTCAGCTAAGAATATATTCTTGTGATAAAAAAGGTAAAGGTGTCCCCGCACTTATAGTGCGAGTCGTTTCCGACTCTTAGGGTGACGTCTTGCGATAAAGCTGCATATCTCTGAGCAACTTCATTTACTTATGTAAAATCCTACCTTTGTTGAAATTAAGGTAACATTAATTCTTATTGGCTTCCAATTGTTTACTGACTGAAAGCAAACACCAGTATTTCTGTATTAAAAATGGGATAGTACATGTCCACAGTAGTGTCTTAAGAAAGCCACAGTTCACAAAACAGTACTTTTTCTTGAAAGTTATCTTCAGGTGTAACATCCCTTGGCTGCAATTGGATCTTAGTATATAGCAGATCAAATTGTTAATGGAAAAAAGCCAAAGGCAAAGCCTAGACTAGAATAAAAAGGGGGTTTGATATTTTGCAAAAAGGGAAAGGGAAATTAAAATGGTGAGGACTTTATTGAATTCCATGCTTATATTCATTCAGAATACTATTAAACACCAACACCACAGATGGAGTTGCAGAGCAACCCTGCCTCAATATATTCTTTCAATATTTAATATTTAATCTGTCTGGTGTAGTACCAGCACCATTGATCACAAAACTTTAAAAAAGCAGCATAAAGTTGTCACACGCACTAATTTTCTTTTTAAAAAAGGGCATACCAAAAAAATCCAAGGCACTTAAGACAAGAATTCTCTCTCCAGTTCATAGATGGATGGTCGACATGCTTTACTCTTTATCCTACACAAAGGCACTGTACAGTCACTGTCTTGACCTTCTACATCGATATCGAGTAAAGAGGGCATATGGGACTTAGTTCTCTCACCAGTGTCTGTCAGTGTATTAACCTTTGAACCTCTATCACACGCTAAATGATCCAGCTCAAAAGGGCTCAACTCCAGACTTTGTGGAATAGCCTGCCAAGGATCTAGCCTACTTCTTAAAGAAGAGGGTCGAGGTCTTGGTATAATATTGACAACTCCTTGCTTTTCAGGTGAAGGACTGCGGTGAAGGTTTCTTTGCTGGAGAAATGGTGCATAAAGAATCTCCGGGGGCCCATTAGCAATTCCATTAGCTAGGGTGCAGGAGAAATACAAACAAAGAGAAATTTAAAACAACCTTATGACAGTGCAACAGACAGTAGGTATAAAAGACAGCAACAGTAAAAGACAGTGTTACCATACCAGTAATTGGCTGACGCTTTTAGCTAATTCAGAAGTAAGAGAGCTCTATAATAGTAGGTGACATGAAATCAATTTAAGCTATTTCATGAAGCAGCTGTGGAATAGTTGTTTGGGTGCCTTATGTGCTTTCGCTCTTAGTATGGCTTAATCTATATGGAGAGGTTCATGTAAGTTGTGACTAGGATAAACATAAGGACAGTCCTAAGTTAGGTCACGGTTAGGTCAGGCTACAGGATTACATCCTTTCCACTACTATTCATCTGAAAGCAGACCATAACCAGTGGATCAACACCTGGAAAGAGAGTGGTAATTACAAGGCTTGATTGAATCAAATCTCTGAGCTCATTTATGAGAATGAGGGAAAACAGCATAATGTCTCCTGAATGTAGTACACAGGGCATGATTTCTAGTTGCAACTAGTTTCTAGCTGATTTCTAGTTGCAACCAAGGAAACTGGGCAAGAGCAGTGAACTCTGGACTGCTAACTACAAATTCTCAAAGCATGAGTTAGACTTGAGTAATTGTAATATTTGTATTTGAGATCTCTGATCTATGCCTTCCTTTCCTCTCACATTTATTCTTCGTTTATAGAGAGAATAACACACCAAAAACTCAGGAAGCTCACTTATGTCAGGTCAGGCTATTTATCCATCTAGCTCAGTGTTGTCTTCTCTGACTGGCAGTGACTCACCATATGCTAACTTGAGCTTTTTACCTGGAGACGCTGGGGCATAAACCTGGGACCTTCTGCAAGCAAAACATGTGCTCTACTAATGGGCTATGACAACTTTCCTAATGCATTTTTGTGGCATATGTCCCTCACTTCCCCAGCATCATGGAGGTCCAGGTAACATTACCACCATGCTAGTAGTATAGAGAGCCATTGAAAATGGTGCCAACAGTGGTAGTACTCACAGCGACCTTCCTTCAGTCCCAAGTAGTGTACAACTAAGAACTAAGTCATTACTTCTTTATAAACGGCCTTGGACCAGTGTACTTAAGGGACCGCTTACGTCCATATGGTCCTACCCTGGATTTAAGATCTGCCTCTGGTCTCCTCTGTGTGCCTGGAATGAAAGAAGTTAGATTGACAGGCATGCAGAAGAGAGCCTTTTCAATTGTGGCTCCCAGACTTTGGAATTCCCTGCCCCAAGAAGCCCACTGTGCTCCCTCCCTGATGGTTTTCTGGAAACTTGTAAAAAATATTTTGTTCTGGAGAGCCTTTGGTTGGGACTTACGGGTCAGCCTGACACTGTTTTAAGTTTTTTATCTTTTATTTTTATTTTTTAAGTTCTTTTATTCTCACTCCCTCATATGTGTATGCACATATATACATGTAGGTATGTTTGTATGTATGTGTATACAAAATGCATTTTATGTATTTTAATTGTATTTTATGCATTTTAATTTACTGTAATATTTGTTTTTATTGTGTATTTTATTATATATGTGTGCAATTTTATTGTAGCCACCCTGAGTGCCCTATTGTAGGGTAGAAGGGCGGGATAGGAATATTTTAAAATAAATAAATACAATAGGGCCCTGCTTTTCGGAGGCCTGCTTTTTGGCGTTCCGCTAATACGGCGGTTTTCAATTAGAGTAAGGCCTCACTCATACGGCACTTGTTCCACTTTTACAGCGTTTTTCGGTCATCGGGCGCCATTTTATTGATGGAGTTCCACTTTTTGGTGGGGGTCTGGAACATAACCCGCCATATGAGTGGGGCCCTACTGTAAATAAATATTACCTTTACTTATGAAATACCACTATAGCTTCATGTTCATTTCAGTGCTATTTATTTATCCCAATAAACCAAAATGAATCATTATCACAGACCTTTTTTTGCTACTCACTTGTGGAATGACATGGATTTCCATCTGACATTGTCCGTCTGTGACCCAAAACTCTCCCTTTTGAGGAAGAGGCATTTGCCATGAATTGAGATTCTTGCCTCAAAGGAAGACTGGGGGATGGTACGTTAGAATCAGTGGCAGGATCAGCTTTTGCCATTTGTTCTCTTTTGCTCACAGGGTTATCAGACAAAAAGCGTCTAACGGGAATATCTCTGTTAATGGGCAGTGTGCTCATAGTTGTATCTTCACTGTCAGACTGAAGGAGGCATTTAGTGGAAGCAGAAGACATAGAGAGAAGATTCACAGTACTTGAAGATGGACATAGCCGAGGAATCTGCGACTCCTCTTTTTTAGGCTGCAAACTTACAGGACTAGCACTTCTACGAAACTTAGAAGCTCGCTGAAATAGTCCATCACGTCTTTTCTTTTCCTCCTTGGGCAATCCTTCTTCAGGAGCCTGCAATCTGTTCAACTCCCTAATATCCAAGCCCAGAGCTACAGATGCAAGGAGGACAGCGCATCCATACAGGACAGCATCAGTTTTCTTTTTCTGCAGTGTTCTACTGAGGCTGTTTGTAGGTGTCATTTGTGGAGTGCTATTTGCAGAACTTGCTGAATTTCTTTCTTCAGAGTTCTCCTGTTTTCCAGAATTAAATCCTTGTTCATCCTTACAAAGAGGTAGATCAATGTAGGCCTGATTTGGCAATTTTAATTGCTTTGGTCGCTTTGTATCCAGACCTTCAGGGGAAAGTCTCTGCTCTGTGTAGACACAATATTTGTTAAGGTTTTAAAATTCAAGTGTAACAGTCTGTTTTTTTTACTACCAGTGCAAATTTATAGAAAACTGTAACTGTTATATCTCTGCAGAGTTGTGATGTGTATCCAAGCACCAAGAAGAAAAGAAGAGGTTATCATATATTTCATGCCTTGTTTGCTTGAAATAGCAACCTTAACCAGACGTAAGTAAAAAAAATGCTGCAATTACTTTTTGACTTGGCCACACAGATCTACTGTCCTTCTGAACAGCTAGGTGGTGAATTTCTTTGGATTTGGTGGTTTTTCAGAATGCAACTGTTGGCTGTATAGTAAGATGTTTATGCCATCTGTTTTGTTATTATTCCTTTTTTTAATGCCTCTGGGGCATTCCATAACAAAAAAAGACCCCTAATTGTACCCCTGAATTGCTACTCAGTGGAAGAGGTCATGATTTGACTGTGAGACCCCATGACTGATCCCAAAGCCTTCATTTAAAGGATTTCAGGTTCAGGACAAAACTACTGGGATCATAATATGCTGCTGGTTAAACTATATGACAAGGATGAGACATTGGCCACATTTGTACATCACAATAAACCAGAATGTTGGCTCAGTATGGTTTACTGAGAATGAGAAACTTAGTGGTTCACACAGCTCAATAGCTCCCTCATGGCGTGAATGGAATAAACAAACTAGGAAACCTTGGCTTCATGCCCAAATGGGATTGTGGTTTGTTTTTCCCTGACAAACCTCAACTGCAAGCCAACTCGAAGTCATGGTCGTTGTTGGCTTGTTGCCTGTTTTCAGTAAACCACAACAAGGCCAAAAGTCTGGCTTATCAAGATGTGTGAACGTAGCCATTCTGTCAAAATTTAAGTGCATAATTCCTCCAACCACACACACACCCTCAAGCTTTGTGAAGTTCAGATGTACCTAGTGTTATCTGCAAGATGGTCAAGCCCTAAGCACTCAGAAAGCTCTGACTAATGGTCAAAATTCAAGCACTCTGAAATTTTTAATTTAATTTTGAGTGCTGATCTCTACCACATCCTGAAAAATAAAAGTAGCATTTCTCTATATAGCTAGAATATACAGCTGTATAGTATACACACTCACCTTGGTCCATGAACAAAGAAGCCAATGGGACACCTTTCTGATTCTTCATCAAAAGGGTTGGCCAAGGACTACTGCCATCTGAGAGGGGTCTTATTCTGAAATCAGCAAAAATCTTTTGTATGAAGAAAATCACACTTTACAAACAGATAACATGTTCTACTGAGAAGATAAAGAATAAGAAAAATGGGACAGATTTTCTTCTGCACAATAGGACATGATATGGCCATTGCAGCAGTACTTATGCAGTATCTCAAGTTGGCTTGCTTGAAAGAAGTCATAGTTAGCAACAGTGTTGGTTCTGGTGTAATGAAAAACTGTGGTTAAGCAAAAATGGAAACTTCCAAACTCTTCCTCCCAGTTGCACAGGAGGAAGAGGGAGAGCTGGCAAATCTGAGGCTTGTTGCTGTTTGTTCACATTGCACTTTGTGGGTGCAACTGAAACTTCCTTTTGGTTTGAGGTACACCTGAAACTCCCTTTTGCACTGGGGTAGGGGGGTTTAAATGGGGCAAAAATGTTTCTCTGCTTAGTCCTGCAGGCCTCTACCTGCGGAATGGTACCAGCATCATTGCACCAGTATGGAGTCCACCTTCAACCTGGCAAATGTATGAATTGGCGGAAACGCCACTGGGGAGATCCCCAGTGGTGGCAGCCAGTGAAAAAGCCCCCAAATGAAGTGTTCTGGGGTGGGGAGGAGTTGAGCCAGCCCTACTACTGTCATGTGACAACACTGGGCCTGATCACTGTGCCAGCTCGAGATTGGCACAGCAATTTGCTTGCCCTCACCCCCATCTTCTGCTCTGCCTTTTGTGCGTGGAAGGGCTGTGGATGTAGATAGCCTGCTGCTCCATCAAGCCCTGCCAGGTAGTGGCTGAGATTTGGATTGCACTCTTAGTCATTAACTGTAATATGCAAATGCCTTCTGTACACAAGCCTTAGTGTAACGTGCAAATGCTGCCATTGTGTAAGCCATAAGCCATTGTACATGAGCAAAAATAAGTAAATGTATGTATCTAAAACCAAGGAATAATATAAGAGCAGCGGAAGGGGGGCAGTTTTCTAAATTGGAATGTTTTCCATTACTCAATTTTTTCTGTGTAAAATTTATCACTTTTGGAAATGCTCTGTTTCATAAAAATAATTAGTAACATAATGCAAGTCAAACTGGGCAACTAGAATGTCAAATATAAAATCAAAGTTGTAATTACATTTTTCAGGCAACTATCTCTAGGAAGCACGTGTAGAGTGCCTTGCAAAAGTAGTCAGACCCCTGACCAATGCTCTCATATTACTGAATTACAAATAATACATTGTAATTTCATTCTGTATGATATTTTATTTTGAAACACTGAAAGTCAAAATCAATTATTGTAAGGTGACATTGGTTTTATGTTGGGAAATGTTTGTAAGAGACATAAAAAAACAGAAACATGTTGCTTGCATAAGTGTTCAACCCCTGTGCTGTAGAAGCTCCCAGCTGACACAGATGAAAGAAATTGCCCCATCGAGGACACAGTGACCTTACCATTGACCTCCACCTGTGAACCATTAAAGTTGCTGTCACATTGTCAGGATATGATTTTGAGCGTCAGTGTTGAAAATAAAATATCATACAGAACGAAATTACAATGTACCATTTGTAATTCAGTAATATGACAGCATTGGTCAGGGGTCTGACTACTTTTGCAAGGCACTGTATTTGTGTACATAACTCTTCAAGCATGCAAGAAATAGTATAATAGTTTCAATGTTTTCATTATTTGTTTTAAAATGTAATGTAAGGAAGAGTATGCTATTGAGTTGTCATGTTTTAAAACATTTCCATGTAAAGCTCAGAATATGTTTGAATATAATATTTAAACCACTCTTTATGACCTTTATTGAACCCACCATCACCACCCTTGGAATATTTCAGTTCAACAACTTTTGGCTATTAAAAAAATCCAGACATTTTTACAGCAGGTAAAGTGAACATGACTTTTTTTTAGCTGCATTTACTAAATGTAAGTCCTATTAACTTGCTAAATCAAGATCTTCAGTTTCTTAGGACACTGGAAAATCTTCTGATTCAATGATTTCTGGAAAATCCACATCACTGTTACAAATGTTACAGTTAATCAGTCTGAACATATCAATTTTTCTGCTCTGCGTTAAAAGATAAAACCTATTCTCAAGATTCTGAGTCAGTAGCTAAGCTGCAGGCCTTTGATATAATAGATGGTTCTCACCATCTTCTCTAAGCAACAAAGTGGGTGTACTTTGCTCAGAATAAATCTGAACTACTCTGAGACACCTCTAAATTTTTAACCCCTGGCATTCCTTAAACTATATGCCATTACGTTCCAGTAATTCATATGTGTTTTCATTTAGTAAAAAGTAAGGATATTTTCAGATAACAGCTTATCTCTATCTTCTGCCCTCCCCACAGTATTTGACTGTGCTGCCACAGCTTCTGACTCTTATTCATTACATCTGTACAAGTAGGCATGGATAGATGCAGCTTAACAAGACTCACAGTGTGAAAAAGGCCAAGCAAAAGTTTTAGGTGCTATTCAATGGAAAGGGAGTATGGTTTTACAAGTCTCGTTCAATTCAATGGTACTTGTTGACTACCTCTGATTTCCCCACACAATGGCTATATTTGCACGTCACACTAAACCATGATTTAGTGCAATGTACACAACCAGGAATGAGTCACAGAGAGCTCCAGGTTTGAGTACTTCCTCCTTCCCCTCTTTTGCTTAGATGTTTTCACTCCCATTTTAATTAACTACAGCTTCCTGAGTTGTCCTAACTGGAAATGTGACTAGCATTAACTATGGTTAATTTAAACAAGCCAGCTTCATGACTCACAGCACAGTAGACAGGAGGATTGTGCATGTGTGTGTTGCACACTTCAATGTTCAGGGACGCCTTCTTCAGAAAAGATCATACCACCACCTCCTTCAAGACAACTAGCATAGTTCCGTCCATAAGAGAGGCATACACTACGCCCTGGACCCAGTCACCCAATCCTTACAAGCCATGACAGGCAAGAGTCAAGACTATAGGTTGAGTAGGTTCAAACAAAATATAACATTTCTACGTTTGATGTACATATAACTTTATATATGCATACTGATTTTTATTACATATGTAATAAAATCATTTGATTAGATTCTAAACTACCCTGAGACTACAGAATGAAGGACAGTATATTAAGCATCACAAACAAACAATCAAATTTTGTATTGCAGTCCTCATGTTACATAGCAGCCATACCTCTCTTTACAATCTGTACGCTCTTTTGTTTGAACAGAGCTTGGCCCCCATGTGCAACCTTTCTTTTTAAAGCCTTGCTTCACATCTTCGAATTCTTCCTGATAACAAGCTGTGCTTCTTCCCCATGTTCTGTTGCTCTCATCTGAGGTTACTGCAGAAAGATGAAGGAACTCAAGAGCAATTCTAAGCATTATGGCATTATGGCAGTCTCCAAAAAGGCAAGCTGCTCTAGCATTCACATTATGCTACTGCGAAAGAGATGATTTCCCCCCATTAAAGGACATATAAGAAGATAAAATCAAATTCAAGCAGGCAAAGAATTGTTTAAGCTATGATGGTAGGAAGGAAGAAAAGAAATTAAGCCAATCAACAGGAAGTATCTGATTTCTCTTCATGCTTTTAATTTTTCTTTATACATTTGGGTAAGCAATAGATACTGAGCACTTGTATCAGATATATCCACAGAAGGATGCCTTTTGTGATATAACTTAACAGGAGAAAGCCATAATACACAATTGTATTTGCATTAATGTATTTGCATTAATCCAAAACAGTCTCTGGAATGGATATCCAAGTAAGTGCTCAGACTATCAGTTTGTACAAATGTAGCTTAGAAATTAATTTAACCAACACCTTGTATGATTTAATGTGGTCTTGCCTTTTTCCTTAACCCCACTGGGAAGTTCATATTCGCTTGTGATATCTACATCTTGATGGTACACATATATACTGTTTCTTTGCCCATTAGCTGTATTTGGGTCAGTTTTGGAAATCACTGAAGAAACAATTAAGAGAATATAGATGAAAATACCAAGTTGCATTTCATCTTGGTATTAAGTAAACAACAGCACTGAAAATATTCTTAACTAGGAGTTGTATCCAAGCAGCTCTAAGTCACAGTCCTGTCAACACAAGTAATTGCACAATGGGACTTTAACCCCTCTCTTCCCCCTCCCCACTATCCCTAAATGTGTTCTAGGGGTTCCCCCAACCCTCCAGAGCAGTTTCCAGGAGCCCTTGAAACAACCTATATGCACAATTTGGTTTATCGTGCATGTGGCCCATGTGACAGATTGTGCGTTAGCCTGCATAACGGTGCATCCAGTATATGCTCTTTTGTTCTCAGTTCTGTTCTCAGTTTTGTTCCCAGGCAATTCTGATGAATATTTTATGTTCTGAAAATGATTGCAATGGGATGAAGCTTGCAGTCTCACTTGTTCAGTGAAAGAACTATAAATTCATTTATGCATTCTGCCCACTTCACAGATTCTCTCAGAAATGTTCAGGATTGGATTCTCAGACTAAAGAACATTCAACATAAAACTTAATGTATAATTGTACAAAGAAATGAAATTTAGAGTTATAACCAGTCCTATTTTGGAGGACTTAAGGTTGGTAATAACCTTTACAAAACAGAATCAATAAAACTTTATTACAAGTATTACCAACAGTTTAAAAATAATTTATATTTTATAGCCTTTATAATTGTTTTGTTAAAAACAGATGCGATAGGTATTGTAATTTTGTTTCTACATAAGAAAGGTTCTTAGGTGAAAAGACATCTGTTTCTAACATGTATTGAAGAGGCTCTCATTCCTTCCATTATGCCATTGCAGTTCAGCCCAAATCAGGTGAGGAGAGAAAATGTAATACATGAGTAGGGAAACAGTTTCAGCTTTAGCCAAAGAAGTATCCAAGTTTAATATCTGTAAGAAATCCCTTCAGCTTTATCAATCAAGTCTGAAAGAACAGAAGATAATGGGAACAAAGGATTAAGAAAATGCTGCTTAAAGAGAAGAAAATAATCTTTTGTTTACAAGACATCCAGGTTGAACCACTAGCAAGACAATAGACCCTTTCATTTCTGGGAAACAGGAGTGATAATTTATTATCCTCAAACATAAGACACTGAATAATTAACCAGTATTAGACTGAATGCAATGGGAAAGCACTACCATATAAGCTGAATGTAACAGTCTCTGTCTCTCTCTCCTGGAAATTTCAAGTTGCATTCCAGCAAACACTGTCTACATATTTTTCAGTCCTTCTTAATGCATATTTAGAAATCCAACATTTTTTTCTTTTTATATGTAAAAAAAGTTCAAATTCTACAAGGGCAACTTAGAGATCATTATGACTATACACTGCAACATGGCTTTTAGCATTTCTGACTAAGGTGACCCACCAGACTGCATGCATTTGGATGGACTCTCATAATATTAGAACTTGGAGCCATCCACTGAAGCTGAATGTTGGAAAATTAAAGACAGACATAAGGAAGTACTTCTTCACAAAGCAAATAGTTAAACTAATTTCCTACCACAAGATCATGGAGGATAAGGCTATCCATGCTAATAGCCACAATGTAACAATTGCTGGGAATCAAAAGCGTGAATGGTGCTGTTGCACTAGGTCTTGCTTGTGGGCTTCCCATAGGCATCTGGCTGGCTGCTGTGAGAACAGGATAGATAGGCCTTTGGATAGATGAATTATGTATGCCTTTGGCCTGATCCACCAGGACTCTGCTTATGACTATGTACAGTTACAAAAATATTAAGACAAAATCATGAAGGCTAAATTCTTACTAATAACTATTAGCTATGAGAGTACATGAAAACTTCACAATTCAGAGGCAGTAAAGTTTTGAGTATCAGATGCTGGCAATCATCATCATCACCACCCTCCTGCCCTGCTTGTGCACCTCAGGCAATATCTGGCTGGCTACTTTTGGAAAAACAATACTTAACTAGTGGGTCATGTCTTGATCCAGCAAGACAGTTCTTAACACTACTGTCATGAGCCATGCAGGGAGGGGGCGGACAGACATGGACGAAACAGATGATGGAGGCACGAATCAACCCAGTCACCTTCTGCTTATGCACCTCCTTAAAGATCCATCCAGTATTTCACTGATCCCTCTTCACCCTAGAGGAGCCACCAGACCCCCACCGGGCACCTGAGGCTCTGCCCCCACCAGTTGTGGTCAATGGTCAAGAGGAGTATGAAGTGGAGCAGATCCTCGATGCCCACTGGCATTGAGGAAAGCTGAAATATCTGATCCATTGGAGGGGGTTCGGTCTGCAGGAAAGATCCTGGGAGACAGCGACAGATGTCCATGCACCAGATTTGGTGGGAGTGTTCCATGAAGCTTGTCCACACAAGCCCAAGCCTCCGGGGTGGGGTGGGGAATTGGCATGAAGGGGATGATGTCACAAGCCATGCAGGGAGGGGGCAGATAGACAAGGGCAAAACAGATGATGAGCACTTGGTCTGGGAACCTGGGGAGGGGGCAGACAGCAGGGTGGACTCACAGGGTGCCCCAGCCCCTGTCTTTGACAGCTCAGCCCCCTCAGCTGCTGACCCCCCTGTGGAAGCTCCACGTGGCCCATCTGACACTCTTCAATTGGACATCCCCCCACCGCTCACACCAGAGGCTCAACCTTGCACGTCAGACGTTTCCCAGCCAAGTGCTGCCCAGCTTCCCATGCCTGAACTGATTGTTAGCAGCCCCCCTCCATTGGAGGGGGAAGTTGAGATCAAACCACCTTTGCCCCATGCTCAGAGGCGCTTGAGGTGGAAAGTTCAACAGTCAGAGTTGAGGTGGAGTCTTCATTTGCACGCACATCCAAGCCTACTTAAGCTGACTTGGGGGGGGATCCAGTTACTGAGTCAACGTCTTAAGAGTCACGAAGTCATGCTTAGTCAGAGCTAGATCAGAGCTGAGTTCCTAGAAAGAGTAGTTAGGTTACTGAAGCAAACTGCTTTGGATGTATCTATTATTTCAATAAAAAGAGAAAAAACCACAGCAGAATCTGAGTCTGAATCCCTCGACTTTGGGCAGGACAGGTACAGAAGTGAAAGATAAACCTCTGCATATGTAACTCATTTTCTAACTTCTACTTCAGCAGATAACGGCTAAAATCCTGTGTCCAGCCACATATGCTTAAACACATGGGCATCAGCAGAGCTGATATAATAGGTGCAAAGCTGCAGCAGGTGCTGAGTTAGCCCACCTTCCTCTCAGGTGAAAACCATTTCCTTGTGTTATATGGGCACCTGCAGGCCAAAAATGCTAGGGCAAACACTATGAGGCGCTCCTCTCCTTCTTTTACACAAAGGGCGGGCAATTTGTTCCATCTGCGCTGCAGGTATTCTCTGCTAAAGTCATCTCCAATTACTATATGGTGCCCAGATAAGTGTCTATGGCAGCTATACTTCCTTTGAAACTATCCAAACTAAGTTTCTAAGGAACATATTGGGCACTCCCTCATGTGTCCCGAATGCCAAATTACGCCTTGAAGCTGGGCTGCCTACCATTGAGGCTCGTATATGGGTGCTCAAATTCAGGTATTGGCTAAACTGATCTTTGTACCAGTCGGTTTGGCTCCTCTCATGCTATCTGATAGGTATCAGTCAAAATGGAAGAAATCTTTACTTACTAAACTTTCTGTTTTGGGTTTCTCTCCCTCTACTATCCTAGAGCTAGGCTTCTCCCAAGCGAAGTCGGCTATTACGCAGAGAATATTCGATATGGAATTCCAAAACCACCTGTCCCTTGCTGGTCTTAAATCTGACCACAGTCTTTATTCAAAAGTTTTTACCCCAGCACGTTACCTGGCCCTCCTCCATATACCCAGACTCAGGAAAGCATTCACACTGGCCAAACATAACGTCCTACCATCTGCACTCTTAGAGGGTAGGTATAAAATAATCCCACTCGCTGAATGTCACTGTCCATGTGATACTGGTGCTGTAGAGACCGTGAGCCATGTTTTATTAGAATGTTCCTTTTATCACGCCCTCCGCACTTGGTTTATTACTCCTATCCTATAGAAATTTCTGGGTAGGGATGCTGCTTTTTATGTACAATATCTTTTAGCCGATAAAAATCCCCTAGTAACATCCAAGGTCGTGAGCTTTTGTGATGCGGCAATTAAATATCGAAAAGCGCTGCCAAATCAATGATCGTTGCAGTTTGAAGAATGTTTTTTAGACTAAGTTTATATGCTCATCAGTATACAGTTATTGTACTGTTAACTTTTTTATGATGTTTTTATAGTTTGTACTGTGATTTCTGCTGGTCATTGACAGTAATAAAATATCCATTCATTCTTGTGTTATATGCAGAAATCCTTATGCGGTATAGCTTTTAGCCTATACATAAAAAACTCTCTGGTTAAGAAGTACATAGAAAGTCACATTGAGAGTAAATTCACTGAAATTATGGACATGATTAACTTAGGTCCATCAATTTCAATGGGTCTACTTTGAGTAGAACTTTGTTGGATACAACTCATAGTGATACGACACAATTTGAGAAACATAATCTCTTTTTTTTAAAAAAGAACTCTGGTTCTTTTTTCACTCACTTTCCTATAGTTACGTTTTAGGCTCAATTCAGACATCAAGCTTAAGAAGCAATTGAGCTTAACCATAGTACTATATAATCAAAATGGACAAACCATGGTTTGTAGAGGCTGGGAAACCAGAACCAAAAGCCATGGTTTGTCTACAAATCCAAGGTGCTACAGTCTCTTAGGATTTATGAATTAACCAACTGTAGTTGTAGCCATTACTCCACCTCCAAAGGTCAAAGCACCTTGGGACAGGAATAATGAGCAGGAGGGAAATGAAAGAAGAAAAGCGGCTCTAAGCCACTTTGGACAAGACCCTCAAACCATGGTTTAAGGTTGTCAACTATAGTTAGCAGAAATCATGGTTTGGTAGGATGCCTAAATTGAGCCTCAGAAACAGTTAAAGGTTAAGTCAGCATTACATTAACTGTGACTAATGCTAAGCATAGTGTGCTCTAAAAGGGTTCATTGCAGTAACTGAAATTAATAACTGAGAACAATAGCAAATTTTATTTATTTATTTACAGAATCTTCAGTTCATTATTTTCTTTGCCAGTCTATTCAGCACCTTTAAACTATCATTTACATTTATCTTTACCTTCATGTCCAATTGACTGAAAGCATTTTACAGCACACTCGTATCATATTTGCTTGGAAATAAGTCCCACTGAGTTCAATAGAGCTTACTCCCAGATAAATAGGCATAGGACTGGTGTCTCAGTCATATAACAATTTATTGCAAGAGAATAAAATCATTCAAGATTAAGAGAATCAAGATCATGAGAACAAGGAAAGGCTGATTTAGACTTACATTGTATAGCTCGAAGACGAGGAATTACTGGGGGGCTACTTGGCGGACTAGAGCTGTTACTGTTTAAACTTCTTCGTTTATCTAGATTCGGGGAAGCTTGCACTGTTATCTTGTGTTGAAAATCTATTATAAACAAAATAATATATTACGTTTCAGTGTTTCGGAATACAAAACCCAAACTCAGACTATCATACTACTTTACATTAAATATTTACCTGAGATGTGGGGAATCTTTGGCCCTCCAGATGTTGCTGAGCAACAGCTCCCATCATTCCTGGCCTTTGGCCATGCTTGCTGGGACTGATGGGAGTTGTAGTTCAACAACATCTGGAGGATCAAAAGTTCCCAACACCTGATTTACATGGTAATAGACTCTTTAAAAAATGGTATAAACACAAAATCCAGTATTTGTTACACCTGCAAATTTACCTGCCCGGAAGAAGCTTGGGGCAGTATTTTTATAGCACAAACCTAACCATGTTTACTCAGTAATAAGTCCCACTGAGGCATGTGAATAGCCCAGATAGCTTCATGGATCTGTACCTAGCTTTCCCACATCCAAGTGAATACATCTGATATGCACAACGCTGGCTCTAATGATTAAGCAGTCAAGACATCGTATAACAAGAACTTAGAAAATCAACAGGGCCTGAATGGAAAAATATTCTGCCTTTCGAACAAAGCAAAAAAACCCCTTTTCCTAGTAGTTAGAGATTGGTCACAGCAACAACTAAGTAAGTAAGTAAGTGTACTGCCTTCAAGTCGATTCCAACTTATGGCGACCCTATGAATAGGGTTTTCTTGAGGCTGAGTGGCAGTGACTGGCCCAAGGTCACCCAGTGAACTTCACTGCTAGGTGGGGATTCAAACCCTAATCGGTTTTATACCTCATTAAAAAAACATCAAGCATAAAAGATGAAGAACGGGTAACTAGCAAGGTACTGGTACTCCTGAGAAAGTTGTGCAATAATGCATAAACAGCATGAGTTAATATGATGCTGGCAACTGGAAGGGTAAGGACTTATATGCATTAACAGAAGAAAAATATGCATGAATCAGAAAGGAATTTTATCTACCTCTTCACACTCCCTAAATAAATATTGAATGTTTTATTTAATAAAATATTTAGGGTGAAATCCAACTCACCTTTCTGCCTGGCTGGGGGGACCTGGATGCCATGGACCCCTGGCTCCGTCAGCAGCAGCCCTCTGCCACAGCTGAGCTGCAGTGCCACCAGGAACCTGCCGGCGCTGCCAAGGGTCTACTGGGGATAGCCAGCCTGGCGGACAGAGGGCCAGCAGAAGCCAGCAGAAGCCCTGAAAATGGAGCATTCCAGGGCAGAACTGGGGAGGGGACTTACATGGGATCCTCATGTTTGTAGCCTTCCCCCAGGTCCTGATCCACCCAGAAACTCTGTTGGCCAAAAGGTTGGCACAGTAAAAAATATATATTACTGCTCACTTACAGGGAATGCTTACTCCCTGGGAGGCCTGTTTGTGGCAGCCAGCTTATGCATGCAGCTTCCAACAGAGCTGGTGTTCAGTCAGGCCAGCGGCTCCTCCCGTGGAGCTTTCCACTGGTTCCTCCTCCACTGTCCCCTCCTTCCGCCGGCTCCACAGCATTTGGATTGGTTATTTGCTTAGAATCTTATAAAGCCTTGGAATTATAAAGTGGGATATAAGTATTCTCAACAAATAATATAAATGCTGCCAAAAGATATAATACTTGGAGACCAACTTGGCTTCAACACAGTTAAACTGAAGCTTGAGGTGTCAGTGGTACGTTGTTGTACATATTGGCTCTTATGTAATTGCCATTAAGTGTCAGAGAGGTAACTTTAGTAGACTTGAAGATAATGTACAGCATAATACTAGTAAGCCCCATTGTGTTCAGTGGGTCTCACTCCCTGATGAGCAGGTACAGAACTGCAGCAATAGAAGAGGGAATCTATCCTTTCACAAACCCTTGTGACAGAAATAATAGATGCATTAAAGTGAACATAAATATAATATGATATCAACAGGACAAGAGACAAATTCACAACTTGAGTCGTACTTCAAAGCAACCTTCCCCAGAATATTTGGTTCCCTAATTCATGAAGTCTGATTGACTGGAAGGCAGAACAGAACTCTAAATTAAACACACAGGAGCTCTGTGCTAGCCCTCGTCTCCTCAAAGTGTTGCTCATTTCTTACTGTAATAATGCATTAGATAATGATACTATTGTATCCAACATTTTAATAGTAATCTCTGAAATTTTCAGCCAGGTAATTTAAATCAGGAAATGCAGTAGCCATTGTAAATAAATTATATAACCGAGGAAAAACAAACCTGAAGGCAGACTAATTCTGTGTCCATCTTTAAGTTTTAATCGACTTTTTTTAAATTTTCCCTTTCTCTTCTTCACATTGGGCTTTTCTTGATTTAACTGGAATATCAAAATATTTAGTTCTCGCTCCAGTACATCGATCTCTCGCTCTGCTAGTTGCTGCTCACGCCGTTTCAACAATTCTTCCTGAGACTTCTGGTGAAGAGCAGCTCTTGTTAGCTCTTCTTCTCGTGACCTCAGCTCCTACCAATAGTTATAGAAATACTGCTTAGGACATAAATCTTCTGTGCTGTGATGAAAAAAATTCCCAAGTCCATACGGACAGGATATCTAACAACTTTTCACACTAGAAAGAGCCAGGTTGCTGTTCCCTTCTTTCCCCCATCAAGGCTATTTTTTACTACAAGTGAAAGAGTTTGTTAATCACAATCTGACTATTAAAAAACAACAGATATATACTGAGTTTTTTTGTTTTTTTAAAAAAAGAATCTAGCTAGGCTTTGTTGGATCAAAGACAAGACAATTATGTTGGGATATCGTTTCTCCCATCACTTGGGCTTGTTGTTTATCTCAAAAACAAGTTCTAAAATATGTCCCTAAACTATTATTTTAGCAAGCAGACATAATTCTACCTCTGGAATTGTAGACAAGGAAAAGAAAAATGCCAGCTTCCAGCAGCACACCACATAACTAAACTATAACAGGCACATCAGTGCCCCAAGGGCTCTTCTATTGGTCTTGCATGAAAGATTTTAATGTAAATAATGAGAATCAACTCGAATGGTAGCTTAGGAGTTTCCCATTAAAATTTGTGATAGCATAATAGGTAGCCTGGTGTATTGTATATATTCTGAAATATTTAATTCAAGAAACTTTATCTTGAATTTTCACTTATTAGAGAAAAAGACAAAATTTTAAATTATACAGGAGCTTTTTTGGCCAAAATTAGCTGTTCACCAAATAAAAGTTTTGTTTTTTATTTGATTAGTTATTTAGCTTTTAATCAATTACATATACATTTGTATATTATTGAAACTTAAATATGCAAATACTGAAAGGCTTGTGAGACCATAAAAGTGACCATGCATTATACAAATTAATTCCATTTAGGTGTGTTATTCAATCTCAAGGCACCAGTAAAAATTTGCTTCCACAAAATGTACAGTTCCGTAAAATTATTAATATTTATTTTTTCTATTATACTAATACACAAAACAAGGATCTCAATATGTTAGAAACAGCATGTTAAAAACAAGGTAGTAGATTTAGACCTTCAAAGTGAATGCTGAACAATCATAATAATTGCTCTTTTTGTTTTTCCTTAGAGCTTTCATGAGCCATGTGGACATCTGACAGCCTCTTTTGGTTGTAGCAGAGTATGAAGCAAGATATATAATATTTTACTACAGCAATTATTTTGTTTAGGACATAGTAAAGTAAAAGAGTTAGCAGTCTTCTGTCTCCTTCTAATGCTGAGATAGACTATATTGATTGTAGCTAAAGACTTGAGCCAGAATATATAACATCTCTGAATCTGTTCTTTTCACACTAGTTCCATTTATTTACTTATGAAAAGGATTGTTATACCATCTTTCGTTTTCCATAAAATATCAAGGTGGTTCACTTTATAAAACAAAACAAAATTCAATAAGAAACATGTGTCAGCAACAACATCACAGTAAGCAGAGACAACAGGAACAAGCACTAGTGGCCAAGGAAAGCCAGAATGAACAGAAAAGTGTTTAGTTCTTAAGAGAAGCTGTATGCGTGTGCGTGTTTTAGTAATGGCAACCAGGTGCACAAAATAAAGGTCACGACAGTGAATGAAATACAAAAAAATAGTAAAAAAGAGCAATTTGAAAGACTTAAAGAGCACCAAATCTGCATATTTAAAAGATCCAGTTATCATCCTACTTGACACACAGTATCATACTCTTAGTGTTTCTTTAAAATTCACTCACTTTTTCCTTAGTCCTCAGTTCGTCAAATATCTGTTGGATTTC
Organism: Rhineura floridana; assembly: GCF_030035675.1. Taxonomy (NCBI): domain Eukaryota; kingdom Metazoa; phylum Chordata; class Lepidosauria; order Squamata; family Rhineuridae; genus Rhineura; species Rhineura floridana. The sequence continues at coordinate 135,227,826 of NC_084483.1, read as the reverse complement.
CAATTTCCAGTCATCTTGCATAGAATGAAAAGATTCCTGAGGCATCTCAATCATAACAGCCCCCTCAATGGCAGTAAGCTGCTCAAGAATCAAGGTAAATGATGGTCGGATATGAGGATCCTGAGCCCAGCACTCTAAAATTCAATTGTTTCAGTCAGAAGAATAGAAAGCAAAAGTTGACACTAAAGCAACTTGTACAAATTCTAAACTGTTTAGTATTTCTTTTTTAAAATGTTTATATCTGCCTTCTTTCCTTTCAGATAGGAACAGCTCCAAGTGAGATGAGCTTAAGCAACTCTCATAACAATTAACAGAGTACTTTTTTAGTAGTGTCTGCTTTAGATTACAATGAATGAGGCAATTAAAAAGCAGCATGTTACTTGGGGATGTTACTTAGGTGTATGCATGGATTAATGTATGCATGGTCTGTAAATATCTTGTGATCCTTTCACTTTCAGAGAGTGAGCAGATCACATATTTATCCATCATGTGCATTTATACCCAGATCACATATATGCAATGGTGGCTATGTGTCATCCCAAGACCTGGTCCCATGCCCCACCACATGTAGATGTAGATTACCCCTTTGCCAATATATGAACTGGCCCTATAATAAGGAAGGATGGCACACAAGTCTTTTTAAAAATAAGGTTTCCATCATTTTACCCTTATGAATTCTTCAGTGTGTAAAGCTAACTGCAATGGTGAAGGGAGTTAGATGTCCACTTCTGAGTTCATTGTGCATTGCTAACTTATTCTTTAGTCACAGCTTTAAGAACTAAATACTTGCCATACGAGCCAATGTGGCACATTAGCTAAAGTGCTGGCATTGGGTGGGGAAACCCACTTCAAATGCTCATTCTGCTTTGGAACTGACGGTGACATTAGGCAAGTCACTACCTCTCAACCTAAGCCACATCACAGTTTGTTGCAAGGCTGTACAAACATGCAAGGCGTGAATGTTACCTGGAGCATGGCACAGGGAGCATATCACCGCTGTGCTTTATCGACTCCACTGGCTCCCAATTTGTTTCCAGGCCCAATTCAAAGTGCTGGTTCTGACCTTTAAAGTCCTAAACATCCTTAAACCGATGTCCCTGAGGGACCATTTACACCCATATGTACCTGCCTGGGATTTAAGATCATCTGCCTCTGGTCTCCTCTGCGAGCCTGGAATGAAAGACTGACAGGCACGAGGGAGAGAGCCTTTTCAGCTGTGGCCCCTAAGGTATTCAGAGGGGAGTTACCATTGTCTTCCTCTGAGGCTAGTCCTCCCCACCTGGCTAGGGCCTGCTCAGCTTGCCACAGCGGCGCAAGCCAGCCCCTTCCTTGTCCACAGCTGCCAGCTGGGGTGGCAACTGGGCTCCTTGGGACTATGCAGCTTGCCCACGGCTGCACAGGTGACAGGGCATGTAACCTCTGAGCCAATCACTGTGTGGGTGATCTTTAGCTGGCCCTTGACACCCACGAGACACAAGCGGGGATTTGAACTCACAGACTCTGTACTCCCAGCCAGGTTCTCCTCCCCACTGTGTTATACCAGCGCTCTCTCTCTCTCTCTCTCTCTCTCTCTCTCTCTCTCTCTCTCTCTCTCTCTCTCTCTCTCTCTCTCTCTCTCTCTCTCTCTCTCTCTCTCTCTCTCTCTCTCTCTCTCTCTCTCTCTCTCTCTCTCTCTCTCTCTCTCTCTCTCTCTCTCTCTCTCTCTCTCTCTCTCTCTCTCTCTCTCTCTCTCTCTCTCTCTCTCTCTCTCTCTCTCTCTGTGTGTGTGTGTGTGTGTGTGTGTGTGGAGACAGTGAGCCAGTGTGGTGTAGTGGTTAAGGTGCTGGATTACGACCTGGGAGACCAGGGTTCGAATCCCCACACAGCCATGAAGCTCACTGGGTAACCTTGGGCCACTCACTGCCTCTCAGCCTCAAAGGAAGGCAATGGTAAACCCCCTCTGAATACCGCTTACCATGAAAACCCTATTCATAGGGTCGCCATAAGTTGGAATCGACTTGAAGGCAGTCCATTTTTCATTTTCATTTCCATGTGTATATATATTGTATTTTATGTATTTTAATTTACTTTAATATTTTTGTGATCTTTATTGTGTACAATTTTATGTATGTGTTCGATTTTAGTTTAAGCTGCCCTGAGTGCCCTATTATAGGGTAGAAGTGTGGGATAGAAATATTTTAAATAAATAAAAATAAAATAATAAAATAATAAAGCCACTATTTTGAGCTTCTTTGGAGGAAGAGCAGAATATAACTTAATAAATAAAATAAGCAAGCAAACAGTGCCAAAGATTAATGCATCTTTAAAAAATGAAATATATATTCTAGTGCTGAATGTGTTAAAAATGTTTTTAGTACTGCACTACAATGGAATGGAAGGACAATGTTTTCTATACCTTAACAGAAGTTAGTGCAATTCCAAGTGAAATGCTAAAAGTAAAAAACAAATACAAATTGTAGCCAACATGCGAGTCATCTCAAAGCAACTTTTTTTTAATAAGCAGCACAAGTACCTTTCATTAGTTTAGCAAATGGTTCAGGACAGGTGGATGGAATGGGCAAAGTAAGCTTATTGACAGCAACGCCATAAGCCACAGCAAGGCCATCAATGCCACGGTAAGGAACCTCTCCTGTAAGGAGTTCCCACAGCAATACGCCATAACTATAAACAAATTTTCAAACAGTTAAATACATAGCTTACTGAAGGGCAAAAAAAGAAAGAAAGAAGCCAATAGCCTCCAAAAATACTACAGCAAAGACTCTTTTATCACAATGCTCTATATCATTCCAGCGCCAGTTGTGATGTTACACATGCTTGTAGCAAAATGAAATGCCTCAGTCTTAGATATGTTATTTAGAAATAAATGTAAATCCAGCTACACAAAGAAGTTTTCAGCATATTTGTAAATTGCTTCATCATATCTGTTTGCACTAAGCCTGTATCTTGCAGTCAGTTATAGAAAGACAGTCAGAATAAGGTACTGAATAAGTCCCAAAAGCATTAAAGATGGATGCTTGATCTTGCTACTGCTGCTGTTTTACTGTGGCTCTAGTTGTTGGTTTTTACCTGCCTTTGTTTTAATTATACTATTGATAAAACTTTTTTATGATTTTAAATTATTTGATTGTATCTCACCTTGAGAAAACGTGTTGATGAAGACCAGGCTAAAAATATTTCTAAATAAAATAAATAAATAAATCCTATTATTCCACCACTTCCCCACAGTTTTGCAACCTGAGTAACTTAAAATGAAAGAGGCCAATGGGCTATTCACTGTAGTGTAATATGTATACTTGAATCTGAAACTGATTCAGTCAAATTTGACATTTATTCTAGCAGTTTCATTCTGCTAAATGATTGTCAAGTCTCAAAGAGACTTAGTTATTCTTAATCATTTTGCAGGATGGATACAACAGGAGATAAGTGCAGTGCCATGAGTAGAATCCACCCTGAACAGCATGGAGATAGTTTGTCATCCTCACAAATATGCACTCAAGGAAATAAATCTACATGTATATGTAAACATGGTTTGATTTTGTTCACAGCTGAAGTGATAGAGAAGAATAAGGTACAAGCTACATAGGCCACCAACACTGGGAAACAACCACTGAACACGATGTGGCTGTGGAATAACAACGGACAGCAGGGGAGTGTGATGGAACGTTGTGTGGAGCTAGAGTGGGTGGTGACAAATGGCGAGCACCTGTTGAGGATGGCAGCTGAAGAACTGCTGAAGACAACGAATGAGAGGGAATGAGATGGGAGGGAGAATGAAAGCCCAAGTAAAGAGTTAGAATAGCTGTTGAGGAGGAGGGGCAGTTAGGTTAAGATACTAGAACTTTTACTGTAGTATTCTGCATAGAATGACTACTTGTTCTGGGTACTATTTTCTATAAATAAATATGGAAAATTTAAACTAACTGTGTTCTGGTCTGGGTTGACTATCAAGTTAGTATATCTCACTCCAAGTGTCCTGTGTGGAAATATTCAAATAAGAATATAGACCTACTCGTCTCTAGAACTCAGTAGGTGATGGCAGAAACAGATACCATGAGGACCATTAAGGGAGGTCTGGAGTCAGCGAAGTATGAGTGACTGACCTAGTGATGTCTAGGAGTCAGGGCCTTGCAGGGGACTCTGGGAACATGACAGTTGTATATTCATATGTGGTGTCTCTCCCTCATTCCTTGGCCTGTACACATGGGGACATGCACCCAGGCACTACATCAGGCTATACTAGAAAACAGGAGGCCACTGCACACCTCGCATATTCCCTATCCAGCCCTTGCTGAACTGAGCTTGCATACAGTCCTTGACTGAGCAATAGGATGGCCACATGCACGGCTATAAAAAAAGGAAACATCTCACTAAAAAAGGAGGACATTATATTTGCATATAATGGGCAACTTCAAGACCTCTGCACTTCCAAGTGTTTAAACAGCCCTTCAAATACAGAGTTGTCTTGGTGAAGTAGGAAACATAAGCACCCCAATAAGCAGTGGGGTTAAGGACTGAATAAGGATATGTGAGGTACACAAATGCCTCCCATTTCCAGTTTAGTGCTGAGGAGTGGGGTGGGGGTAAAAGAGGGAAAAGGCTCTGTTATGTTGTATGGTGATCCTTCCATACCCACAGAAGTTGCCTACAAAAGAGGCAACTATTGAGAATAATACAGGGAATATATGGCAGATCAGGACTGCAGAGCTAAATTCTCCATTATAATCCTTACAAAATAGGAATAATTGTTAAACCTCCGTTTTTTTATACTTACTTTTGTAACGTAAGAAAAGCTTGCAAGATAAATTGCAGAGAAAAGAAATAGAATTCAAAGTTAAGTTAATGATTTAGTACATGACAAAAGAAGTACACTCTCAAACAATGTAGCAGATTTTAATGGAATCTACAATTAAGCTATACAGGGAAAACTATAGCCATTTATTCTTTCAGTCCCAACTCACTGAAATTCAGTTAATGGTACCTCTTCATAGCACAACTCTGGTTTATGTTTAATTGAAATCAAGAGGACTGGCTCCCAAGTAAATGGAGGCATAACAATACTAAGGCTGCAATCTAAAACAGTTACCTGAAAGAAAGTCCCATTGAGCCCAATGGAACTTACTCCTGAGTAGACATGTTTTGGATTGCAGCCTAAATACGGTTCTGTGGTTGAATAAAAGATGATTAATAGGCTAGACAAGGTACTAAGAGAATAATAAATCCAATATTAACAACAAGCTTTTTAATACAATATACGTTATAGTTCTTTTCAAAAAAGAAACAGAGTTCCAATATAAAGTAACAAACGTGTATAGCATCAAATATTTGGCTTTTGTAACAAAGTTTTAATATAGATGGCATGATTAAAATGAAAAGTCCTGTCACAATGACTATTTCTTTACATTAGAACATAATTTAATATATTACAAAGGAAACTGATAATCAGGGAAGTGCAGAAAAATCAAACAACTGGACATGGAATTCAACTGTTGAGATTGTTTTGTTTTTTCTTTTTAAAAAGGTTTTAGCCCTCAAGAAATGCTTCAGATCTCAGAAACTTTGGGTATCCTGTGAGCATGAGTGGGTACAAGCCTTGGACTCCCCTCTCTTCCTTCAGCAGAGTAGATTTTGAGTGTTGTGAGAGGGCAGCTAATTGTTAGTTATTTAATTTATTATTATTGTGTTTTACTGCTGGGGAGGAAAAGAGGCACTGGTTGGATGGTATGTATCAAATGCCAAAACCAGATGACAGGACTTTGGTTCTATGCACCTTGACTTAGTGGGTGGGGGAAGGCTCGACATTTGCTGTTCTGACTCAGGACCAGCCCTGCACTGCCGGAGCGGCAGAAAGGAACACTTGTGGGACTGGGGAGTATTCTGAACACATCGACTTCCTCAGGAGTCCTTTTGTTGCTCCTTTGAGAGGAGCAGAGCCAGGGGCCACATGATACCATCACCACATCTATCTCTGGGACAGAGGTAGCACCTGCCTATAAATATAGTTTTATTATCGTGAACTCTTTTGAGAACCATTATGGTTGAAAAGCAGCATACAAATTTTGTAAATAAGTAAATTAAAGCATTTGTCATTAAAAAAATCTCCACTATCAATGGACTGTGCTGCACATTAACCAAGGAAACCACACAGCTTCAGGCTGCCTCACATTTCATTCAGCAATACAGAAGTTATTTGAAACAATGAAAATACTGAAAAATATTTACCTCCAGATATCACTTCCTTTAGAAAACATGGATGACTTGATAACTTCAGGAGCCATCCATGCGTAGGTTCCTGCAGCACTCATTTTAGTTGTTCTATGCCACTCTCTAGCCAAGCCAAAGTCTGTAATCTTCAGTGTTTTGTGATGAATATCATCATTCTCTATCTTCTCAAGTAAAAGAACTGTAAAGGGGGAAATTGTCATTAGTATTAACTTGGCTCACCTGAAAATGTAAGCATAATCTGCCTATGCCCAATATAGATCCAGATACATTGCTTGTGTTTAAACTGTAGTTGAAAATATAGTTACAAACACATTACTTGTATTTAAGACATAGGTACAAATGCTTCTTTTTTAAAAATTAACTTTACAGATATTCTTAAATAAATAAAACTGGGACAACTTGGGTGCAGCTCACAGTTAGAGATTCAGTGCGCAATTTGCCAAGCACTGCAACTGCACCTTTATTTTTTTCCACTGATGATTGCATGGCTTTGAGTAGGTGTATATGCCAACTTTGAAAGATGTTTTACACATTTTACAGGTCATACTAGTGGTCTGTTTGTATAAGCTGTGCTAATGTCAAAAGAGGAAACACATACAATTGAGAGAGCTCAGACGTCACAATAAACCATAGTTGGCCATTATAGCTGCAGTGAGCCTTAGGCTTATGTATTCCCCTTTCCCCTTCCTGAACAATTATGGTTTCAAGCTGGATTGTTTCAAACAAATCAGTTAACAAAGTTTGCCAGTTCGGATGTCATGTCAACCTGGTGTTAATGAAAACTGGAAGCAAAGTTTACAAACACCTCCTTAGGCCGTGCTGGAGGTGCAGGAAGGAGGGAAAATATTAATCTGAGGCTCACTATGGCCATTCACATTACACTAAATGTGGCTTAGTGTGATGTCTGAATACAATAAATACAGCAGATACAATTTCCAGTTCTGAAGCTAATTCTGCTCACAGTTGAATCTACTGGATGAGGCAGAAAATGTTGATGAATTACACCACTGCAGATTGCAGTGACAGAAAATCCATAGCTGAATCCTTGCACATACTGGTGTATCATGGAGACGGCTATCTCTGCCAACAGCAGCAACTAAGTTCCAGCACACTTGAGACAGACACAGTTCAAAGTCCAATGTACAGATAATGACTTGTGATAAAAAAAAAATCTGGCCACATAAACTGCAAAGCACCATTAACAGGTAACTAGTTAAACTATCTAGGGCTGTGGAATGCATTCAAGCAAAAGGCCACTAACCCTTGCAACTGTGGAAAATGTTTAATATGTTACTATTTATGTATGTATTTATTTAAAGAAGAAGAAATGGTCACTGATGCATAGCAATGAGTCTTGTAGCACAAGTAAAACGCTGAAGAAAATTACACTGAAACTCTGAGCCCATGATAGTAATAATTAGAACCAGGATAATGTCGTAAATGTAATGATATGAACACGTTACACTTTATATTTTAATGAAAGGCCTATTGTTTTGCATTCCACATACGCAAAGCAAAATTCCACAAATTCCATGTCAGTCAGTCAGTCTGACCAAAACCAAACACAAACTGACTTGGAAAGGTAGTAACTGGCATATGGCCAGGCTTCATTTTACCAGGAAGAGGGAGTTGGGGGAACAGCAGGGCAGAACAATTTCCCTTAATCAGAAGGAAGAATTACAAATCACCCTTTCATTGTCAAACTGGATGGCAGACTACTTGACATAAACAAACTAAATAGGCTCCAGGGCCTCGTGACTCAACAAATTCTTGTGGTCTGTTGCCTAGAAACCTGTACTAGGCCATCTCTTTTGGATTTCTACATATATTTGCCCCTCATTAGCTGCATATCAAAACTACTGACCTTTACAACCTTGGGCTTATACTGTGCATTCAACCATACATGACTGAAGTTCACAAACTGCAGATGCAGAATCTGGAAGTTACTTTAAAGCACATACTACAGATTCAGGTGAGGAACTCTGCATGCAGAATGCTCCATAAAAAACAGATTTGTAGAATTTGATCACTAAAACCACAAACATCAATATTTGCAGTTAGAACCCCAGAATGAGTCCAATCTAAAGGCTACACTTTGCAAACATTTACTTTGACTCTAAAAGAACTCAGAAGGAAAGTGTGCTTGCAGAACTGGCACTATGTTCGTAACATATCTCTATAGTGTCAAATCCAATTACTAATGTGGATCTAATCTGGATCCAGCAGATGATTGCTGGACAGATCACCGATTAATTCGATCCACTATGGCCATTAATATTGTTCCTCAACATAGACTCCAAGGAAGAAAACCAAGGTGTAAAATGAACATCCATGCCCTTCAAGATCCTATTAAGCAAGCCTGCTTTCAAACAACCCTCAAGAAACATCTACCGACAGAACTCCCTGAAAATGTCGAGGAACACTGGATTAAACTGAAGACATCCATTATTGCACCATGTGAACAAACTATTGGATACCAAACTAAGAAACATCAGGACTGGTTTGATGAGTATGATAGTGAGATTGAACATATCATTGACAAGAAAAGGAAAGCCTTCCAGATATGGGAGAAAGACATTAACTGTGCTGCTAAGAAAAACATCTATGCCAATGCAAAGGCTGAGGTCCAAAGAAGAACTAGAGAACTGAAGAATGCCTGGTGGATAAAGAAAGCTCAAGAAATCCAGCACTTTGCAGATGCTCACGATACACAGGGCTTTTTTAATGCCACAAAGGCCATCTATGGACCTATAAATTACGGTACAAATCCCTTACGTTCAGTGGATGGTACCAAACTTCTTAAGGATAAAGAGTCTATTGCATTGTGCTGGAAAGAACATTACCATGACTTCCTTAATCGTAACTCTATAGTGGCTGATGAGGTCTTCCTGCAAATTCCACAACAACAAACTAGAGACGAGCTTGCAGTATCCCCTAATTTGGATGAAGTCAGTAAGAACAACAAAGCTAGTGGATCTGATGGGATTCCTGCTGAAGTCTTTAAAGAAGGTGGGCCTGAACTTACACAACAACTTCATAAGCTCATTGAAAAAATCTGGATGACGGAGGAGATCCCAGAAGACTTTAGAGACACCATAATTATCACCCTTTTTAAGAAGGGTGATAGAACAGATTGCGGGACCTATCAAGGTATTTCTCTTCTTGCTATTCAGAGGATTATTATTATTATTATTAATTAGATTTTTATACCGCCCCATAGCCGAAGTTCTCTGGGCGGTGCACAACATATAAACATCCAATACAATTAAAACATTATTAAACAACTAAAAATGAAATGAAATACCAAAAACCAAAACATAATTAAACACATAAACAAATACAAAACTTCGTACTAAAATATAAACTGTTAAAAAAGTATTAAACTGATTAACATATTAAGATGTTAAAATGTTGTATATTAAATGTAAAATATTAAACTGTTAGCATGTTAAGATGTTAAAATGTCCTCCCCGAATCTCAAAATTGTTTCCGCTCTTCCAGGAGGATAGTGGACATGATCTTCACTGCACGACAGCTTCAAGACAAATGCTGGGTGCAGAATCGACCTTTATGTATGGCGTTTATTGATCTGACTGAGGGCTTTGACACTGTGAATCAAACCACTCTCTGGACCATCCTTCTGAAAACTGGATGCCCTGATAAATTTGTAAATATTTTGTGACTCCTTCATGACAACATGACAGGAACAATTTTGGATAACAATGGCTTTCAAAGTGATCCATTCAGAGTCGGAACAAGTGTAAAACAGGGATACGTCATTGCTCCTACCTTATTTGCTATCTTCATTGCTATGATTCTACACCATATTGAGGGGAAACTTCCTACTGGTGTGGAAATCCTATATCGAACAGATGGAAAGCTTTGTAATCTCAGTAGGCTGAAAGCAAAAAGTAAGGTAATGTAATCCTCTGTCATAGAACTTCAATATGCTGATGATAATGTAGTCTCTGCACATTCAGAGAAAGACCTTCAAACTATCCTAAATGTCTTCGCAGAAGCATATGGAAAGCTTGGGCTCTCCCTTAATATTAAAAAAAAAGTGCTTCATCAACAGGTGCAAACTAGTCCCTCTGTAGCACCATCAATCCAGCTTAATGGTGTGACGTTGGAGAACATTGATCACTTCCCCTATCTAAGCAGCCATCCCTCTGTAAAAGCTGACATCGATGCTGAAATTCAACAGTGCCGCATTCTCCCAAATGAAGCGTAGAGTGTTCGAGGATCGGGATATTCGCAGGGAGACCAAAATGCTTATTTACAAAGCCATTGTACTACCGACCTTACTGTAGGCCTGTGAAACATGGACCATTTATAAATGCCACTCCCAACTTCTTGAAAGATTCCACCAACGCTGCCTCCGGAAAATTCTGCAAATTACTTGGGAAAACAGACGGACTAATGTTAGCGTTTTGGAAGAAGCAAAGACTACCAGTGTTGAAACAATGACCCTTCAACATCAACTTCGCTGGCCTGGCCATGTTGTTTGAATGCCTAATCACCGTCTTCCAAAGCAGTTACTTTACTCTCAACTTAAGGATGGAAAATGGAACATCGGTGGACAGCAAAAGAGGCTTAAAGATGTTCTTAAAGCGAATAAAAAAAATGTAACATGAACATCGACAACTGGGAAGTCTTGGCCCATGAATGTCCCAAATGGAGGTTGGCTATTATCAATGGTGCTGTGGACTTTGAAGAAGCACGAATACAGGGCAAACGGGACAAACGAGCTAAGTGGAAGGCACGTCAAACAAATCCTCATCATGACCATCTTCCATCTGGAAACCTATGTCGTCACTGTGGGAGGCTGTGTGGATCCAGAATTGGCCTCCACACGGACCCACTGTTAGACCTTATCTTGGAAGATAATTTTACTTGGCCACGAATGATCACCAATGATGAATGATGACCTGTTTAAGTAGGTAACCAATTCCCATTTAGCATCTGTAATGTGTTTTAATAGTTTTTTAGTGTAATGTGTTTTAATAGTTTTTAATACTGTATTTTAAATGTCTGTAACTTGCCCTGGGACCTAATGGTGAAGAGCGGGCAATCATCATCATCTGGGTGCACAAAGCCATTTAAAAATATTCCTTTGGATTAATAGTGATAATGTTTTATTATAAAATCAACTCAATATACACACAGTAAGTTACAAGAATATCCATGGTATCATAATCAACAGGACAACATAGTACAGGCAGCTAAATGGTAAGTGGCTCTTTTCCATTTAATCTCTCCCACTACTTGATGGATCATGTTACCACTCCATGGGCCTTTCTAGTGCAACATCACCAAAGGGATTCTGTTTCACTTAGGTAAGAGACCACAGCAGAGGCTGTAAAACTCTAAATTAATCTGGAGAAGAAACAAGAAGCTACTCCACCAAACAATCACATGGTAAAAATCTGAAGTTTGAGAGCAGAGATAGAGTTTTGTGATGCAGTAGCAGGTATGACTTTGAAATCTGTCCATAACATTGGTTTGGAAGTGTGAAAATAAATTGGGGGAGGAGGTATTCAAATTTCTCCTGGAGAGCCATCCATTACAGACGAATCAGCAAAGTATTTGTTGGTAATTATCCAACAGTGCAATTATTGCATAGCAAAACCAAACCAATGCAGAACATACAGCATAAACGTACAAAATACAAGGTCACATACTACCCTGTTGTAATATATGCCTTGGGCTTGATTATTTGCACTAATCTGGTTACAGGTGGCCAGTTTACTGTGGGGAGGGGAAGGGGAAAACAAGATGATACTATTGATAAAGTTAGAGCATTGCTTTATCTAATCACAAATCTCTGCCACTCAAATTCATGGAGCCACCAGATTCCACTATTCTATGAAGGATGCCCCACCATAAACGTTGGTGGCTGCTTGTGGGATATTAACATGGTCCTACCTGTACCTATTAAGCCTATTAGATCTTGATGCAGCTTTTAATACAACAAATCATGAAGCAATGGAGGTACCGCTGAGGTACTTGGTGGATGATCACAGGATTTTATGAGTCACTCTGCTCGTTCTTGGCAGCAAATACAGAGAAACAATTTAAAAGAAACCAAAATGCTATCTACTCAACACACTTGGATCTTTGTGCACCTACTTTGTTCCTTCTACACTTTGTGTCTTATTTTTTCTGGTAGCTTTTACTACACCTTTAAAGTGACTATTTCTAGACATTCATTTCAGCTCTTGGCCTCTTACTCTCTCTCTCTCTGCCTTGCTTGTATTCTCTCTAATCCTCTAACCTCTAACTTTTACAGATTAAAGAGCCCCATTTCTTAAATCTGCATTAGCTGTTTTCTTTTTGTGTGTGTGCAACTCCCACTCCATCTCCTCTTCTTTAAGTCCCCCTTCATTTCCACCCATTGCAGATACACGCTCACCAATGCACCCACTGTGTGCTAAGTCCCTGCAATGCACTGGGATAGGGGGCAGGAGAGAGAAGAAAAGTGAAAGTTGGTGTGTGTGGCTTTTGGGAGATGGTTTGACCCATACAATTGGGCAGCTCACTTTCAATCATAATTTTTCATTTGGACTCTATATACTGACATCATTACATTTGCATACTTTGAGTGCTCCAAGGTGCACTGTTGCATGTAGTTCCTCAAGTTGCAGCAGTGACCAGGATTTTTAAAAAAACATTAACTACCTTTCAGTTCATTACACAAACTTACCCTCACCACCCATATACACAACCACTACCCCATTAATCATCTCAAAGATTATTACTCATACCCAAACCAGTTGTACTGAAAAATACTCAAACCTGCATACACTCACATCCTTCTTAAAATGGGCCACTGCCAAGCATACAATAACAGACTATTATTATTTGTATTAAATAAAAAATATAAACACAATATGAACACGTATTGGAAATCATTATATAAATTTACTACAGCTAAAAGTCACCTATTCTTAAGTGTTTCCAGTGACTGTGGGAGTTAGTGCAGCAGAAACAGCACAGTTCTGTCAACCATTGGTCTTGAGTTGTTGAAAGAATCTAATAGGAACGACACTGTTCACAATTATGTGCAAAGAGTAAGGTAATCATAGGCCACAAGGTTACCATATAAAGGAACACTGAACAGTTGAAAAAGAAAAAAGAAAGAGAACCTTTCAAAACAGAATTGAAGCTCACTTGTAATATTATCATCATCATCTCCTCCTCTTACCCATCCTTCACCATAAAGTACCAGGGCAGGTTGCAGCAATTTTAAAGTACAATTTTAAAAACAGTTTAAAACAAATTGTGGCTCTCCTGGAAAATTTTGATTTGGAAAATCCCCTAATATTGGGTTAAGGGTTCAGCATATTGGATTATGAGTATTGTACTTTGGTTCTAAAGTATCCCACCCCTTCACAAATAAAAATACTGTAACCCTGTTCAGTAATAAGGAACTTCATATGTAGAATGAACATGAAGATGGTATTAAAAACTGCTCCACTGTGTACTGAAGCACACATTTCCTGAGTACACTTGTTGCAGATGTGCATTTCAATGTGGAGGGGTAGAGACTGCTCCCACCAACACACTGACCAGTGTCCAATGAAGTACTTTCACTAGCACAATGATTTCTACTGGCACAATGGAACTTTCTCTCCCTCTACCCTCCCCATGAACCTCTATCACTCTCCCCAAATCTTATCCAGAACCCCAGAATAGATTTAGGGGGTACAGGAGGAGAGGAGAGGGAGGGGAAGTTCCATTGCACAGCCAAATGTCCTTATGCTAATGGAACTACTTCATTGAATACCACCCATTCATTTTATTCATGGAGAAGAGTCCTAATCAGAGCTTGGAAAAGTTAATTTTTTTGAACTACAACTCCCATCAGCCCAATCCAGTGGCCATGCTGGCTGAGGCTGATGGGAGTTGTAGTTCAAAAAAATTAACTTTTCCAAGCTGTGGTCCTAATGACTAAACAGGGCTACCACATAATATATTTGTGTCTTGAAACCAGAAGGTGTACTGTGCAAGTGGAAGGCACCCACCTGATTTCCACTGATTCCACCTCTTCTTGCCACCCCCTCACACTACATCCTACACCATTCTGCAATGGACTAGAAGACTGAATTTTTCTGCATGAAGCTTTATTCAGAAAGTCAATACAGGAACATAGCATCACACTCTAGGCATGAATCAGAATACTGGAACATATTTCAGTATACCAAACAGTTTAGACTTACCTCAGTAACAAGGTATGGCGGCGACAGCAAGAGGTTGCCACAACAGAGCTGAAAAGGCATTACCAAATGTAGAAAGGGATGGGGGATTACTTCTATGGGTTAATTCTAGGTCTTTCTTGCTTTTGCTATAAGGCGAAGGCTCTTTCTAGGAGCTGAAACCTTCTTCTGAAGCCATCTCTTGTCTAACCTCCTTGACCTTGGCAAAGGAGTAAACTCTGGCTTGGAATGACTGCTTTCACTTTGTGTGCTCTGCTTTTCATTGAGTTTTAACTATTCCACAGCTAAATTTGGACTGGGTGGCCATGCAGATTCATCACTAGACGGTTCAGGAGAAAGGAGGAAGGGTTCTGGGCTTTTCTCAGTAATTCGACTAGCAAGCCCAGACACTTCTGAAGACCTTCCCCATGCCTCCTTCATTCCTTTCTGCAGTACTGGCAACCCCCTCCCAAAGATCTGTACCCCATTCTTCATCCTTCCACTCTTGCCAAAGGTTCTCCTTGGGGCCCAGGACATCTCTCAATCCAACTCTGTTTGTATATTTATAATATTCATCTTGCAGAATACTTACTTGAAAAAAGTTAACTTAAAAAATGCCCAATTTGACTGTTACTGTATCCATTTATTATATTAATTGGATGGATGCATTTTTACTCCTCCTTAATGTTGGCAACATAGATTTTTTTCCACAAAATAAATAAATACTATAGAACAATTAATTTTTAGAGTGAGAAAATTTTCACTGGGTTGGATCAAGAGTGTCTTCTCTCTAAAAGGAAGGGACCGAGATCTAGCAGAAATGCCTGGTACATGAAGGAAAGAGGAGAGACCTTTTTTTCTGATTCTCCCTCCCTCTGAATTCTCCAGAATTGTTCTGGAGAGTCCCCCAATCCCCCAGAACAGTTTTCAGAAGGCACAAAAGCAAGGAGGAATCAGTAAAAATCATTCCACCCTTCCTCAAGTAGGAACATAATATGAATTCTAGACCCAAGCCTCAGAAAAATACATTAGTGGAAAAAATATAGTTTTTAAAAATCAGAATTATGGAATGTTATCTGTCCACATCATTGCCAAATAATAAAGATATAGCTGTTAAGTCCTTAAAATGTATAACTCTCTCATAAGAAGGATGAATAAATGGCATTACCAACAAAATAAAATACTTCTGGGGCTAACTGATACAGAAAGATTAATCAATATTTCAGTCTTCTTCATTAGTATTTCAAATATCCAGTGAGTCCAAAATTCAAAGTAGGTTCCATATTTCAACGCCATACACTGCTAAGGCCAATACTATACACTGCTAGGACCTTTATTGGTTAGAAAAAGCTAATCTGGCACCACATTGCCTGGTAAATTTATTAATTCCTGCCCTTTAATCTTATTAGTATGAATGGCCTGCCTATACAATTTGCTGGAGTCTCAAAATAAGTGGTGTTCAAGCAAGTAAAGCTGGATACCACCTATTCAATCAGGTTTTCTTTCAAGCTTTTGTTCACACTTGTTGTCAGGGCCAAACACCACAAACTCTGTAGTTTCATGATTAGTAGCTGGTATAGCACAGTGGGGAGGACAGCCTGGCTAGGAGTCCAGAGTCTGTGAGTTCAGATCCCAGCTCGTGTCTCCTGGGTGTCAAGGGCCAGCTAAAGATCACCCACACAGTGAGTGGCTCAGGGGTTACGTGCCCTGCCACCTGTGCAGCCGTGGGCAAGCTGCATAGTCCCAAGGAGCCCAGTTGCCCCCCAGCTGGCAGTTGTGGACAAGGAAGGGGCTGGCTTGCGCAGCTGTGGCAAGCTGAGCAGGCCCCAGCTAGCTGGGGAGGACTAGCCTCAGAGGGAGGCAATGGTAAAGCACCTCTGAATACCTCTTACCATGAAAACCCTATTCATAGGCTTGCCATAAGTTGGCATCGACTTGAAGGCAGTCCATTTCCATTTTCAGATATTTGTGACTACATTTAGCCATGAAAATGTATCATACTGGTAGCATATAAACAAAAGTATTTATCTTAAACCAAAACAGTTGCAGGTTTCAATCCACAAAACTAAAGTGTAATTTAGCATTATTAATTTAGCATATTATAGAAATCCATATGGTAGACAGCAAGGCACAGAAAACCAAAGAGCTCACACGTGCATGTACTCTCTTTGTCAAATGAAGAAAAGAGAGAAAGGATTATTTGTAACATATAAAAATGAGGATATCCCCTTGAAATTATATGGAAGTGTAAACTTTCAGAAGGGATTCTAATGCAACCATCATGTTCTTCTTTGTCCTCTCTTCCCCAAACCTCCATCTTGCTCATGTTCAACTTCAGGTCTAGGGCTTAACATAAATTGCCAACAATTTATGGCAGATAATCCCATTTTAAAAGCATGTGCAAATTAAAGGCTAAATATCTCCCAGCCACCTCTGAAAAGATCTAAGCCCTAAGAGCCTAGTAGAGCATGCCCAGTCATATTTTTAATAGTCTGTCTAATCTTTCCCAAGTTTTATTATAGAATTTCAAGCAGGCAGGATTTGAAAATGCTTAACTAAACAAAAACTTTTTGACTAAAAATATTATGCGGGGAATGAACAAATGTCTTCAATGCTCCCACAAAGAAGGTAAATTAGTGGAATAAGAGTGCTATGACTGGGTTCAAGACACAAGTAAAGAGATTTGAGTATGTCAAAATGTTTCAGAATTACAACTTTAAGTGAAGCTGTACAACCAGAAGGTGAAACCTTTTAAAAAAAATAATCCAAGTGTCCCCATTATTTTAAAAAGCCACTTGCTCAGTGCTGCTGGCATTTCATATCTTGTCTGGAAGACCTGTCCATGATTATAATTTGTAGGAAAGACAAGGATCCAGAGCAAGTTAATAACACTTCTATCCCACTGAAATTAACATGAAGAGTTAGTCATAACAAACTCAAGCCCCATTAATGTCAATGGGACCTAACAGTGACTTAACTTGCTCTGAATCCAATCCCAAAGTTCTGTGCTTCCAGAAACATCTTGCCTTTGTATCATAATTGATTAAAATATGACTTAAAGGATAGCATTCTAGAGCTATCTCACTGGAGAATTAACATACTGACAACAACTTTATACAAAATGAAAGTTTCAAAATGTTTCATTTCTTGGGTAACAAACTACAGAATACAAGATATTGCTATTGCTGCTGCGCTGGTGCAAGGCTTTGCAGGAAGCAAGCAGAAGGCTGGCTTATCAGGCCTGAGCTGAAAGCACACCTGCAAAAACAAACATTTCATTAACAGTGAAAAGAACAAAGCCAGTTGTTCTGCCAGCACTGGCATGTCTGGGGCTGATTCAACTGAAGCTGCAGCAGTAGCTACAGAAAGAGCCCCTTGGCAATAAACTTTGAAGTGTAAATCATTTGGGGTTTTCATATTACAATACTCTGGTGAGTTTCCCAATAGACTTCTGAGTCATGTATGAAACAGGGAGGGGGGGGAAATTTCCTGCTAAAATGAATTTAACTTTTCTGTAAGTGCATATTTTGACGCCAGTAAACAAAGTTGTGCCCTGTGAAACTTCCATCTCACAATGGTGGAGAACTTGCATAATTATTTTCATGGCATCTACTAAAGATGAAGTCCTTTTGTACCTGCACATCCACCAAATTCCTGCAACGAACTGAAAACCTCATCCTATCCTGTATCATCCTCCAGCTAATGCATGCATATATTGGCCTCTTCTGCCAAGGCTCTTCCCCACCTGCATTCTCTTAAGCCTTCCATGCCATTCAGCCCATTCTTTCTGCTTGGCTTCTCCAAGGCATTACAGGTTTCAAGGGGCTTCTCTATTCAGCTACCTTCCAGACCATTCATCAGATTGGCATTTTTCATGGAAATCTGAGTGATTGGTAGGGTATGAATTAGAATTCAGGTATATCATAATGCCTTACCCTGCCACCCATGAGGAAGTAATAGGAAGGGTTACAGGAAGAGTAACCAATATGATGCCCTCCAGATGTTGTTGGACTACAATTCCCATCATCCCTGGCTGTTGGCCATACTGGCTAAAACTGACGGGAGTTGGAGTCCAACAACATCTGGAGGGCCTAATGATGGCTACTCCTGAATGACAGATTACAGCTATTTTTAAAACTACTTTTTGTTTTTCAAATAGTCTACGAAAACATTTTACTTTAACTTTTCTTAAAAGATTACTTTTAAAAACCATTACAGATAACTCCAAATAGAGAGTCTATATACTTTTATTCTCAAAATGAGGTACAATCAGTAGCAGCCTGAGATCTTGTATAAGCACTTTGTTACTTTTCAAGGCACTCTACATTCAAACCTAGTAACATAAGAACTTCATTTTCTTCAGAAAGATAGAGGAGTGATGGTAAACAAAGAAGTTATTGGCTCAGCCAGATTAAAATAGTTAGCTAACTGTACTAAAAGTTAAACACATTCTATTAGAGGGGGAAATGGAATTCTGTATTTATACAGAATTTCTTTAAATCATGTCTAAATTACAGTTTCTCAACATTCCTTATTTTTCTGTCATGGCTAAACAGACCCATAAACTAACATAAGCATAACAGTATTTCATTTGTTTGGACTGTCTTCACGTCGATGCCGACTTATGGCAACCCTATGAATAGGGTTTTCATGGTAAGCGGTATTCAGAGGGGGTTTACCATTGCCTCTCTCTGAGGTTGAGAGGCAGTGACTGGCCCAAGGTCACCCAGTGAGCTTCATGACTGTGTAGGGACTTGAACCCTGGTCTCTCAGATCATAGTCCAACACCTTAACCACTACACCACACACATTTGTTTAAGAGGTACATTATCTTAATCACATGAAGCCGAGAACAGTTCTTTCCACGTGTATTTCAAGTGTTAAGATTGAACAGAAGTTCAAAAGCTGATAAATGGGGGTGTTCCTGGCTCCACCTTTGTTGCTAGAAGTCCAGGCGACCTTAGTGGCTAGGAGTGCCTTTTACCAGCTTTGGCTGGTAAGATAGCTGCAACGGTTTCTGGACTGGGATAGCGTGCTGTCCATGCACTGGTAACCTCCAGGCTGGGTTATTGTAATGTGTTCTATGTGGGGATGCCCTTGAGATTGGTCCGGAAGCTGCAGCTGGTGCAAAATGTGGCAGGCCAACTGTTCACTGGGGCATGGTATTGCCAGCATGTTATCCTGCTGCTAAAAGAATTGCACTGGCTGCCCATTAGGTTCCAGGCCAAGTTCAAGATCCTAGTTTTGGTGTACAAAGCCCTACACGCCTTGGGACCAGAATATGTGAAAGATCATCGTGCCCTTTATGTATGCAGTCAATCACTGCACTCTGCAGGTGAGGGCCTCCTGCAGATACCATCTTATCAGGAGATTCGTTCCGCACAACATAGGAAGCGGACCTTTAGTGTTGTGGCACTGACATTTTGGAATTCCCTCCCCTTAAATATTGGATAGGAGCCATCTCTGTTATCTTTTCAGTGCCGATTGAAAATCTTCCTCTTTCAACAAGCCTTTTAAGTAGAGGCCTTACCCCAGTCTGTGTCTGTGCTGCAATTGCTTCTTAAGATGTTTTTAAAGTTGTTTTTTTAAAGATTTTTAAGGTCTTTTGTTTTAATATGTTTTAAAGTCTTTTGTTTTTAAGATATTTAAAGTGCTGTTATGTTTTTGTTTGCTGCCCTGGGCTCCTTCTGGGAGGAAGGGTGGGATATAAATTCAATAAATAAATAACAAACAATAACTTTATTAAGATACTAACCATGTGAAACAGTACAATATAGCATCAACTATATGAATTTTCTGCCCATGGAACCTACTGTATGCCAGAAATGATTCATAGGGGCATGCATTCAGCTTCCAGACAGACACTAATACAGCAAGGCATGTTTTGGCGAGTTAGATCTTTTCTGCTCTCTCAGCCACTGCTTCCGTGCCCCATATTATCAATCACTGCATTACCATACTGCATTTTGCATATGAGTATTTGTTTTATGTGAACACACAAGATAACAAAGAGTCTTGAGGCACCTTAAAGACTAACAAATTTATTATGGCATAAACTTGTAGACTAGATTTAGCCAATAAAAGCTTATGTCATAATATATTTGTTACTCTTTAAGGTCCCACAAAGCTGCCTGTTGTTTTTGTTGCAAGAGAATAATATGGCTACCACTCTGGAAGACAAATGTTTTATATTTATTTATTTATTTATTATTAGTACATAAGACAAATACGAGTGAACAAAAGAAGCTAAACATGTAACCAACAAACCAATGGTAAGGCCAAGTTTGGTAAAGTAGAAGGAATAGGAGTACGCTGTTCACATCTGTGACAAATCAGGGAAAAGGAAATCCTGAGGAGATAAAGTGGCATAATTTTGGGATCATGAGATTGAGGAACAACTGGCCAGGAAATAAGAGAAAGACAAGCAATATAAAGGAGAAATAAATCACAAATATTTCCAAATTAACTCATATTTGACAGGAAAGAGGGACATGTTCTTGGTTCATATGCATCGCCTTGCAATACTTTCAGGTGGTGAGTAAGTTTTAGACAAATGTTTGAGGGCCTGGTTAAAATGTTATTTGCCCCCAAATAAGCGCTAAAAAGAACCAATCTCTATGGCAACACTCCATGTGTAGGTGGTACCATCTAAAAGCTTTTCACTGCATACAGCCAAACACACATAGGATCCACATTCCAGCAACAATCCACAGGAAACAAAATGCTGTCCTAGGATGCTTAGGTAGAAGTTTAGACAGAACTATATGACAGAGAAGTATTTAGACACAAATGTAGGAATGAAGAATCTATGATCCTCTAGATGTTGTTGGACTCCAACTCCAATAAGCCCCACTCACCATGGCCAATAGTCAAGGATGATGATGGGAGTTGTAGCCCAAAACCAACTGGAGGGCCACAGGTTAGCCACCCTTAATGCAGAGCATTGTCACAAGGAAGTACTCTTTGGCAGTGGTCATATAAATGGTGGCAATATTTGGAGCATCCCTCATCTTTCCCTCAGTCTGTAGTCTCCAAAGTCTTAGAAATCAAGCCAGCCACAAATTAGACTGTTATCACACTGGGCTATATGGTTCACAAGTTCAAAATCAGTATAAATCTCTACCACAAAGTCTGTGCCATACAGATTGGCCTGTGCCACACAGGACTAAATGCTAATTCACGAGTCCAAAATTTGTATAAATCTCCACCACAAAATGACTGTCTACCAACTCTGTGTCCAGGTTTTTGGGGCCACACTTCAAATACCGAATAGAGAAATTGGATCAGGTTCAAAGGAGGGAACAAATGTATGAGAATACTGCAAGACTACTGACATAGAACTGCTGAAAGGTTTGTATTAATACTTATAGATATACCATATATGTAAATTCTCCAACTACCACTTCTTATAAGCAACCTACCTGTCTGATCATAATGTTAATGCCACCAATAATTGCAATTTAGAACTCAGATAGGCAACTTGGAAGGGGGGGGGAGGAGTGACCATACAATGGATTTTATTCAGCATTTTTTTTAGTTCAACAAAGTTTCATGTCTCATAAGAATACAAGTTCCTTTGTTTACTTCTTCAAATATGTCAATAATGGCCACAAGTTGAGATGGGTTTTTGGACAAAGAGAACTGTGAAAGATATTGTTGATGAAACTCTGTGGAAAGGGGCTTGTCCCCAACCCCTATTTTAATGTTACAAATTCTATGGGTGGTTTGGGGGGGAAAACCATTATTTTTAACTTTGACTTTTATTGACAATTTTAATACATATATTTTGTTTTCTGTAAAGCACTTAGATTTTATTTACATTTTTTATTTTTTATGTTAAATAGATAAAAATAAATGTAATTGAACCGTACAATTATTGTTTAATACAAAATGTTGTGATGGAACTAGAAACAACTGTATTTTTAAAAAACAAAACACAACGGAACAAATGAATGGAGGAAAATTCTATCAGCAGTGGCTGATAAGATGGAACCTCGATGCTGAGACAGTATGCCTCTGATTACCATTTTCTGCTTGCCCCAATATCTGGTTAGCTCCATCATACTTTTGAACTCCCTGAGACACCTGGCTGGCTGCTGCTGAAGATATAATGATGGACCAGATAAAGTTTTAGCCTAATCCAGCACTGCAATTCTTACATTCTTATACAGGTAAAGAAAAGCTATGGAAAGTTTATAAACCAAACCAAAGATAAGCACTGGATATTTGGCAAGGAAAGTGAAAGTAATATTAAAGGAACCTGGAGATCAGGTCAAATAGTCCTCGGAGGAACAAAGGTCTTCCATGATGGAATCCTCTACTATTATTTGCTAGTTTGTCAGAACTAATTTCACACACACCCCAATCAAAGTACAAAAAAAATCAAAGCAAAGAAATGCTTGACTTGACTTGCTACTAATATACAGAGGCTTTGCCAGACCTAGCAGAAAGGGATGCGATTAACCTTTGCC
The DNA here is from genome assembly GCF_030035675.1 of Rhineura floridana. NCBI lineage: Eukaryota > Metazoa > Chordata > Lepidosauria > Squamata > Rhineuridae > Rhineura > Rhineura floridana. The sequence continues at coordinate 135,204,938 of NC_084483.1, read as the reverse complement.
ATCAATACAATTTCCAAAGGATTGCTTCCTTATTATTTTCTCATGCATCATGCATCTACTCCATCACTGAATGTCCTCATGCAGAGCAAAAGTAGCACTAGTATAATGCCTAGCAATCAATCAACATTTGTCCACATAACACAGGGTGCATATGCAGACATATATTACATTTATCATAATTTCTAATTAAACCTCACAGGAAAGGCAGTCTAATCTTAGTGTATGTACTTGGCAATAAGGCGAGACAACAATGGGATTTTCTGTTTTAGGTGTCATAGTCTTTTGCTGATTAAAAGGAATGCCTCGGCATTTCCTGTGCTTAGGTGACTCCAACTGAAGCAGTTTGTTCCTATAAATGACCAGCACTCTACCATTGGTTACTATAAGCAGAACAATTCCCCCGCAGAACCCCATGACTCCACAAATGCAGCCACCTTTAACCATTACACAATTACCATCAGTTTTTTTTTAAAAAAAATCATATGGTATGATATTGTTCACTACAAAACACCTAACAATTAAAGCAGTAGCTGGAATGGCAACTAGAACTGAGCTGGTGAAAGTGGGCCGAGTCTCTGACAAAGTAGTCCCACCTCTAACCGCCTCAATTTTCTGAACACCTACATATGGGCTGCCACTAGCCCTCCCATTTAGTTGCTTCCTCCTATCACACAGTTACCCATCCCTTTCTCCCTGCCTACTGTGTGCAGCAGTACTGCCTCATCCATGGCCTTTCTTGCCTATTCCCTCTCTGAAAAGGCGCCCAAATGTTGTGTCTACAAGTCTGCTTGTTAGGCTGGGAGAGTGAATGGAAAGAAGAAGGACTACAGGCACAAGGGGACTGTTGCCTGCCATTCCTTCTGAACACCAAAAACAAGGAGTCCTGACTAGGACTCTTTTGATACCTTAAATACCTGCTGTCATTTAATCTGATGAAGTTGTCTCTTTTGTTGTTATTCAATTTGTTTTATGACATATTATTTTGTTTTAAATTACATAGGGCACCATGAGCCCTCGTTTTATTGCAGGGAGGGGGGATATAAATTCTTTAAAATAAAGAAATGAATTTGAACAATAATTGTTTTGAAATCAAGGCTTGGTGGTAAAGAATGTTCGACCTTTGAAGGTAACCATCTTCCGGGCTTTCCATTCTTTTCAGTTTGGTGCTTCTGCTGCATTGTAAAATAGACATTTGCTGGCTGGATGTGCTTAGCTTGTATTCCAGGGGTGAAATTCAGATGCAGCATCCTGCTTGCACAAATGGGACCTATCCTTCCTCTTTTGTCCCCTGCAGCTCCTTCCTACAGACCAGATTGCCGGCTGTAGTGGGCTGCAGGATGGAGGACAAGAAGGGAATCTTCCAATCATTCAAAACAAGTTAAAATGACAAAGAAGAATATTCAGTTTATGTTAATGTAAAAATTGTTTATTAAAATTATACCCCAGCTTCGGGTCCCTCAAGGACTAGAATTATATACTGCTTGTTATTATGTAACACATTTCTGTGAAAATTATTAAAATGCATTTGTTTCTCACTTGTTGCACCAAGACTTCTGTTGTCAGCATTTTATATTTTGTCCACCCTAAGCTGGAAAATGTCTTTCTTTCCCAAGACATCTGTTGTGACTGCCATGTGGAATATGGTTGCACAATTTTCACAGATATTTGAAAACTGAAAATCAGAAGTGTGAGGAATGGCAGCCCAGCAAAGGACTTTCCCTTAGGCCATCCCTAAATCATGGGACTCTTTCTCCACAGAGGTGAATATATCATCTTCATTGTAAAGTTCAACAGATGCTGAAGGCATATCTCTTTACCTTGGCCCTTGACAGGGGCCCACCTCTGTTGCTGAATTTATATTGTTCTGGTGCTTTTGGAATGGTTTTATATGTTTTAGAACTGTAATTGCGTTGTCTGTTTTGTTAATAATAACAATAACAACAACAATAATAAATTTATTGCCCACTCTTCACCAGCTGGTTACAACAGTTCAAAATTCAATATTAAAAACACTTCTTAAATATTACAATCACAGGCATAGGGTGGGTACTGAAAACATACATCTCAAGTGTCAAAGGCCAGGGTAAAGAGATGCACTTTTAGCATTTGCCAAAAACTGCACAATGAATTGTTGTGACCCACCCTGGGACCTTATGTTGAAGGGTGGCTAAGGCATCTTATAAATAAATAAATAAATATATATATATAAAGAGATATTGTTTCAAAATCCATATTAGGGCAGTCAGCCCAACAAAAATATCACAGAATTGTGTTCAACATTTTGAGTTCTCCACAATTTTTCATTAGGCTAAAAAAAGGTTGGAGGAGGGAAGAGAGAATAAAAGAAGTTGGCTGGTGTAGAACCATGACTCTGCATTTTGTAAGAGTCTTGAGACAGAACATGGAATGAGACAGCAGACATGCAAATAAGGCTCTCATAGGTGTGATGCAGGTTTCAGGTTGCATCCATCAAGGCTTTTCAGAGTGAGAAATGCACAATGGATATTCCCTATATATATGGAAATATAAAAACCAGTTGCTACCCAGGTCTATCTTCACCCTTAGGCGAAACACATTGGTTCTGTAGCAGGCTGAAAACAGAAAAAAGAGAGCAGAAGAGTTCATGACAGTTTGGTTGGCCTAATAAACATATTGCCCCAATATGGCTTTTGGAATATTTCTTATGGGCCAACACAACTACCTTTACTTTTTTGTATTGTTTGTGATGCAATTAGTAACCAGCAGCATAACCAACTCTTGTTCACCACATTGTGTAAATACTTTTGTTTAATTTGTTGGTGGCTCTGTTCTACTCTGTAAACACCCTCCACCAATAACAATTATTTATTTATTATTTTATTTATATCCTGCCCTTCTGCCTAGTACGAACTCAGGGTGGCAAACAAAAGCACTAAAAACACTTTAAAACATCATCAAAACAGACTTCAAAATACATTAAAACAAAACATCTTTAAAAACATTTTTTTAAAAAGCTTTAAAAACATATTAAAAACCATTTCTGACACAGACACAGATTGGGATAAGGTCTCTATTTAAAAGGCTTGTTGGAAGAGAAAGGTCTTCAGTAGGTGCCGAAAAGATAACAGAGATGGAGCCTGCCTAATATTTAAGAGGAGGGAATTCCAAAGGGTAGGTACCGCTACACTAAAGGTCCACTTCCTATGTTGTGCAGAACGGATCTCCTGATAAGATGGTATTTGCAGGAGGCCCTCACCTGCAGAGTGCAGTGATCGACTGGGTATATAAGGGATAAGACAGTCTTTCAGGTATCCTGGTCCCAAGCTGTACAGGGCTTTGTACACCAAAACTAGAACCTTGAACTTGGCCCGGTAGCAAATGGGCAGCCAGTGCAATTCTTTCAGCAGTGGGGCGACATGTTGGTGATATCCTGCCCACGTGAGGAGTCTCGGTGCCACATTTTGCACCAGCTGCAGCTTCCGGACCAATCTCAAGGGCAGCCCCACATAGGGCGCATTACAGTAATCCAGCTTGGAGGTTACCAGTGCATGGATAACAGTGGTCAGGCTAACCTGGTCCAGAAACAGCTGCAGCTGTCTTACCAGCCGAAGCTGGTAAAAGGCACTCCTAGCCACTGAGGTCACCAGGGCCTCTAGTGACAAAGACTACAGACCTGCTCTTTAAGAGAGAGTATGACCCCATCCAAAGTAGGCAACTGACCAATTATCCAAACTCAGGAACCACCAACCCACAGTGTCTCTGTCTTGCTAGGATTCAGACCCAGTTTATTGGCCCTCATCGAGCCCACCACCGAGTCCAGGCAGCAGTCCAGGGCTTGCACAGCCTCTCCTGATTCAGACGTTACAGAGAAAGAGAACTGGGTATCAGTGTACTGCTGACACCTCATCCCAAATCTCCTGATGACCACTCCCAAGGGCTTCATATAGATGTTGAACAGCATGGGGGACAAGATAGTCCCCTGCAGCACCCCACAGCAAAACTGCCAGGGGGCCGAAAGACAATCGCTCAATGCTATTCTCTGAAAACGACCTTGGAGATAGGAACAGAACCACGGTAAAACAGTGCATCCAATACCCAGCTTACCAAGTTGGCCCAGAAGGATACCATGGTCAGTGGTATCAAAAGCCTCTGAGAGATCAAGAAAGAGTAACAGGGTCGCACTCTCCTTGTACTTCTCCCGATAAAGGTCATCCATCAGGGCAACCAGGCCGATTCAGTCCCATAACCAGGCCTGAACCTGGACTGGAATGGGTCAAGATAATCTGTTTAATCCAAGGGTACTTGCAATTGCTGCACCACAACCCTCTCAATCACCTTCCCTAAGGAGGGGGTATTTGTGATCTGTCGGTAATTGTTGCAAACCAATGGGTCAAGGGTGGGCTTTTTCAGGAGCAGTTGGATCACTACCTCTTTCAGGGCTCTGGAACCACTCCTTCCCGCAGCGATGCGCTGACCACATCCTGGATCCACTTGGTCAAACCCCCTTGGCAAGCTTTAATAAGCCAAGAAGGGCAAGGGTCGAGAGGACACGTTGCTGGCCGCATCATCACAAGCTACATCTGCATCATCTGGCCGCATTAACTGAAACCGTACCCAAGAAGTTGCAGTAGACTGGACACCTCACTGGAGACTACAGTAGATGTGGATTTGGCATCAAGATGGCTATGGAGGCAAGCAACTTTACCGTCAAAGTGCCTTGCAAACAATTCACAGTGGGCCTCCGAAGGGTCTAAAACTCCATTTCCTGGAGTTGATGTCAGCAGACCCCTGACAATATGGAAAAGCTCCACCGGACAGCTACTTAAGGATGTGATGGTGGTAGAGAAGTGGGCCTTCTTCGCCACCCTCACCGACACACTGCAGGCACGGTTCTGATATTTTATTCGTGCCTGATCAGCCTCACAGCAGGTCTTTTGCCACTTGTGTTCTAACCATTGTCCAGCCTGGTTCATTGCCCTTAGCTTACTGGTGTACCAAGGTGCAAACCAGGCTCCACAATGCCGGAGAGGGCACTCGGGGGCAACCGTTTCAAGAGCTCAATGCACCTCGCTGTTCCACAGCATGACAAGGGCTTCAACAGGGTCACCTGCTCTATCTTCTGGGAACTCCCCCAGGGCATTCAGGAATCCAGTGGATTCCTTTATTTATTTATTCATTCATTTATTTATTACATTTATATACCGCCCCATAGCCGAAGCTCTCTGGGTGGTTAACAGTTTCCAGGGGCAGACCATCTTAACACATCCACCATTCCTGCAGAGCAGGATCAGAGCCATAAGTCTAAACTTCATCAGGAAGTGGTCTGACCATGACAATGGGGTGACATCTACCCCACTATCTCCAGACCACACCTTCCTCCATCTAGAGCAAAACCACATCGAGGGTATGCCCTGCCCTATGTGCTGGGCCGGTGACAACTTGAGACAGGCCCAAGGTTGTCATGGAGGCCATGAAGCCCAAACTGGAACACTAAAGGCAGCCTCAGCATGGACACTGAAATCACCAAGGACTATTGTTCTGGGCTCCTCCAATACCACAGCCGAGATGGCCTCCACCAGCTCAGTCATAGAAGCTGCCAGGCAGCAGGGTGGACGGTACACCAGAAACAACCCTAGTTTAATGTCTCCTTGGCTTGACACCAGGTGCAGGCCCTCACAGAGTGGTTTCCTGGTAACAAAAATGGAAGTTCTGCAGACCATGGCAACTCCTCCTCCCTGTCCCTGCAGCCTGTGCTGGTGTTGCACCAAGTATCTAAGTGGGCAAAGCTGGGTCAGATGCCCTGCTATTTTGTGAATCTTTACTTTGATCTAATTTTGTGCTTTGTAAACTCTGCAATCCCAGTCTCCTACCGTGAAGGGAACTAGCCAGATTTTGTTTATATCTATAAAGAACCAAAGAGCATCATAATCAAGCTGTCTTCGATGTAGCATGGCGATTCTACCCACTTGTGTGCAGATGGGAAATCACACTATTGTTGATGAATAGCAACTAAGGAGGCCATTATGCAAAGTCTAGCATACAACTGGGGGGATGTACTTTGCTGTCCTGAAGAAAGCCTAGATGTAAAATGCTGATTACTCTTATTAGGAAGAGCGTTCAACTGAAATCAATGAAATCTGCTTCCATGACTGAGGAGTTAAGCATGTAGCTTGTGATCAGCCCTGTACTGGAGAGGGATGACAATAGAATGCAGCATACCAACATTTAGACTAACCAATCCAAACCTGGGCATGTTTCTCTAGAATGCAAGTCCCACTAAGTTCTACAGGATTTCACAGTAATATATTCAGAACTGCATCTTTAGAGTTTTCATTACTTCTTCAATAATAATGTATCACTTACTAGGAGTCGTCAAAGGAGGCTTTTCCACCTCGCTTGCTGCCCTCTTGCAACTTTCCCATAATCCCATTACATTTAGTCATATTTCATTTTTGAATAGTCTTCAGCCTCATATTCATGGACCATGGCAGAGAGATATTCATACAAACTACACACATAGAGCCTGATTTAAGAGGATCCCTTCTATTCCATTTCTGGTAGCATCTTCTGCATTCCAGTTGGTGTGCACAGATCCCAAACAAGTGAAAGAAAACATGAATGTAGAGTGTATATATGTGTAAACGTTTGTGTATACATGCATTTAGGCACAGGCTTCTGAACCCAACACAAAAAGGAAATAAACAAGCCTTCTATGTTGGACAAGCTAAATATAGTGGCTGTGTTTGCAGGTCAGAGTAAACCATGGTTAGTGATTTACCATGAATGCACAGATGGCTCCTCCTGTAATGTGAGTGGGAGCAACAAGCTATGACCTCTGGCTTAATGTTACATCAAAACTGGGTATCATGATTTGTTTCACTCCAGACAGACGTCAATGTGAAGCCAAGGTTACCAAACAAGGCTCCGTGAGTAACAAACCATGAATCCTAGTTTGGACGTAACACTAAACCAGGAATTGTAGTTTGTTGTTCTCATTTGCACTAGGGAAGTAGCGAAGTGAGAGTGATCTCCATGTTCATAGTAAACATTAACTATAGTTTATGTGATGTGATAATTGGCCAATCTAAATAGAAAAAGGCTGTTTCTAATCTAATCCCCTTTACTTCCCAAAAACTTCATTCTGCATTTCTCTTCTCTGCCATTCTTTTCCCTCTCTCTTTTCTTTATCATCATCTTAAGAAGAATTAACTACTTCCAGACAGAGGATTTTTTTGGTATTGAGTACACTGACACAACTGGGCACATACCATAGACATGGAGCTGTGACAATCCCACTGCTAAGACCTGTAGTTTACTATTCCAAACTAGCATGGGTAGCACAGTTCTACTGACTGATCATAGATGGATTGTTATGCAAAAATCAATGCAAGTTTGCAATACTTCCCCCCCACACACACTACTTCCTTCACTTTTGCAGTAAACACTATACAGCCATGTGGGAAAGTTGCAATGCATTTTGTTTGCAGAACAGTAGATTCCTCAAGCTACATTTCCCAACAAGAAAGCTTCCTTTGGCCAGTTGTGGGGTGGGATGGCAGGGGAAGGGCTTCATGGCTAGATCACAGATGAGTGTGTGAACTCCAGTTACTATTTGCTGGGTTGAAGTTCAGCTGTGGACTGGTAGAAAATAAATCAGCTTTTATGCTATATACGTACAGATGTGAAACGGTCAAGAAGATTGTCCAAGCAGTCCACTAATTGTGAAAACAAAGAAAAATAACAGTGTATCTTATAGATTCCTCTGAAATATGGACATTGTATTTATTGTTCTTAGATCTGCTAAAGAAGAAGAAATGGTCAAAGAGGAGAATGGCCTTTAGATTGTAAGTCAACAGGCTGCCATTGCAAAAACCTAACAAGGCTATCATCATAAGATGTTAGAGGACAGGGGGGAAATTACCTTCTGTATAGAAAAGATTGTTCCAACAAAGTAAAGTGGGTTGTAGCAAGAACATGTTGAAGTTTCCCTCACTGATTTTAAGAGCATAAGAAGAGCCTGCTGGATCAGGCCAATGGCTCATCTAGTCCAATATCCTCACAGTGGCTAAGTGATTTTGAGGTTAGTTTCCAAACTGTTCCACCATTACATGCTCTACTCATTGCAAAAGAACTCTCCACAAAATATTTTGAGGATAAGGTTTTTCCTCTCTCTTCTCCACTTGAAAAGGAATAGGATCTGTTTTCTTCATAATGAGCTTTCAAGATGTGGCCGGTACTATGGACCATCCCAACAATCCTAATTCTCACCATCTACCATTAAACATGGTGCATAAGGACAGGTAAAAACAAGATACTATTTCTGTATTTATTTATTTATTTGATTTATATCCCACCCTTCCTCCCAGCAACAGCCCAGTTTTTCACTCTTTCCCCTTCCAATATGAAATTTAGCACCTCAGGTTGACACTGGAGACAAGAATGAGCTATTATTGGTGAAGTGTGTTTGCTTCCTACCAGCTTTAACAAAAAGACACAAGAAACATCAGTCCACAGATTCAGACAGTTTTGTACAAGCAATGTTTACAAGTCAGGCAACGCATATAAACAATAGTCCTAGTTTATATCTAGCTCCTCACACCACAAAAGGATTTTGCCATTTTAGTAATTGATGTCCAAGAAGCCAAAAATTAAATACTCAGTGCTGATGCAGATCCTTCTCCATGCAAGAGAAGGTTGTTCAGGTTTTCGAAGAAAGCAAACACAGCTACCTATTGAAACGGCTTATGCATCTGTAACGTTGAGACAACAGAAAAGAAACTTCATGCAACCAAACTGGATTATCTTGTGACATAGGATAACTGAAAGGCAGATTCTGAATGGGAAAATAAAAGGTACTGACTTCAAATTGCTTGAGTGTTACTTTTATGTTTGAAACTTTACTATTTTTTCCAACTAGACTCAAGAGGTTAGAGCTTCACTGTGGCATTGCCAAATCCAAGCCTTACAGAAAAGTATTTAATGATCTTCATTTAGAACACCACAATATTTAATAAAAAGGTTTTTCTCACAGCGCTGTTCAGGATTGCAACATTAAAACATGGAAAAGAAAATGTAACTTGTATTTCTTTTTTAACTTCAAAATACTTACTGTTGCTTGACTTGAGGTCTCTGTGAAGGATGGAAACTATGGCTTCTTCATGTAAGTAAAGCATCCCACGAGCTATCTGTACAGCCCAGTTAACCAGTATATGAGGAGGTATGCGTCGGCCCCAATGGCTCCCACTGGTGATGGGGGAAGCACCTGACAGAGCTCTGTTGAGGGGTCCTCCCCTAGCATATTCCATAACCAGGCAGAGGTTGGGCTCCTGCAAACTTATGCCATGAAGCTCAATGATGTTGGGATGTTTCAACATGGAGAACAGTTTTGCCTCTTGCCTCACACTCTCTGCAGTGGCCATGATGTCCTCATCCGGGTCCTGCCGAGCTGCTTTGACTGCCACTTCTTGCCCCTTCCATTTAGCTCTGTAAACTTTTCCAAAGCCCCCAACTCCAATGATCTCTTGCAGTTCCAGATGCTGGAAATCAATCTCTTCTAGAGTACCCAGATGGTCTCCACCACCTGCAGGATGCCCATCTTTCATAGCTTGGGTTTGGGCTTGATGCCCTGATTTCTCTAGCCACCCTAACTGGGGATGTTGGTAACATCCTGGCTGGTAACTCACATAGTTGGCTGGGAAGATACCAAGGCGGTGGCGGATTTTACCAGCCCACCAGCCATCGTCTCCAGAAACAGCCGCATCTTTGGAGAGAACTTCAACCACTTGTCCTCGTCGCAAACTCAGCTCATCTTCCCCAGTGGCTTCATAGTCATACAACACAGTCCAGAGTGGACAGGAGGTACCACAGACCCCTAAAGACCCTTCAGCTGCTCCTTCAGAGCTCAGCAAAGCCATGGTCAAGACGGGAGCACTAACCACATCTCCTTCAGCCTCAGCATTGGGAACAGTCAGGGAAGCCTCTGAAAGAAGCCCCCCCTCACTGCTTTAACTGGAGAGAAAGGCAGTGGCAGAGGATGTGGAACAAAGCAGATGGCAAAGAGGAAAGCAGCAGCAGCAGGGGCATTGGATGGGCAAGGGCGGGAAGTTAGGGTGTGGAGGGCAGGTGGAGCTGAGGATCCCACCGGGTCAGGGCAAAAGTCACAAGAGGCTAAGCCAAGAAGGGAGAAAACGAATGAAAGGTGCAGGATGGGGGTGTTACAGTCAAGGAGACCAAGTTGGAGGGATGGGGGGGGGCTCATCGAAAGGGGCCCGGGCAAAGAAGGAAGTAGAAGGGTCTCAAAACGATGGAACCAAGAAGAAGAAAGGTGGGTGGGGTTCACAGACTGTGGGCGGGAAACAGAAAGGTCCGGGGACCACACAGGCCGGAAAAGGGAAGATGGGAAAAGAAAAATGCAAGTCGGTTTGACGGGGAGATAGGATTAAAGGCACCGAAGCGGGAATAGAAAGGGGAGCTCACGACCGGAGCGCTCGGGGTCGCGAAGTTGGCGGGGCCCTCCAAGGGAGGGCAGGAGGGGCCCAGGTGAGGAAAAGGAAGCGGCGACACAGCGGGGGAGAAAAAGGAATGCAGCGCCGGGGAATGGGAAAAGAACCAGGTGGGGGGGCTGAAGCAACAGGTAAAGCACCCAGGCGGCGGTGGTAAAAGGAGACCGGGAGGCGATCCGACGTGGCCACTACAGCCCCCAAAAACAGCGACGCTGAGTGAGAAAAAAAGAAGAGAAACTCTCCCAGGTTTCCTTGTCCGCCAACTCCTCTGCTGCCGCGAGCAACTTCCGAACAACTCCTGGCCAGCCCGGATTGGCTGGCACAAGCCACGTGACGCAGAGGGCAGGTTCTGGGTGCAGGTCAAAGAGTGAAGTCGTGCAGGTGCCCGGGGATGGGCGAGGGTGTCGCCGGGTGTAAATTGGGCGTGAGCGAAGAGCCCTTCGGGAAGGGTCGAGCCGCGGGCGCTGCAAGACGGTAGAGAGCTTGAGCGCCCGCTCTTCGTACGAAATCCGGAAGGCTGAACTTCAATGAATGGGACTGCTAAGTGGGCCGCCCGTTGTGTGCGTGCGTGCAAGAGAAAGAGAGACTGTCTGTTGTGCCAAATGACTCGCCATTGCTCGGGATCTCATCACTGGAATAACTTACCTATTTCTCTGGTCCAGGCGTCGTGGGCTCCTACTGGGAGGAAGGGCGGGGTATAAATCTAATTAATTAATTAATTAAACTTGCTTTAAACAGCCTTATGTGTCAGGATCAGGATCGTCAATTGAGGCTAACTGACAGATTCAATTATTGCAATGGCTATATATGGAGATGTCCTTATGGCTTCTCTGGAAGCTGCAGCTGGTGCAGAATGTGGCAACGCAGCTGCTAACTGGAACAACTTAGTAGTATGGGATAGCGCCCTTGTAGTTGAACCTTGCTTTTGATCATATATAAAGTTTTTTTTACTGTTTTTTTTTCTGATTTTGAGGTGCTGAATCTGAAGAGTTCCACTCTCTAAACCTTGGGGAAATTTCACAATTTAAGTTCTAAATTTCTCAGTATAGCAGACTGAACCTTTTTGTTTTTCTTTTATACTTAATTTTACTCAACTGCATGAGGCTCCTCTAATTTGGATTATAAGCATCTCAAAATTAAGAATTTTGAGGATATTGATCAGTGGTGGATCCAAATATACTGTTGGGGAGGGGGCACTTTTCCAGAATGTTAAGCATATTGCCTACCTTCAAATAAAAATGCAGAATTCCAATAAAAACAACATTTATTAATGCATTTACAATTTTAGATGGTATTTTTAAGCAATAGATGGTATTTTTAATACTAAATTTAAGAATTAAATTACTATGGTTAGTTCTATTATTAATTTTAAGTATCAGCACAAATATCTTCATTGCTGTTGTCCAGATCATCACGTGTAATTCCATTGCTACATTTACCTTGGCAAGTGCAGAATATTGTACACTTTAATTGGACGTTACTGCACCCACATGCATGACTACAACCTTTGGTGCATGAACATCTGCAAGTTGTTGCATAGTTTTCAAGTAGTAGGTCCCATACTGTGCATAGCTGACATGCCCTGCAGCAAAGAAATATGAGAGCATTGACTCTACTGCATATAAATGCAGTAACCAATCACTTTCTCTCTCAGCACAGATAAAATTCATCATTATAAAAACAGGCTTGAGAAAGCAGTCAATCCATAGCTTTGAAGTGTGACTACTTTAAGACTATCAGTTCCACCATATCATTCATAGGTGCATAATCTCAGAGGTCACTAATAATTCCTTGCAATATTTCTTCTGGGACCATCCTTAAGGGCTCTCACATTTTGAGGAAACTTATGTCCAAAAGGCATATTTGGTACCCCAGCAAATGCACACTTTAGAATGTCTTCTAGACCACTATCACTCATTAGTGTACCAACACAACCGACAAAGAACATAAGACATGTGCATGCCTCCCAGCATCAGCAAGACATTATTAAGTAATGGCTGCACCACCTAAGTAAAACTGACAGCAACTTTATAAAATTGTTGATCACTTGTGAAGATAGTCCAGTTTTGACCTGCTGTTCCATTTATTTGCATTGCCTCAAGAAGGCTAGGACTGGGGAGGGTAGCTATGAGAGAATCGAAAAGGGTGTGAGACGGGTGTATTTTATCACCCTATTTGTTTAATCTGTATGCAGAACATCATACAGAAAGTGGGATGGGCCAAGATGAAGGAAGTGTGGAAATTGGAGGGAGAAATATCAATAATTTAAGAATGGGTGGTTCATGACAGATGCTCTTGGAGGTCACTGATTCACAGGGTTGCCATAAGTCATAACCGACTTGAAGGCACATAACAACAACAACAGGTTTAAATGTAATATTGTGAGGTTTTCCCAAGGTTTTGAGAGTAGCACTCTTCAGATTCAGCATTTCAGAATCATATAAGAACAGTCAAACAACATTATATATGATGAAAAGCAAGGATCAGCCTGCTCTCTCCTGGACTATTGTTGATGGATCTGCATTGGCTGCCAATATGTTACAGGGCAAAGTGTAAGGTTTTGGTGTTAGTATATGAATCCCTTAACAACTTTGGAACAAAACACTTGAGAGATTATTCCCAATACCCTGGGTTGGTCACTGTGGTCACCAAGGAAGACCCTTTTGATGATGCCACATGCCCTTAGGATCTGTTCTGTGGCAGCACAGAGCAGGGCCTTTAGTATGGTAGCACCTGCACTTTGAAACTTCCAGTTAATCATCAGACAGGCGTTCCTGACCCGATCTGGGTTTCAACATCTATTGAAGACATTTTCATTCAGAGAGACCTTCCCAGAGGAGTTTTCCCAGCTATGCCTACTTTCAGTTTTGTGAAACTGTAAGGAACACCTGAACTGTAAGGAACCTGTTCCATTTTGCCAGTTTATGAGGAGCAGGCAAAAAACAATTAAAAAAACCAGAAGAAACCATCAACATTAATAACAAAGAAAAATATTTATGTCTCTGCAAGTCCTCCACAGTGTCAAGCATACATAAAGCATCCATTCCCATAAACTGAGAAAAAAGGGGGGGACAAAGATTCAATTCTTCGGGGGGAAAACAAAAAGGCTTCGGGAAAAAAACCCCCAAAAACACCTGTGTTTTCCCTCCTGAATTTTTCCAGTTTTTTTCCAGGCCTTCACATCTCTAGTACTGCTCTGCTAAACATTCAGGCAAAATACAGGTCATTCCCCCAGGAACTCTGCAACATGTGTGCCCCCCACCCTCAGTCAATGAAGTAAAAATCTCTTAGGCTGGGATTATATGTTATAATATTACAATGCTTCCAATCACACCTAGATACTCAGTCCATGCTAGTTCCCTCCACTTCTGCAAAATGTGTGGAAGCCAATGATGAAACCAGCTGTATTATTCAAAGTATGGTGTTGAGACAAGGGCAGAAATGAATGAGGGAGAAACCAGGCATATCTTATGGCTGTAGACCCAGGGATCATTGTGATCCAAGTGAAGAGCTTCCTGTGTCTAGGCTTTTTAATTACAATCAATAGGGTGTGTCAGGTTTTTGCACCAAGTTCCCCCTTGCTGTGTCTTGGGCTGGCTTCATGTATGTTTTGTTTCAATTGCTGTGTTTTGTGGTGATTTTGACTGAGGTTGCCTTGTTCACTTTCATTTGTTTACAGGTTTTTACTGTAAAGTGTATTTTTTATTTTATGTCTAGGGTACACCACCTTGAGAACACAATGGAATGTGTGGTATTTAAATGTAATAAATAATTTTTTTAAATGTCTACTCAGAAATCCCACTGAGTTCTTACTCCCAGATCAGCAAGCATAGGACTGCACCCTTAGTGCTTTTTCCAGGCTACTGTTATGGGTGCAAGATTTGGGGATGCTTTGAAGAAAATATGGATCAATGGTGCCACTCTGCATATTAGAGTGATATCTGGGAGGAACTATATATTTAATGTATTGTTATTATGTTTGTCTCACCTTTCTTCTGAGGAGCTCAAGGTAGTGTACAAACATAGTTTTTGCCCCTCCCACTTTTATCCTTACAACCCTGTGAAGTAGGTTAGGCTGAGAGACAGCCCAAGGTCACCCAATGAGCTTCATGGTCAAGTGGGGATTTGAATGCTGGTTTCCCAGAACCCAGTCCAGCCTACACCACATTGGAATTTATTACCACACCATAGCTTTGATGATTTCCAAGTAAAAATGGAGATGTTAGCCGCCACCAAGAAAACTTCCTTTGCTTGGCAGTTTCTATTTGTATTTATTTATTACTTCCATTTATTAGTCACCTAATAAAAATATTCTCTAAATGGCATACCGTGATCGTATAAGACAAGATTAAAAATACAACAAATGCAACAAAAAAGCCAGTCCAGCAATAATTCAGCAATAAAATCCAAGTAGGGATAAAACACTGACATCCAGTTTCAATTAATGCATCAGCAGAGCAAAAGCTCAAAACCAACCAATCGTTATCAATCTGCAGAGACTAAAATAAATTATGTACTCTCTGGAGTCCAACTCATTCAGGGGAGCATATTGGTAGGAATTTCTGCCAGTCCCAGAGAAAATTGTAAATGCTGCCAGGTACAATTATCTGTGGAGTTCACTGAGACATTATTATCTTGAGGTTTTCTTGTTTAAGTTGCTTCATACAGAGAAGCTTTGTCCCAGCCTCCAGAGTAATGCTAATAGGGAGCTGGGTAGAACTGAATGGATGATTGAGGAGGATGAATTAACGCCAAAGAGCCTGCAATTCTGCTTGAACAGAAATTAGTTCTGCTTTCAAAATGAGATCATCTGGCTTGTGATGTTCCTAGTGTCATGCCTTGCCTTTGGTCTATATACTGTGTATATAGAGCAGATCACCAGTTCAATAACAGGCCACTTTCAAGCAAAACCGTGCCAAGGGCCTTGGCCCAGAAATTTCCTCGTACAGTTGACTCCTCCTCTCCCTCACCTGTCATCCAGCAGCAACCATTCCATCAGACTGCATCAGAGAGAGATGCCATCTCATCTGCTCTGCTGAGAGTGCAACCAAATTTGGCCCCTCTTTTCCTTGAACTGTTTCTGTTCCAGTGGGCCATTCTACAACTACCATGTACTGTAACTTTAAGAACTGGTGCCTGAGCCTACTTGTTTCTCCTTCCCTCCTTCCTTGTCTCTTTTCCCTTTTGTGTTGTGCCTTTTCAGACTATAAGCCTGTGGGCAGGGACTGTCTTGTTGTTTATTATTTACGATTATTATTTATTACATTTATATACTACCCTTCCTCCCAGTAGGAGGGAGTTGTTGATCTTATGTAAGCTGCCCTGGGAGCCTTTTTGGCTGAAGAGCAAGGTCGATGTTTAATCAGTCAGTCAATATGTTCCCTCACAAACCAGGTTTAAAAGAACTCAGGTTTGCTGTAGGTTCCAGCTGGTATTCTGATTCCAGAGCTGTTCAGATGCTGCATTTTAGTACCTCTTAAGGTACTTGTTTAAGGCGAGTTTTGCTTGTGTGCATGGTTGTTGTACAGTTGTTGGGTCAGAAGTGGTCACATGAAATTTCAGCCTTACTATGTTACAGACACATACTATAAATGGGCTGGTGAATAGTCCAGGTGCTGGCTTTCCTTCCCCCGCCTTTTTTTTTTTAGTTTGATTTAGTAAAAAGCTAATCCATTATCTCTGGTGATGTAAAAAATCATCCATGTCGGACCACATGACAGGCAGATCCTTTTGATTTCATCAGCAAAGAATTGGCTAAAATGATGAAGAATGATCAAAATCAGTATTTTAGATGAATTCCCAGAAGATGTTCAGGCAGAATGTTGCAAAATCTATGAACTTTGAAAGACTACATTTCCTTTTATATTGTTCTGTATATTATGATACACATTGTACCATACAAGCACTAATATTGGGAGCCATTAGGAATGCTCAAGAGTGGCTCCCTGACTGAGTGGAGAGCTGAGGCCTGGGCAGGGGACAGGAGAGCAAAATGTACATGTGCAGGGGGTGGAAAGGGGCAGGCACAACCTTGCCATCCTAGGCCTAAGATAAAGGTAGAATTAGGGGGAAAGTGGGAAGGTGAAGCAATCACACTGATGGTGGGATGAAGGGAAAGAATTATTGTGAAGATGGAGAGCTGAAAAGGGAGAGTGTCCTGATAATAAAAATATAATTATTTTTCCAAAATTAAAGACAGCACTAAGGAAAAGCGTAATTATCAGACTATTGCCTTAATATCCCATGTAAGTAAAGAAATGCTCAAGATTCTACAACAAAGGCTCTTACCATATATGGAGCGAGAAATGCCAGATGTCCAAGCTGGGTTTAGAAAGGAAAGATGCACGAGAGATCACATCGCAAACATACGTTGGATAATGGAACGGACCAAGGAATTTCAGAAGAAAATCACCCTGTGCTTTATAGATTACAGCAAAGCCTTTGATTGTGTAGATCATGGAAAACTATGGAAAGCTTTAAAAGAAATGGGGGTGCAACATTATCCTGACGCGCAACCTATACTCTGGACAAAAGGTTACTGTAAGGATGGAATATGGAGAAACCAATTGGTTCCCAATCAGAAAGGGTGTGAGACGGGTGTATTTTATCACCCTATTTGTTTAATCTATATGCAGAACATATACAGAAAGTGGGATTGGACTATGATGAAGTAAGTGTGAAAATTGGAGGGAGAAATATCAATAATTTAAGATATGCATATGATACCATACTACTAGCAGAAACCAATAATGATTTGAAATGCAGGAAACATAAGAACATAAGAAGAGCCTGCTGGATCAGGCCAGTGGCCCATCTGGTCCAGCATCCTGTACTCACAGTGGCCAACCAGGTGCCTGGGGGAAGCCCGCAAGCAGGACCTGAGTGCAAGAACACTCTCCCCTCTTGAGGCTTCCGGCAACTGGTTTTCAACAGAATGTAATTCAACAGGGATAAATGCAAAGTTCTACACTTAGGAAAAAGAAACCAAATGCACAGTTATAAGGTGGGGGATACTTGGCTCAGCAATACAACATGTAAGAAGGATCTTGGAATTGTTGTTGATCACAAGCTGAATATGAGCCAGCCAACAGTGTGATGTGGCTGCAAAAAAGGCAAATGCTATTTTAGGCTGCTTTAACAGAAGTATAGTTTCCAAATTGCATGAAGTATTAGTTCCCCTCTGTTCAGCACTGGTTAAGCCTCATCTTGAATACTGCATCCAGTTCTGGTCTCTGCACTTCAAGAAGGATGCAGACAAACTGGAACAGGTTCAGAGGAGGGCAACAAGGATGATCAGAGGACTGGAAGCAAAGCCCTATCAGGAGAGACTGAAAGAACTGGGTGTGTTGAGCCTGGAGAAAAGAAGACTGAGGGGAAATATGATAGCACTCTTCAAGTACATGAAAGGTTGTCCCAGAGTGCAGGACACGGAATAATGGGCTCAGGTTGCAGGAAGCCAGATTTCGACTGGACATCAGGAAAAACTTCCTAAGTTAGAGCCATATGACAATGGAACCAATTACCTAAAGGGGTAGTGGGCTCTCCAACACTGGAGGCATTCAAGAGGCAGCTGGACAGCCATCTGTCGGGAATGCTTTGATTTAGATTCATGCATTGAGCAGGGGGTTGGACTTGTTGGCCTTATAGGCCCCTTCCAACTCTATACTCTACTTAGCGTATACCATGGACTGTGAAAAAGACAAATAATTGGGTGTTAGAACAAATTAAACCAGAACTATCACTAGAAGTGTCCACTCAGCCTTCCATCCATCCGTGGTCAGTAAAATGAGTACCTGGCATATGCTGGGGGGTAAAGAAAGGCCGGGGAAGGAACTGGCATTCCCACCCCATATAAACGGTCTTGCCTAGTAAACGTTGCAAGACGTCACCCTAAGAGTCGGAAACTACTTGCACTATAAGTGCGGGGACACCTTTACCTTTATCACTAGAAGCTAAAATGATAAAACTGAGGTTATCATACTTTGGACACACAATGAGAAGACATGATTCACTAGAAAAGACAGTAATGCTGGGAAAAACAGAAAGGAGTAGAAAAAGAGTAAGAGCAAAGAAGAGATGGGTTGATTCCATAAAGGAAGCCACAGACCTGAACTTACAAGATTTGAACAGGGTGGTTCATGACAGATGCTATTGGAGGTCACTGATTCATAGGGTCGCCATAAGTCGTAATCTACTTAAAGGCACATAACAACAACAACAACAACAAGGAAAATAGTGACATTACTTATACATTATTGGGTTTTAAAGTAGTAGTAGTAATAGTAGCAATGGTAATAAAAGTTGTGTGTCGAAATATAAACAGGAGAAGTAATAAAGTAGATTTTCTATTCCTGTCAAAGTAAGGCCTATACAGAAAAGTTCTCCCATAGCTCCCCCTAGTGGAAACACAAGTACACAAAGGAGCTCAGATGCTGGAATGTTCTCGCGTCTATTTTGCTTGTATCCACAGTACACATTTGTTGCATAGCCCATAGTGCAGCCTTCAGATACTTAATATTAATATATAATTATACAGAGGCAAAATTGCATTCTAAATAATTCTTTTTTATTATTATTTAAGCGTGCACATGTGCAGATGTATTTAGCAGAAAGGGCCCAACGTTCCCCAGTTCTTGGTCCCCAGATTTTGTGGACTACAACCCCCGGGACGATGGGGGTTGTAGTTCAACAGCATCTGAGGCTCAGGATTGGGAAAGGCTAATGCTATTCAGTGGGAGGAGACGATTGAATGACTGCGCTGGAAACGGAAAGATAAATGGCTTTGGATGTATCTTGGACGCTAGCGGGGGAGGGATTGGAGGAGAGAAGGGCATGCCTTTCAGACAGATATATTTAAAAGGGGAGAACCCAGAATTCAAGGCATAACTAACGGGTGAATGGGAGGAGGGCGGGATACAGAGAAGCACAACGATCATCATCCGTAGAGGTCACAGGCAAAGAAGAAAGCAGAAAAGCTGGTGGAAAGGAAGAGTGTGCCAGACGTAGGAATTCCCCGCGTGTTTCCGCGCGTCAGAACAGGAGCGTATCGTGGGCAGGCTTCGTAGAGGCTTGGAGGGCGGAGACGAGGAGGGCGCCTCCCTGCCTTGCGGCCGCCGGAGAGACGGCTGGTGTAGAGGGCGCCTCGGAGCATGATGGGAAAATCCTTCTAGCATCCGGCATGGAGGTCCTAGCGGCCGGCTCCGAGCAACATCTTAGCGGCGACAGTGGCCGGGAGAAACAGCAACGGCCGGGAGAGTGAGCCGGCGCGACGATTGCAGCGAGTGGTCATGGTGTCCCAAGCCGTGCAACTGCTACGGCAGGGCGTGTGGGCAGCACTTACCGGAGGCTGGTACCACGACCCGGAGCAAAGCAAATTCACGAACAGCTGCCATCTCTATCTGTGGCTTTTCTTCCTCCTGCTGCCCATGGCGCTACACCTGGTGAGAGTGGAAGCCCAGCCGCCCACGGGGGCCAGACTCAGGCGGGGAGGGAGAGGGCAGGAGCACGAGCAGGGGGTAGAGCAACGACCAGGCTCGGTTTTGCGGGAGGGGACGCACGCAGAGCTCCCACCTGAGCCCAGAATGTGGGTAGAGATAGGTGGCCACGTAAAAGCCAAACACTCTGGGCAGGTGGGGTGAAACAGGAGACACCTAGATGACAGGATGACGGGAAAGGATCCTCGTGGGAATTAAGAGCTAACAAGGAGGCAGTAGAGGGTGTCTTCTGATAAAGCTGTAATGGCAACCCCCACTTGCTAGCTGCTGCTATAATTTAAAAAAATTGCTATTTGCATTTTAACAATATGCCAGTACATTTCACCAATGCTCCCTTGTGTGTGTGTGTGTGTTACATGCCTTCAAGTCGATTACAACTTGAATGAGCTACCTCCAATAGCATCTGTCATGAACCACCCTGTTCAGATCTTGTAAGTTCAGGTCTGTGGCTTCCTTTATGGAATCAATCCATCTCTTGTTTGCTCTTACTCTTTGTCTACTCTGTTCTGTTTTTCCCAGCATTATTATCTTTTCTAGTGAGTGTGTCTTCTCATTATGTGTGCAAAGTATGATAACCTCAGTTTCATCATTTTAGCTTCTAGTGATAGTTCTGGTTTAATTTGTTCTAACACCCAATTTGTCTTTTTCGCAGTCCATGGTATGCGCTAAGCTCTCTTCCAACACCACATTTCAAATGAGTTGATTTTTCTCTTATCCATTTTTTTCACTGTCCAGCTTTCACATCCACACATAGAGATTGGGAATACCATGGTCTGAATGATCCTGACTTTGGTATTCAGTGTTACATCTTTCCTAGTTCTTTCATAGCTACCCTCTCCAGTCCTAGCCTTCCTCTGATTTCTTGACTATTGTCTCCATTTTGGTTAATGACTGTGCCAAGGTATTGGTAATCCTTGACAAGTTCAACGTCCTCATTGTCAACTTTAAAGTTACATAAATCTTCTGTTGTCATTACTTCAGTCTTTTTGACATTCAGCTGCAGTCCTGCTTTTGTGCTTTCTAACTTTCATCAGCATTCGTTTCAAATCATTACTGGTTTCTGCTAGTAGTATGGTATCATCTGCATATCTTAAATTATTGATATTTCTCCCTCCAATTTTCACACCTCCATCATCTTGGTCCAATCCTGCTTTCCATATGTTATGTTCTGCATATAGATTAAACAAATAGGGTAATAAAACACACCCCTGTCTCACACCCTTTCTGATTGGGAACCAATTGTTTTCTCAATATTCTGTCCTTACAGTAGCCTCTTGTCCAGAGTTTCAGTTGCACATCAGAACAATCCGATGCTGCGGCACCCCCATTTCTTTTAAAGCATTCCATAGTTTTTCATGATCTACACAATCAGAGGCTTTGTTGTAACCTGTTAAGCACAGGGTGGTTTTCTTCTGAAATTCCTTGGTCCGTTCCATTATCCAACATATGTTTGCAATATGATTTCTGGTGCCTCTTCCCTTTTTAAATCCAGCTTGGACATCTGGCATTTCTTGCTCCATATATGGTAAGAGCCTTTGTTGTAGAATCATGAGCATTGCTTTACTTACATGGGATATTAAGGCAATAGTTCGATAATTACTGCATTCCCTGGGATCCCCTTTCTTTGGAATTGGGATGTATATTGAATGCTTCCAGTCTGTGGGCCATTGTTTTCTTTTCATATTTGTTGACAAATTTCTGTCAAAATGTGGACAGATTCAGTCTCAGTAACTTGTAGCAACTCTATTGGTATGGCATCTGTTCCTGGTGATTTGTTTCTTCCATGTACTTTAAGAGCAGCTTTCACCTCACATTCTAAAATTTATGGTTCTTCATCATACGGTTCCTCCATGAATGAATCTGCCATCTTTGCATCTCTTTTATATAGTTCTTCAGTGTATTGTTTCCATCATCCTTTTATTTTATCTCAGTCAGACAGTGTATTCCCATTGATTATTCAACATCCCTACTCTTGGTTTAAATTTCCCTTTCATTTCTCTAATCTTTTGGAATAGGGCTCTTGTTCCACCTTTTTTATTATCTTCTATTCCTATATAATCACTATTGTAATAGTTCTCTTTGTCCCTATGTACTAGTCGCTAAATTATTGAATTTAGGGTTCTAACCATGTTTCTGTCTCCTTTTGCTTTTGCTTTCCTTCTCTCTTTAACCATTTTAAGAGTTCCTTCAATCATCCATTGAGGTTTTTCTCTCTTTTGAACTATAGGTATTGTCTTTTTGCATTCTTCCCTGATCATGTCTCTAACTTCACTCCATAGTTCTTCTGGTTCTCTGTCAACTATAAAGCCTCAAATCTGTTCCTTATTTAATCTTTATATTCTTCTGGGATGTTATTTAAATTGTATTTTGGCATTATGATTGTTTTGTTGTTCTTCTTTACCTTTATTCTGATTTTTGATATTACCAGTTCATGATCTCTACCACAGTCTGCTCCTGATTTTGTTTTTGCAGAAAGTATGGAACTTCTCCATCTTCTGCTACCAATTATATAATCAATTTGATTCCTATACTGACAATCTGGTGATGTCCACGTGTACAGTTGTCTTTTTGGTTGCTCAAAAAATGTGTTCGCAAGAAACAAATTATTAGCTTCACAGACTTCAATAAGTCTTTCTCCTGCTTCATTTCTATCTCCTAAACCCCATTTCCCCACAATTCCTAGTTCTTCTCTGTTCCCTACTTTTGCATTCCAGTCCCCCATGATTATCAGAACATTTTGTTTTGGTGTGTGATCAATTTCTTCCTGTACTTCTGTGTAAAATCTCTCCAATGCCTTTTCTTCTGTGTTTGCCGTTGCAGCATAGACTTGGATTATGGTTATGTTGGTAGGTTTCCTGTTAAATCTCATTGGTATCATTCACTCATACCTTGTGTTATAGCTCCTAATTGCTTTTGCTACACCACTTCTCACTATTAAAGCAACCCAATTTCTCATTTCATATTTTGTAGTTGCCTGATTGAAAATGTCCCATTCCCGTCCATTTTAATTCCCTCACGCCAAATATTGTAATGTTGATACATTCCATTTCTTGCTTGACCATTTCTAACTTTCCTTGTTTCATGCTTCTCACATTTCATGTTCCTATTGTGTATGTCATACAACTCTGGACTCTCCTTTCGCAACTGTGCGCATCAGCCTCCGGGCTTCCTTTCGTCCTAGAGCTACTCATACTTGTCCATTGTTATTCCCCAGTAACTCAGTGAGTGCCGTATGACTTGGAGGTCTCATCTTCCAGCACTATATCATGTTGTATTTTGGATAGTCTATTCATAGGGTTTTCATGGTAAGAGGTATTTAGAGGTGGTTTACCATTGCCTGCCTAAGATGCATGAGTCTGGATGCATCTTAGTCTGGTATCTCAGCTTTGACCATTCCGCCTTGGGTGACCCTGCTGGGAGTCTAGCCTCTTGGTTTAGATTCCTGACGGCATTGCTCTCAGCTTCTTTGACACTCTCAAACCCCACCACCACATTTGTATTGTAACAATATGCCAGTACATTCCACCAAGCCTCCCATATAGCTCCCAATTACCTACCAAGCTAAGTTCATGGTGCTGGTTTTGGGTATAACTCTCTCTACAGCTTGGGATCAGGATATCTGAAAGATCATCTCATCATTTACATACTCATTTGGTCACTGCACTCTGCAGGTGAGGGCCTCCTAGAGATACCATCTTAGCAGGAGGTCTGTTCCACACCACATAGGAAGTGGACCTTTATTGTTGTGGCATCTACCCTTTGGAATTCTCTCCCATTAAATAATAGACAGGTGCCATCTCTGTTATCTTTTTTGTGCCTGCTGAAGACCTTTCTCTTTCACCAAGTCTTTTAAGTTGAGAGCTTTCCTAATGTGCATCTGTGTTAGAATTGCTTTAAAGATTTGTGTGTGTGTGTGTTATTGCTTGTTGTTTGCTGCCCTGGGCTCCTTTTGGAATGAAAGATGGGATATAAATTTAATTAATAAATAACAAATAAGTAATATTTTCCAAGGCATGTTTTCTGTTTAGATCCTGTACAGACTGACAACAGTATATGGACTATGCACTGAGTAGCTCTTTGGATTCTGGCCAAAGCACCTGCAATTGTTATATATCTTGCAAGGCCAAAGAAAAGGTTTCTCACATATATGTGTATATATAAAAATGAAGCAAATGTAATAGTTCATAGCTTAACATTCTAACTCCACACACACACAGCCAATTTGGGTAGTGGTTAAGGAGATAAGAAGTTCCTGTTGCGCATCTTATATCAGCCACTGAGTAGACCTAGGCAAACCACTATCTCTTTAGTTTCTGTGCTTCCTCTCCATCTGATTATGAGAAAAATGGACAGCACTACTGTACTGTAACCTCTGGTCCTCCAGGTGTTGTTAGCTTCAAGTCTGTTCAACTCCAGGCGATGATGGGAGTTGTAGTTCAACAACATCTGGAAGGCCACTGCCTTACAGGGGTTTTATACAAATTACATTTTGAGCTCTTAGGAAAGGCTCCATGTAAATACTGTTATTATTATAATTTATGATTAGCATAACATTAACAGGGATAGCAATAAGTCTTTTTAACAAATGAAAATTGTCATACTGTAAATGAACATTTCCTTATGATAAATCAATAGATCAGCTGTATTAATTCTTCATTATTCTTATGTTTAGGCATTCCCTCCAAACACTATCACAGCTGTTGTCTACTGTATTTCTGTAACTGTGTTCTTCACGATAATCAAAGTGATAAGTTATCGCATGCATCTTATGTTTGACAAAGGAGAAGTGATTCAACAAAAAGTCTCTTGGAAGGAAGGAAAACAAAACAAAGAAGCTAAAAGAGATAATGCAGTTCAGCATATAAATCTTAGGTAAGTTTTCTTCCTTATTGCATATATTATTCTTGGTGTCATGTGATCTAATTAAGAGGTGTACATCTCTGCATGTGTAGCACTTACTATGAGCAAAGCCATGTGTGCAAATGGGTTCTGTCAGAAAATTATGGATGGTGCCAAGAAGCTGTTCAAGAGAGGAAGGGGAAGTAGATTATTCCCAGCAGAATAATTGATTCTGATGTGACTGTCAATTTTTGATAGGGTTTATTTTAATCAGGACCAGTGGTGGTCATTGTAAGAAACAATAATCACTGACTTCTGTGTTCTTTATTATTTTGAATAGCAATAATGTAGGGGACAGTTGGGCAGCTGAAGAAATCAAGTGTAATGGTTCATCACCAACCATCCACAGCAGTGTAAAAGTTCAGGCTATACTCTCTCATCACTCTTCAGGAGTACTGGTTAGTAAACCCTTTTCTGTAATTATATCCCCATGCCACTGGTTTCTATTAAGACTACAGATGTACTATGGACTTTATTATAAAAAATAGCTACCTCCCATCTCCTTTGCCTAGTAAAACAAAATGCATGATGGGATTTCATTGTGCTGTGAAGTTTTGCCATACCTGCAAGCAGCAGCTGGTGAAGTTGGGTAGGGAAATTCAAAGCATTATGCTGTCTAATTTGTTTTACTACATAGGATCAGGGAGGGAGGAGAGGTGGGGCTTCTCTTTCTGTTGATACCTGTATAACTTCAATAACATCTAGTTCTGGCCATCGTTATAGACATATATTTGAAAAAATGTTTGTCCCAAATGTTAGAGGGTTATTTAAAAGAGAGAGGAAATTAAAAGCTTCACAACTCTTTGGATCTCACCTCTTGTCCCAGAGAAGTGATCAGTGCTTACTATGATAGCACTAATGACCTGTTAGGGAATGATAGGAGAGGAAGGGCGCACTTGGGCTGTGTCTAGCACCTGCTTCCTTCTCCTGGTGTTCTTAAAAGTTCACTTGCTTAGTCACAGAAGAGAACGGGGAAGCTTTAGTGTGTACAGCTCTGTGTGCTTCAGAGCCGCTGGGATGTGGCAATACAAGGAAATCCCAAAGCTTTTGTACATGTGGGAGCTTTGGAGCACATATGGAACACCTGTGCATGTGAGGGCTTACCCATTGATCCAGTGCCAGGGACATCCCTGGCTACCTTTTCCTATTCCATACATGTAGATTAGGAGTGGGGAACTTTTGGACCTCTGTGTGTTACTGAACAATTCTAATTGGCCTTAGCAAGCATGGCAATGGCCAGGGATGATGGGAGTTTTAGGTCATCAACAACTGGCAGCCCTTTGTTCCCCACACCTGATGCAGATGTTGCCAATACTGACGTCCCAGGCATTTTAACATGTGTTTTAAATTGTTTTTTTAAAAGTGTTTTTAAATTTGTATATTTGTTTTTAATGTTTTTAATTGTTGTAAACCACCCAGAGAGCTTCGGCTATGGGGTGGTATACAAATGTAATAATAATAATAATAATAAATAATCAGCGGAAAGCTGATTTCACAGGGTTGGCCATTATGTAGAACTTTGAGATCAAGACATAGTGCAATGTTGTTGTGCTCCAGACTGAGTGGGAGCTAGATCGGGAAGTGGAGTCAGATAAGGACGAGGTTCCTTGGGAAGCTGGAGGAATGGAGATTAGCGGGGAGGGTTCTGGCAGACCCCAAACTCCCATGCCCAGCACTTCCATGGATGCAGTTCCTGCCCCTCCTGTGAGTCCAATGCCAGAGCAGTTGGGAAGCGACTCCCCGATCACACCATCCATGGCCACGCAGGAATTCCCACCGGACACTTCAAACCTTCCCAGCCAATCAGCATTCAACTTCCAGAGCCTGCACTGTCACCTAGCGAAGCCCCCTATCTGATGTGCCGTCTGAGACTCACCTCCCCTTGCCCCGTGCAAGGAGGTGCGAAAAGAGACTTTCAAAGGGTGAAACTCAGGTGGAGCCGCCGCTTGCACGCGAAAACCTTCCCTACTTAAGTCGATGCCTTCGGAGGCACAAGTGCTGAGTCATTTCCCCCAAACATTGCAGAGACTGCTTAGTCAGGACAGTTAGGAAAAGTAGTGAGTCAGAGTAGGCAGGTGAATGAAGCGTACCATAACTTCAATAAAAAGAGAGAAAGACATCACCTCGCCTCAGTCTGAATCCTTTGGCTCTGGGCAGGACAAATGTATGTCAAATAGCAACAGCAATATCCTTCTCTGGTTTACATTTTCAACTGTTCAGTTAGATTTGTTTTTCAACTATTGCTTTCTAACCCTTGACATCTGAAAAGAAGTTCTTGCCTTGTAAAATGTAATGTGAACAAAACAAATAGTGACAATGCTGCCACATCCTCCTCCATTGTATGCACAGTGATCACACAGCTTGTGCTGATATATCTAGAAGATGCTGTATACTGGAAGTATTTGGTCATTATAAAAATTGGTCATTATAATTGTTGCCCTTGCTTTTAAGTGGCATATGGGTTATACTTACTATGATTTGCTGCTGTGAAACAGTCAGTTTTAAATTCTGCACATTTTAAGGATAAGATGGATCATATTATCCATTTGCTTCATTTTAGGAGCTTCCAGCACAAGAGACTATTGAAGATCTGAAAGGTACAGATAATGTCTGTTACTATTATTAAACTGAAAACAGTACTTCTCAGAGTTTAGAGCATATCCTGTGTGCGATATATATATATATATATATATATATACACGTATATATATACATATAAATGTAAGTAATCCTTTTAATGAACAGCCTCTTTTTCTATTATTTATTCCTCCAGCTCAATTAAAACTTCTCTGCCCCTCTTAAGTCTCCAGTCCTCCTTAAAGAATCTGAGATACATTCCCTTCTGTTCTCACTTCATGATGGACACCCAAAAGAAACTATTGCTTAAATGGCTTTGTGATCTTCCTCTCAGGCCTTATTTTTCAGAGTTGTGTAGAGCCACCCACGGAGTTCAGTGGGGCTTATGGCACAATCCCGTGCATATTTACTTAGAAGTAAGTCCTACTGTGTTCAGTGCGGCTTACTTCTTAGGTTGTAACCTAAATCTTCTGTGAGTATACTTAAAATAATAGTCTTTAGTTACTTTTCCTCCTTCAATCTAAGACTATTTATAAGAAATACTTAACTAGTTGTATATTTACTGCAGAGGTATGTGGACACTCCTTCAGATCTGATTTAAACTTGTATGTCTGAAAAGTGTTCAAATTTATGTTTTGAGTGTCTGAAGTGATATATTGGATGTTTGAATACATTCGAACACACCCCGTATACACATGAGTGTGAGGGGTGGCATCATTACAACATGCAATGGCTTAGAGGCCTCAGATCACTGTGGCCGTCTCAGTGAGTCTTGTGCCCTTCCTTTGGCCCCCTTCACTTTGCATCATATGTCAGCAGTAAGGGAGACAGAATGTACTCAAGGCAGGTTATCACTTTACCTAAAAAGACAACTCATTTTGGTTTTACTGTACAACCACTACATGAAAAACAGTCATATTCATAAGTTTCTTCCTTGTTCCTTGCTGTTCAGCTTCCTTTGATGGTTCTCTTCAGCATGTTTTTAATCACTAGACATCCCACCCCTCCAGCCATGAACTTATTAGATATCCTTAGGCAAGCCACTACCTCTCAACCACCCCACCCAATCCGTAATAAGCAGGATAATAGTGACATACCTTACAGGGCTATTGCAAGGATTACAACTACATCATGAATGTTAAGTGCTTTGAACAGCTAAATGCTATACAAATGTTTGTTATATATATTTTGTTTGGATAACTCAATTTTTCTCCTAAAGACAAACTTTTCCATTTGTTATTTAGAATAAGACGACACCATGAGATTTTCTTTTAGCTTTTTATTACACAAAAAAGAGTAAAGATGCAGGTATATTTTTCCTATGGTTTTTTTATTTGTTATTTTTTACAGATGTGAGTAATCTCTAGCAACTAGTGGCTGTAACGTGTGTGTGTGTGTGTTTACACACACACATATACATGTTCATTTCCTACTGAAAGACTTAAATGGTTAGCTGTGCATTGTCCCATTGAGTTTAATGGGAATTTTCTAGAATGCCTATAATGACAGGACATCATTTGTGTCCCTTCTTATTAGGAGTAATGGTTTTGGAAGACCAGCCTGCCCCACCAGTTTCATCTACCTCATCTTGTGCCAAAGCAGATATTCTGTCTGCTTCTATGACACTTATGTCAAGTTCACCCACATCAGCAATTGTGGCCAAGCCAAATGCTATGGAGACATTTATCAGCACTGCAACCAGTGAAAAAGAAGAGAAGGTGGAACCTTCTGATCACAGTGGAGTGGAGGATATGCCTCTTGATAAAGGTGTGGTTAAAAAACTGCCAAATCTTTCCTTGTCTCAGTATGATGTTATAAAAACTGGCATTTCCTTTGAATCTTGGAGCACTGATAATTCAGTCATCATTTCTGAGCATTTAAGCAACCCAAAGTGTTTCAGGGGAGAGAAATTGCTGGATGCTTTGGCTCAAGACGGCAGTATTACTAGTTGCCCACAGTTCAATACTATGGCAATCCAGGGAACTGATGGACCTCTGGAAAGTTCTTACCTTGACGACATGAAAGTGTACCTTGATGATTCAGATAGCGAGGTAGCTGTTGCTCTCATTGACAGTTCCCTCCCTGGAGACCCACTTACACTACATGAACCAATTAAAATAGTGATTACTCTGAGTAGTACCCCTAACTCGACTACTGATTTAGATGGCTTACACCATTTGCAAGTGTTGGGTGCTGAAAAATCCAGCTCGGATCTAGAGTCTGGTGTTGCTTCAGCAGATCAATGCAGTAAACAAAACAATGAACAGATGAGAATCCCTGTCATTACTTTTGAACTACCTGATGACAATGGAGGCCATGCTTTTCAAGAAATAAGTGAAAGTTTGAGAATGCCGGACAATGTAAATGTAGAGCCCTCATCGAACCAGTACTCCGGCTACGAATCTGGTGAACAAGACAATATAGCAAAAGAAAACAGTGACAATCCAACAAATAATTGTGAAGAAGTAAGTA
Organism: Rhineura floridana; assembly: GCF_030035675.1. Taxonomy (NCBI): domain Eukaryota; kingdom Metazoa; phylum Chordata; class Lepidosauria; order Squamata; family Rhineuridae; genus Rhineura; species Rhineura floridana. The sequence goes on along the minus strand of NC_084483.1, from coordinate 135,175,015 downwards.
CTTGTCCAGAAAATGCTTCTGAGACAGTAGAAGTCACAACTTTATATTCCAAAGAGCGACAACAGAATTTGGGTGTGCCCTCTTATAAAACAGCTCATGAAAAGAGGCATGTTCGTGTCCTCAGTGTGGACAGTGGGACAGATGTTTTTTTAAGTAAGAATTCCACAGAGACCGTCAGTGATAAAGAGAAGCTTTTCCCAACCTCTAAATCTGACCTGGAAGCTAAAGAAGGACAGATGCCAAATGAATCTAATTTCCTGGAATTTGTCTCGCTGCTGGAATCCATTAATACCTCAAAAGCAACAGTGTCTGATTGGAAACCAGAGGCTGCAAACGATAAGGGGCTAACTGGAGGTATGCAGCATGTTTTCAAAATTCTTAGTATCCTCTGTATGTAAAGCACCTCTGAACACTTAATTGCATTAAGATCTCTTGCCAGTTAGGGATGGGATCTGCATTTTAGTGTTGGTTCAATTTTTGCTCCATCAAACTTCCTTCCTGTACTGCTTTGTAAGGGATTGGTGTTCGTAATTTGTGATAAATACTGATTCAGAGTTTTTCCCACAAAAATATTAATACTGATATTTTTTAAACTAATTTTTCATAGATTTTGTTTAAAAATGATATTTTCCTCAAAATATCAGTGAGGGAAATATCAATATGAATATTGGTATGTTGAGGAAAATATTGATATCAATATCGATATGTTTGAGGCAAAATTTTTAAAAAATCTGCTTAAGCTGCAGAAAACCACTAGAAAAGAACTCATTCTGTGAAGGGGGATAAAAGCTAATGAATAGGAAATCTGGTGTCAAAATTTGAATTATGCAAAATTCGAGCATATCTCTATTGTCAATCAAGCCAAAATAGCATACAGTAAGGGATGCCCATAATATGTAGCAAGATTTTTGAAAATGTTGTACTACCAAGTGCTATAGTGTGCCATACAGAAGGCTCTAAACTATGTAAAAATGTGTTGCACACAAAAATCCTCAGTTGGTATAATTGATCTTTTAATTGTACTTTATGATATGTAATGGACAATTTGATGTTCCTGAAGTAACAAAGTGACTTTCAATCTGTAAAAAGTGCTAATATTGAATTTTTTCAATTTTTCAAAACATTTCTGTTTTTCTCTGAGAAAAACCAGAAAAAAACCCAGTTTTTTTCCCATGGCTTCAAAATTTCTGGAAATTTTACATCTCTACGTGTAATCCTATTACTGACCTTGCCCTATACTCTGACCTTCATCTTCTGCAGTTTAAAAGTTCAAAAATGCATGGCTGATTTTTAAATGATTTAAGAAATTTAACATTGAAGTCAATGATAAGGCTGGGCATGCTCAGTAAGAACCAACTGTCAGTGTTCTAAAAGCCAGATTTGCAGCTGTTTGGCTTGGCTAATCAGGTGGCCACACCCACACCAGACCTTTATTTCACTTTAGACAGTCATGGCTTCCCCCAAAGAATCCTGGGAAGTGTAGCTTGGGAAGGGTGCTGAGAGTTGTTAGGAGACTTCTGTTCCCCTAACAAACCTCCAGTGGCTAGAGTGGTTTTGACAGTAAGCCCCTCTTCTGGGGATTGTAGCTCTGTGGAGGGAATAGGGGCTCTCCTACGAACTCTCAGCCACCTTCACAAACTACACTTCCCAGGATTCTTTGGGGGAAGCCATGACTGTCTAAAGTGAAAAGGTCTGGTGTGGATGTGACCAGGGACAGCTTTTGTTTAAATTCAGGTGGGAGACATGTCTGCTATAGAATAAAAGGTTGGGGAAACTGTGAAAAACAATGATAGTGTTCACACTGTTTTTCTTTTGGAAAGGAAAGGCGCTTTCCCTCTGCCCTGTGCCCATACACCTAATCTCCTCCCCTTCCTCTCCCCTCCCTCCCTCCCCTTCTCCCCCCTCCCCCCTCTCTGCCTCTCCCCCAGGTCAGTTTCACCTATCCTAAGCATGATTGTACAGGAGTAAATCCCACTGTCCTGCCCAGAGTTGGAGAATGAGACTGAGGCAAAGTTTGTTCTAATTCTCATTTTATTAGTGTGATGGTTACATCCAAAGTGGTGCACTTCATAAACCTGTGTACTCTGACTCACTGCTTTCCCTAACTAGCCTACCTAAACAGTCTCTGCAGCATGTGGGGAGAGTTGACTCAGCACTAGAGTCTGGGAGGGCACCTGCTTAAGTAGGGAAGGTCTTTGTGCATAAACGATGGCTCTGCCAGAGTTCTACCCTCTGAAAGTCCCTCTTCTCATGCCTGGCGGGGGGGGCGAGCCTCCGACTACCCATGCGACAGCGGGGCTTCACTACATGACTGTGCAACCTCAGGAGGCAGGAAGCAGGTTGGCAGGGAAGCATTTGAAGTGCCAAGCTGGGATTCTGGATGTAGTGCTCCACTTCCCGCTTCATCTGGGGCCACCAAAACTCCCTAGCGATCACTTGCAAGGTTTTAAAAACTCCAAAGTGCCCAGCGGTGGGGGAGTCATGACATTGCCACAGGACCTTGGCTCTCATGTCCTCGGGGGACACGTACATAGTGTCATAATGATACAGCACCCCCTGTTGATCGTGAAGCCCTCTATGCTGCCAGGAGGCTGCCCCTCTAGTTTGGCACGCTTTTCCTCAACAAACGGATCTTGTTCTTGTGCCAAATGCAGTTCCTCCAACCAGGAATCCTGCCACACCCCTGCCACAATCTTCTCGAGGAGTATAATCCATTGTGGCGGTCTTGGGGATGGGTTCTGCAGATATTCCGGTTTGCGGGACAGAACGTCTGCCTGCTTGTTCTGCACCTGGGGAATGTAATGGATTTTGAAATGGAAGCGAGCGAAGTACTGAGCCCAGCGCACTTGTTTCTGGTTTAACTTATGGATGGTGTGGAGACTCTCTAGGTTTTGATGATCAGTGCGCACTTCTATCTCGTGCTGCGCCCCTTCCAAAAGATGTCTCCAACTTTCAAAAGCATCCCAGATGGTCAGCAACTCTTTTCCCCACATGGTATAGTTTTGCTCAGAACTTGTCAACTTCATGAAAAGTATGCACATGACCTCAGCCCCCGCCTTAGCTGGTTGTAAAAGCACCGCACTGATAGCCACATCCAACAAGTCTGTCTCCACCACGAAGGGCCATGTAGGGTTCGCGTGTTGCAGTATGGGTTCAGAGGCGAAATGAATCTTCAACTCCTCAAAGTCTACTTGCGTGGCATCAGTCCAGTTGAAGGGACCTGAACCCTTCAGACAATCTGTGAGGGGTGCGGGCTTGTTGGAGTAATTAGCAATGAACCGATGGTAGTGGTTGGCGAACCCCAGGAACCACTGAAGATCCTTCTTCATTTTGGGAGGCTGCCATGTGAGAACGCTGTGGACCTTGCCATCTCCACTCCAGTGGGAGAAATGTGGTACCCCCAAAAGTCCAACATGGTTAAATCAAAGCCACTTCTCCAGCTTGGCGTAGAGGCAATGTTCCCTGAGACGTTGTAACACTGTCCACACGTGCTCATCGTGCTCGGCTGGAGAGTTCGAATAGAGGAGGATATCATCCAAATACACGATGACGAACCAGTCCAAATAGTCCTTAAATATGTCATTCATAAAACTCTAGAAGACCCCAGGGCTATTGGATAGGCCAAACAGCATGACCAGGTGCTCAAACTGTCCATATCAGGTCTTGAAGGCAGTCTTCCACTCATCCCCCTCCTTGACTGGTACCAGATTGTAAGCCCCCCTCAGATCCAGCTTGGTGTAAATCTTAGCCGACCGCAGTCGCCCCAACATCTCTGTGATGAGCGGCAAGGGGTAGCTGTTGGGAATGGTGATCTTGTTCAACTCTTGGTAATCATTACACGGGCGTAGCTCCCTGTTCTTCTTCTTAATGAACAGCAAAGGGGTCCCATCCAGAGACTGGGACGGCAGAATGAATTCTCTCTCGGGATTTGTTTCTACGAATTCCCTTAGTGCTGCCAACTCTGGTTCCGACAAGTAGATCCGTCCTGAAGGGATGCACGCCTCCGGCATCAGATTTATAGCACAGATGTAGGGTTGGTGGTGGTGGGCAACTGATCAGCTTCTTTTTTGTCAAGCACATCCTGTACTCCTCATACTTGTCTGGCAAGATGACTCCCTCCTGCAGTGTGACTCCCGCCACAATGTCGAGGGGAGTCTTCTTCCACAGTTGGCTGTGCTGATGGCAATACACCGAGGTAAACACCACCACCGCTTTGTCCCAGAAGATTGTGGGGTTGTGCTGAACCAACCAGGGCATTCCCAACACTACTAGGAAGTGGCACAGGGATGCCACGTAGAATGACAGTCTCTTCGCATGTCCCGGGATTTCCATTCCCAGTGTCTCCGTTGCCCTGGTAACAGTTCCTGACTTTAAGGAGCGCCCATCAATACTCTCAACAGACAAGGGGTTCTCAAGCATCTAAGTGGACACACCATGCTCCTGGGCAAAACTCCAGTCCATAAAATTTGAGGAGGCCCCACTGTCGATCATGGCATTGACCTGGAGACTTTGCCCCAAAGGTAGAGTCAACTGAACTGGCAGGTAAAGGGTGGGCTGCGATGGGAGGGGCTGCTGATGAGGCCGTGGTGTCTGCTTTGCTGCCAATTCTTTGACCTCTACAAGAGCTGGAATTTGGAGTTTTCCTGCACCGAAGCTCTTTCTCCTTTGGAGGGGCATCCTCGGGCCAGGTGCCCCCTTTCCCGCAGTACAAACACAATCCCTCCCTCCTGCGTTTTTCCTTCTCATCCAACAGGCGTGGTCTCGCCCCACCAATTAGCATGGGCTCCACCCCCTATGAAGTTGAGGCTCCCACGCTAGGCGGGAAACGGGCACAGGGGAGAGGTGTGGGAGCCTGTGAACATGGGATTTCTGCCTTGCGCTCCAAGCAGCAACCTTCAATCTGGCTGTCTATCTGTAGGCATAACTGGATCAGCTGTGTCAGGCTGCTGGGTGGGGAGGTGCATGCCAATTCATCCAGCACCTCCATGTTACGTCCGTTCTGGTAGAAGTACATCAGTGTAGGGTCATTGTAATCTATCTCCTGGACTAGGATGCAAAACTTGTTAGTATAAGTCCCCACAGAGACTTTCCCCTGTTTCAGGGCTCCTAGCTGCCAGGATGCTGTCTCTTTACACTGAGGGTCATGAAACATCTCAGTCATGGCTGCAACGAAGGCGGTATATTGACTCAGGACAGGATTATTTCTCACCAAAAACAGGGTAGCCCATTTGGCTGCTTCTCCTTTCAAGAGGCTGATGATAAACGCCACCCTCACATCATCATTCGGAAACTCGGCTTGTCGTATAAGTATGTACAGTTCACACTGGGCAAGGAACATGGTGAACTGGTCACTCCGGCCAGCATAGCGAAGAGGTAGGCCCACTGGCACCTTGTCTTGGTGGGTGGTGCAGCCTCTGGTGCCGCACCTGCTTGGGCAGCTTGGTTAAACAAGGCTCAAAGGTTTTGATTCTCGAGTTGGAGATTCTAGGTTTCTGTGCGGAGATTCTGGACTTCGGTATACAAGGCTTTGACGGTTCTCTGAAGTCCCCCTTTGGTGCTGCCGCTGGCCTCCATAGTTCCGGTCATGGGAGTGTCGGTGAAGGGAGGTGGTGGCTGAGTCAAGCTGTCTGGCCCAGAGTTGGAGAAACGAGATGGAGGAGAAGTTTGTTCTAGTTCTCATTTTATTAGTGTGATGGTTACATCCAAAGCAGTGCGCTTCATAAACTTGTCTACTCTGATTCACTACTTTCCCTAACTAGCCTACCTAAACAGTCTCTGCAGCATGTAGGGAGAGTTGACTCAGCACTAGAATCCGGGAGGGCACCTGCTTAAGTAGGGAAGGTCTTTGCACGTAAACAACAGCTCCGCTGGAGTTTCACCCTCTGAAAGTCCCTCTTCTCACGCCTGGCAAGGGGTGGGCAAGCCTCCGACTGCCTATCTGACAGTGGGGCTTCACTAGGTGACGGTGTGATCTCAGGAGGCGGGAAGCAGGTTGGCGCGCATGAGGGGTTGCTTCCCAACAGCTCAGATGGGGAACTTGCAGGCGGGGCTGGACCTGCCTTGATGGGGATGCCAGCAGAAGAAGTCTGCGGGCTGACAGAGTTCCACCCTCCTCCAACTCCCCCAGGGACATCTTCCTCATCTGACTCCTCTCCCTGATTTGGCTCTCCATGCACGTGGGACGCAACACCCACTGAACTCAAAAAGCATACCAGTGATCAAACCTGCCCTCCCCTCCTCTTCTCCTTCCTCTTATCTCCTCCCTCTTGCCCCTCCCCTCCCCCTTTCTTTGCCCATCCCACCACTTCCCCTCCTCTCTCCTTCCCTCTCCTCTCCCCTTGCCCCTTCTCCTCCTCCCCAAAGTCAGTTTTACCTATCCTAAGCATGAGTATATGGGAGTAAATCCCATTGAACTCAATAAGCATGCAAATGATCTGACCTACCTTTTCCCTCCTCGTCTCCCTCTCTCCTCTCCTTCCTTCTCTCTCCTTTCTCTCCTTCCCTTCCACCTCCCTTCTTCCCTCCCCTCTTCCTTCTTCCTCCTTCCCTGCCCACTCCAGCCCTCCCTCCCTCTTCTCCCCCTTCCCATGGTCAGTTTCACTTATCTTAAGCATGACTGCACCAGAGTAAATTCCACTGAACTCAAAAAACATGCAGATGATCAATCAATTCTCAGCACCCTTGCATAGGATCCCATTTCTTACCTCCAGATTAAAAAAGCAGAGAAAATCACTAATAGGGAAAAAAACACAACCCTGCAGTTTAAGAACATACCTTTAGCCAACAGATCTGCCCAAATAACAGAAGCAAGGCATGTGCTGTGTTGATCTCATTTTAGCAGGAAGGAAGCAACAATAGAAAGTTGATATAGTTCAGATAGTCACTTTAAATATGTTTGATTTACTTTGAAATTTAAGTGTCTTATAGTATCATTTTCTTTTGTTTCCGTTTCTGTGAATGTGTGAAGTATAGCAACACTATGCATAATTTATACTAAAAGAACTCCAAAAACAATTGTCGAATAATGGCACTGACTATTCTGCAGAATAGTCTCCAATGGATATGAGGAGTGTCTCAGTTTACACAAGATAAAACAGTGGGAGGTGAAATATATTCTAGTAAAATTCTAGGTGTGCTCTATATTTTTAATTGACCATGCCCACCCTTCCTTAAATGGAGTGGTTTAAGCATAGCAGGCTGAATACATGCATCTTGGGCAGGTCAAGTTGATTTTTTCCAACAACTAGATTAATTGCTTAAGTAGCAACATATTATAATCAGTCTGATTTTACATGAAACTGCAGTTTCAGTTTCAACCGCTAGTGCATCCAAAATAGAAATAGAACATAACCTCCCGTTTGAAACACAAAAGCTGTCCTCACCATCATATGACATTGACCAATAAAAAGGCTTTGAAATTAATGAAAGTAAATTTGACACAGATTTCTAAGATGGATAATGAGAGAAATATAATTCTCTAGAAACAATAGTAACACAGGCAAGAAGCAAAGTAAGAAGAACACCAACAATACAAAAAAAATAATTTTCCATTTTTGGAGGTGTAGTCCTGATTGCAGGTGTTGCCACCACTCACCATATGCTCAGAGGCACATGTTGCCAAATTCTTCCAACCTACATAGGAAGTGGATTGGACTGTGAAAGACCAACCCAAATGGTGTTTGCATTTTTACAAATGTGTAAGGCAGTACAATATCTCAGAGAGGGTGTCAGGTCTCCTGCTCCCCTGGTACATTCACTATAGCTGCCCAATTTCCCTGCTTTTTAAAGTTTGGTACAAATATCTGTTGACTATAAGTACTACCTTAAACTGCAAAGGTTTTTTTCCCTATTAGTAAATTACTTTTACAGCACCACCAATGTACATTGTGCTTCATATAATTCCTTTTCCCCCCCTTCAAAACCCTCATTGCCCAGGGGGCAATCAGTAAAGAGTTGAAGCCAGCAATGGGCAGGGCCAGGTGGGTGAGACTGAAGCCAAAATTGGATGGGACACCTGGTTGTTGCCCTCTGCCACCCCTTTCTCTCTTTTTCCCTTTCCCTCCTGTTTTTCATCTCCTTGCCATTCCCATGAAATTAAGTTGAGGGTCACAGGTAGCTCACATGACATAAACAGATCCTTGCCCCAAGGAGACTACAAGTTCTGTGGTCTAAATGATTTCATGTAATCATAAATTGATTATCAAACATTTTCCACCAGAATGTTTTCAAAGTGTGAGTACTTCTCTCATCAAAAAATATTGTTGCTCATAAAAAAGAGAATGTCGTTTCCAGTGAGTTGTGTAAAAAGCCATTCTCCTTGTGTCTTAGATGGCTGCACAACAGAGAAAAATGAAGGATCTCCAGAAACAGAAAAAAACAGCGTACATGGTTCTTCAAAGCAGGATAAGCCAGAGATACAAACTCAAGACTCTGGTAGTATTAATCCAATGGTCCCAGAACCCACCAAGTTCACTGCTCAGTAAGAAGTGTTTACTTCTCATTTTCTGTGTCTGTAATGGTTCATGTCAGTTGCTTACATTAAGAATTAATGTCAGCTTTTATTTAATGTCTCTATTTTTCTTTTGTTAAGAAACAGTTGGGGAGTGGGGGGAGAGAGAAAATGCCTCATATTCATTTTGAAACTTCTTTTGTGTCAAGTTACCAGAGCACCACGCAAAGACAGATCATTTACCGGCTTACTTCACAGCAAGATAGTTCCGTCTTGCAAGTCATAAGTGGGCCTGAGGCTTCTATGCAAGAAGAGATGCCTGCAGACGCAATGCATGTCTTCATAGATGAAAATGGTAAGCTCATGAAGGGGGGAGAAGAGGAAACTTTCTATGAATAAAAATGTTGCTTTATATTTTAGAAAACACATTCTATATTTATTTGATTGGCAGACTATTATATAAGAACCAGGCACGCTCCAAACCTTGCATACAAAAGGGATTCACACTTTGGGTGGATCGCTTAGGTCAGTGTATGCTCATGCACAGATGTGTACATCCATTTGTGCACACACAGAGAGAGACTCATCAAGCTGAGTGAATTCTGGAACTCACTAGGAGTGGATTCGAGAGCACAGTGGGGAGGAGAGCCTGGCTGGGAGTCCAGAGTCTGTGAGTTCAGATCCCAGCTCGTGTCTCCTGAGTGTAAAGGGCCAGCTAAAGATCAACCCCACAGCGAGTGGCTCAGGGGTTACGTGCCCTGCCACCTGTGCAGCCGTGGGCAAGCTGCATAGTCCCAAGGAGCCCAATTGGCCCCCAGCTGGCAGTTGCGGACAAGGAAGGGGCTGGCTTGTGCAGCTGTGGCAAGCTGAGCGGGCCCTAGCCAGGTGAGAGGACTAGCCTCAGAGGGAGGCAATGGTAACCCCCCTCTGAATACCACTTACCATGAAAACCCTATTCTTAGGGTAGCCATAAGTCGGGATCGACTTGAAGGCAGTCCATTTCATTTCACTGACCTTGGTGGTTACTCTGTCAAGGTCTGGATGCTTTGTGGAGTAGCAGATTGAACAAAACATCAAGGCACTACTTCTGCTTCTTCACCACATCAGATCCTCCTTTTTTCCAGAATATATAATGTAGATCTGTAGTGGTCAGAAGGTAGATCAGGATCAACCGGCAGATCTTTGGATGTGAAGTAGATCAGCAAGGATTTCTGTTTAACACTGACAACAACAAAGTGACTCCCCTTCACCCCAAACAATACTGCTGAAACATAGAAAGTAGGGGGAGGGTAACCAAGAATGCATTTGTATGGGAAGATTGTTAGCTCCATTCTGTTTTGATACTCAAAACAAATTCCTGGGCTTAGAATTATTTAATTGGAGTGTATGTCTTTGTCCACCCCTCGTGTAAATGGCAGGCAGACACTTGAGTAGTGCACAATCGATGCGTTACTCATGCCGAATCATGTTGCACCCGAGAGCATTTGAAAGACTATGCTGCAGCAGTGATAGTGATAGTGGTGAAGAAATCCCATCTTATCAGGTGGAGCTAAGAGAGGCAAGATTTGTGAGTCTGGTAGGAGGGTTGGTCCATGTGTTCCCTTCCAGCTCTGTTATTTCATGGTTCTGAAGTTCAGTGCATAAACAAATAAGTACAGTCCTGAACTGAGTATGGCTTTTCTTCTCATTTTTTTTTTGAAAAGGAGAAATTAGATCCTGTTACGTAAAGGCTGGCAGTCAAAAAGAAGGAAATTTTCAAAATCCAGTATCCAATTATAATTGTATTTCTCATGCTCAGTAAGTAAACTCTTCTTTTTGATATCTGTTTCTTGCTCCATATTGTCTACAGTGTGGCCTTGGAGGGGTCCCTTAGTCCAGAAAGATAAGAAGAGACTTATGTTGACTGAGCAGCAATACTGCCGTCGCCTCAACCACACCTGGTTGGCAGGGCGGTGCAGGCAGGGTGGCATTATGTGCCTGGCTTCTTAATACTGAGCATCACTGCTGCTTACTAAGAAGGGGCAAGGCACGGGAAGCTCAGCAGGGTGTGAGGGTGGCGGTAGGAGCATCGGATTGGCTTCACGACCATGCCTGCCCCACACTGAGCTCCCTGCGCCTGGCCCCCCCTTTCTCAGTAAGCAGCAGCAACGCTCAACCTTTGGAAGCCAGGCACACAACGCCACCCTGCCTGCACTGCCCTGCCGACTGCAGCTGCTCTCAACACATGGAAACCTCTTGCTATGGAGGTGGGTCCAATGTGTCTAAAGATGATCTGGACTATTTCTGAAACAGGCTCAGAAATAGGCTTGCCAAATTGCCTGGTTAGCTGAGTTTTACTTAGATATTAGCCATTCTATCCGGTGCCCAATTTGCCTATTAGATGGCCCAGATTCCCAGCTTTTATTTTAAAATAGCAAGTCTCTAGCCCTTGTAGATCCAGAGATACTAGGCAAAATGTGGAGGCAGTTTTCTGCCCAATCATTTTGTGAGAAATCAGCTTACTACTGACTTCCATTGTGCTTAGCCAATGAAGAACACCACAGCTGTCCTGGGAAAATTAAGAATTTTAGCCTGCCTGCTTGTTGCATATGCAGAATTCAGGCAGTTTAGAAAACTGCACATGCTCACTTGATCAACACTTGCAGCTCCACCCCTTAATCCAAAGACTCTAGCTCACTTTTTGTTTGAGTCAGCAAGAAGAAACAGCCTTCATCTCAATTGCCTCTGTGTCTTAGGGTTTGTGTCTTAAGTGGTGAATATAATGGGAGTGTCTGCCTGCCATCATGGAGGATGGAATAAAGGGATTTGAATCCACCAAATGCTTCCTCCACTGAACAAATTTTTATTTTATTTATTTATTTAATTTCATTTATATACCGCCCTAAGTCTGACGGCTCTCTGGGCGGTGTACATAGTACAAGTTATAAAAGCAATCCTCTCTGTAGAAAAGGCTGAGCTACTAGCATTTGCATTTTTCAGCCCTGCCCCCACTCTTACATGGTGCTTGCTCACAAGTAAAGTTACATTGGAATGCAGCCTCACTTACCCTGTTGCCTGACAGAACCTCTGTTCAGCAGTTCAGAAAAGGTTAAAAGGTATTTTTAATACATATGCTTCATCAAAATGGCTGGTAGGCATCTCCATACCAAAAATCACCATTTCCTCCCGGGGATGGATGGATATATATATACACACAAGTATATATATATATATATATATATATATACTTGTGTGTGTGTATATATACACACACATATACATTTATTACTACTACTACTACTACCACTACTACTACTACTACCCACCCTTCACCAAAAGGTCACAGGGCAGGTGACAACAATTTTAAACACATAATTAAAAACAGGTAAAAACAACCTAAACAACATCACAGAAAATAGGGTGGGTCCTAAAAATATATATATATCGGTGTCGAAGGCCAGGGTAAAGGCATACACACACATATTAGGGTTACCAGGTCTCCAGTTTTTGGCCGGAGTCTCTGGTTTTTTGGTGGGCCCTCTGGCTCTCTGGCTAGTGCCACTTAATCTCTGGGCTCTCAGCTTCAATTTTTAAAAAAATTAAGTTTCAAGGTGGTCTGGTTCCCGAGATATACACCAAAACGTCAACCCCCCCGTCCAACTGTTAAATCTGTTTTACAGATGTTTAGAACAGCTCCTAGCTCTAACTCCCATCAGCCCAATCCAGTGGCCATGCTGGCTGGGGCTGATGGGAGTCATAGTTTAAAAAAGTAACTTTTCCAAGCTCTGGCTCTAACCCCCCCTTTCAGGATTTTAGACAATAAATGAAGCCAGGTTGTGACTTCTTGATCCAGGCATGCCTAAGCTTAATTTCAATGTCAGAAAATGGAGGCTTTCAGATTTTGCAGTTTGTGTAAGTAATATGGCTTAAAGTTTTTTTTTCTCTTCTGCGCAAGAGTCAGACCCTGGGCTATGAAATATGAAAGTATTTAATCCAATACTCCATTAGGACTTACTTTTGAGTAGACATGGTTAGGATTATATGGGGTATATTTTTACACCTCTGTGTGTGTGTGTGTGTGTGTCCTTTCCAACAACCCTGTGACGTAGGGTTGGTGATTGGAAACGAAGGCAGCTCACAATAAGAAATAAATCACTTTAAAAACCAATAACCATAAAACAAGTATAAACAATTGCAAAACAGCTTAAAGTGGCATGATTCTGAATTTTGGGTTGAGTGAATGAAGTTTATTTATTTTTATTTATTATTTGATTTATATCCCGCCCTTCCTCCCAGTAGGAGCTCAGGACGGCAAACAAAAGCACTAAAAACACTTTAAAAATCATAAAAACAAACTATAAAATATATTAAAATAAAACATCTTTAAAAACATTTTTTTAAAAGAAAAGGTTTAAAAACATATTAAAAAGCAATTCTAACACAGACACAGACTGGGATAAGGTCTCAACTTAAAAGGCTTGTTAAAAGAACAAGTTCCTTATCACTTCAGGGTACAGTTTTCCCTGGTTAAGTAAGCCCCATTGAATACATTGGGACTTGCTTCTGAGTAAACAAACATAGGATTGCACTATAAATATCTTTACAGGTTGTATAAATAATAAACATATTTGATAGTCATGCTTATATAAATATTTTGTCATACTGTGTCCCAATAAGTATCCGATTTCACATGATGGTTGTACAATACTTCCTCTACATTTTAAGTATGCCTTCTCCATTGTTTTCATCCTGAGGGGCAGATAGGCTGAGAGATGGTGAGTAGCCCATGGTCACCCACTACAGTTTATAGCTCATTTCCATTTTGAAAAATTAATTTAAACAATTTACATGCAGGCAAAATTTATTAAGTGGATTCACACAATACGTTTAAAGCACATCCAACTCGCATTTAAAGTGCACGACGTCCCCTAAAGAATCCTGGGAAGTGTCGTTTCCCCCTCACAGTTATAGTTCTCATCACTCTTAACAAACTGCAGTTCCCATGATTCTGTGGTGGGATTCATGTGCTTCAAATGGGTGTGAATGTGCTTTAAATGAATGGTGTGGATCTGCCCTAGGTATGATGTGCATTCAAGAGTGAATTGAAAAGAACAATTTTAAAAGATACTTCTTACTCTTACTCATTTCTCAGACCTCTTTCTGAAGTGAAGGGTCAACTTTGTAAAGATGTTTGGAGCAGCCATGTTAAAGATAAGGGCAGGGCATTCCAGGCAGGGCGTTGCCAACCCTGCTTGGATATGGATGTCTTTGTAGAGGAACCCTAGTCAAGGTTTACCAACAGCACAATCTAAACTATATCTACTAGAAGTCAGTCTTGTTGAGTTCTATGGGGCTTAATCCCTTAGTAAGTGTGTTTAGAATTGCAGCCTTCAGGATCATCCATCTTTACTCCCCAAAGCTCCCATCTCACATCTCCACAATACTAAGCTCCTTTGTCCCTACAGTGACCTTCTGATGACTGGCCTGGCCTGAAGGCACTTAACCCTTCTTGCTGAAAGCAAGTAGGCTAGATTAAATGTTCCCTACCCAGGCTCCATCTTTTAGCTAAGATTTCTATCTTAATTTCCAATCAGATATATTTTTTTAATTGTATGCTCCAAGCAACTGTGATTGATGCTTAATGTATCATGCTTAATGACATCACTAGGGCCCGCCCCATGACATCACTAGGGCCCACCCTGTGACATCACTAGGGCCCGCCCCTCAAATCTCAGGTTTTGGGTTGCTTCTGACCTGGCAAACCTAATATACATACACACAGAATACATACACATAGAAGGCACACATATACATATATACATACACACAGGATATACATCTCCCCCCGCCCCCCACGTTGAGACTCACCACCCTGGGAAAAGTTATTTGCTTATTCTGTGGTATTTTTTCCTCTTTGTGCTACATGTCTGTCCCCTGGCAGTGGCTGAGATCTTTGCCATTCCCACTGTTATGCCAGATTCTTTGGCAAAATGCAGGTTGGGGCTTTAGCTCCTTCAGGGGACCCCAGCAGCAGCATTGTTCATGGAAGGCAGAAAATGGTTGGGTGGGTATGGTATATCCCGCTTTCTCATTATAAGCTGCCCTGTCTAATGTTAGCACATCTTACCAGGCCTCTATTTTTGTTTTTTAAAAAAGAGGTGCCAGCACGCAAGTCTCCACCAAGTTCCAGCCTTTATCGTAAAAGGCTGCGTTTCCCCTCTCCCTGATCTGGTATGTGAGAATCAGTGTACTAAAGACACTTCTCACATGGTCAGACACTACTGTCTTTAGATAAGATTATTGACTGAACAGATAATACTGAAATCTTGATTTCTATCTGCATTACAGGTTGTTCATTTCACATTTTCTAATTGTTGGTACAGACAACCTCTCAGTCAAAATATTGTTTTTAACAGATGTTTTACAGGCTTTTAGTTTTATGCTGAATTGTTATAATACTGCTCTGACTTGTCTGTTTCTATTTTGTGTTTTTAATTATGTTTTTATTTTGATTGTGTGTTTTTATTGTTTTTATTTTGATTGTAAGCTGCCCTGAGCTCTGGTTTTGGCAGTGGAAGGGCAGGATGTAAATCTTTTTAAATATTCCATAGTGTTGGAAACTAAAGTCCAGCCATTTAAGGCTGAAAATGTACATTTAAAAAAGATTCCTCACATCCTCCCCCAGATTTTGGTGGTAATTACTAGGCACAAAAACAAAACAACTGGACAATGCAGCAATTAACATGCATAATATGCAAATTAGATTCCCAGGATTTGTGGAATTAGAATATGACAACCCTACTCAGAACCCACTATAAATTGCTGGACCTGTTCTGGAAATGCTTCTAGTCCAACTGGAAGCTGCCCCATTTTTTGTGTGTGTATGTTACTTATTTTTCTTGCCAGCTCTGCGAGAATAGTTTTTCTGGTGTTGTCACTGCAGTTGTTTTGAGCTGTACATTTTAGGCTGACAGTATATGAAAAGAGTAATTCCACATACATTCAGCAGGCTGCTGTCTCAAAATTGCCTCTTGGATTGTCCATTTCACTTCTCCTTTGCTGGAATCTGTTTTCTGCCTTTTAGCTTTGTGCTTGTGTGTCAAAACATTTCCTAATTTCTCTTAGGATCAATCTTAATAGTGTATCCTCATCAGCATGTATAGTGCATTATATGATATATGTCAAATGGCTTTTTCTATTCATTTTATTTTTATTTATTTATTTGTTTCATTTATAAACCGCCCATAGCAAGTAGCTCTCTGGGCGGTGTACATCTTTGATTGAGAGAGGAGGGATGCATCTGGTAGCATTCAAGCTGTGCAGGAATAGCAGGGAAAAGAGCCTGTCTCATAAGAACATAAGAGGAACCCCTGCTGGATCAGGCCAAAGGCCTACCTGGCCCAGCATCCTGTTCTCACAGTAGCCAACCAGATGCACAGGCGAAGCCTGGAAGTAGGACATGAGCACAGCAGCACTGTCCCCGCTCATGTTTCCCAGCAACCAATTGGAAAATGGTGATTTAGGAAGATTTTATATCCCCTTTTGCTTTGAGATGTGGCTGGTGGAAATAATGCAAATGAGATATATGAATTTAGCAGCACCAACTTCCATTTTCATAAATAATTGTGCTCCTGCCAGTTCCTTGTTATTTTATTTGTTTTGTTCTCTCTGTTTTCAGCTGTCATTTATGATAGGAAAATTACTGTGAAAATGATATTTTTCAGGGCTACTTCTAGGTAGGGCCCTGAGCAAGACATCTGCGGTTCCCTCACTCCAGGCAAGAGACTAGTTTCTCTGCACTGTGCCCCTCACTTACTTCCATTGCGTTGCTGGCCTTGGACATCTTTGCACCTGATCTCTTTTCAATGGTGTTGCTAGTCACACAAAGAAGAGGGATGTGGCCACACACATCAAAGTGGTAGTGGTGAGCCAGTTTCATGATTATATCTGCATCCCCCAAATGACTATTAACCAGAATAATCTGCACAAAAATGCTGCCATCTTTATAATCAAGAAACAAGAAAATTGAGTTTGTTTTTCCATCATATTTGTATCATGCTGTTCTTTGAAGCAGTTCTGGGTTGTGTATAGTTTAGTTTAGGGAGGCTCCTGTTCCTACTAAATTAATATATAGTTTTATACTAGGGTTGCCATATTGCCCGGTTAGCCGGGTTTCACCCGGATTCTTTGCATGCCACCCAGTGCCCGGCTAGCCCCTTAGGTGGCCCGGATTCTCAGCTTTAATTTTTTAAAAAATTAAGTTTCTAGGTGGTCCTGTTCTCGAGATATACATAAAAACGTCAGCCGCCCCTCCGACTGTTAAATCTTTCTTTAAACAGTACTGTATACAGTACTATAGCACTTTGTAGCTTTAACCCCGCCCATTCAGGATTGCAGCCAATCAGTGAAGCCAGGATTGTGTTTCAGTTTCATTGACCTGAGGCAGTGTCTAGAAAACAAAATGGAGGTTTCCGCCGTTTATCTGAAAATCTCATAAATTGGGTAAGTATATACATTTCAGTTTCTTTTCCTCTTGTGGGCAGGAGTCAGATCTTGGGCAGTGTTTTGAAAACCTTCCCAATACTTGCTTTTTGTAAAAGCAATGCTAATCCCATATGCCCAGAGTAAATTCCATTGAATTCAATAGGACTTTTGAGTAGACATGGTTATGAATGTGCTGAAAATCAATGGGACTTTGGAGTGAATGTAAAAAAGAATTGTGTTTGTGTTCTGACTCTTTCTGCCCCCTCCCTCCAGTCCTATTTTAAAGCAAGTAGGCAGGGCTTACTTAGGTATTACAGTTTTTATTCTGTAGGAAAGTAATACTGATTTTTAAAAAACTAATACTGATTTTTCTGCAATAACCAACTGGTTTGACAATAAACTATTATATGGGCTGTATGTATTTGTACATCTGCAGTGTGTGCGTGTATGGAGTCTTTCCAACAACCCTGTGAGGTAGGGTTGGAAACCAAGGCCGCTCACAACAAGAAATAAAGCCATTTAAAATCCAATAACCATAAAAACAAGTATAAACAGTTGCAAAACAGCGTAAAGTGGCATGATTCGGAATTTTGGGTTGTGTGAATGAAGTTGCTTATCACTTGAGGTTGCATTTCTGTCCCTGTTTGAGTAAGCCCCACTGAATACGCTGGGACTTGCTTCTGAATAAATAAACCTAAGATTGCACTATAAATATCTTTACAGTTTGTGTAAATAATAAATATATTTGATAGTCATGCTTATATAAATATTTCTTCATTTATCATATTTTTGGTTTTTGGTTAAGAATCCTGACTGGTTGTGAGATGCTTAGTTTTCTGCCTTACTCATAGGAATCTTGTTGTGGTTGGTATGGTATTGCATTTAAGAAATCATGGTACGAAATGGCCTGAATCAGTATAAGGCAGATTCCTTGGTTCCTAAAAGTGGGAAGAGACTCAAGGGCCACAGTGACTCCAACATTTATTTATTTTTATTTACAACATTTATATACCACTTTATTGTAAAAAATCTCAAAGCGGTTTACAGAAAGAATTAAAATAATAAAATTATTGGCAAAAGCGTTAAGGACAGATACTTAAAAACATTCAAAATAATAAAACGAACAATGAGTTAAAAACAGATATAAAAACACAATAGCTTCCACATGCCTGGAGAGGCTTGCCTCAAGAAAACTGATTTTAGCAGATGCTGAAAAGAGGCGTCTGCTTAATGTCAATAGGCAAGGAGTTCCAAAGTGTAGGTGCTGCCACTTAACAGGACTGATTTCTTACAAGAGCAGAACAAGTACTATGTGGCACCCATAACATGGAAAGCACAGCTTGAACTTGGCCTGGTAGCAAATCAGCAACCAATGCAGATTTCAGAGCAGAGGTATTATGTGCTGATAGGATCTCCCTCATGTCAGCAATTGTGCTGCAGCATTCTGCATTAACTGCAGTCCCCAGGTCAGGTTGTGCTGCATGGGGATTTCTGTGACCTTGGCTGACTGCCTGCTAGGATTTTTTTAGTTTGGGTTTTTGATTATGAATCCTGACTGGTTGTGGGATGCTGAGTTTTCTGCCTTACGCATAGGAATCTTGTTGTGGTTGGTATGGTATTACATTTAGGAAAGTGTTACTGCCGACTTCCGGGAAGGGTGACTTCGCTTGTGCCTGCTTTTGGGACGGGCTCCCGCCTCAAAAGAAGCTTATTCAGATATAAATCAGTCAGAACATTTTTTTTTTTGACTGATGAAATTTCTCCCGGGCAGGGAGAAATGTAGAGATCAACCTCAAAAGCCTGTTTTTGTTGGGAGGACTGGATTTCATTAATTTATGAGATAAGGTCCAGCCAACAATGCCGGACGGACTTCCGAACAAGCTCTATCTGCTTAAGCGATACGTTTATCTTTTCTTTAAAGAGAGAACGGACTAACAGGCAAGCACCCTTCTTTCTATTATTTTTTTTACTTGGTTTAAATTGTTGCAGCAAAAGGAGATTTGTCAGATTGATCGGCTTTGGACAACTTCTGGGTGAGCTATAACTCTTCTCTGTTATTCACGAAATTAACAGCTTATCTCTGTTTCTGTCGCAAAAAGCTGTCCTGGAAGTGCATTCTAAAGATATACACAGAAGAGGGATTTCTATTCCTGATTTCTATTCCAAGGAATATAATATTGTCTGGGACTATTCTCTTTTTGGTCTATTTTATTTTGACGAATCTGCTTCTTCACGACGCCACTAACTGTTTTGATGCTGGGAACTAAATTTGTTTTGCATTCTTGAACATAGAGAGATAAGGCAGGTTGCTCTGTTTATACTGTGATGTCATCAAGCCTGGAATATTAACCCAATTGTTGCTGAAATAAGAAGTGGTTTTTCTTTATTTTTGTTTTGCTTCGTTTTCGTGGTTTTAAAAATGGCAATCAAGAAAGTGGCTGAGAATCTGGAAGTAACTATGTTTCAGAAAATAATGGATGAGATTGAGATAACGAAACAAACCCTGCGACAGGGTAGTAAGGAGCTGAAAATTGAACTGAGCAAAATGACGCAGGAGCTTAAAGAAATAGGGGATCCTGTGAGAGAGGAGAATGAGATCAGAGATGAGAAAAGAAAAAATAAAGGGAAGATACAAGCCCTGGAGATTGGAACAAATGTGGAATTGGAAAAAGATCTGGAGTTTATGGATTTTAGAAATAAAATCTACTGTTTGGAATTTAACGTTATCTCTGAAGAAATTAATGAAGATATTAGAGATAAAGTTATCAATGGCTTGGGTAATCTTCTGGACTGGAATGATGTGATGGAGCTTGATATAGAGAAAATCTATGGAATTAACTGCAGCCATGTGACAATGGAAAAACTCTCAAGAGATGAGCCAGTGCATTTTGTAAAAAAGAAGAACACAGATATGACTTTACAACAGTATTTCAGCAACTTATTCAGAATGGATGGCAAGAAAATATTTGGGATAGAGGAAATTCCCATCAGACTCTTATTATATGACTATGGCTACAACAGCAAGATTATTATGGAATACTGATAATGGAAGATTGGACACTGAAATTACTGGACTTAACAGGACTATTGAAGATGGAAGATGGAACTAATAGGGATAATGGAATAATGGCTATTGAAATTATTGGACCTAACAGATTCTGATGAGATGGATTAATCGAAATGTTTATTTGGACTATGGTTATGACAATAAGATTATTATAATTATTAACGAGATGGATTAATTGACATGTTTATTTGGAGAAAAATTGATAGATATATTTCTTAAAGAATTGAAACCTCTCTTTGACTTTTTGTGGAAAGAATAAAGTAATGTTTATGAGATTTGATGATTAATTAAGATAACTACTGGAGGAAAGTGATTTTATAATATGATTTAAGAGACAGGATTGTTATATATTGTAGACCTATAACTGATTTGATATGTGACAAATGGGAAGTCAACATTTTATTTTTTTTTGTTTAATCATTTTTGTTTTGTTTTGTTTTTTGTCTTTGAATGTTTTATGATTTTGTTTTCTATGTTTTATGAAAATTTGAATAAAAATTATTGTAAAAAAAAAAAAAGGAAAGTGTTACTGCCTTTTGTGTTGTTTTTTTCCTATTTGCATTTCACTTATCTTTAACCTCACTCCGTTACAGCCATAGAAGCAACAGCAGCATATGCAAGATAATTAATTCCCATTAGTGATAAGAGCAAGAATTTATAATTATTATTTCAATTAAAACAAGAGGCTTATCAATACTTTGAAGAGGACCAGATATTTATTTTCTTTCTGAGCCCAGGACTGGGTCTTTCATGATGCCCGGTGGGGGGGGGGAGCAGGAGAGTAGTGGATAAGACAGTCATCCTGGCATTGGTAATCTAATTAGCAAGGTATGTGTGGGGTTGTTGCACACTTCCAGGCCCAGTTTCATTTTGAGTATGGAGGTGGAACCTGTGTTGATGTGGTTGATCAAAGGGAGAAGAAATTTTGGGTTAAGCAAAGCTCTGCTTTTATAAAACCTAAGAGACATACAGATACTTTGAATGTCTGAGTGCGTGCACCAGTGGAGTACTGGAGGAACTTGTAAAGCTTGCTGCAACAGTATTTAGAACTGAGCATGTGGTGTGAAAGACTCCTTTTCCTAACATTTTGGCTTCTTGTTTTTCTCCACCCACCACATCTTTGAAATATATCGTATATGGTTAACCGTACTGCTGCCCTCACTTACTTTATGTTTGTTGCTATTTTGTGTTTTTATTATGTTTTTATATTGATTGTGTATTTTTATTGTTTTTATTATATTTGTAAGCTGCGCTGAGCTCTGTTTTTAACAGCAGAAGGGCAGGATATAAATCCTCTTTATCGATCAATAAATACTCCATAGTGTTGGAAACTAGAGTCTAGTCATTTAAGGCTGAAAATGTTGCTTTTAAAAAAAAGATTTCTCCCATCTTTCCCCAGTTTTTGGTGGTAATTCCTAGGCACGAAAACAAAACAAGTGGACAATCCAAATATTAATATGCAAATAATTTGCATAACATACAAATTAGCCTGCCTGGATTTGTGGAACTGGAATATGGCAACCCTATTTTATACCACCTTTCCACCCACAGGAATCCAGGGCAGTAATCCTGTAGCTGTTGTGTGGGGTTGTGTGGTGTGTGTTGCATGATTTTTTAAAAATGGTATAATGTATTTATGTTTATGATTTTAAATGTGTTGTAAGTCACTTGGAGACATTTGGATAACAAGAAATCTTCATACTACTACTATAAATACATTTCTAAAACCAGAAAATATTTACAAAATGATGATGATACAAAATTGGGGGGCACAGCTAATACCATGGAAGACAGAAACAAAATTCAAAGGGACCTTGATAGGCTGGAGCATTGGGCTGAAAACTACAAAATGAAATTCAACAGGGATAAATGAGAAGTTCTACACTTAGGAAAAAGAAACCAAATGCACAATTATAAGATGGGGGATACTTGGCTCAGCAGTACGACATATGAGAAGGATCTCGGAATTGTTGTTCATCACAAGCTGAATATGAGCCAACAGTGTGATGTGGCTGCAAAAAAGGCAAATGCTATATTAGGCTGCATTAACAGAAGTATAGTTTCCAAATCGTGTGAAGTATTAGTTCCCCTCTATTCAGCACTGGTTAGGCCTCATCTTGAATACTGCATCCAGTTCTGGTCTCCACACTTCAAGAAGGATGCAGACAAAGTGGAATAGGTTCGGAGGAGGGCAACAAGGATGATCAGGGGACTAGAACCCAAGCCCTATGAGGAGAGACTGAAAGAACTGGCCATGTTTAGCCTGGAGAAAAGAAGACTGAGGGGAGATATGATAGCACTTTTCAAGTACATGAAAGGTTGTCATACAGAGGAGGGCTGGGATCTCTTCTCAATTGTCCCAGAGTACAGGACACGGAATAATGGGCTCAAGTTGCAAGAAGCCAGATTTCTACTTGGCATCAGGAAAAACTTCCTAACTGTTAGAGCCATACGACAATGGAACTAATTACCTAGAGAGGTAGTGGGCTCTCCAACACTGGAGGCATTCAAGAGGCAGCTGGACAGCCATCTGTCGGGAATGTTTTGATTTGGATTCGTGCATTGAGCAGGGGGTTGGACTTGATGGCCTTATAGGCCCTTTCCAACTCTACTATTCTATGATTCTAAAACAATGCTGAAATTTCCACCAACATTCTTGTCTCAGAAACCTGGGCGAGCAAACAAGTACTACCAAGACTGTTTAAGGATCTTATTAGTTAATTTGGATGAATATATTAGTTGGGTGGATAAGATGAAAATCCATTATGTAAGATTCTCCCAGAGACAGAGATTTTCAGCTCCAAAGGGACAGGGATTTTCATTTGGATCAAGTGGTGCTCTAGGTGAAAAGATGCCTGTGGAAAAGATGCCTGTGGAAGGCATGACTTGTCAAAGGCCGAGGAAATTCAGCATGATGTAGTGGAACTGGATACAATGTTGGTACCATAAAGACACTATTTTTCATCCTAACCTGCCTCATTTTTTGTTGTGAAGATAAAATAGGGTAACCATTTGCTGCCCTGGGCTCCTACTTGGAGAAAGGGTGGAATATAAATAACAACAACAACAATACAATAATAATAATAACTTCATGGATACCATCCTGTCCCCTTGTAGAAAGGATGGGATACAAATCGGAGTAATAATACCAGCTATCTTGCCATCTAGTCCTTCTCTCTCCTGATCTCACAGTGACCAGCTAGATGCATCTGACAACTCATGAGCAGGTCATGATGGAGGTTGCTATTTGATGTTGTCTCTCTACAGTATCTGATAATCTGCCTATGCTGCCTCTGAACGTGGTAATAATCAGACATCAGCTTCTTATACTAGGCGCCTGTGACGCCCTTCCCTGGCTCTCCCTGTCAGGTTCCTACCTGCTCGTGGCTACTGCCTGTCACTAGGCACCACCAGGGACTCCACCAGTCTGGACTGTCCTTTTTTATGGTTTCTCTCTCCGCTCTAGCACAGACCTCACCAGATCCCCCTGCTAGGCAGCACCACCAGTCACGTCCTATAACCAGTATTCCCAGAGACTCTGCCTGAGTCTCTCTCAATCAGGTTACCTCTGTGACTGCGTGCTTAAGCTGTCCCAATCCCTTTGATCTATATAGAATGCATATAATTCTGGTTTGCTCTGGATACTTGTGGTGTTACATCCTTCCCTTCACCGCTGCCACCAATTGTTACAGTTTCCCTTCAGCCTTGGTATTTACCTTACCCTCCCTTCTGGTCTGTGAAACCCCAGCCAAGGATCAGGCCTTTGGTAAACCAAATATATTTATTAAATAACAAAGATAACAAGATTTCTTTATAAAGGCACTTAAGCATATGGTTTCATCTATCCCTGAGGTACTGGTCTTAGTATTAATCCGAACTCCACACTCTCCTCACATCCACCAACTCTCCACACAATCTCCTCTCAAAAACCCACCAAAACAACCCACAACATCCACCCAGATTTAACTGTCATCCTTCCATTTATACTCTCCAGCCATCCAAACACTCAGCCAATCATCCAGCATTCTACTGCCCATTCACTCCCCCCTCCTCTTTCATTCCACTTACCATGTATCTCCTATACAAACAGCACTTACCATATATACACTAATACAGGAACATCACATTTCCCCCCCCTTAAAACAACGGCAAAGTATTATTCCTGTTCCAGGATTCATACGTCGCGTTAATAAGTAAAACAAGTCTCTCTGGGGAAAATGTCTTTCTTTGTTCCTCCGTCTGGTCACGTCACTGCAGTCCCAGCCACCTGCCTTGACAGTCCATCGGCCAATACATTGTCCTTGCCTTTGATGAACTGGAAGTCCACTTGATAATTCTTGTAGGGCCCAGGACCACCTCTGCAGCATAGTATTATGGTTTTTCATAGTCTGTAACCATAACAAGGCCCGATGATCCGTTGTTACCGTAAATCTTCGTCCCCACACGTATGGGCGCAACTTGTTCAGTCCCCACACGATCACTAGGCACTCCTTTTGGACCGACGAATAGTTTTTCTCCCTCGGCGTCAGCTTGCGACTCAGATACGCCACTGGATGTCTGGTGCCTTCTCTCTCCTGCAGCAAGACGACTCCCAGCGCGAGGTCTGACGCATCCGTAGCCACGATGAATGGTTGCTCATAGTCTGGTGCTATTAATATAGGTCCTTGGCACAAGGCTTGCTTCAGCAGATCAAAAGCCTTCTGACATTCATCTGTCCATACCACACGCTCAGAACACTTCTTCTTTGTCAATTCATGCAAGGGGGTTGCGATTTCCCCAAATTTTTTCACAAACTTCCTATAAAAACCAGCCACACCCAGAAATGCCCTAACTTGCTTTTTGGTTAAGGGGATAGGCCACACTTGTATTGCCTCCACCTTGCTCCATAAGGGGGTGATTTTCCCACTCCCCACCTTATGTCCTAAATAGACCACCTCCTTCAACCCAAACTGGCATTTCTTCGCTTTTATTGTGAGGCCTGCCTTTCTTAATGCCTCTAATACTGTTGTCAGGGGTTGGACATGCTCAGGCACCGACTTGCTAAAAATGGCCACGTCATCGATATAGGCCACTGCAAAATCTGACATGCCTCGCAACACAGTATTGATTAGCCTCTGAAACAAACTTGGTGAGTTCCTTAGTCCCATGGGTAAGGTCACAAACTCATATAACCCATCTGGTGTACTGAAGGCAGTTTTGGCTCTGGATTGCTCGTCTAGTTCCATTTGCCAAAATCCTTTACAGAGGTCTAACGTAGAGATAATGGTTGCTGCCCCCAACAACTCTAACATTGCGTCCACCCTAGGCATAGGATACGCATCTGGGACCGTAATTTTATTGATTAGCCGATAATCAATGCAAAACCTTGTCGTTCCATCTTTTTTCGGAACCAGGACAATACTTGAGGCCCAGGGACTGATAGATTCCCTGATCACTCCTAGTTCCAGCATACCTTCATCCTCCTTTTTGATTTCACTCAAAACTTTCCCATTCACACGGTACGGCATAGATCTGATTGGGGCATGATCTCCAGTATCAATGGAATGTCTGGCTATACTGTTTCGGCCAGGTTTATTGCTAAAGAGATTCCCATAGTTTTTCAAAACTCTCAGAATCTCTTCCTTTACTTCCTCCTTCACCTCCTCTGACCATTCCACTTGATCTACCCCTCCTTTGTCTTTGCTTTCCTGTACCAAATCCGGAAGTTCAGGCCCACTTCCCTCAGGGAATAAGGTAACTTGCAACACTTTTGCATCCCTGGTATGGTAAGGCTTTAACATATTTACATGAACCACTTTGTTTTTGTTTAATTGGTCTGTGGTAATTACATACGTCACTGTGTCAAGCTTATCTCTTATGGTATATGGTCCCACCCAGTTAGCCTGTAATTTGTCATGTTTCCTGGGTATGAACACCATAACCATATCTCCCACATCATACACACGTTCCCTGGCTGTTCTGTCATACCAGTAACTTTGCTTCTGCTGAGCTTGACTGAGATTCTCTTTCACAACTTCCATCATTGATGTTAATTTATTGCGGAATTCCAATACAAAATCCACTACAGATGTTTTGTACTCTCCCAGGGTTCCTTCCCATGAATTTTTTAGCAGTTCCAAAGGTCCCCTCACTTTTCTAGTGAACATCAGTTCAAAGGGTGAGAAGCCTGTTGACTCCTGAGGGACTTCTCTGTATGCAAATAAGAAGCATCCCAAACGTTCATCCCAGTCTTGTGGGTGATCTTGAACATAGCTTCTTATCATGCCCTTCAAAACCCCATTGAATCTCTCAGTTAGCCCATTAGTGGCGGGATGGTAAGTAGTGGTCTTTAGATGTTTTAGACCACAACACTTCCACAGACATTGCATCACTTCTCCCATGAATACACTGCCTTGATCCGTCAGCACTTCATGAGGGAAACCCAGCCTCATAAAGATTTTTAACAAAGCCTCTGCCACTACAGGGGCTTCTACAGATCTTAGTGCTTCTGCGTCTGGGTACCTGGTGGCAAAATCCACCACCACCAATAGATATTTCTTGCCATGCCTTGTGGGTTTGGAAAAAGGGCCCACCAAATCTATTCCCACTCTATAAAAGGGTTGTCCAATTATAGGAAGGGGCTTTAAGGGTGCCTTAGTCTTTACTCCACTTTTTCCCACCTTTTGGCATATACCACAAGATAGACAATGTTGTTTTACATCTTTGGAGATGTTTGGCCAATAATAGTGTGCAGCCAATCTCCTCTTGGTCTTTTTTATTCCCAGATGTCCTGCACATGGGACATCGTGGGCTACCTCTAGCAATCTGGTTCTGTATTTGCTAGGTACTATCAATTGCTTCACTGGTTCACATTCATCCTTTCTCTCAGCAGGCATCCACAGTCTATATAAAATCCCATTCTCACACACAGTTTGATTCCTCAGTTTGTCAGTGAAAGGAATCTGTCGGGTCAGGGCTTGCTCCTTTATTTGCTTCAAACTGGTATCCTTATCCAGTTCTTCTCTGAAATGCTCTGTCTCTTTATTATCAGAGACCACTTGATACAGTTTGTCTCCTTCAGCAGGCCTGCTAGTGGTTGCTATGGTGACCTGAGGCTCGAAAACAGGCTCCACCCTGTTTTCTTCAGCCTGTGTTAACATGGCTTCTGCTCCTTTGCCAAGTTGCTGTCTGGTCACCACATATATTTTCCCTTGTGCCTCCATAATATCTCTTCCCAGTATCACTGGTTCTTGTTGGTGGGCATTAATACCGACTTTATATTTTCCCTCTTTATTTCTCCATTTCATTTTCACTAGGGCTATGGGTAAGCTTTCTGGATCTCCCCTCACTCCTTGGATAGTCACCGTTTCCTGAGGTAATATTTCCTCAGATTTTATTAAATCTGGCCTCAGTAATGTCTGAGCGGCACCAGTATCAAGCAGTGCCCAATAATTTGCCCCTTGAACACACACTTCTTCTCTTAGACTCGAATCCAAGTCTTTTACTTCTGTCCAGTTTATCTGACAGAACTGAACCTTTTTTGTTGTTAGATCTTTTGGTTCTGTTTTTACTGCCCTTGCCTGAGCAGGATTACTAATGGGGTTGGCAACCTCACATTGAAAACGTAGGTGCCCCGGTCTACCACATTTATAGCATAATTTCTCCTCTGTTTTAGGGTACACAGATCCACTCTGGGGTGTCCTGTGCCCTTCAGATTTTAATGGAGGACTCACTCGCTGTGGCACCACATCCTTTCTGCCGCCACTATATGGTCTGGGTTTAAAATCTCTTGATGTTTTCCCCACCCAGCCAGTTCTATTGGAGGCAAAGTGATCCGCCATCTCTGCGGCCTCCTGCACCGATGTAGGGGAACGGTCTTTGACCAGGAGCCTTATTTCTGGTGGTAACTGATGGTATAATTGATCCAGTATCATGAGGCTTTTTACCTCTTCCGCTGACTGAGCTTTTGCACTACTCATCCACTTTCCAAATATATCCATCAACTTTGCTCCCAGTTCAACAAAAGACCTCCCTGCTTGGATCTGACAGTTTCGGAATAATTTTCTAAAGTAGTCAGGTCCCAGTCTGAATCTTTTGTATACTGCCTCTTTAAACTCAGCATAGGTAACGGGCCTGTCTGAGGGGAAATATTGGTATACCTCTGCCAATTCCCCTTTGATCAGGTTTGATAAATACTGCATGTATTTATCTTCAGGTAGCCCCCACAATTGAGCTGCCTTTTCAAAGGTTGTGAGATAAATTTGAGGATCTTGACCAGGCTCATAGACAGCAAAGTCCTTTGGAGTAATTTTTATTTTTGCTCCATCTCTGTCTTTCCTTGTCTCCTCAGAGTGAAATTTCTCTCTATCCAATTTTAATCTTTCCCCTTGTATCTCAGCATCCACTCTCATTCTCTCAGTTTCCATCCTCAATCTCTCAGTTTCCAACTCCCTCTGCTTGTCTTTTTCCTCAGCCTCCCATCTTAACTTCTCTCTCAAATACTCTATATAAGCGGGATTGCTTAAGTATCCTTCTGGGGTCTCTTCCCTGAAAGGTTGTTTTTGCTGGGCAGTTGCAAATCCTATAAGTGCTACCCTCAATTCATCTACCCCTTTACCCTCGTGAGGTAAATTGAATGTTATGCACTTCTCCACCAGCTCCTCTCTTTTCATTTTTATATATTCAGCCATGGTGTTTGAGTTCACTCACTCTTTGCCACACACTCTTTGCCAGTCACTCTCACAAATAATCTTGTCTTGTTATTTCTGTTTGCCACACCACTGTTAGGGATTCTCTAGTATTCGTACCACTGCTACAGCCAACACCTGTGACGTAGTCTCCTTTGTTCGTATCCCACCGCTACTGCCACCACGTGTGCTTGGGACTCTCTTTGGTTCGTATCCCACCGCTGTGCCACCACATGTGGCGCCCTTCCCTGGCTCTCCCTGTCAGGTTCCTACCTGCTCGTGGTTACTGCCTGTCACTAGGCACCACCAGGGACTCCACCAGTCCGGACTGTCCTTTTTATGGTTTCTCTCCCCGCTCTAGCACAGATCTCAACAGATCCCCCTGCTAGGCAGCACCACCAGTCACGTCCTATAACCAGTATTCCCAGAGACTCTGCCTGAGTCTCTCTATCAGGTTACCTCTGTGACTGAGTGCTTAAGCTGTCCCCAATCCCTTTGTATCAATGCAGATAATTCTGGTTTGCTCTGAATATTTGTGGTGTTATATTATCCCCTTCACCGCTGCCACCAATTGTTACAGTTTCCCTTCAGCCTTGGTATTTACCTTACCCTCCCTTCTGGTCTGTGAAACCCCAGCCAAGGATCAGGCCTTTGGTAAACCAAATATATTTATTAAATAACAAAGATAACAAGATTTCTTTATAAAGGCACTTAAGCATATGGTTTCATCTATCCCTGAGGTACTGGTCTTAGTATTAATCCGAACTCCACACTCTCCTCACATCCACCAACTCTCCACACAATCTCCTCTCAAAAACCCACCAAAACAACCCACAACGTCCACCCAGATTTAACTGTCATCCTTCCATTTATACTCTCCAGCCATCCAAACACTCAGCCAATCATCCAGCATTCTACTGCCCATTCACTCCCCCCTCCTCTTTCATTCCACTTACCATGTATCTCCTATACAAACAGCACTTACCATATATACACTAATACAGGAACATCACAGCCCCCCCCCGATTGCTTGCTTTTTGTGTTACACTCACACACTGAGCCTTACTTTGACTGGCAGCAGGCCTTGTGACAACTTTATAATGGAAAATGGATTCCATCACAGAGAGAAAATTCAGTTGAAAACCTCATGATTAATTTGTCATGTTTGTTTTCAGGGCATGTTAATCTTTCCAGTAGGAATAAAAGCCTACAGGCTGCAAAGAATTAATTGCAGGAGGAATCCTCTGGAAGTGACTAGGTTAATTTTAAAACACTGCCAAAGCAAGTTCTTAAATACTGTAAAATACAAGAAGGCACGTAGAAGAGTTTCAGTCTAGTCAATCTATGCACTTGATTTAGATTCATTCCCATAAGTAACTAGCTGCAGAATGTTCTGTACTATACAAAGACATCTATCTGAAACCCTTAATGGTACCAGATCTTCTGGGCAATTACATTCACATCTGACAGTTTTCAACATCAGAATATTTTCCAAACTCTCTGCAAAATGTACTCTGCACTCCAGGCTTTCTGCTGAAACAGGAGCAGACATTCTTTCAAAGTTCTTTAGCACTGAATGGCATCAAAAAAGCAGGCTTCTCCTCTCTTCTTCCCTGTCACCAAGGTGATTTTAAATAACAAGAACATCCTTCAGTTCCAGCAGTAAGCTGCTGATCTGTATTACTGATGCAGAGTGAATGCTGGAATTTGACAGGTTTCTACTGCTACACAGCTGCAGATATTTTGACCAGTACACAATGAAAACCCATGGGATCTATAGGATTTGGGGGGTTAATTATTAACAGTTAGCTATGTGCTTCTAAAGGTAAAGGTGTCTCCGCACTTGTAGTGCGAATCGTTGCCGACTCTTAGGGTGACGTCTTGCAACGTTTACTAGGCAGACTGTATATATGGGGTGGGATTGCCAGTTCCGTCCCCGGCCTTTCTTTACCCCCCAGCATATGCCGGGTGCTCATTTTACCGACCACGGATGGATGGAAGGCTGAGTGGACCTCGACCCCTTTTACCGGAGATTCGACTTCCTCCTTCCGTTGGAATCGAACTCCGGCCGTGAGCAGAACTTCGGCTGCGTTACTGCCGCTTACCACTCTGCGCCACGGAGGGTCACTAGGTGACTTTTATTTATATTGTCATAGTATTTTAAAATACTTTTACACTGCAGTCCTGTGCACATTTACCTGCAAATAAATTTAACTGATTTCATTGGAGCTTACTCCATAAGAACATATATACAGAACTGTAGTCTTAATATCTTTACTATTGTTTACAACTTTTGTTCATATGATATGTCTGATCCAAAGCTTGAGAGGAAGCTGGTAGGGTGATGATGTGCACATACAAGTGGGAGATCAGGGCCTATCATTTTATCTTGAGAAATGGCCATGCATACAGAGGAAATGCAGGCTCAGTATGTTTCCTCAATTTCAAGTGAATGGGGCAGGCACCATGTTGCTTTATGTGCGACTGGAACTGGAGCTACCAACAGGCCAGCAGAAAACCCAGCGTAGCCTTCTCCTGTGCCTTTAGCAGTAGTGTGATCTGTGGAAATTATGAGCCAATGCTTTAGCCTTCCTCAAGTCTGTAGATCAAGTTAAAGGGCCAGTAGATGTTGCTGGGCTTTTTTTTAAAGAGTTAGCGACCGGAATCATAGCTACTGTTTTTTAATGGATAATTTCTACTAACACAAACCAGTATCACAGAATTACTCTTCAGTGAGCTTTGAACATGGAAGCTGCCTTATACCAAGTGAGACCATCGTTCCATCTAGCTTAGTATTGTCCACACTTACCGGTTTGGCTCTCCAGGGTTACAGACGAGTCATTTCCAGTCCCAGGAGTTTTTTCCCGTCTCAGGATTGAACCTGGAACCTTCTGCATGCAAAGCATGTGAGCAACCACTGAGCTACATACATGAAATCTAAGCTGTGAAGTAAGTCCATTGCATATTGAGTGACTCCTGACATTGTGGGAAAGTTCCTTTTGAGGTTAGCCTTTTAGAGTTATTTCAGATACCATATTTCTTTACTACTGATAAACAAGCAGTTTTTCTCACTTATGTAAGATCAGCCAGTTTTCCTTTCTGGCTTGATATTTACATAGACGTACAGGCATTCTGAGGAAAAATCCAAGAAAACTATATACGTTAGCCTGGAAGGTAAGATTTCAGACAGTATGTCTAAAAGTAATTGCTTAGAAATGCTAAAGTAAAAGGGGGTTATTTCCTTTTCCTTTTATTTTCCTTTATTGTATCATTCCAAGACACTTTGAACTATAATTTTTGCCTAAATCAAATACCGTATAATATATGGGATGTCCAGAGAAGAAGGAATGTATTGCAATTAAGGTTTTATTGGCACTTGTTAATGCACTAAATATCTAGAAATTTAGAACATGCTATACACATCTACAGAAAAAGAAAAAAAGGGAATGAGGGAAGCATTTCCACATGGTGGCAGCAAATGACTTTCATGGAACAACTATCTCTGCAGTGATCTAAAGTTTAGTGCTTCATTTTGATTAGAAGGTCATACGGAATAATGTTTATCTTCTGAAGAAACTGGAGGGATCTCTCTTGAGAAAATAGAATAGCATTATCATCTTCCCCATCATCTTTATTAACATTTTGAAGTATTTTAAAAACAGCATTAAGTAAAGTTGAACGTAACTGTTTGAGATGCAATCCTGAATTATTGCAGTAAACAGAAGATATGACTTAACTGCAGTTGGATTGAGCTCATGGTCTTTCTCAACAAACACACCAGCAAATTATTCACACATTGCTGTTACTAACTGAATAATTAACCAGACAGTTTTTAACTGGCAGTGCAGTCCTGTGTATGTCTGCTCAGAAGCAAGTTACACTGAATTTAGTGGGGCTTATTCACCGCTAAGAGAGTATAGCATTGCAGCCTGATTTCTGAAAAAATCATGTTGCTATTCCATTTACACCCTAAATGAGAATTGGCAGAGATGTGCAGTACAATTCTGCCTGTGGTTTCTTGGAAGTGGTGCTTTATTATTTATTTATTTATTTATTACATTTATACCCCGCTTTTCTTTTCATGATAGAAACCCAAGGCGACTTACATATGGTTCCCAAGTGGTCTCCCATCCAGGCACTGACCAGACCTGACCCTGCTTAGCTTCAGCAGGGAGCTGCCCTTATGTGCTTCAGACTTGTAGCCCTGAAACCTTGTTTTTTTGTTTCAGTGGAATTTCTTGTCCATGCTGTTTTTTCAGAAACCCGTGTGCCCACAGTGCCTAGACTAAAATGATAATTTACAGTTTTACTTGCTTTGATTGTCACCTAAGACTCAAGTAAGCATCCAAGCTATGTTCTGTGAAGCAACAAGTTTTTCTGTATATTGGTTATGGATACATATGGTGTACCTATAATGTTACAGTTATGTTCAATATTTTTTTTTACCAAATTAAGCTACATACAAAATCACACTGAGAATAAATTGTCAGCAGAGGGCACTATATACCTTTTGCACAGGTCATGCATTCATAACATGCCCATCAAGTAGATTTGTAATTACTAATTTACATTTCAAAATGGACTCATTAATTCAATTGCAGATATTGTCTACTTTGCTATGGTCGATATCTAAATAGCACAGTAGATTTTGTAAACTACCAAACCTCTTCAAGAACCTGTTTTATAATTTTTTAAAACTTTTTTGTTCAGCTTTTATTTATTCTTTTATTACATATTTTATATACATAAATCACGCAATGACTAAACGTCTTATTTGCATTCAATGTTTGTGCAAGATGGTACACATTTTTAAAAATAGGGTTAAGTGTATGAATATTATAGCATTGTAGCTGAGGAGGATTGGAATACCATAAGAGTAGAAAAAGGAACATGTCAACAACTGAGCTGGGCAACAAAAGACTCAGTCAGAATCTGGTGCATCTCTATAGTAGAGAATGCACTTGGTGGATTAGGCATCCAGTGATTAAACAAAAAATAAAAAACATATCCAACAAATGGAGTTGTAATGCAAGTTAAAGATGAAAGGGCACCATGTGGAAATAAAGCTTGGTGACTTGCATGCTCACTTTGGCAGAGGGACAACTTGGGTCTAGGATATCTTAAAGGTCACCTGATTCCTTCTATCCCTGCCTTATTACTGAGATCTTTGGAGGAGTCTCCATGGCTCAGATGCGTAGCTCGTATCTACCATAAGCATTCAGTATTGTGGGCCCATTTCTCTGAAACTCCATCCTGGCTGAGGTCAGACAGGCCCCCTCTATGATGAACTTCAGGCACTTGATGAAGATCTTTCTATTTCAGCAGGCATTTTAAGTACGTTTTCTGTTTTTATGATTAATTTTAATTGATTTTATCCACTGTATGCTTTTTGTACACCACTTTAAAACTTTGATTATTTAATTGGTACATAAAATAAAATACCGTCAGATCTACAAAGAAAGCTTTCCTCATGATTTAGGACTATTGCATTGCTACCATCAAACCAAGCATATACAACTTCTGTCTTAGCTGCCCTGCTAGCCTCCTAAGGTACGCTGTCCTTTCAAGATGCACCTTCTAGGTGGTGACCAAAATGTGGAATTATCCTTTAAGTTACTGAGTGACCTAGGTATTAATAACTCTCTCAGTTTTACAGTTGTAAAGATGACTTAGGAAGATGATCTGATATGAGATTGAAAGCCATTAACAGTGTGGCATCACTTTGTGACTAGTAACAAAAATTGGAATGAGTTTTTGTCAAATTATTTGGGGAGCTCCAGTTGTACAATCAGCTCCTCAATCCCGCTAGTCTTTTCAATGCATTAATGAGGCAATTGCTTAAAAACAATCCTATTCCCTTTTCTCCTTTTGTGCACAGTGAAACCCATTTCAGCTCATCGAGTACTACTACCTCAGAGAGCCAAGAAGCATTTTCTGGAGATCATGGGCCAAGTGTGTTGCAACAGCAGCTTTTACTGATGGTGGCACGGAGAACTCTTTCCGAAACCCAACGGGTACTATATGATATCTCACTTCCTAACACTTCACATAAATATGTTTCAGAGAGGGAGATCTCTTTAAATAGGTTTTTTTCTGTTATTGCTGGGATTAGGGTGACATCTTTAATAATCTTATAAATATTGATGAACATACTTGACAATTATATCAGGATATTTGACTCCTTTTTGCGTGCTCATTTGGAAAAGACCCCCTAAATCCTCCCAGCTGGGGACAAAACATAGGCACTCCTTACTGATGGTGGCAATGAGAACCTTTTCTAAAAACCCCACTCTTGTTGATTGTCTGGATCAAGCTGATTATGTATTCATTTTATTAATATATTCATTTATTGTTCATTATCTCTTTATTTCATCTGATGAAAAGGTGTTTTATCTTGAAATGTGTAAGGAAAGTTTGCTTTTGAGTAGGATATGCTGAAGTACAGATGAATCTTTTGTAGGTTTCTGGTTCAAGGTTTGTGAATGGGCAGATCTGATATAATTATTGACTCTAGAGGATAGCTTTTAGAATGATTGCTTTGTGGGTATACATAGGGCAATAACATACATGTACACACACACACACATATCCCTATGCTTCCTGTGTGTGGGGTGGTGGTGGTGGAGATTAATCTGTCAGGGATGCCACTACTTGGATCAGGAGTTTTGTGGTCTGTGGCATAGCCTCACTTAGTGAGCTACCCAGGACTCTGTGCACTTGGATCAAGGGCAGTCTTCAGGCCCAAAAGGGAACCAAAAGAGTGCCAGCAAAGAGCCTCTGAATTGCCCAGATCTGGTATCATTTCCTTTATTTCTGATTTCAGGCATGTGTGTGCCAGTGCTTATGTAGCCAAAATGCCACCGTCCATGCACAAGAGGGAGGTATTAGCAAGCTTGGGAGTACCTCAACGTTTGCAAAACCTTTAGAAAAAAAATCCTAAGGACGGAAAGATTCCACACTACAATACTTTGTTGCCGGTTCCACTTGTAAATAGTAAAACCTGATTTTCTGGTCTTGTCAGTGTTGCCTCATCATAGTAGGTGTGCAAGCAAAATGTTTTCATTTAATCACTTCTTATATTTTGATTAAGTTCAGATGTTTGGTTAAAACCATAGGTCATCACAAATATGAAACAGGGGAGATGGACATTATGTAACAAATGAGATGAGAAATAAAACATGTTTCATAAGCATAAGCATTAAACATAAGCATAAATCAATAAAAACCAACATCATTAAAAACTGGTAGTTGACCTGGTTACAAGTAAGTCTAGCTCAACCAGTAACATACCTAAATATTAGTTTCCAGTTCTAGCTTTCATTAGTAACTATTAACTATAACAAAACATAAAAAACTAAAATCAAAATAGTTCAAATAATCAAGATTCTCCAGCTGACTCTTATATACGTGCCTTATAAAAATTGGCTTGTGCTTTGGCTAGGGCCATTAAGAAGGTAGCATATAGTCTCAATATCTTTATATCCTTATTTAAAAAAAAGCAAAACATGCATCTTTTGACACACTGGCCAATTGGTACAATTTTTTAACAGAGCAGCAAGATAGTTTTGTGTAATACTATGTTTCAACAAACATTTAAACAGATAATGGGGAAGATCCTCAATCTCATCAGAACTGCAATAACTGAAGCATGGGTTATATCAGTGGTTCCCAACCTTTATGAGTATGGGACCCCCTTTGTAAGCTCAAAACATTTCATGAGCCCTGATGCTCCAAATCACGTCTCCAAATATCCCTTTGTATATCCCTTTGTGTTGCTTTCTTTTCTTAATGCAAAGGTCCAATCAAATTGGTATCCCCCCCCAGTCTGAAGATGTACAGCCCTGTCTCCCAACACCAGTGGGTTACAGTGTTGAACTAAAATCCAGGTTCAAATCCCCACCCTCTGGGTGACCTTGAGCCAGATACAGTCTCCTAGCCTGACCTATCGCACGGGGTTGGTGTAAGGATAAAATGGAAAAGGGGGGGACTATGTGCACCACTTTGAGCAACTTGGAGGAAAGGTGGGATATAAGTGCAATAATAATTAAGTAAATGAATACATTTCAGCAGCAGTAGGTGGACCCCAGCCTCAGCCAACCTGCTGAGCTTTTAATAATAATAATAATAATAATAATAATAATAATAATAAAGCAGGAACATGGTAGTGGTGGGGATGCTAGATTGTGAAGACAAAAGGGTGGATAGACTGAGGAGGCGGGTTAGTGCTTTTAGGCCTTGGGATGATCATCAGAACTGATGACTTGGTTAGCGTGCACTTGGGGAATGAGTGTGGAGCAGAAGACAGATCAGTACATGCACACACACACAAACACACCTGCCCCTCCTGCAAATATATGCAGGCGTGCATGCATTTGGTCACGTGGGAGGGGGGAAGCCCTCAAATGCTGCAGCATCTTGGAGAGAGAGATTGGGGGGGCAAAGTGTAGGTGGAAGAAAGGGGGGATGGTGACGCACACATTTAGCCTCAGAGATGGGAGGCAAGCAAGTCCTGAGCTTCCTCCTTTTTAAAAGGAGATAGCAGTGAATCAGGAGCCAAGGAAGGCAGGCAGGCTGGCTGTCAGGAAGGAAGGTGGAAAGCAGCCTTTCCTTGCAGCCTTGCTTCTTTTTGCTTCACAAAAAGCACTCTCCTCTCATCCTGACTGAGTAAGGGTGTCATCAGCAGTGGCAGTGTGAGGAGATGCGAGTGAGTGATAGTAATTCCCTCTTCTTCCTGGTAGCTCCACCCTCAGCCTCCTTTGGCATCTGCCACGTGCTTTACAGGCAGATGCCTGCCTTCGGTGTGCCTGAAAGATGTTCTGGCAGTTCAGCAAAAGTCCTCCCCTCTCATTTGGAGCAAGGGCAGTGTCTGCAGCGGCAGTGGGGAGCAGACAGTGTCCAGGGAATGAAGACTCTTTTACAAAAATTAATAAATAATTCATATCTGTACTGTTTGCGGCCCCCTCTGGATTACTTTGTGGGTCCCTGGCGGCTGGGAACCACTGGGTTATATGGTACCTTTGCTAACTTGCCTTCAGAAACTAGAAGTTGTTCACTGGGACCTAACGCGAGTGAGCTTCTTCCTCAAACAGAAGTTGTCAATTTTAAATAAGGAGTCATCTGGGCCTGGATTATATTTTATTAATTTGTACAGGGGGATATCTTTACGGTTTTAAGAGATGCAAAATCTTCCTGCATAAACAGGTTATTAGTAGTGCATTATTTGAACTCCTCCTTTGCTAAACCAAAATCTCAGGGGGGGGGGCTACTCTGAAAAAAATAGTAATTTTCCAAATACTCAAATTACTTCAGAAAGTTCTGATACCAGGGTTTCTTGACTGAAAGTCAATTCTGGGAATGATTTTGCCAGATGGTAGTCCGGGATTCCCTTAAGTTTTAGCTAATTATTAAATATCTAATGAGAAATCTTCATGAACCAAGCAAAAGTTTGGTACTTGTTTCAAGGTATATAAATGGGTCCCAGTATAGTTCTGTTCTAGATGCCGTCTAACACCTTAGATTTGAAAACTACAAACCCCTGAACCAAACAGTATTGGGGGATGAATATTTGACTTTATTTGATTCTGTATAGGGAGAATCTGTCTTCCCTGGAGTGGAAGAGAATTTTATTTTGTCTGCATTATAAAGCAACTTTCCCTAAATTACACCTTCTGAACTAACACATATATCATAATGTAATTATCCTTCAGATTTTGTATTTTTCGGAATCTTAGAATACTCTTCTTGGCTCAAAAAAAACCCCAAATGCATAAAAAATTATGGTATGTTTAGAAACATAAACACTGAAATAAAATATGCATGTATATATTTTATGATATGAACATTTTTGTACAGTTTTTTTAAATTTGCAGATTGATGCAAAAAAGGGATGGAAAAGACTTATTAATGAACACACTTGAAATTGACCTGGGCCATAAATATACTGTCCCATTCATCCATAGCCTTCCCCCAG
The DNA here is from genome assembly GCF_030035675.1 of Rhineura floridana. Classification (NCBI taxonomy): domain Eukaryota; kingdom Metazoa; phylum Chordata; class Lepidosauria; order Squamata; family Rhineuridae; genus Rhineura; species Rhineura floridana. The sequence goes on along the minus strand of NC_084483.1, from coordinate 135,136,400 downwards.
CAGTACACCAAAATTTAAAAACTCCATTTACAGTCTGTTCAGTCTTGAGTTTGGTGCTTTTAATATGGGGTTTCTATGCACAGGAAGTACCATCACTTGGATCTTTTTATAGGTAATTCTTAATTTTTTAAATCTTGACAATATATTTCCAGATTGGTCAGAAGCCTTCTAAGCTCTGCTTGGAGGTGTAAGAGTGGAGGATCATCAGTGTATAGTAAAAGATGAATTTTTCTTCCACCAGTGTTGGAGAAAATAATTTTTATTATTCATATAATGAACAATGTCATTGATGAAAAAATTGAAGAGAAAAGATGCCAGTACATATCCTTGTTTCACCCTGCTATCAGCTGGAATTAATCAAGTAAGAGAGCCTTAAAAGATAGACTTACATTCAGGGAGATGTTAGAACAAAGTGCTCGGACAGGAATCAGAAGATGTTGCTCAATATTGGTGCTGCTAGCCTGAACCACAAAGGCTCACAAGTTATGGTATCAAAAGCAGCTTTCAAATTCACAAATATAATCATACACTCATCCCTTCCTGAGGCTTGTATGTTTATGTATTAGATGGCATCTGGTTTGGCACTGTGAGAACAGGTTGCTGGACTATATGGACCATTGGCCTTATCCAGCAGGCTGTTCTTATATTTTGTTTTGTTCTTATGGCTCAGCATGAAACAGTTGTCCTAAATGGAGAATCTGCTTCTAAATGCTGCCTGTTTTTCCATGAAGATATTATTTTCTGTTGTTGAGGCCTCAAGTTTAACCAACAAATTATGCATATTGGAGCAAAAAATCTTAATTTCACATATACGCTCATGGGGTCTGAACTGGCGGTGACCGACCAGGAGAGAGACCTCGGGGTTGTAGTGGACAGCACGATGAAAATGTCGACCCAGTGTGCGGCAGCTGTGAAAAAGGCAAATTCCATGCTAGCGATAATTAGGAAAGGTATTGAAAATAAAACAGCCGATATCATAATGCCGTTGTATAAATCTATGGTGCGGCCGCATTTGGAATACTGTGTACAGTTCTGGTCGCCTCATCTCAAAAAGGATATTCTAGAGTTGGAAAAGGTTCAGAAGAGGGCAACCAGAATGATCAAGGGGATGGAGCGACTCCCTTACGAGGAAAGGTTGCAGCATTTGGGGCTTTTTAGTTTAGAGAAAAGGCGGGTCAGAGGAGACATGATAGAAGTGTATAAAATTATGCATGGCATTGAGACAGTGGATAGAGAAAATTTTTTCTCCCTCTCTCATAATACTAGAACTCGTGGACATTCAAAGAAGCTGAATGTTGGAAGATTCAGGACAGACAAAAGGAAGTACTTCTTTACTCAGCGCATAGTTAAACTATGGAATTTGCTCCCACAAGATGCAGTAATGGCCACCAGCTTGGATGGCTTTAAAAGAAGATTAGACAAATTCATGGAGGACAGGGCTATCAATGGCTACTAGCTGTGATGGCTGTGCTGTGCCACCCTAGTCAGAGGCAGCATGCTTCTGAAAACCAGTTGCCGGAAGCCTCAGGAGGGGAGAGTGTTCTTGCACTCGGGTCCTGCTTGTGGCCTTCCCCCAGGCACCTGGTTGGCCACTGTGAGAACAGGATGCTGGACTAGATGGGCCACTGGCCTGATCCAGCAGGCTCTTCTTATGTTCTTAAGTTCTTATGTTAACAGATAACCTGTCATATATTTTAGCAACGATATCAGATTGATAGGCCTGTAATTCAGTGATAAAGTTCTATCTTCTATTTTATATATGGGGATGAGATTCATATGTTTCCTTATTCATTAATTTGCTTTTCATTTGTTTTTATATCTGATACAGAGTTCGTTCATTTTTGTTCTTCCCTTCATTTCCCATTGTATTAGCTGATGTGCTGCTGCTGCTTTTGTGTTTCCTGTAACTTCTGTGTTTTCATCAAAATGGCATGGTATTTTTAAGCCTGCTTCTACCCCTCCAAATGATCAGACTTGCCAAATTCCAGATAGATAGGGAAAAGGGGTCCCATTTTATAGGCAATTAAAAATGCACACCTTTTCAATTTTTCATCCCAATGATGAATGATTGATTGGTGATCACTCGTAGCAGAGTAAGATTGTCTTCCAGGGTAAGGTCTTTAACAGTGGGTCCGTAAGTGACTGTGGAGGCCAATTCTGGATCCACACAGCCTCCCACAGTGAGGACATAGGTTTCCAGATGGAAGATGGTCACGATGAGGATTTGCTTGACATGCCTTCCACTTAGCTCGTTTGTCCCTTTCGCCCTGTACTCGTGCTTCTTCAAAGTGAAACAAATAGTTTTTTTCATTCAGAACTCATTCATTCAAAATCCTGCTCACTTTTGTAATGGAAACAAATGAAATAACATGGCCCTGAGGCTTTTGACCTCAGGGATTCTAGACTAGAGAACATCCACTGTAGGGTTTGTTTCAGGCCATTATCTGGTGTTATTAATATTAGAGCTTGGAAAAGTTACTTTTTTGAACTACAACTCCCATCAGCCCAATCCAGTGGCCATGCTGGCTGGGGCTGATGGGAGTTATAGTGCAAAAAAGTAACTTTTCCAAGCTCTGAAATATGTATCATTGCATGTGACTGTCTCATTCTGGCATAATGTCTTACATGTGTATACAGCACAGGAGTCATTCCCAAAGTACTGTCATGGAGGCAAATGTTATGCTGGAAATTGTCCACTCTTGGAAGGGGCGGGGTAGTTGTATGGCCTGCAACTTTCCAGCTGGGGTTCCAAATAACATAGCTGATTTTCCACTTTAATAAGAAAGTGTTAAACTTTTTAGATGGCAGTTTGGATTCTTAAAGGTTAACTGATGGTTAAATGGAACAATGTTTTTAAGGAGCATACACACACACACACCCCTATGGTATATGGCATAACCTTACCACATTGAAAAATATACTGTTTTTTTCGATGCAGAATAATTAGGTATGTTTGGTTGTATTCATGGTGACAAGCAAAATGACAGCTACTTTTAAGAAGTTTGATAAAGACAGTTGTTTAAAAGTATTCACTGAAAAAAGAAACAGGCATGAAATTGCATAGCTTTTAATACAGTGTTATGGAAGCGATACACAATTCTATTCATCTTTGATTTTATTTTAAAGCATCTCAGTGACGATCTTGAAGATTCTTCATGTTCATCAGCACACAAAAGAATTAAACAGTTTTACAAATTTATTGTGTTTCCTGGCAAATGGATAAAAATCTGGTATGATCGACTTACCTTGCTGGCACTGTTAGATAGGTAAGCCTTTTTAAAAATATTCTTTTACAATGGCATTCATCTGTTCTGAGGAATAGGGGCAGCATTTCAGATTCTGGGAGATAGAACAAAGGGGCTTCAGAGGGAGGCAAAAATTCACTGTTATGTTTTAAGGTATACTTGCAGATATAGCAGAAATTAAAATGTGAAACATTGCAGTATTTTTAAGGAGCTTTTATTGTGAGATTTTGCTTGTTTTATACTTCATAAAAACTCTATTTTTAATTATAATTTTTCAGTAGTCTTGTTAGCAGTGCAATAAAAATAGATGAAATAGAGGGATCTGTGCCATTGTTATACAAGCCCTAGTACATAGGCCTGTTCAAGTGTTTAAAACAATAGCCATGCTGGTTTAAGTGACACGTGGTGATGAGAGGCTCATTTGTTTAAACATAGGGTAGAAATATACCTGCTGTTCTGCCAGTTCCAGTGCGTCTCCACCTCTCTTTTCTAAAAACGGGAGCACACAACACTAGTCAAACCCTGCCCCCTTTTTACTGTCAAACCTGGTGGGATCAGCTCAAGTGTTTTTATTATTATTATTATTTAGCTTCATACAGATTTCGCAACAGATTGGCAGATCAACCACTGCCCCTCCAGGTGTGGCCAATGGAAACCCTTTGCTGTAGGTGATGTGTGCTCACAGCCAAAGATGCTTCAGGCAGAGAAGTGTGGGCGTGAGGAAGATTCAGCTTTCCTCCCCCACACCCCCGTTTCTGTAAAATAAGGCTCCACCTTCATTTTATATGTGATTGAGGCAGATGTAGGTTTTTTTTTTATTTATTTTTTATTTTTTATTTTTTTTTTTTTGTTGGTGTGTTGATGCAATTTGAGATGAATGGGTGCCTGATTATATGAATGTATGTCTGAGTGAGTGTGTATGTTTATATGCTGTATATATGGCTGTATATATAGCTGTTTTTATACGTTTAATTGTTGTATATTTTAGTTGTATTATGTGCTTCGGAGAGTTTTATCCATCAGGCGGGGAGACTTGAGGGGGCCCCAATTGCCGTAGTGACGGGCAAAGGAAGGTATGGCGCTGTGAGAAGGACATGCCAGGTAAGGGGAACGCGGTCCAGACATGTTGTGGCTGTGCCTTGTTCCGGTCCTTCCCACACCCGCAAGGTCGTTGGTAGTCCTATCAGCCAACTCTCAGATCTCCAGTTGCTGTTATTAAATGCCAGATCGGTATATAATAAAACCTCCCTCGTCCACGATTTGATTGTGGATGAGGCAGCCGATCTGGCATGTATAACCGAGACCTGGGTGGGTGAGCAGGGAGGAGTTGGTCTCTCTCAGCTCTGCCCACCGGGGTACTTGGTTCAGCATCATGGTAGATCTGAGGGTCGGGGAGGTGGGGTTGCTGTCGTCTATAAGAGTTCCATCTCACTCACCAAGCACCATGTTCATTCAGTTACTGGCCTGGAGTGTTTGCACCTTGTGTTGGGCCAGAGGGACAGGCTGGGAATCCTTTTGGTGTACCGCCCACCTTGCTGCCCAATGGCTTCCCTAACTGAGCTGGCGGAAGTGGTCTCGGATATATTGTTGAGGTCCCCCAGACTAATAGTACTGGGGGATTTCAACATTCATGCCGAGACCACTTTGTCTGGCGCGGCTCAGGACTTCATGGCTTCCATGACAGCCATGGGGCTGTCTCAATATGTTAGTGGTCCAACACATGTATCGGGGCACACTCTAGACCTTGTTTTTGCTACTGAGCATGGGGAAAGTGATCTGGATGTGGGGAGTTTTACAACACTCCCTTTGTCATGGACAGACCACTGCTTGCTGAAGTTTAGACTTTCAGTAACCTCTTCCCTCTGCAAGGGTGGGGGGACTTATTAAAATGGTCCGCCCCCGGAGACTAATGGATCCTGAAGGTTTTCAAAGGGCTCTGGGGGATTTTCCGGCTGATAAGACTGGCGCTCCTGCTGAAGCCCTGGTCGCTCTGTGGAATACGGAGATGACCCGGGCTGTAAACACGATCGCTCCTGCACGCCCTCTCCTGTGTAGAGCTCATACAGCTCCATGGTATACTCCGGAGCTGAGAGCGATGAAGCAAGATAGGAGGAGGCTTGAGCGGAAATGGAGATGAACTCCCGACGGATACAATTATGCGCTGGTTAGTGCTTCGACTAAGCTCTATGTAGGAGCAGTGAAGGCAGCTAAAAAACATCATTTTGCTGCCACTATTAAATCATCTCTTTGCCGCCCAGCGGAGCTCTTTCGAGTTGTCCGGGGGCTTCTCCATTCAAACCCTCCGGACACGGTGGAATCATCGGAGGCCCGCTGTAATCAGTTTGCCGATCACTTCCAGAATAAGATCTCATGTATCCGCCAGGACCTAGACTCTCAAGTTATAGCAGTAGATCCTAGTGAGATGTCCGGAGCACAGTCTTGTCCTGTTTTGTTGGATGAGCTTCAGTTGGTTCAACTCGAGGACGTGGACAAGGTGCTTGGACAGGTACGTGCAACCACTTCGGTACTGGATCCTTGCCCCTCCTGGCTGATAAAAACTAGTAGGAATGGAACAGGTAGCTGGGCCAAGGAAGTGATAAATGCCTCTTTACGAGAGGGAGTGGTCCCGGGCTGTCTGAAAGAGGCAGTGGTGAGACCACTCCTGAAAAAGCCTTCCTTGGACCCAGACAATTTTAACAGCTACAGGCCAGTGGCGAATGTTCCATTCCTGGGCAAGGTCTTGGAACGGGTGGTTGCTGGCCAGCTCCAGGCGCTATTGGATGAAACTGATTATCTAGATCCATTTCAATCGGGTTTTAGGCCCGGTTTTGGCACTGAGACAGCCTTGGTCGCCCTGTACGATGACCTATGTCGGGAAAAAGACAGAGGGAGTGTAACTCTGTTGATTCTCCTTGATCTCTCAGCGGCTTTTGATACCATCGACCATGGTATCCTTCTGGAGAGGCTCGTGGAGTTGGGAGTTGGAGGTACTGCTTGGCAGTGGTTCCGCTCCTACTTGGCGGGTCGTCTCCAGAAGGTAGTGCTTGGGGAACATTGCTCGACACCGCGGGCTCTCCAATATGGGGTCCTGCAGGGGTCAGTTTTGTCCCCCCTGCTTTTTAATATCTACATGAAGCCGTTGGGAGAGGTCATCAGGAGTTTTGGAGTGCGTTGTCATCAGTATGCTGATGACACGCAGCTCTACTTCTCCTTTTCATCTTCTTCAGGTGAGGCTGTCAATTTGCTGAACTGTTGCCTGGCCTCGACAATGGACTGGATGAGAGTTAACAAACTGAAGCTCAATCCAGACAAGACTGAGATGCTGTTGGTGGACGGGTTCTCTGTTCGGATGGTGGATATATACCCTGTCCTGGACGGGGTTACACTCCCCCTAAAGGACCGGGTTCGTAGTCTGGGAGTCTTTTTAGACTCTTCCCTCTCACTTGAGGCTCAAGTAGCCTCGGTGGTTAGGAATGCGTTTTACCAACTTCGGTTGGTAGCCCAGCTACGTCCCTATTTGAGTAAAGAGGACCTTACATCAGTGGTACATGCTCTGGTAACCTCACGTTTGGATTACTGTAATGCGCTTTACGTAGGGCTACCTTTGAAGACAGTTCGGAAGCTACAACTAGTGCAAAATGCGGCGGCCAGATTGCTGACAAGGACCAAGCGGTCCGAGCATATAACACCTGTTCTGGCCAGCCTGCACTGGTTGCCAATATGTTTCCGGGCTAGATTCAAAGTGTTGGTATTAACCTATAAAGCCTTATACGGTGCGGGACCACGATACCTTGCGGAACGCCTCTTCCGATATGAACCGGCCCGTGCACTACGTTCTGCTACGAAGGCCCTCCTCCGGGTTCCAACTCACAGGGAGGCCCGGAGGGTGATGACAAGATCTAGGGCCTTCTCAGTGGTGGCCCCCGAACTATGGAACAGTCTCCCTGAGGAAGTACGCCTGGCGCCGACTCTGCTCTCCTTCCGGCGCCAGGTCAAAACCTTCCTATTCTCTGAAGCATTTTAAGTTACACTGATTTAATTTTAAAAATGTTTATTGTGTTGGATTGTTGCTTGTATTTTAGTATTGTTTTGTTATTTATTGTATTTTTATGCTGTTTTATGTTCACCGCCCAGAGAGCTATTGCTAGTCGGGCGGTATATAAATTTAATAAATAAAATAAATAAATAAAATAAATAAATAAAAGTCTCCTGCCATCTTGTATAGTTGGAGGGTTGGCATATAATAGTGCTCTGCTGAAAAATTCTCCACCACATTGATAAGAAAAGAAATTGCATTCAAAAATTATAAAAGGGAGGATTTTTTCTGATAAATTCTCATGAGTGGGGTGCAGTGCTTTGATTGTGCTTAACTTACTTTCCAAGTGGTCAAGAGGTTATCCTTCAAGCGCTCTGCATTCTTCAGCCATCTGCACCTCCTGAAAACCTCACGATATCCTTGGCTGGGCTTTCCTGTAAATTCAGTCATCCAGGGAGGCTGTCTCTTGTGCTCCTGATAGCTGCTTATTGTGGGCCTCCCCCCCCCCGGAAAAGACTTTTTACATTTAAAGTAACAAGCACATAAAGATTTTTTTTAAAGGTAAAAGGAAAGAGTTTCCTTCAACAAAATCAGTGTGCACACTGACCTCAGGTACTTGGTAGCCAGCCTCCCTGACTTTCTGTGTGTCAGTTAATGATGAACAGAAGACCTCCTGAGGTAACTTTCCATAATGGGGCTGTTTCAGATCAGGAAGTGCAGGCAGCTGGGAAGACTGCTGTGTGCTGGAGAAACACACACAATGGGATTTATATTTTTGACAATGCGTACTTAGTAGTCGTTATGCAAAACCTGTGAGTTGCCAGAAACATGTCCCCCCTAAGGAATAATCACATATGATCCAAAACATGGGGGCTATTGATGGCCTTCCTGTTATTTCTAAATAGTGCCTCTGTCATTTACTCTGACTCAGCAGTCTTTTACAGATCAGAGCTTGGAAGTAACTAGTTACAAGTACCGAATTACTTCTAATTCATTACTTTTTTGGGTAACGAGTGGGTAATTCCTTTACATTTTGATTGCAATAGAACTAGGAGTAATTTTACTACTTTTGTGGAGTAATTGTAACGTTTCCAGAATTACTTTTGGGCATTACTTGGGGGGGGGAGCAGGGGAAGTCTTCTGCTCCTCTGATTTGTGGATGAAAATCATGTGCCTCAAACTGGACTTCTGCGCAGTGTTGCTCTGTCCTCATGCTCTGTGGATGGGTAGGAGGCGATGAGGGAGAAGGTGGAGAGTGAGACAGGGTGGAGTGGAGAAAACAATTATTTTAAAAAACGGATAGTGGTGGTGAAGAATGGAGTGGAGGGGGAAAGGATCCAGAGGTCAAGAACATGGATAAAGGAGGAGAAGGAGGCAGAAGCAGAATGGAGATAAAGAACTGTGGAGGTGAAAGATGACAATGTGTGTGTGTGTGTGTGAATGAGAATACTGTGTTTGCACTTGGCACACAAACTGGCCTCCACCACCCTCTCTGGCTACTGTGCTGCATTTGCAGTATTTTAACTTTTTTGCATCTCAGGGGAAAATGTGTGCTTGGGTGAGTGTCCCTTAGTTGGTGGCAGGGTAGGGTCTGGGAGGTGGCTAAGTGAGAGAGATTATGCTGGCTGGCTGAGGGGGGGGTTGCACTTGGTTTGGCGTGCAAAGATCTGAGTAGTGGCCTCAGCCTCCCTCCCCACCACCCTTACCAGCGGAGAGACCACCATTGCTATCTTATGGATAAAAAGAATTATTCTACTACCTCTGTATGTGTTTGTTTATTTTTAATGTTGTTTTAGGCTACTTAGATGTGCAGCAGCCAAGGCCAGCACCTTGTAGGCGTTTTTTTAAAGTAACTAAAATGTAATTGTAGTGATTACTTTGGAGGAAAAATAAAGTAATCAGTTACTTTCAGAGCAATTGCAATTGTTATGGTAATTATTACTTTTGGGGGCCATGTAACTGTAACTGTAATTTATTACTCTTTAAAAGTAATCTTCCAAGCTCTGTTACAGATGTAGGGTATCCTACAAAATCCGCACATTGCTTTCCTACCTATAAAGGCTGTCTGTTCCCTTCAGTGGAGGGGGCAGCAGCTCTGAATAGAGAAGCCTGCAAAGGCTGGAGCTCTGTATATTCAACAGCATGTAATGGGGATTTGGTTTGGGGCATCCTGAGAAAGTTAAGCTCATTAAAGCCATATGTAAATCAATGAGATGGAATGTTAGAGCACAGTTATGGATTTATGATCCATTGATTTCACTTAACTTCTCTAGACAGCACTTTCTGCGTGCATGCTAGGGTTACCATGCTCAGGGCCTGAGACTGATCCTGTATATTTTCCCTTCCCCCTGCACAACTTTTAAAGATGCAGAAGACTTCTTGGTTGCCAGGCCCAGTCTCCAAGAGGTCTTCTGTATCTTTTAAAGTTGTGCAGGGGGAGGGGAAAATTCCACCTTGTGGTTTTTCCCATTACAGGGTTGCAAGAACACCGGCACTTCGCTGACTCTCTCTTCTCCTAAAGATATAGGATCAGTCTCAGGCCCTGAACCTGGCAACCCTACATACACCCCCACTGCTATACAGAAATGTTATACTTATGGTTATATTTCTCTCTTGAAAAAAATATTGGTATTTTATTTCTGCAGGACAGAAGATATCAAGGAGAATGTTTTGGCAATTCTACTAGTAATCCTTGTTTCTTTTCTTGGCTTTGTAATTATGAACCAAGGTTTTTATAAAGATATTTGGATCCTCCTGTTCTGTCTTATCATGGCAAGCTGTCAATACTCTCTTCTAAAGGTAAAAATAAAACAAAGAGCAGTTCACCTGTAATTTGTACAGGGATGCAAACTCATAACTAATGTGATGAATCTTATTTTATTTTTAGAGTGTTCAGCCTGACCCTGCCTCACCTATTCATGTAAGTTTCAGCATAAAGACTTTCAGATAATGACTTTTATCAGTAACATACCTGTTCTATCAGTTCAGCTGAATTTATTTATTTTATTAAATGTACTGTATATCCCAATCTTCCTTCCAGAAGTAGGAAAATAGTTGAAATAACCCATCTTTCTAGAATTCTAACTCAATATTTTTAATGAAAAGGTTAAAACTGAATCATTAAAATGATTTTTAATCTGCTATTGCTAATGGTTGCTACAAAGTAATTAGAAAAACCACATGACTGACTGAGTTATATATGAAACATATTTTCTCCTGGTTAAATTAACCTGCTGTTTGTAATTTTGCAAGTCTGAATCATCTTTTTTGTTTGAACACCAAAATACCACAAATGAGAGAAACAATTAAAGAATCAATACTGGATAGTTATGATGTATACTAGCAATGTTTTTATTGAGTCAAGCTGAGATGCATGGGATCTAACTGCAGAAACAAAATTAACTTATTCCTAGCTGACAAAGTGTGGCTTCTGATGTTACCCAGAAGCATTGAAAAATTTTTTGCAAATGACTTGCACATTCCTTTCTATGCTTCCAGACACTGTCTGAAGCAGTGACTCACATCTTTCTCTCCGTGGGGAGATGTATGCTAGATGTGCATCTTGAAATTCCACATCTTCCCCCACAGATGAGACGTGTGAGTCACAGCTTTAGATATTAAATGGCTTTCCAGTAAGCTGAGTTGTGCAATTACTTGCTCATTCACTTCGTGGTGCTTACAGGTAATAGTCAAAGCGGCCCACATTCCATTACAGAGGGTCTTGAAATCCGGATAACCATTAACATATTGACGATAGAATGAGGATTTCCCGGTTTAAATTGGCTTTAGTGTGCAGAATTTTAGGGTCCTTTATGACAATTAGCTGTGCTAATTATTAGGGCTGTGCACGGGATTCAGCTAAGGCCCCACACAATAAATGTCTCCGCTTATCAGCTGTTGAGCTAAAGGAGAGATCCTGCAGGATGTGGGTACTGTTTTGCAAGGGGCCCTCCTGCACTATAACTGGATTGAGCTATACATTAGAAAAAGCCTGTGCAAACAGAAGCAAATATTTGAAACAAAGTACTGATAGTGTTTGCTTAATATGAATAGGCAAGGAGTTTCACAACTGAGGCACAGAGTAGACACACTAAATGCCTTCCTTCTTGTAGAAGGAACCCTTAATAGTACCATTCCTGCTGAACATAAAGTTCAAGGAGGTATATATGGGTTAAGGGGGTCCCTTTAGTTAGCTGGTCCTAAGCCCAGTTTTGTCTAGTCTTGAGTGGCTCTTGCACCCAAAGATCTCAGATGGAGGTGTTTGCCAACCATACTGCCCTTTAACTGGGGAAGATAGGATTGAATCTGGGATCTTAGCATGTAAAGTATGTGCTCATCCATGGCTCCTCCCAATTTTTTCCTAAGTATAGGCCCTCCTCTACATCAGTCAGCGAGACTGTCAAATTTGAACCCAGAGCCTCTCAGGCTCGAACCTAGAGACACTGCATGATCCCAAATCACCAAGTCATGTTTTCATTCTGCTATCAAAGTTCCCTACAATTGTCACAGCTGATACACAAATTAATCTTTAACTTCATTGGGTTTCTTTTCCCTGCAAGAATAAATAAATAATTCATAAAGCATTTGGAATTGCTAGATACATCAGAGTTGAAAGGCATTTCATGCTTAGATGCAAACTGGGCATTGCTATTGAAAACCACATTAGTTTCTAGTTCCAGTCATTATTATATATGATGTTTCCAGTGATTTATAAGAAATAAATATTCAGACCTTACTAAAGAGGTAATTTTCTCAGTGCTAAATGTAAGTTCTGTTTGTCAGTTAAACCATATAAAGTACCATAAGCAGTAATCAAATCAGCTGCATGGGCAGACATTAATACTATGCACATTCGTTTTAAAATGAAAAGAAATTGGCTTAATCAAAATTGCATTATAATAACATCAAAGCCCGATGTGCTAGTAGTGGCAAAGATAAAGCACCTAATGATCTTAATGAAAGCATTTTTCTCATGCAATTTTGGGGGCCAAATATAGTCATAGTAGAAAAGTTTTACTGAAATACTAAGTTGTTATTTCTTTTATATAATTCTATTATACAGTAAAACCTCCCCTATTCTTGATTTTTATTATCCTGTTTTTTTAATGTGGCTATTCCATATAAATCACTGTACTGTATAATTATAGGCTCCCCACATCACCTCTCTTTTGAAAAAAATGTTGGGAAGAAATGGCTGTGAGGGATATGATGTTTCTTGTACCTCCCTCTGCCCATCATGATCGTAATATGAGTGCCCTGTCCTTCCCTGTCACTAGCCACATTACCCAGACAAATGACTAATATTTTGTTGGATCCATACCACCCATGGCTGGAACTCCACCTACAAGATGCTTTTTTGGAGGAAGGTAGAAAGATTGATTCCCTCTCCAACCTCCTGTGCCCTTCCTGAAATCTGTTTGCAGTGTTGGAGGACCCTCTGAAATGGTGTCGAAAGTAGTGGCGGTGAGCCTGAAGGGCAAATCAGCGAAAATGACTTCACGCCCCCTTCCTCCAGTAGGCAAATCTGGATCCAGACCATTAAGAACAGAACTAAAAAATTACATTGGTCTGCTTCACATGACACGCTACACCAAACCTTGGCTTAGCGAGACTGCACAAACACACAGACTCCCGGAGAGCAGCTTGCAGCTGCTTTGCTCATCCCTCATCCCTTTTGCTGCCATGCTAAGCCAAGGTTTGGTTTAGCCATGTGTGTCATCTGAATCGGGACTTGTGATTAAGCTTTCTCCTCACCACAAGCTGTAGCCACGAATAGCTCATGGTTAGTGAGGAGAGTGCTTAACCATGAGCTGTGATCTGGATGACATGCTAAGTCAAACCCTGGCTTGGCTTAGCGCAGTGCAGCAGCAGCAGCAGCAGCAGCAAGACCAAGGAGGAGCAATGTGGCTGCAGGCTCTTCTACAGGAGCCTGCACATTCTCACGGCCTCATTAAGGTTTGGCATAGCATGTTGTGCAAACCAGCTGATTGTCCCTGGATAATGGACCTCTACATGTCATACACTATGGGATGTACAACTGGGGAAGCCTATTGCCTTCATGCCCTGTTTGTGACCTTTCCAGAGACATCTGCCAGGCCACTGCTGGAAACAAGATGCTGGACAAGGGGGATAATTGTTCTGATCCTCCTGAGGACATCTTATGTTTGAACACCTCTACATTGTCCGGCATTTACTGACTTCCAAGGATTCATTATAATGATAGTTCTCCTGTACCTGATTTGATCTGACACCTACAGTATCTCCATCCTGCCATATGTGCCTCAGAACAGGAAAAGTATAAGACTTCTAAAACTGAATCAGTACCACACTAAGCATCAGCATCATAAAAACAGAAGCAACTTTCTGTTAGCCAGATCAGCCTTCCTCAAATGTGTTGTGAAAGAAAATGGTTTTGATCGGCGTCCTGAAAATCTGAATGCACTTTGAAAGGAGGCTCCATAAAGTTTAATCTGTTCACGCTTCCATTTTCTCTTCTTTCTCTTCTGTTCCAAAATCTGTGTTTGGACAATTTTTGTTTTTACAGTTTCATTAATATTTTTCAGGTAGCTTAATATCAATTTCCCTTTGCAAACTGAAAATGAAAGGCACATATAGCAGTTCTGAAAGGATCTGAAATGAAGCAGTGCTGTGAGAGAAGTTGCAAGCACCAACATTTTTTTTCACATTTTATCACACATGCAAATTGAAGCATGAGCACCATTAAGAATGGCTCCAGTAGGCGTGACCAGCTGCCATATCGTACTCCTTCATAATTCACAGGACTGCATTAGAGGGAAAGTACAAGGCAGATTGATGCAAATGCATGGACATACAACAGCAGGGAAATTTTAAAAGTCCTGCCCTTCCCCACATTTGTGGCCTTTGGTGTTAAAACAAAGGGAAGAGTTAGGGATAATGGAGAAATTATGTTTGGTCTGTTGTTTCTGGATTTTTTTATGAGAAACATAGTGTTTTTCATCACCGGCTGTTTCTGTAGGTTTTATGGTTTTGGAAATTACCAAAGTATTTTTAGTTGCAGACTGAGTGCCCCTTCCAGTATTATGTTTGGGAGCTGTTATGTGGCTCCTTCCTGTGCCCTTCCATACCATGGAATGTTTGACAGTCTACAGGAAGAGTTCACACCACAGCTTCTTCCCCTGCTGGCCTTTTGAGCTTTCCAGTAAGTGAATCAATGCTGCTGCTCCTATTGTGTGGCCAAGATCTTTGACATTACTAGGCAGCATGGGAAGAACCCATAGTATAAGCAGCTCCCATGCCACCAAAAATAATGTTACAAGAGCCCCCCAAAAACATGTAGGTGGCAGTGGCATGACGCTTTGGTCACTATATTGGTGGCACCAGTGGTAAATTGCTCAAGACTTAACCTTTTACTCTGGCTGAAATGTAAGTGTAGTGATTTATGATAGCTAATATTTACCTGGTTCCCATGTGAAATTAAACCATGTTAAAAATAAACTATGGTTTAACATGAATGAGCAGCAGGGTTGTGCACACAGCTAATACAGCACTTGCTTCAATCCTCCCCCACTCCTACTGCTGCAATGCTGCTGGGAAACAAACCAGTTTGGCTTGTCATGATGCCCAAACCCAGGCTTGTGCTTTGTTTCCATCAAACGAACCATAAACAGAACAAACCTTGGCTTCTGATTATGGTTTGTTTGGAGAGAAACCACATCCAGGTTTGGACATCACACCAAGACAGACTTTGTCTTGTTTCTCAGTGGTGCAGCAGCAGCAGGTGTAGGGGAGGAGCAACGGGAGCACTATATTCACTGCATGTACAAGCACACTGTTCATTTACAAACCATTTATTTTTAATTATGGTTTAACATTATATGCAAACCAGACCATTGTAGAATAATAGATGTTAGATAGTTATGAAAACCTTTAATCATTTGGCAGTGTCATTTGGATTTTGAAATAAATAAAATTATTTGTGGTATATTGCTATTCTGTGATACTTAAGATGCATATTCTAAGTTGAGTACTATTCAGTTTTGTGATATGAAAATCATTTTGTGATATAAAATACAATGTTTTACACTTATGCAAATATTTGATGTCAGCATTAAACATATATTTTGTCTGTCTGCTTTTTTAGGGGCACAACCAGATGATAACATATAGCAGGCCTGTATATTTTTGTATATTGTGTGGCCTTATTTTATTACTAGATGCAGGATCCAAAAATACAAGTCTCCCCATTTATACAGTATATGACTTGAAGATCTTCTCACCTGGATCATTTCAGGCAGCCCGAGATCATGTAATAGGTGAGTTAAAATTTACTAATGTGCAGTTGATGCTCTTATTTTGCCACGGCACTGAGTCACTTTGCATTTTACCTCCGAGCTTGGGAATGTGGTGAAGAAGACCTGCCTCACACGTGCTCTACGTGGTCAAGCACTATTAGCCACTTCTGATCCCTGTAATGGAAGATGCTGCTACAGCGATAATCATTGTTGACGTTCTTTAGTATGTTTGAAATTTTATTTTATTTAAATTATAAACCACACTGTCATAGGAAATATAGCAAGGGTGTATACAACATAAAAACATAATACAACAATAATAACATTGGTAAAAGCACCAGTAGCATATAGATAAAAACAGGTTGGTAAAAAAAAAAAAATCAAATTCCAAAGGCCTGCCTGAACAGTGCAATTTTTTAAAGACTTCTAAAACAAAGCAGGGGTGACTCTTGCTGGACTTGTATTGGCAAGGACTTCCACAGGACACAACCTGCCACGCTAAAGGTTTAGTCTCTGGTGAAGGCCAACCAAGCCTCAGGGTTGCAGAGGTTGTTTAATGTGATTATTATCTAAAATCATGTTTTGTTTTACTTTCATTTAAAAAAAAACCTGAAAGGAGGAGAGAGATTATTAGATTGTGTCCAATCACTTTCAGTGCTGCTTTTTCCATTGCTCATCCTCCCCAAGCTGTTCCCTTTCTTCTCCCCCCCCCCCCAGGCGGTTCCAAATACATGTTTGTGAGGGAAAATATGCATCTGGGACCCATGGTGTGGGGAAAGTATGAGGAGGACATTTCAGAAGAAAAGCAATGAATGTGAAAAGCAGGGGTGGGAACCCATTTGCAGCTTGAGGGCAGCATTCCCTTCTGGGGGCGACATGCCAGCGGTGGGAGGGGGCAGCAACAAAAGTGGGCAGAGCAAGTGAACAGGGCTAGTTTCTAAATATGCTGGTACACCCCTTCTAGCCTCTGTCCAAGCAAGGACAAAGCATTGTTAGAGTCCAAGGATACATTCCAGTCAGACAAAAGCACTCAAGGAAAGTACAAAGCAGTGTCAAAAAAAGGTGTGGCCTGGAAGAGTCTCAAGGGTCAGATCTAGAGGCCTGGAGGGCTGGATTTGGCTCCCAGGCTTGTGGTTCCTCATCCCTGGGGAAAAGGGTTCAACATTCCCTTCCCATGACTTCTTTGCCCCAAACTGCCTCCTTTCAAAGCTGCTTTTAAATAGGTTTGGGAGTTTTCTTACATGCACTTGTGTGTAACTAATAGGATAGTATTTTTAACAATACTGTGTTTCAGTCAGTTTGAAGAAAAGCGGGATATAAATGTAATAAATTTTTACTCTCTGAGATGACATTTCTCACTTGCTTTATATTTTATAAATACATTTTATTTTTGTTTGATGTATATTTTCGGTAGCTTTTGGTAGCCACTTTGAATGTCATGTTTTGAAAAAGAAAAGTGGGATAAAGTACATGGAAATCAATCAATCAATCTATGTGCAGGTAGGCCCTCGAATTCAGTCATGCAGGGTCAAGAGGGGGAATCCTTCCATTGGCTGCTAGACATTTTCCACAGGTAGCCTGCCATCAGATTGGGCTCTACTGCCATCTAGCGTCCGAAGGCAAGAATGCACTAGAGTTAAAACCTGGGCCTCGGGCCCCTCCCACTCCAGTCTTCATTCTTGCCTTCGTCCGAGGCAGGTTAAATTGTTGGACAGAGCGATAGATAAGTCATTATTCCTTCTTCCATTCCACCTTTTTTCACCTGTTTGTTTCCCTTCCCACGTTGGTGTTCGGAGGGTGTGCAATTTTTCTCTTGTTTTTTCCTAGTATATTTTTCCTTATCTCTCCTTGGTGTTATTTTTTCCCCTTTTTGTTTTCCCTTTTGGGATTGTTTGGGGGTGCGTCGCTGAGGCTACTTAAGCGGCGGCTGCTGTTTTTCTGTCGGGTAGGGGTCCCATGGCTGCGGACCCCCCCGCTCAGTTTCGGCTGCCTTTTCAACCCTCCTGGGTCCTTATTTCGCTGAGGCTGTGGCTCCCTCGCAGGCTCTCCGCCCGCTCCCGCATCCCCGGACAGTGTTTTTTGGCCTACGGCTGCCTTTTCAGCCCTCCTGGGGTCTTATTTAGGCAACCCCGATATCGCAGCCACCATTTTGTTTTTTGCACATTTAAAGTTTTTGAAGTTTTTTCCTTTCTGAGGCTTCTTGAGGCCTTATAAGGCAGCCTCTTGTCCCGGCTGCCTTCTCAGCCCTGTTGGGGCTTTATTTAGGCTCGGCTGCTTTTTCAGCCCTCCTGGGGTCTTATTTAGGCAACCCCGATATCGCGGCCGCCATTTTGTTTTCATGGCCGCCATTTTGTTTTTTTTGCATTTTTGAAGTTTTTTCCTTTCTGAGGCTTCTTGAGGCCCTATAAGGCAGCGTTTCATCCCGGCTGCTCTCTCAGCCCTGTTGGGCCTTAATTTAGGCTCCCCTATTCTAAAGTATTTCTGCATGTGAGACCTGTGTCTTTAGAACGACCTATAGTCAAGAGATACGACAACTTCCCCATTGTGTGTGTGTATCCCCTTATGTACACCACTATTTGAGGCTTAGTTTTCATCAGTGCACTTTGGCGGTACCGCACCTTCCCCATTGTGTGCGTGTACTTAGCTAGTGGCCAATAATACACCTCGACTTCTCTCTTACGTTTTGGAGTCCTGATTGTTTAGTGGGGCGCTTAATATTGGTGGGCGTACATCCACGATCTCAGCACCTTCCCCATTGTGTGCGTGATCCAGACCTTGATCTCAGCACCTTCCCCATTGTGTGCGTGATCCAGACTTTGACATGGCAGATCAGAACCCAGAGGTGCCACAAGCTTCTAAAGCAGATCGTCAGGGCATCACTTCATCTCTACGCAAGCCACCTAAACACAAGCCCGCTAAAGCCTTAGCCAAGACTAAACACCTGTCTGGCCAGGGGCTGCCCAAGAGGGCACACTACATTGCACACCCACTCCCGGAGAAACCTCTGCACGCAGCGGTGCCTGCGCTCTTTCAGTCTCCTTCTGAGTCCTCAGAGGATGAGTTTGAAGGCTTCCCCAGCTAAACCCCTCGCCAATCTGACCTGACTCCATCTGTGCAGCCTCATGCGCCTCCACAGGAACATACTCTACCCGCACCTCCACCTGCAGGGATACAGCTGACTCCAGATTTTCTGTTACAGTTACGAGAGATGCTTGGGTGCCTATATCAACCTCAGCCTCCACCTCATGTATCCTCTCAGCTGGAAGTTTTGCGGCAGTCTACCTCTGCAAGACTACTGAGCTGCCATGATGATGCCTCGCTACCCTCACCTAACCCATTTGATGTGGTCAGGGGCAGAGTGGGCCTGGAATCCTCACAGATGGAGGACTACTTAAACCTTTTCCAGGCTGACCCTGATGAATGGAGTGGAGAATCTGACCCAGATGAGGACTACTCTTACCGCCTTTTCAACCCGGTAGACATCATTCCTCTGTCTCGCAGAGTAATGGACACCCTCGGCATTCAACCAGAACAAACACCACCGGTTGCCCCTCCGGTGAAGGGTGCCAGAGTCCTCAAGTCACCTAGATCAGTGGATCATTTTATCCCTGTGCCAGATCCCATTAACAAGCTGGCCAGAGAAGAATGGGCCCGCCCTCTACGTCCGCGCTGTTCCTCCACTTTGGCCAACAAGCTGTATACCCTGGCCCCGGACTTCATGTCATTCCTGAACATCCCGGGGGTGGACCAACCCATTTCCAATCTCGTGTCTCGGTCTCTCCTCCCGAAAGGAGAGCCCCAGTTCAAGGATCCCTCGGAGAGGCGGCTCGACTTTGTCCTCCGAAAGATCCACGAGGCATCCGCCCATTCCATCCGGGCCTCTGCTGCCGCCTCCATCTTCTCACGGGCCTCCATGATGTGGCTAGATGACCTTCTGGACGACCCTAACCCAGATCCCGCCAAGCTACGGAAGGGTCTACTCAAGGTACACAAGACTGCTGCATTTGTGGCTGATGCCACGTTAGACGCAACCCACCAAGGTGCACGGGCTCTGGTGGCTGGCATTGTTGCTCGTCGAACCCTATGGCTTCAACATTGGGACGCTGACTCTACCGCCAGAACTAACTTGTCCATGGCCCCATACTCGGGCACTATGCTCTTTGGCACTTAAAGCTGTCCTGGTCGATCCCAAGGACAATCGTAAGCCTGCCTTAGCCACAGTCGGAAGAGACGACCGCAGACCATTGCGGCGGTTTACTCCTTACCGCTCCTTCCAGCCCTTTCGGAGAGGATGACCTGGTGGACGAGGACGGGATACCAGGCCTACAGATTTCCGTCCCTCCAGGGCACCCTGGCCCAGACAACATTTCCAGCCCAGAGCCCAATACCAAGGCAGGCAAGCCTCTTCAGCCTCTTACAGCAGAGGAGCCCGTCAGCGCAGGCAGTTCTGACACTTTTCCCATTGGAGGCAGACTCTCCTTCTTCTCCAGCTCCTGGCTCACTCTGACACAAATCTCTTGGGTCAGGGCAATCTTCACCCAGGGGTACAACATAGAGTTTTGGAGGGAACTCCTGGACAGATTTTGCCTCTCCCCCGTCTCCAAGTCATGCAGGGCAGCTATGCAAGATGCCCTACGCCATCTTCTAAACATAGCCGCTATAGAGACAGTACCTCCATCCGAAAGGCTGCAAGGCGTGTACTCCATCCTCTTCACGGTCCCCAAGCGAGATTCCTCATGGAGGGCGGTCCTAGACCTCAAGTTTCTCAACCGCTTTGTCAAGTACCGCCGCTTCAAGATGGAGTCTCTGGCGTCTATTGTGGAAGCTCTACAACAAGGGGATTTCCTAGCGTCCATCGACCTGAAGGACGCGTATTTACACATTCCAATTTGCTCGGATCACAGAAGATTGCTGAGATTCGCACTAGGCCACCACCATTTCCAATACCGTGCCATGCCATTCGGCCTCTCCTCGGCTCCTTGAGTATTCACCAAGGTGATGGCCACCATGGTGGAATCTCTTCGCCTACAGGGGGTTCACTTTTACGCCTATCTCGACGATCTCCTCCTTCGAGCACGCTCCCGGGACCTGGCCAACAGACAACTCCAGTTCACCCTAGACGCCCACGGCTGGCTGATCAATGCCAAAAAGAGTCACCTGCAGCCAACCCAGCGCCTCCAGCACCTGGGGGCTATACTGGACACCTCTTTAGCCATGTTTTTCCTTTCCCCAGATCGTATTGCCTCCATCACAACCATGGCAACCTTACTGATACATCACTCAAGGGCAGATGTCATGCTCCTGGCGCAGTTCGTAGGGTCAATGATTTCCACAATTCACATCGTCCCGTGGGCTCGACATCATTTGAGACCTCTACAATGGGCCCTCCTACCTCTTCAGGCGGACATCACCAAATCCAACCATCGTGTGATTCCGCTGGACCCATCGTTGAAGGAATCACTCCGTTGGTGGGTAGCGACAACCCACCTCAGCAAGGGGACACCTTTTCGGGACCCAGCCAGAGTCCTAATCACCACAGACGCCAGTCTGTCTGTCTGGGGAGCTCATTGCAACTCCACCTTCGTTCAGGGCGTGTGGTCCACTCAGGACCTAAATCACAACATAAACTGGCTGGAGCTCAGAGCTGCTCATCTGGCCCTTCAACACTTCCAGCCTCTGTTCTCTCTACAACACGTCCTCATCCGTACGGACAACGTTTGCATGAAATCTCATATCAACAGACGGGGGTACCAGGTCCAGGGTTCTACAGGAAGAGGCGACCCGAATCTTCGACTGGGCCAAGAACCATCTATTGTCGTTATGAGCAGAACATCTCAGCGGGGCTCTAAACGTGACCGCTGATTGGCTCAGCAGGCAACAGGTCAACCCGGGGGAATGGAAGCTTCATCCGGCAGTGTTCCACCTCCTCCAGCTCCGGTTTGGCCCCCTCTCGGTGGACCTCTTCGCTTCCAGCCACAACTGCCAGCTGCCTTGTTACTTCTCGAGGTACCTAGAGCCGAGGGCGGAAGCAGTGGATGCGCTGACGACACCATGGCCAGACGGGCTTCTGTATGCCTTCCCCCCGATATCCCTCCTGGGCAGGACGTTGACGAAACTCCGACAAGAAGGGACTCGGATTCTTCTAATAGCACCATACTGGCCTCGCAGACCTTGGTTCTCGGACCTTCTCTCAATGTCAGTTGTGGACCCCTGGACCCTCCCGTTCAGGCCGGACCTTCTCACCCAGGGACCAGTTTGGCGTCCAGACCCGACCTGGCTGAGCCTGACGGCCTGGCTTTTGAACGGACGCAGTTGAATACTGCCGGACTTTCTCAGGGGGTGATAGACACTATCTTAGCACCAAGACGACTGTCAACTACTCGCATTTACCAGAGTACTTGGCATGCCTTCTCCAACTGGTGCACTTCCAAGGGTTTTTCAGCACCTCACGCCACTGTACAGCATGTTCTACAGTTCCTATACAGAGGTTTGACATTGGGACTGCGACCAAACACTCTGTGTCGCCATGCCTCCACCATCTCCTCAATCTTATCCGTTTCCTCATCGGTCGCCCCCCTGGGAGCTCACCCGTTCATCAAACGTTTTTTAAGAGGGGCAGCTCGCCTTTCTCCGCCTGTACGCCACCATTTTCCTTCCTGGAACCTCTCTAAGGTCTTGCAAGCCTTACAGCGCTCTCCGTTTGAGCCCCTTGCTTCAGTACCCCTCAGACTGTTATCTTACAAAGTTCTTTTTCTCGTTGCTATTACTTCTGCAAGAAGAATTTCGGAGCTACACACCTTATCATCGGCCCGTCACCTCTGCATGTTTCATAAGGACTCAGTAATTCTGAGGGTTGACCCATCCTTCTGTCCAAAGGTCACCTCAGTATTCCACTGTGGCCAGGATATTATACTTCCTTCATTCTGCCCAAAGCCGGTCCATCCCCTCGAAAAAGCCTGGCATTCGCTGGATGTTAGGAGAGCACTCAAGGTTTACCTCTCTCGCACCCAAGACATCAGGCAGACAGAAGCATTATTTGTATCCTTTCACCCTAGGTCTTTGGGAAAAAAGGTTTCTAAATCCACTTTGTCCTGTTGGCTACGAGCCTGTATTTCTATCGCATATCAGTCTCTTAATCTGCCAGTGCCATCTAACATCACGGCTCATTCCACCAGGTCAGCTGCCGCTACGGCGGCATTCCTAACTAATGCTCCTCTTGCTGACATATGTAGGAAGGCGGTATGGGCTACCCCTAACTCTTTCGTGAAGCATTATAAGATTGATCGCTGTACTTCGGCTGACGCCTCCTTCGGGAGATGTGTTCTTCAACATGTCCTTTCTGATTCGTAAGCTGTTTGTAGTCCCTCCCTATTAAGGGGCTGCGTTGGTACATCCCAGTCTGATGGCAGGCTGTGATGTTCCTATATATTAGTGTATATATGGTAAGTGCTGGTTGTTTAGAGTATACATGGTAAGTAGTGAAAGAGGAGGGGGAGTGAATGGGCAATAGAATGCTTGATGATTGGCTGAATGTTTAAAATGGCTGACAGTATAAATGAAAGGATGACAGGTAAATCTGGGTGAATGTGAGGTGGTGAATTGTGGAATCTGGGGGGAGAAGAGAAAGAGTGGATTGCTTGGTGGGGTTTGAGAGAGTTGTTTGCCAGGAGAGAGTGAAGAAGGAGGGGGGTGGAGTTCGGATTAGTATTGAGTAAAACCATATGCTTATGTGCCTTAAGAAGAAATCTTGTTAATCTTGTTAGCTTTGTTATCTGTAATAAATACTTAATTTGGTTTACCAAAGGCCTGATCCATGGCTGGGGTTTCACAGACCAGAAGGGAGGGTAAGGTAATGACCAAGGCTGAAGGGGAACTGTAACAAATGGTGGCAGCGGTGAAGAGAATAACAATACCAGTATTCAGAGTCTCTGGGAATACTAGTATTGGGACGTTACTGGTGGTTGCCTAGCAGGGGGATCTGTTGAGATCTGTGCTAGAGCGGGGAGAGAAATCATAAGAGAGAGCGGTCCGGACTGGTGGAGTCCCTGGTGGTGCCTAGAGACAGGCAGTAACCACGAGCAGGTAGGAACCTGACAGGGAGAGCCAGGGAAGGACGCATCACATGTGGTGTCAGTAGCGGTGGGATACGAACAACAGAGAATCCAGATACAGTGGTGTGGCAAACAGAAATAACAAAACAAGATTACTTGTGAGAGTGACTGGTTCCGAAAAAAGATGGAACGACAAGGTTTTGCATTGATTATCGGCTAATCAATAAAATTACGGTCCCAGATGCGTATCCTATGCCTAGGGTAGACGCTATGTTAGAGTTATTGGGGGCAGCAACCATTATCTCTACACTAGATCTCTGTAAAGGATTTTGGCAAATGGAACTAGACGAGCAATCCAGAGCCAAAACTGCCTTCAGTACACCAGATGGGTTATATGAGTTTGTGACCTTACCCATGGGACTAAGGAACTCACCAAGTTCATTTCAGAGGCTAATCAATACTGTGTTGCGAGGCATGTCAGATTTTGCAGTGGCCTATATCGATGACATGGCCATTTTTAGCAAGTCGGTGCCTGAGCATGTCCAACACCTGACAACAGTATTGGAGGCCTTAAGAAAAGCAGGCCTCACAATAAAAGCTAAGAAATGCCAGTTTGGACTAAAGGAAGTAATCTATTTAGGACATAAGGTGGGGAGTGGGAAAATCACCCCCTTATGGAGCAAGGTGGAGGCAATACAAGCGTGGCCGATCCTCTTAACCAAAAAACAAGTAAGGGCATTTCTGGGTGTGGCTGGTTTTTATAGGAAGTTTATGAGAAATTTTGGGGAAATAGCAACCCCCTTGCATGAATTAACAAAGAAGAAGTGTTCTGAGCGTGTGGTATGGACAGATGAATGTCAGAAGGCTTTTGATCTGCTGAAGCAAGCCTTGTGCCAAGGACCCATATTAATAGCACCAGACTATGAGAAACCATTCATCGTGGCTACAGATGCGTCGGACCTCGCGCTGGGAGTCGTCTTGCTGCAGGAGAGAGAAGGCACCAGACATCCAGTGGCGTACCTGAGTCGCAAGCTGACGCCTAGGGAGAAAAACTATTCGTCGGTCCAGAAGGAGTGCCTAGCGGTCGTGTGGGGACTGAACAAGTTGCGCCCATACGTGTGGGGATGAAGATTCACAGTGACTACGGATCATCGGGCCTTGTTATGGTTGCAGACTATGAAAAACCATAACACTATGCTGCAGAGGTGGTCCTGGGCCCTACAGGACTATCAAGTGGACTTCCAGTTCATCAAAGGCAAGGACAATGTACTGGCCGATGGACTTTCCAGGCAAGTGGCTGGGACTGCAGTGACGTGACCAGACAGAGGAACAAAGAAACACATTTTCCCCATAGAGACTTTTATTTGTTAACGCGACGTATAAATCCTGGAACAGGAATAATACTCTGCAGTTGTTTAAGGGGGGGGAAATGTGATGTTCCTATATATTAGTGTATATATGGTAAGTGCTGGTTGTTTAGAGTATACATGGTAAGTAGTGAAAGAGGAGGGGGAGTGAATGGGCAATAGAATGCTTGATGATTGGCTGAATGTTTAAAATGGCTGACAGTATAAATGAAAGGATGACAGGTAAATCTGGGTGAATGTGAGGTGGTGAATTGTGGAATCTGGGGGGAGAAGAGAAAGAGTGGATTGCTTGGTGGGGTTTGAGAGAGTTGTTTGCCAGGAGAGAGTGAAGAAGGAGGGAGGTGGAGTTCGGATTAGTATTGAGTAAAACCATATGCTTATGTGCCTTAAGAAGAAATCTTGTTAATCTTGTTAGCTTTGTTATCTGTAATAAATACTTAATTTGGTTTACCAAAGGCCTGATCCTTGGCTGGGGTTTCACAGACCAGAAGGGAGGGTAAGGTAATGACCAAGGCTGAAGGGGAACTGTAACAAATGGTGGCAGCGGTGAAGAGAATAACAATACCAGTATTCAGAGTCTCTGGGAATACTAGTATTGGGACGTTACTGGTGGTTGCCTAGCAGGGGGATCTGTTGAGATCTGTGCTAGAGCGGGGAGAGAAATCATAAGAGAGAGCGGTCCGGACTGGTGGAGTCCCTGGTGGTGCCTAGAGACAGGCAGTAACCACGAGCAGGTAGGAACCTGACAGGGAGAGCCAGGGAAGGACGCATCACACAGGCTACCTGTGGAAAATGGTCCATTGGACTCACCTGAAGGGTGGTTTTCACAGGTACGCCTGCCATCACGTCCCTCCCTTGTGGGGGATTTCTAGATAAATTATGCTATAAGTTTAGTGCTCTGTTCTGTTCTCACTTAGTTAAAACTTGTGTTCTTGGTAGCAAGTTCTATGATGTTCCCTGTTCCGGTTTTCCTACCTCTATTTTCCTTGCTGCTGCGGCCTTTGGCCTTTAGTTCCTTTCAGATATACCACTTCGGACTCGTTGCAAATGAAGAGTGGGAGGGGCCCGAGGCCCAGGTTTTAACTCTAGTACATTCTTGCCTTCGGACGCTAGATGGCAGTGGAGCCCAATCTGATGGCAGGCGTACCTGTGAAAATGACCCTTCAGGTGAGTCCAATGGACCAATCTTTCATTCTGATAATCAAATAAAGAATTAGGACACCCTGTCTCAGAACCAGAGATGGAAGGATGCAACATAGTTTGACAAGGTGGCAGAGATGATATGTAGTGTAATTGTGTTGTTAGTTCTGGATGGCGTTGGAACTGAACCCCATTGGTGAATACATTTTGTCCTGGCTTCCACCCCGGTTTATCTGCTGAAAACACTGGGCTTGGTCCCTAGACCTGCCAAAACTTGTTTGGCTCTGCCAGCTAACCCAGAGGAGTCTGGCAATCGTAGCCCTAGAGAGGAATATGGAGGTGCAGTAACCCCCTGGGTATACTTTGTAAGGTCACCTCTTTGACCTCCTTTGTCTTCTATAACAGCTTAGGAGATTCCTACAGCAGCAGGGAAAATCCACCAGTGAATGATCAGGCCTTTCTGTGGTTAGCATCAGCATTTATTTATTTATTTATTGTATTTGTATACCGCCCCATAGCCGAAGCTCTCTGGGCGGTTTACAGTAACTAAAAACATTAAAAACAAATGTACAAGTTTAAAACACGTCTTTTAAAAACAATTTAAAACACACTTTAAAAAATGTAAAACAATTTTTAAAAACACATGCTAAAATGCCTGGGAGAAGAGGAAAGTCTTGACCTGGCGCCAAAAAGATAACAGTGATGGCGCCAGGCACACCTCATCAGAATGATCATTCCATAATTTGGGGGCCACCACTGAGAAGGCCCTCTCCCTTGTTGCCACCCTCCGAGCTTCCCTTGGAGTAGGCACCCGGTGGAGGGCCTTAGATGTTGAGCGTAGTGTACGGGTGGGTTCGTATCGGGAGAGGTGCTCCATCAGGTATTGTGGTCCCAAGCCGTGTAAAGCTTTATAGGTTAAAACCAGCACCTTGAATCGAGCTCGGAAACATAAAGGCAGCCAATGCAAGCGGGCCAGAATCGGTTTTATATGTTCGGACCGTCTGGTCCCTGTTACCAATCTGGCTGCTGCATTTTGTACAAGCTGCAGTTTCCGAACCGTCTTCAAAGGCAGCCCCACATAGAGTGCATTGCAGTAATCTAACTTGGAAGTTACCAGAGCATGGACAACTGAAGCCAGGTTATCCCTGTCCTGATAGGGCCATAGCTGGGCCCAGAGCTTGGAAAAGTTACTTTTTTGAACTACAACTCCCGTCAGCCCAATCCAGCGGCCATGCTGGCTGGGGCTGATGGGAGTTGTAGTTCAAAAAAGTAACTTTTCCAAGCTCTGGCTGGGCCACCAACTGAAGTTGGTAGAAGGCACTCCATGCCACCGAGGCTACCTGAGCCTCGAGTGACAGAGATGGTTCTAGGAGAACCCCCAAGCTATGAACCTGCTCTTTCAGGGGGAGTGCAACCCCATCCAGGACTGGTTGGACATCCACCATCCGGTCAGAAGAACCACCCACTAGCAGCATCTCAGTCTTGTCTGGATTGAGCCTCAGTTTATTAGCCCTCATCCAGTCCATTGTTGCAGCCAGGCACTGTTCAGGACATTGACAGCCTCACCTGAAGAAGATGAAAAGGAGAAATAGAGCTGCGAGTCATCAGCATACTGATGGCAACGCACTCCAAAGCTCCGGATGACCGAACCCAATGGTTTCATGTAGATGTTGAACAGTATATCTTACAGTTCTGACATGCTACTCATAGTTGTCTTGTTGATCTTTTCGTTTGAGTCTTGAATCTTGCACAATGATGGAACTTGTCTGCTAAATGAGCACCCATTTTTATGTTTATTTTTTGGACATTTAGCCTTTTTCTTATTAAGGGTCACCTCTTTCCTTTTGGGGCACAATACATGCTTATTCCTTCTTTTTTAATGGTGGATTTAATTTCCTTTCTTAATGAGTGTGTAATTGGGCAAATGGTTCCCTTATTGCTGAAGAATGGGCCTTTTGACTCCAGCAGATGTGCTTTAGTTATTTCCTGTGGTTGCTTAGTAACTTGTCGATTCAGCCTGCTTGTCAGTTAGTGCTTAGAATTAAAAAAAATACAAGGTAAGAGGTGTGGTTGATATATTGGCTGATGATGTCACAAACCCCATGAATACCAAGGTAGTCCTCCTGGACCATTCTCCTTTGCTGTCTGTGTGGCAAGCACATCTTGGGTGATGCCTCTGAACTTGTAGATAACAGGGCAGTGCTCTTCAGCTGTGGGTCCCAAGATGTTGTAGTCCACCAGCAGCTGGGGACTGAAGGTTGAAGAACACTGTCCACATCTAGACTGTTATCTCCCTCTTCTGCTCAGCTTTTCAAAAGTATGTCACCCTCCTGAACTGGTGAAAGCAGTTCAGGAAGTGGAGAATACATATACCAGGTGTGGATAACCTTTGACCCTCCAATGGCCAGGGATTATGGGAGTTATAGTTTAGCAACATCTGGTGGGTGAAAAGTTCCCCACACCTGAGATATACAAATAAACTCATAAAATTAGAAATTTACTTTAGCAGTATTTCCTCCTTTGTATTTCCACCTTAAACGTATCCCCACATTTATACTTTAAACCAGGGATAGGGAACCTATTGTTCTCCAGATGTCATTGAGCTCCAGCTTCCGTCATCTCTGGCCATTGGCCATGCCACTACAGCTGATGGGAGTAAAAGTCCCACAACATCTCATGGGCCACACAGGTTCCCCATGCCTGCTTTAAATATAAATACAAAGTCATTTAAATAACTTCAAAATCCCTATCCCAAGAGGCTCTCACTAGTATTTTGACATCAGTATATTTTGCATCATAATTTACATACTGTTTTTATCCAGGAATGAAATGCACAAAACAACTATCATTTGTGCACAAATGCACAAAGTCCATATGGCAATAATGATAACCATAATACAATACATAAAACAACATTTAATTAAAACAAACAATAAAAACTGTCTGACTCAAAATGTCCACTCTATTTTTAGGTGGCAAAATGATGTGTATGGCAATTTGATGATTTTTGGGAGCTGGGGACAAAGTGTGAATACCCCTCACTGTTTCTTTTCTTGGCAGGCAACAGCCTGGAGAAGGAAAAGATAGCCCAGAAAAGCAAAGGAAAAATGGAATCTCAAAGATGCCCAGAAATTAAATGTTATTGTTCCAACACATTTTGAAAGCATCTTGCTCAGGTGTGCTTAAATGCACAACACTGGATCCTCAACCATTATTTATTTATTTATTAAATTTATATCCCGCCCTTCCTTCCAGCAGGAGCCCAGGGAGGCAAACAAAAATACTAAAAACATTCTCAAACATCATAATTTTTTTAAAATATGTTAAAACATAACATCTTTAAAAACATCTTTTTAAAAATGCTTAAAAAAATCTTAAAAAGCAATTCCAACACAGATGGAGACTGAGGCAAGGCCTCTACATAAAAGGCTTGTTGAAAGAGAAAGGTGGGCACTGAAAAGATAACAGAGATGATGCCTGTCTAATATTTAAGGGGAGGGAATTCCAAAGGGTAGGTTCCACTACATTAAAGGTCTGCTTCCTATGTTGTGCAGAATGGACCTCTTGATAAGATGGTATCTGCAGGAGACCCTCACCCGCAGAGCATAGTGATCAACTGGGTATATAAGGGATAAGATGATCTTTCAGGTATCCTGGTCCCAAGCTGTATAGGGCTTTGTACATCAAAACCAGATCCTTGAACTTGGCCCAGTAGCTAATAGGCAGCCAGTGCAATTCTTTCAGCAGCGCTGTGACATGTTGGCGATACCTTGCCCCAGTGAGCAGTCACACTGCCGCATTTTGCACCAGCTGCAGCTTCCGGACCAACCTCAAGGGCAGCCCCACATAGAGCACATTACAGTAATGCAACCTGGAGGTTACCAGTGGGTGGACAACAGTGGTCAGGCTAACCTGGTCCAGAAACGGCCGCAGCTGTCTTACCAACTGAAGCTGATAAAAGGCACTCCTAGCCACTAAGGTCATCTGGGCCTCTAGTGACAAAGATGGATCCAGGAATATCCCCCAGACTATGAACCTGTTGTTTCAGAGGAGTACGACCCCATCCAAAGCAGGCAACTGATCAATTATTCGAATTTGGAAACTGCCAACTCACAGCACCTCTGTCTTGCTAGGGTTCAGACTGAGTTTATTGGCCTTCATCCAGTCCACCACCTAGTCCAGGCACTGGGTGTCCATGGCTTGCATGGCCTCTCCCAATTCGGATGTTACAGGGAAGTAGAGCTGAGTATCATCAGCGTACCGCTGACACCTTGCCCCAAATCTCCTGATGACCATGATGGTACCCTGTGGCACTCCACAGGACAACTGCCAGGGGGCCGAAAGATGTGTCTAAAACTCCATTTCTTGGAGTTGATGTCAGCAGACCCCTGACAATATGGAAAAGCTCCGCTGGATGACTATTTGAGGATGCGAGGGTGCAGAGAAGTGGGCTTTCTTTGTTCCCCTCACTGCCACACAGTAGGCACAGTTATGATGTTTTATTCATGCCCTATCAGCCTCACAGCACATCTTTCATCATTTCATCATTTCATCATCATTTTATTTGTATGCCACCTTTCCACATAATATTGTGCTCAAGGCGGCTTACAGCAAGGGGAACAAAAATACATCTCAAAAACAATTGCAAAAACAATTTCCTAATAACAAAAAATAATAAAACAGTGACATAACAAATATAATAAGCAAAAACAACCACTTTCACCACTTACACTCTAGCCATCGTCCAGCCCGTTTCATTGCCCTTAGTTCACTGGTGTACCAAGGCACAAACTTGGATTCCACAATGCCAGAGAGGGCGCTCAGGGGCAACTGTGTTAAGAGCCCGACGCACCTCGTTGTTCTACAGTGTGACAAGCACTTCAGTAGTTCACCTGCTCTATCTACTGGGAACTCCCCCAGGGCATTCAGGAATCCTGTGGATTCCATTAGTCTCCAGGAATGGACCATCTTAATCTGTCTACCATCCTCTGTTGCCAAACAAAACTAAGCCAGGCTGTGTCTGAGAACATAGCATTTCGCATTTAAGTGCCCATTAGGAAGAATGCTTCAAAATGTACTGGGCCAATAAGCATTAATTCCTGTGCACCTTTGAGATTCCATCTACCTTTTTTTCTTTCTTTCTGGTCAAAACCTTTCCCCAAGAATTCTTCTCAGAACACCACAATGAGTTGTATTCAACGTAGCCCTAAGTATATTGTTCTATCAGTTGAAGGATTTTTCCTCGTGCAATGGAACAATCTTTCCCTCTTTTTCCCCCATGCACCCCCTAAATCCATTCTGGGAGTTCCTCCAACCCCCCAGAGCAGATTTGGAGATGGTGTGAGGTGTGCATGAGGGGAGAAGAGAGGGAAAATCTCCTTGTGCTAGCTCTAATCCTTGCACTAGTGCAAAAATGCAGTTAATTACTGTCCTATAATACCATGTACCTTTATTCTGAAGAGAAATTCTGTGTAAATATTTCAGGCCCAGCTCCTGACTTCTGATGAGAGGAACACTGCCGCCACCATTGAATAATAGATGGCAGAGGAAAACTGGCAGTGGTAATCGGAGGGGGGGCACTTCCCCCCCTCCAAGTAATTTTGAGCTGAAGCTTCTCACTGGAGAAAATTAAAAAGCGCAGCAAGAATTACAGTCGGCTCACTCCAGGGCAGAGGAAGTCTGCATGATAGGACGGTGCCATGGAGCCATCTTCCCAGCAGTGGTGTCAGTGCTGTTTACTTGGATTGCGGCGCGGTGGCAGTGAGTTCAGGGCTACATGAGCACACTGGCAGGAGTGCTGGATTGGCTCCACCAGTGTGCCCACAAAGCACCAGCCTCACCCCGCACCATCCAGGTAAGGGTCAACAATATGGCTATTCAGATGACTCTGTGGCACTTAACATACTAGCCACTTCTGCTCCAGGGCAAAACAGAAAGTGACAGCAATCTTGTAAAAAGTTCCCAAAGACTTAAATTGGTGGGCGTTTGCCAGAGAAGTTTCACAAGTGTGGATTTGGGTCCACCTCAGATGGTTTGCCATCATATTAAACACCAGGGAGTAACCATCCACAGCTAGGCCTCAGGAGGTGTGAAAGTTCACATTAGAGGAAGTAGCTTTTTCATCTCTTAGATCACATCCCTTTGATTTTCCCTATGCATATATATTGATGCACAGAAATATTTTGGGTTTCCCTGTATCTGGTTAAAGCTCAACTAAAACCTGACATGCTCGGGAAGATCCATCAACCTTTTTCTGCTGGATCAGGGCCTCTATTTGGTCAAACAGCAGAGCAGACAGAATTGGCTGGGTGGATCTTCCCAAGTAAGAGAGCTGGATTGATAATGCAGGCCTGTACTTGGTGGCTCCAAAGTAAGTTCCATGGAGAATGAGAGAGAGAGAGAGAGAGAGAGAGAGAGATTGCCCTTCTAGTGCCTTTGTACTTCTTTGGACCTCTGTTTGGTCAAGCAACATGTAATTGGGTATAGGATGCCTAAAGCGTCTATGGAGAGATGTTGAGGCATATGTAAAGTCAATAAGCCAAGTATTTATGGAGTGACCTCATCTCCATCCCCCTTTTCAGGGTTCCCAATAATGTGAAAAGACCCTGTACACTTACACTTGTATATGAGTAGGATCAGGGCCAGCACTAGGATAAATAACTCCCAGGGACAGGAGTGCATTTGGAGCCCCCAATCAGTTTTATAGTTGTGAGATTTTTGCAGGATTGCACAACCCAGCAGCATAATAGCTCCTACTACTCCCAGGCTTTCCCAGCAGTATCTATGAAAAGGGCCCAGAACTACCTCTCAGTAAATTTGCCTGAAGGCACTACACTTAGCTTGGCATCAAGCACCCAGCTTGCTCACTCACCCCTAAGTCTGGCCCTGTGTAGGAGCTCCATGCATTCATTCTCCCCATATGTCATCTGAAAGGGCTTCTGTCAGGTCCCAAACAACACACTGGTTTGGGGAGGGTCGGAAAGCAAAGTGTGTCTCTCCTTATAACCATTTTCTTGTGGCTCCTTTTCCTTCCTCAGTGAGATCTGCCTTTTCATTTGGGAATCATGAGGCTAAATATTAGGGCAGTTCATAGTAAACTAACAGTTGGTAGAGTGGCAATAACTTTCATAGAATAAATGAACAGTGATCTTGCCTGGAACTTTTAAAACCAGAAGGAAGAATGTCATCTGGAGCAAACTTCTATCAGAGATCCAATGATGTCTCTTTCCCGCAATTTCATTAAATGAATACAAGGTAAAGCTGGATTGGTAGCATCATTTCCTATCACAGCTCCCTGTATATTGAGAGGAAACCCCTACTATAAATACAGTATTGTTATAAATGTAGTAGTTTTGCCTGACCTTGTCTTGATGCCACCTGGGTTGAGCCCTGCTGGATCAGACCAAATGATTATCTAGTTCAGCATCTCTATCTCCCACAGTGACCAGCCAGAAGCATACACGAGCGCAATAATAAGACATGAGCACAATAGCCCTCTTCTTCTGATGCTCTCTAATGAATCATATTGTCTGTGATCCTGGAGGTAGCATATTCATAATGACTTGTAGCCATTATCCTCTGTGAATTTTTTGAACCAGAGGCATGTGTTGTGGCATTCACCCTGAGCATGATTAAAAACCCTCCCTGCACATGAGCATTATGTTTTGTCTTGACGCCTTTTCCCCTCCACCTTCTTGGTGAGAGCAAGTGAAGCATGAGAATATGCTAAATACCAGAACATGACCTGTTCTTAGGTTTCCATCTTTTGCTCCATCTGTGCTGTTCTACAGCAGAGGCAGCCCATTAGGGCAAATGGGGCACTGCCTCACCAACCTGTCTGTGCACAGCCAACCCTCAGCCTGTCTTCTTACTTAACACTAGTCCAGTGGGAGGCATTGCCTGTCAGCTTCCTATTCCTTAGTCTCAGTGTTGCCCTTGTAGATCTCCTCAGGGAAGAAGATTGGGGCAAAACAAGGATTAGTTAGCTCTGTCATTGGCTCTGACTCCACCCAGTGTTGGTCTCTCTGCTTTCTACCCTACCAGTTCCAATGTGCACTAGACACTGCTGCTGTTGCACAACAATGGATGAGGGGGAAGGAGAGATTGCCCCCTGGCAGCCAAAGAGCCCAGGAGGTGCATTCATCATGGTTGCCAACCTCTAGGCATTCAGGGAAGTTTTAGAGCAGTCTTCCCAACCTGGTGACTGCCAGATATTTTTGATTACAGCTAGGACTGTGCTCCATATTTGGATGAAGCCCAATTAAAGATCCAAATCAGGCTTCTCCAGGACTTATTTTTGATGGTACAAATCGGGCTCACTCACTTGCTGCCTCAATCAGGGCGAATAAAACATATTTCCAGATATTAGTTAAAAAAATGAAGCTTATTTGGATTTTTTTTTTAAGTAGCGCTCTCATGTCAACGTCTGTTTGGCTGTCTGTCAAGCTGCTTTACATTCCACACACACCCAAGCGCACACCATGCTGAGACATGAATGACAGGGTGGGGTGGGGGGAAATGCTCTTCCTGCAGATCAGCACAGAAAGCCCTGGATGGGGAGGGGCTTGCCTTCCAATCGTTGTGCTCTTGGGTGGGATCACACGCCATGTAAGGAAAACACTGAGTCTCTCCCTTTAATTGACATCTCTTCCTGCAAATCAGCACAGAGAAATGGTTGAGGATCTGTTGAGAAAGATTTATTTCCATACCCCCCATTTGCTGTTCTTATCTCAGACTTTACCAGTCATGTATGAATATTATTTAAAAAGCCGATAATGAATTATAGCTTGAAGGGGACTCAAAGAAAAGACAACCCCCAGATCTTCTTCTCTGCTGCTGTTGCTGATGGTGGTGGTGGTGGTGGTGATGATGATGATGATGATGATTTTACTTCAGTTATTAACCACAAACCATAGGAAGCAGCTAGCTTGTGTGATATAGCCTAGGAGGGTGCACAGTTTTTATTATTACCCAAGCAGCTACACCTTGTGGACATTTCTTAGCCTGAGCATTGGCATGATTGAATGACCACAGTCATTCACAATCTCGTTTAATATCTGGATCCAGATTCTTATCAGGTCAGAACAGCTACAAATATGCACAGACCGAATTGGGCTTTATTTGTATTTACAGATCAAGGCCACAAATCAGGTTGGGGAGGACATGCACCGCCCTTCTTACAACTCCCATGATCCCCAACCTGGAGTTGTCGTCCAAAACATCTGCAGGACGCCAGGCTGGGAAAGGCTGTTTTAATTTATGGGCTGTTTAACACTTCAGAAGCAGGGAGGAATTACTGTCCATTTTTCATGTCAGAAGAGGACGAAGGCAGCCAGCACAATTGGCAGTTGTTTTACCTGCCACAAAGTGTGAATAGTCTGTGTGTCCCTAAAAAATGGGAAGCTATAGTTCCCTTGCCCAAGGCTTGAAATACCTGTCACAGGATCTGGTAGTAGGCAGATGTTAATTTGTGCCACATACAATATGTATTAATAAAGAAATAGAGCTCATATACCTGCTGAATGTTTGATCAAGAGAGGTGTGCAAATGAATGCCGGCATAAACACATGATTCACCAGGCTGATTTTTTTCAGCAACACATCTGTATTTCTCTTTTTATTTATGCTAGACACCTTGATATCTTTCTTTGTTTTCTCTTGGAAAGGTGCATGAAATCAGAAACTCTTACGAATGCAACATTACAGATTATTAAATGTGCAGGAGAATAAAACCTTTTGTCACTCTGCGTTAATTATCTCAATGTGATGGCCTAGTTGCTATCCAAAGCTGGGTATCATCACTGGGTTGTATGAACTATGCTCAACTCAGAGTAGACCCATTGAAATTAATGGACCTAAGTTAGTAATGTCCATTAATTTTAATGGGTCTACTGTGAGCATGACTAACATAGGATAAAACCCATAGGATAAAACCATAGGATAAAAGCCCTCAGCAATAACTTATCACCCTGTAAAGAATGAACCAAATAAGTGTGCCAGATGCTGTATGGTAAAACCCCCAAATTCACATAAGCTGACTTTTGCTTTTTCTCCCCATTTATTTTTATTTTCAATGCAGATTAGAATAAAAATGTAGCCTGCCCAGTCTGCATAACTATCAGTGGTTTGTTCACATGGAAAATGGCTGGAAATAACTGTTTTCCCCCAGAAACAGAATAAGCAATCGGTGTGCAATTTGAGGCACAAGTTTCTACAGCCTACTAATGTTCCTGTTAACATAGCTGTCTGATTGTTGTTGTTTTCTTGAACTAGAACTGTAATTCAGCAGGAGGCACCTCCCCCACTTTTCGGCATGGATTTCAGATCAGATTTTTCTTTTCTTTTTTTCAATTAATTTTTATTCTAATTTTCAAAACCAAAATAATACAAAAAGAAAACACAAATCAATAACTAATACAATACAAAAAAAATACATATATCTAAAAATATTGACTTCCGATTTGTCATAGTTCAGCTATAAATCTATAATATATAACAAACCTATCTCTTAATAGATTATAAAATCACCTTCCTCCAGCGGTTATCTTAGTTGGTTTCAAATCTCATTAATATCATATCATTTTAATATTCCACAAAAAGTCAAAGAGAAGTTTCCAATCCTTGAGATATATATCAATCAATTTTTTTTCTAAATAAACATACCAATTAATCCAGCTCATCAAATCTACTAAATCCAGTAATTTCAAAACACTATAATTCAACTATAAATCTATAATATGTAACAGACCTATCTCTTAATAGATTATAAAATCACCTTCCTCCAACAGTTATCTTAGTTGGTTTCAAATCTCATTAACATCATATCATTTTAATCTTCCACAAAAAGTCAAAGAGAAGTTTCCAGTCCTTAAGATATATGTCAATCGATTTTTTTTTCTAAATAAACATGCCAATTAATCCAACTCATCAAATCTACTAAGTCCAGTGATTTTAAATCGCTCTTCTGTCATTATCCATATTGGGTCCATCTTCCATCTTCCATCTTTACGCACCCAAAAATCTTGCTGTCATAGTCATATAATAAAAGTCTGATAGGAATTTCCTCCATCACAGATATTTTCTTACCATCAAATCCAAACGTATCACTGAAGTATTGTTGCAAAGCCGCATCTCTGTTCCTCTTTTCCACGTGATACACTAGTACATCTCTTGAAGGTTTTTCCATTGACACAAAACAGGGATTAATTCTGTTAACTTTCTCCATTTCAAGTTCCA
Source organism: Rhineura floridana (assembly GCF_030035675.1). NCBI lineage: Eukaryota > Metazoa > Chordata > Lepidosauria > Squamata > Rhineuridae > Rhineura > Rhineura floridana. The sequence goes on along the minus strand of NC_084483.1, from coordinate 135,099,054 downwards.
TCAGATCCTTCCAGTCCAAGAATTTTTTTGAACCGATAATATCTTTATCTCTAATCTCTTCAATTCCTTCAGGGACAGCGCTGAATTCCAAACTGTAATATTTGTCTCCAGGATCCATCACAGCCAGGAAATCCAAATCTTTTTTCATGTCCATAATTAAGCCAATCTCCATAGTTTGAACCTTGCCTTTAATTTCTCTTTCATCTTTTTTTTGTTTTCCAGATCTATGTTTATTCTCCTTTCTCATAGAATCCTGAGTTTCTTTCAGCTCCTGTCTCATTTCGTAAAATTCAATTCTCCACGCTTGTCTATTATTTCTCAGTTCTTGTTTTATTGAGTTAATCCCATTCATTATTTTCTGAAACATGTCTAGAGATAAAGTCCCTTCTTGTACATCCATGGTCTTCTTAATTGTCATTCTTAAAGCCAAAGGAACAAAACTCCTTCAATTTTCAATGTCCCAAACAAAGAGCAGCTTATTTCTTTAACCAGTTACAAAGGAGTTAATTTTTCCAACAAACTAACGTCACACGCTAGACAGCCCTTATCTCTTATCTGCCTGAAAGTGTAAGAACAGCTTTAGTTCACAGCGTCGAAATAGCTAGTAGCAGAGAGAATGAGCAGATTCGTCAAAAAAAAAAGTAGATCAAAAAGTAGTCCCAGCCATAGATCAAAAAGATTTCTTATCTCCTCCAATCAGAAATCTCTCGCCCGTTGTAATCTTTAGAATGCCATTTTCCATGTCAGCTTTTTGCAATAAAAAAAAAGATAAGCTATTTATATTTTCTTCCCCCCTAGCTCCGCGAACAAAAAAAGGAAAGTCTTACCTCACCTAGATTATCTCAATTGCTGTTACTTTGACAAATCTCTTTAGCTGTATAGATAAGAAAATGATGAATGTAGACAGGAGGATGTTTGCCTGTTAATCCGTATAAAAAAAAACGGGTCACTTATCCAGCTGAGCTAGCATAAAAATCCTCGCTCTGTCTGAGCTGCTGGAAGACAGACAATTCTGACGAATTCCAGACTCCAACAATCAAAACAAAGCTATGTGGGGAATCTCACGTTTCTTCTTTAACCGGAAGAAATTATTCCCAGTCAGAAAAGAGCCTTCTGACTGAATTTAAACTGGATGAGTTTCATCCAAGACGGGAGCCTGTCTCAGAGGCTGCACAGGCGTAGGGATCCTCCTGGGAAGTCCCAGATCAGATTTTTCTTGGATTTCTCATGATACAGCTTCAGTGTAACTAGCGGTTCACATGCTGTCATTACACAATATGCTCCCTTCTATCTGCTACAGATTTTAACTTGGGAATAGAGAGGAGCAACTTCCCTCTGGCTTGTGTCAGATTGACTCAGAAACAAGCTCAGCTATGTCCCCAAAAATCTGAACCCTCAATCCCTTCCTACTTTCTCATTTACTCACCTCATTTACTGGTGTACTCTGGCAGCAGCAAGCTGTAGGGAGAGGGGAGAGAGGGAGACCTTTCCACATCCCTCTCTCTCCGGTGCCTGGTGTGGTGTGCTGCAGCACACTACACCATAAGGCCTGGCAATAGCCCTTGGGAAGTATAGTTTTCCCAAGGGCTACTGAAATTGCAATGAGTTATGCATCTCATTACTGCAGTAATTTGTCATCAAATTTATGTACTTTCAACCCTTGCCCTTCTTGGCTTATTAAAGCTTGCTGAAAGCGTATGACCAAATGGATCCAGGATGCGGTCAACATGCAGGAGGGAGTGGTCCCAGCCACCCTGAAAGAGGTGGTGATCTGACTGCTCCTGAAAAAGCCTACTTTGGACCCATTGTTTTGTGACAACTACTGCCCAGTTGCAAATACCCTCTTTTTAGGGAAAGTGATTGAGAGGGTTGTAGTGCAGCAATTACAACAGATTATTTTGATACATTCCAATCTGGGTTCAGGCCTGGTTATGGGACTGAATTGGCCCTGGTGGCCCTGATGGATGACCTTTATCGGGAGAAGGACAGGGGAAGCAAGATCCTGTTATTCTTACTTGATCTCTCAGCAGCTTTTGAAACCATTGACTATGGTATCCTTCTGAGCCAACTTGGTGAGATGGGTATTGGAGGCATTGTTTTACTATGGTACTGATCAGGGTCATCTTTAGAAAATAGCATTGGGTGATTATCTTTTGGTTCCCTGGCAGTTGTGCTATGAGGTGCTGCAGGGTACCATCTTGTCCCCAATCCAGATAACATCTATATGAAGCCCTTGGGAGTGGTCATCAGGGGATTTGGGGTGAGGTGTCAGCAGTAGTTGATGATACCCAGCTCTATTTCTCTGCAACATCTGAATCAGGAGACAATTCAGATGTTACTGGACCAGTGCCTGGACTTGGTGAGGGGCTGGATGATGGCCAAAAAAACTGACTATGAATCCTAGCAAGACGGAGGCGCTGTGGGTTGGTGGTTCCCAAGTCTGGATAATTGGTAAATTGCCTGCTTTGGATGGGGTCATACTCACTCTGAAAGAGCAGGTTCATAGTCTGGGGATGCTCCCGGATACATCTTTGTCACTAGAGGTCCAGGTGACCTCAGTGGCTAGGAGTGCCTTTTATCAGCTTTAGCTGATAAGACAGCTGCAGCTCTTTCCTACCGCCTGACCACAGTTGTCCATGCACTGGTAACCTCCACGCTGGATTACTGTAATGTACTCTATGTGGGCTGCCCTTGAGGTTGGTCTGGAAGGTGCAGCTGGTGCAAAATGCGGTGGCATGACTGCTTACTGGGGCAGGATATTGCCAACATGTTGTTCCACTGCTGAAATAATTGCACTGGCTACCCATTAGCTTCTGGGGTATGTTCAAGGTGCTGGTTGTAGTGTATAAAGCCCTATACAGCTTGGAACCAGGATACCTAAAAGATCATCTTACCCCTTATATGCCCAGTCAGTCATTGCACTCGGCAGTTGAGGGCCTCCTGCAGATACCATCTCATCTGGAGGTCCGTTCTGCACAAAAGGAAATGGACCTTTAGTGTAGTGGCACCTACCCTTTGGAATTCCCTCTCCTTAAATATTAGACAAGCACCATTTCTGTAGTCTTTTCAGCACCTACTGAAGACCTTCCTCTTTCAACAAACCTTTTAAGTAGTGACCTTATCCCAGTTTGCACCTGTGTTGGAATTATTTTTAGGCTTTTAAAAAAAAGATGTTTTAAAGATTTATTTTTAAGTTGTTTTTAAAGATGTTTTGTTTTTAAGATGTTTTTAGTGTTTTTGCTTAGTGCCCTGGGCTCCTCAGAGAAGGGACGGGATATAAATATAATTAATTAATAGCAATAACAATAATAAATCCATAGGCTATAATAGTTTGTCCTTTGTATATGTTCAACTTTCTGTCCAATAATCATTTCACTACATCTTGTCACTGGAAAGCTGTCACTCTCAGTGTTTTTTACTAGTCTACTTGGATAGGGGATGTGTGGGTTTAGGGAACAAGACTAATGCATTCTCCAGAGTTCACAAGGAATGTGAATTTAGGGGGTAGTATCATATGTTTTGTTAACCAAATCATATCTTTATTTAGATTATAGATAAGCAATTATTAACATTTTTATTATAATATTCAATATCTTACAACATCTCTTTATGTGGCAACTCCTCAATAAAGTAATAACAGCAGCAACAAAATTGGAATGTGCAGGTAATAGCATTGATGTAATCCCAACAGTTCTTCCAAATCCCTTTTTTTCTCCCTTCTTGTTGACATAAAAGTTTACATACTCTCCTAACATGTTTTTCCACATGTGACACTCGTAAACAACCAATAATCTAATTTTGTGCCTCTCTGCATGTTTAATTTCAGGATTTTTATTTTGCTTTCCTGCAATTTCTCTTCTTGGCCTTTTCCCACAAATAAACACTTTCTGCATATATCTCCTGGAACAAATAGATATGCTGCTATTTGGAGGTTCTGGTAAGTGACTTCTTATATTGTGTACATCCAAAACAAAAAAACCCCTCTAATTATAATCAAAACTGACTTAAAGGGCAGTATACAGAAACTTTGGTGTTGTCCCTTTGTTGGCAATGCTGGCAGCAGCCATCTATCCACGGCAGGGTTTGCTTTTATGAGCAGGCACTAAGATCCAATGGAGCTCCCTGAGGCTGCCCAATTGTTTCAGTAAACAATTTAATCTGTATTGGATTAATAATGTTAAAGTTTGGTATTCTGGTCTCTCTGGGTCCAATAACTTGTTTGATTTTATACGGGTTCCCAAGCTGAGGTCCATGGACCACCAGTGGTCCATGGCATGTCTGTGAAGAATAATTCTATAGAATCATAGAAGAATTATAGAATTCTGTAGAATTCTATAGAATTCAAACTGTAATCCAATAAAATACAAAAAACCCCAAAGAAACCCCATATAGCATCAAGCACAGTGCATTACAATTGCTACAGCAGGCAGAAAAAAATCATTAAGTCATCTGCCTCAGCAACTTTCAGGTGGTCCATGGTTAAAAAAATTTGGGAACCACTGATCTAGGCAAAACAGCCTGAGATGAACCTGTGTTATAAATTGGTGGGAATCTATCATAGTTTTGATTTGTATTGTGGCAGCTATATCCAGATAGGAAGCAGTAAATTTTGATTTTTGTATTTCAGCTGCTGCTGGGATGATATCTTCTCTATATAGTATTTCTCGAAGCTTCATAATTGTGATAGTCCTGTACGCATTCTGTTTCAATGCAGTAAAGGTAAGGAGGCAAAGGATTTTGTTAGCAAAGCTATTGTGGTTGTAGCCTCAGTTTTTTTGTTTTCTTCTGTCCACAGACCCCTATAAACAGTCTATAAACAATACTCTGATTTTTCATTATTTTCCCTCCTGGCAAAAAAGGGGGGTTGTGAAAACTGGTGCACTCCTCTTCTATGAGGAGACTGCATTGTACATTACATTTGTTGCACAGTGGAAGGAAGGAGTTTGTGCCTGTTCCTCCACCCTGCAAAGAGGAGTTTGCCTTTTGCTGCATCTCTTGTGAATACTGAAAAAGAGGGATTTAAAGTGGAAGGAGCTGGGAAATATTGCATGACATTATGGAGGAGAAAATGATAATCTAAGGCAAGTACATTAATCAGTTGCTTTGTATAGTTGTGTTCTCTGAGGGTTAACTGACTTTCCAAATCTTCTTTGGCAATAGCTTTAAGGACAATCCTTTTAAAAATGTTCTGCCATTTGCACATCTTTTCACAGAACAATCATCTAAATTACACCAGGCAGGTGGCTTTGTAGATAAGCAATCTTGCCCATAGGCTAGACTTCATACTGCTTTGAAATGTGCTTATAATGTTACCCTGAATTTGGAGAGCGCTGCAAAAGATTTACAAGATATCTGCTGCAAATTACACATATTAACTGCAGACTTTCTGTTCACACAGGAAAATTATGCCTAATTTGAATTTTTATGACCTTGTGGTTTTTTAAAAAAAATATACTCTTAAGCAGAAATGATGCAATTTATTTCATCTTCTAACCTGGCATTGGAATGTTCATACCTCTTTATGCAGTGTGAGCTGAAGTGAAGGCTTGTGTTAAACCTGATTTCCTTTTAAACATGGCCTTAAATGTCTTTCATTTTCATTTCAGGGCATTCTTGCAATGGGGTGGCACATGCTCCCATTTCAGTAGAAAGGATGCCCACATTGCACAGTGCTTTGCTGTCTGTATTCCTTGTAGTCTGCATAGATAGAATGTATAATAACAGAGTGTCCAGAGTGGCTGGACAACCAGCCAGATGTGCGACTAACAAATCAAATAAATAATAAATAAATAATAACACAAAAGACCACTTTCTTTCCAGAGAATCTACTTGCCCTATGACCAGTGCAGGTGGTCACAGAAAAATGAAAATAATAAATAAAGGAAGAACAATTTGGTTGATGAGGTGATAATGTGGCCAGCATTGATTTTTTCAGGAAAATCAGTTATAATAATTTCTGAAAAATAAAATGGAACAGTATCATACAACTGACCTACAGAGCAATGGTACAAGGTTCTCTTCATCCCATTTCCAAAAAGATCTGAGAGAACTGGAAGCAAAAGTGTAATGCACGGCAATAGGACTGGAATGTCTTCTACATGCACAGAGATAATTTGATCAGAGCACTTTCAAAACGAAGCAGATGCAGGGCAGAGGATAAAAAAATATTTGGGAAAAACAAAGAAGGAACACCCATGTTCCTTTTCATATTACATTCTGCTGTCTGTGAAATGTAAGATCTAACGGGGTTAAAGCAAACAAAACACAATTTCATGCCGTGTATAAGGGACCTGTGGAACTCTCTGCTAAAGGGCTGTGATGATGGCTGGAAATAAAACCAGGGTTGTGTTCACACTGCACTTTAATAATTATGCAAATGTGCATGTTTCCTCTTGTGTTCCAAATTTTTACTAATTTATTTGGCTTCTGTTAATCCTAGGGCAGTACACATTGCTGTGGAGGGCCCTTAAAACTCTGTAGAGTCTACTTGGCTTCCTGTCCACATGAAAATCTATTTAGCAACTTGGTTGGCTTCTTTGATGTCGCTACAAATAACCCATACCTTCTAACACTTAGGCCACAGTCCAGTACACACTTACCTGGGAGCAAGTCCCATTGAAGCCAATGGAACTTACTTCTGAGTAGACATGTGCTGGATTGCAGCCTTAGTGTGTAGTGACATTATAATAATGACATCATCATATATGACTTTCGGGTGAAGTTGAAAGCAGGGCTCCCATTTCTGCACCCTATGTGGGCTTGTATATCTTGCCGTCTGTTGATGAGACTAGTTCACCAACCCGGAATGTAACCTAAATGTCTCAGATAAGAGAGCCAGAGGATTTGTGTTTGGCTACAGAATGTCTCAGAGCTCATGACTACTCCATTATACCCTTGCTTTTGAGTAGTTCTCTTGGAGCACTGGATAGAGCTAGAATCTAGTGCATGTATTGAAATGTGATTCAGTTGAAGGTGGGACCTTCTGCATGCAATGCATGTGCATTGTTACCAAACTATGGCCCCACCTCTGAGTCTTCAGCACCCTCATAAGCACTGAAACATTGTTTTGGCAACTGCTTGGCTTCAGAAGATAGTGGCATGCAGAATAATTTTCAGAACTATGATAGGAGTTCTGCCCTCTGTGAGGGAACTAGCAGTGATATGGAGACTCTAACCTGTCCATCCTCTGAATCCAAAGGAAGGACAGCCATCATCTTTTTTGCAGTTTTACCATGGGATGCATGGACTGTCCACCTACTGCCTAATGAGACCCCACTCCAGTTTTTTGATGGGGTGTTCCTCAGCCTTCAGCTCTCATGAAATTAGCCACAAAATCAATTGAGTGTAGGCTTACATGTGACAGTTTGTAGTTCCCAAGTCATGGTGCCAACATCGAATTATGATGGTACTTCATGAAGTCAGTGATGCTGCCCAATTAACTTCCTCACACCCTTTTGGGTATGGTTGCTGTTAGTCTACAATTGTTAGTTCTTCATGTCCAACTACTTATTTTGCAGTAAGGGTAGAGATACACTTAGTGTTGTGCCAGTTCCTGGGGGTATCTACCTCTCTTTTCTCAAAACGGGGGCACACAATGCTGGTCAAACTCTGCCCCTCTTAAAATCTCATTGGATCAGCTCCAGTGTGTGTGTAAATTCAGCTTCAGGGAGGTTTTGCAACTGATTGGTAGATCGACCCCTTTGTCTTCCAGATGTAGCCAATGGAAACACTTTGCTGCAGTTTCAGGTAGAGACAGTGACTGGCCCATCGCTTTGCTGTGGGTGGTCCTGAAAGGCCTGAAGGCAGCAGTGGGGAAGGGAGCTATGCCCAGCGGAGGGCAGTGTTGCGTCAAAACAGCCAGAAAAACCATTCTGGCTGCTTTTCAAGCGACTAGTGTTGTCCACTACCTAAGTCTTCACTGGAAACTGATGCACTACCCCTGCTTTTAGGAACACTTCTTGGCAGTACATCTGCTAGTGTGCATCCTGTGCATATGTTCTCATGATTACTGAGGGAAATGTCCACAAAAGTGATTTACAGGTTCCCATAGCTAGTTACTGTTCAAGGCTTTCTTAACAGGTGGAGTTGGATATTTAAACTTTCACACTTATCAATCATATTAATGAGGCATGAAGTGGTTTGTAATGCCTGCCTTTTAGTACCAGGAACTTAATTCATAACTTTGACTATTTTGTCTTAATTAAAGTTTCAGAGTGGCAAAGTGTAGAATGTAAAGATACTCTCCAAGCAGCAAGAATGCACAGCAGATTTTTAAAACAAGACTTGATATCCACAGATGCATATTTAAAATAAAGCCATGATTCCATTAAGTTCCATTGATAGAAAAGCAGTGGAAAACACTTTCAACATTTATCAGTATTTCAAAATATGTGAGAAAGTTTTGGAGACAGGTTGTAAATTGATAAATCTTCTCTAAATTGGATACTTTTGAGGTCTTTTCTACAGCTATTAGAGATATGAATGTTGGAAATAGCTTTCAAATTTTTCTCACTATCTATATTGAATGACAGGATGGTCATAGATGTCAAAATGAATATGTTGTGATTTTTCTTCATACTTTCCCTTAGAGCAGTGGTGGCTGGTGACTCCATATCAGTGGGGCAGTGGAATCTCCTCCGGATTTTAGTCCGAACTTACAAGAATCTGTCCAAGGTGTTGTGCATGTTTGTAAGTTCAGACTAAAACCCGGAAGGGATTCCACTGCCCCACTGATATGGAGTCACCAGCCACCACTGCCTGAGAGATTTGGCTTTGAATATGTACCGATTCTTGCATTGAGCTGATGGGAAATTAATCTCAAAGCAGAAGTAGTACAAGAAAGTGAAGAATGGCATGGCTGCCTATTCAATAACGAACCACTGGATGTTGGCATAATAAGGACCAATTTGTATGTGCAAACAATAGCCATAGTTGTTTGAAATGCAAGCCCATGCTCAAAGGCTGCTCCCTACAGCTTGCTGTTGGTGTGAGGCAGCTCCCTGCACAGTTCCAGTTAGTCCACTCCTACCAACACAACTTACATTATTTCTAGCTTTGTGTTGGTGGTCAGAACTATGATGGCAGTTACTTAACACCTATGTTTTGCCCCATGAAGCTGCTTATGTGGGGCTAGATTGCAAATCCAAAATGCAGGTGTGATTTTATAGAGCGAATAAGGGAACAGTTGACTCTACTAAACAAATGACAGAAGCCATTTTCTTTTATAGACTACTTTGCACTCTTAGGTATTGCATTTTAGACCACTACATGTCACTGCACTGGAGGGAAAATGAGATTTATTTATTTTAAATTATTCATTGTGCTTTTGAGTCTACAGGTTTGGAGCAAGATTAAATTAGACAAAATGAGATACAATATAATTATTCTAATGAGTGGAGTAACCGTTGAACTTAAAGGCATTTTTTCCCATCTACTTCTGCAGGAGCCATGGGATGCTCAACACATTCCTGCATTGTTCTCTGCTTTCTGTGGCCTTTTAGTTGCACTTTCATATCATCTTAGTAGGCAAAGTAGTGACCCATCTGTTTTAATGTAAGTCATCAGCAATTTTGAAAATGATCTTTGCTTCTAAAGCGTATATTGATGCACCTTTAAAATAAAATTAATTGAATGATGCGCTTTTGAGCTGTGTGGTAGGCTAGTTTTAAGCTAGTGCTCAGACCTGCTCCACATGGCAAATGTTTACATAGCAAAAAATGATAAAAGACCTGTGTACATGCTGGTTGCCCTCCACACTGTGTGTAATACTGATGTATGGAGGCAGTGATGACCAGCAACTTGGGTGGCTTTAAAAAAGGATTAGACAAATTAATGGAGGATAAGGCTATCAATGGCTACTAGCCATGATGGCTATGCTTTACCTTTATGGTCAGACACAGCATGCTTTCAAATACCAATTGCTGGGAAAACTGCAAGAGGGGAGAGTACTCTCGTGTTCAGGTCCTGCTTATGGATTTCCCATAGACATCTGGTTGGCCACTGTGAGAACAGGAGGCTGGACTAGATGGGCTATTGGCATGATCCAACAGGCTCTTCCTATGTTCTTTTGTTCTTTACAACTCCTTCTAGAAGGCCCAAAAGGCCGATAGAGGCAAGGGTAGCAAATGCATGGATTAATTGAACTGGTTGCCAGGTAATGCTTTTACTGTAATTTGCCAGAGAGCGATTGTGAGAGGAAAAAATGGAAATACAAAGTTTAATATTCAGTATTTGGGGGTAGGCTTCCATAGATAGGGTCCAAACATTCTCTCCCAGTTGACATTCTACTCAAAATTCTTGAACTTAGGATCATCCACTGAACTCAACTAGTGATAGGTTCAGGAAAAACAGAAACAGGCAGTACAAAAATTAGCCTATGGGATTCATTGCCATTGGAACATGTGATGGCTACTGGCATATTGTTGTTTCATTATTTACAGTTATGGAGAGTTGGAACTAGAGGAAAAGTTACATTTGCCACTGGGATGTTACCAAAAACAGCATCCCACTGACAAGTCCTCCCCTCTCCTGACCTCCTTAACATCTAGGAGCATTCACTATGTGAGTATGGGCAATCACTTTGTGAGTGTCCCCAAACCTGTTCTATGTAATTGGCTGCAGGTGGTGGGGAAGTGATAATACCAAGGGTAGCCAACCTGGTCTCTTCCAGATGTTGTTGTTCTCCAACACCCATCAGGATAGTCAGCATGGTCAGGAATGATGGCTACCCTTGGATAATATGATAGCTCTGATCAGCATGGTGTATGCTCCTAGATATTAATGGTCACGGGTTGCCATGAGGGCATGGTTTCCTCCTGAAGAGTAATATAGCATGGGTCCTAGTCCTCAGTCTATTGGTGAATATTTATTTAGTTATTAGATTTTACTTTTCAGTACAAGGTAACGTGCCTCTAAAATATATTATAAAACAAAATAAAATATGAAAAACACAGCTTTTTATAAATAAAAAACCCTTATTAATAAAACCATCCATGCTATCAGCCATGATAACTAAGAATGAAACCTCCACGTTCAGAAGTATTTTCCCGTCCACATAAGAGCATAAAAAGGGCCCTGCTGGATTAGGCTGAAAGCGTATCTAGTTCAATATCCTGTTTCCCATTGCAGCCAACCAGATGTGTGTGGGAAGCCCATAAGCACGGCATAAATAAGCACAATAGCCCTCTCACAATGGTATTCCTCAGCAAGTGGTATTGAGAGGTATACTGCTGCCTCTGGTCTTGGAGGCAATACATTCATCATTATGGGTTGCCACTGATAGCATTATCCTTCATGGATTTGTCTAACCCTCTTTTGAAGCTGTCGAACTTGGAACCCCTCACCATGTCTTCTTGTAGCAAATTCCATATTTTAACTCTCTGTTTACTATATGGTGGGGGAAAACAAGTAGGGGTGTCTATACCTTTCATGGCATGTTTATGAATTTCCCATGATAATCTAGCTGGGCACTGCAGAACCAGAGAAATGCAGAAACAGAGTATTTCTAAGAGACCCTCAGAATCCTTCAGCAGCTTATCAAGGGTCCCTTGGGGAAAAAACTTTGATAATGGCAGACAAGCTGCTTGTTTGCTATTACTGTTGTTTTCCCTGAATGCATAGCTGCAGGAGGAAAATTGGCAGGAAAATCGGAAGGGAGAGGGTTCCCTATGGTTAGAAACTATTAAGCTAGGCTGACTTTTGGTTAGATTCAGAAAGTCAATTTTTACATTTTTATGAGAGAGATGGTAGGCTTGTTTCTTTAGGAGAGAATGTAGAAAGTTTCTTCTATCTAAATGAACTTAGACTGGGTTGGCACACTAAACGTACCTCCATATGACTTATGTACTTGCACATCCACACAACTGATGAGCTGACTCACTGGTACCAGTGATGCTCTGGGAAGCTCAAGTCTGCACAGATTTTGCAACAAGAGTTTCTGCGGTAGGCGGCACAGGAATGGAATAACCACCCATTATCACTTTAAACTTCCAAAAATGATTATTTATTGAATTTATTTCCTGCCCTTCCTCCCGAAGGAGCCCGGGGTGGCAAATATAAACAAAACAATTTAATAAGAAAAAGAAAAACATACTAAAACAATTTAAAACATTCCAAAACACAATTACAATTTAAAAGATTCCAGAACACAGTTAAAATATTGTAAAACACAGCTTAAAAACATTCTTTCATCAATGATCTTCAGGTTGCCACGAACAGTCCCCTACAGTCATCAAATGCCTGGGTAGACAAGAATGTGTTAAAATTCCTCCTGTAAGCTAATAGTGATGGAGACAGATTTACCTCTCTGGGGAGGGCATTCCACAAATGTGGATCCACCACTGAAAAGGCTCTGCCATGGGTCAACGTCAACCAGGCAACGCTCTGTGGCAGCACCACAAACAAGATTTTGCCTGCCAATCATAGAGTCCAACACGGTTGATATTGGGGAAGGTGTTCTTTTAGCTACTTGGGTCCCAAGCCATTTAGGGCTTTATATGCTAGTATTAACATCTTGAATTGGTCCCAGTAATTCACTGGCAGCCAGTGCAGCGCTTCAGGACTGGTGACACATGGTCCCATCAGGCTTCCCCACATACCAGTCTAACAGCCACATTCTGCCCTAGCCGCAGTATCTGGACTGTCTTGAAGGGCAGCCTCACATACAGCACATTACGGTAGTCCAGATGGGAAGTCACCAGAGCATGGACAACTGAGGATAGGCTATCCCAGTCTAGGAATGGCCATAGCTGGTGAATCAGCCTCAGTTGGTCATAAGCACTCCTAGCCACACAACTGACAAGCTGGAATCCAGGAGCACTCCCAGACTATGAACCTGTTCATTCAGAGGGAGTGCAACCCCTCCCAGACCAGGTCATACACCTAATGCCTAAATATACGTATATGTTTTTCCTTTTTTTAAAAAGTACACTCACTTTTCATTAATTCTTATTTATAAAACCAAAGCTCCGGCCTTTTTCTTTAAATTAGGAATGTTGTGTCCTTGACATTATAGCTTGGTTGCCTTGTACAGTTTCTAATCTCCTCTAATACCTTTAATCACATCTCTGCAGTTTGAACTGCTCTTAAATATCTTATTTGGGATTAAAACACTTATTTCTGATATTTAAAAAGCATCAAATATTCATGGGCTAACCATGATTAAAGTGCATAATCCTCCCTGCGCCCCCCCAATTACTTTGAACTAAATTAAAAGGTATTCAAAGGATTGTAAGAGGAGATGCAGTGCCATGAAGATGAAAAAGAAGCTGGAACATAAAACTAAATTAGAAATTAGCATCCCTCCCCCAACTGATATAACGGTTTTTGAACCTCTAAATTATGACTGCTTGAAAGAAGAGAGGCACTAAAATTAAGTGTAATTTCACAAAAACCCTAAATCTACTCTCAGATTGTTTTCAAGTGATTCCCTGTAGTGCATACAGCATATGTGTAAAGAAGATTTTTTGTAAATATGGTGAGATATGAGGGCAAGTTCACACCATAGAAATAATACAGATCTGCCTCATATTTTGTGTTCATTTAAGTCCTATTTACACATTCTCTTCTCTGCCCCCAATTAACCACTGCATGACGGGGAGAGCTGGGATAAAAACATAGATCCCATCTGCATATCCCCATCCCTGCAACCCACCATGTGTTGGGGGCTGAATGCCTGCACAGGGTACCTGATCTACTTGAGGAGGCACCCTGCGCAATGTAGAACCCTGATCTTCCAGGGTTTATGATTATTACTATTGCATGGACACCTATTTAAGTAGAGCAGGCTCACTGCTGTTGATATTCAGTTCCCAACATGTGGAGAGCTGCAGGAACAGTGACAAGAGACATGTGGGAAGGCGCAAAGCCAATGGCCTCATCTCCATTCTCTCCCTCATGTGATCGCAGTCGTGGGGACTGTGGGAAGAAAGAACAAGGCAATACTTGTATTAAAAACAGTCCCGTAGTGGCTTGTGGGACTATTCAGGCCTGCGTTCCTGAGCAGCCACTTTCAGCCACATCCTGAAACACTTCCATCTTTTATGATCACATCCAGTGGCAGCTCATGTGACAGTCTGCTGGGTGGCGACAAGCTTCTGCCACTGGTCACAGTGGTACATTAGAGACTGGGTGGTGCTCACATACTGGTCTGCTGATTCCCCATTGTTTGCCCAGACGGGTTAGAAAACATAGGCCTAGATTGCTTTCCTCTGTAGAACCCTATAGATAGGTAATTAACAAGCTGCTATATGAAAATGTCCTAATTGAGTTTTTTTTTAACTAGGTCACTTATTCAATGTAAATATTTTCCTCACTTTCTACATCAACATTTGGAAGATTCACAAACAGATCGACTTCCTGAGAAGATGAGAGAATCAGTGGTAGGTTTGTTTCTTTGAGTTTACGGAAGCCCATGCAAAGGCATCACCTGAAATCCCACAGCCATGCTGTTATATTATTTTGCGCACCATGTGTCAAGATGTCTGATCTCTAGCAGAGAAGCAAGTCTGGGTAGAGCTGTGAATTGCTTCAGGTGCATAACAGAGAAAGAAAGGTTTTAGGGCCGAGGCTGCTTCCCTCACTGACTTTCCTCCTTGGCCGGTAGAAAGTCGCTGGGAGTCTTTAATGTTGACGGTGCTGCACAATCCCATATTGTCTGAATGGGAATAACAGCTATATCTTCCATGAGAAAACTAACAGGAGTTTTATATTCTACTTGAGGTTAAAAGAGGGATGATCTTGTTTTTTATAAAAATTACTTTAAAGCAGTTATGCCATGGTTTTGATTTTGCTTAGAATAGCAGCAGAGATAGAGGGGGTTTAACTTTCCTCCTCAGTGTCACTTTTGCAGTTTAAATTGGTCCTCCAGAGTGGTTATTAGCTCACTGAGGAAAAAATACATGCATGGTGTAGGTACCTGTATCTCTACTGGAGAGGGACCATAGCTCAGTGGTAGAGGCGTAGAGCATATGCTTGTATGCAGAAGGCCCAAACTCAATGCCTGGCATTGACAGGTAGGCTGGGGAAGATTCCTGTCTGGAACTCTGGAGAGCCATTGCTGTTCATTGTAGGCCAGGGGTGGGTTCTAAATCATGTAAGTAGAGGAGGCTCCCCACTTCAGACCTTTGTCCTCAAACATGTGGAAAGCTATTACTACCACACTGGATGATGTGCTGGAGAGGGTGCAGTTTGGATGTATGCTTTGCATCTCTTGCGTGTTTCTTTACACGCGAGGAGGACAAATGCCTGAACAGGACTTATGGGTGTGTTCTGTATGTGTGAATGGCATGCAGCCCCAGGAGGGTTGGCAGTCCTCAGGCCAAAAAGGATCCTCACTCTTGGAGTAGACAAGATTAGGCGAGATAGATAAATTTGCTGACCTGGTATAAGACACTGTTCTATATTCCTACCTGAATTTTTCCCTGGCATGGCTAAACATATGGGAGGGGGAATTAGATGGAGAAAACAGGCGAGTCAAAAGGTTAAACCACCACTTTCCTCCACTGCTGCTTTAATTAAAATTGCAGACCCCTGGGTCTGCTTTAAAGTTAAAAATAAAGTAGGGGATACAACCATAGATTTCCCACTTCATGCGTATCTCGTATGGACCTCAGACAGGCTACTCTGAACTTGAGGACTTCACTCAATGAACACATAATCTTTTTGAAGGGCTTTGAGCATTCAGAAAAGCAGCAACAGCAGTCATGCTTCAGGCTTCCTTTCTTCCCCACCTCTCATATCTCACGTGTAATATAACAAGTGGGAACTTGTTCATATCCTGTAAGAAGAGCTAGATGAGGTGCCTTCTATCTGTATCTGTGCATTTTTAAAAATTCTGATTTGTTTCTGAATTGCTCTGTGCACTCTTGGCTTCAGTCTGTAATTCTACTCCTGAGCCACTCTGTATAAAATGAAACTGTGTTTGCCCATTCATTATAATGGGGAACCTAAAAATGGCTGTAACTGTTTCCTCTTTTGGCCAAAGTGGATGAAATTCACAGGCACATGAGCCCTTCCAGAATGGGTTAAGCCTGACAAATTGCAGACAAATAGGTCCAGTGGGTTTTTTTTCATGGGGGAAGTAAAAGGGATTCACTTTCTTCCATAGTCCCTTATGAGGCAGGGAGCAGCGTTGCCTCTTGTTCTTTCTTACCTTAAAATAATCAAGAGCTGGATGAGTGTGTGTGTGCTTTTGTTTGTACATTTTTTAAAAATACCTTGCAGCTTCACACTGCCCTTAGTTTTCAGTGTCCTCCAACAGGCCTCGCAGGCTTCATCTGTATATCCTGATAGGCCTTACAGGCCTCCAATATAAGCTTTAAAATATGATGCTGTCTAGAATGCTTTCTGCGAAGTTCTGGAAAGCTCTCTTTTTTGGGGCGGGTGTTAAAGCAGAGCAATGTAGGATTTTTTTTTTAAATAAGCTTTTAACTTAAAAAAAGAAAACTCCTTTGCTGCTGTATTTGACAAAACATGATCCAGAGCTCTTCAGGCAACATTTCACTTCTTGCAACACCCGTGGACCTAGACAGAAAGATAAATGAAAAATACAGCTATTTTCTCCAAAAAAAAGTGCAGAAAAACAGTGTGACAGAGCACTCTGTGGCTTTGTGAGGGCCCTGATCCAACTTTGGGGGGGGGGACTATTAACATTATGCTTCAATCCTCACTTAAATTTGCCTCATTATTTGGCTTACACACAGATCTGATGCATGCCCTTAGTATGCACATACTCAGTGGTGGCTTGTAACATTTTGACTTGGTATGCCTGCAATTTTTAACCTTGCTGCTTCTATCACAATAGAACTTATACAGCACTTATTTAGGAAAGTGTGCCATTACACGTGTGCAGAGTGCCCCTGTCTTTTCACTAATATGTATATAAATTCTCTGCACATCTATGGACAATGGAAGACTGTGACGTCCTCCCCCGGCATCACCTGTGAAGCTCTCACTTGTGGCTACCAGCAGACAGGAACGTCAGGTTTTCTTCTTACCCTTTACAGCTCTAGCACAGATTTCAACAATTCCCCCTGCTAGGCCTTACTACCCCACACTCTGTATCTCTTATAACCTAGACTGTGTCTTAGTCCCTGCCAGGCTATCTCGATACCTTGTGTCTATGGGTATAGGTAATTTCCAAACCCCGCTGCAGCCTCTTGCACTGAAGCATACAGCCCTGGGTTTCTCTGTGGGACTGGATACACTTTCCTCCGATCTGCCGCTGCCACCATTCGATACAACTGTTCAGCCTTGGTTACTTGCTATCCTCCCTGGTATGTGTTTCCCAGCTGAAAGAATCAGGCTTATGTTTAACCAAGTGATATATTTATTAAGAATTAGAAATAACAAGATTACTTTTAGAATATTTCACAAGCGTATGGTTTCATCTATATTCTGTTAGGTACTTGACTTCTTACTAATTGCCTCAGAACTGACTCACTCTCATCAACAACACCGACCACCATCCACCTCCTCAATTCACCACTTCCAAACACCTTCAAAACACCCCTCCTAAACACCACCCAGATTCAACTGTCATTCTTCCATTTATACTCCCAGCCATTCAAACGCTCAGCCAATCATCCAGCATTCTACTGCTCATGTACTCCCCCCTCCTCTTTCACTCCACTTACCATATGTCTTCTATATAAACAGCACTTACCATATTTACCCTACAAGCAAGAACATCACAAAGACCTTCCACATAAGATGGCCAAGTATGATTTTTAGACAAGATTAACTGCACACCTCTTATTTAGAAATTAAGCCATAACACATGACATAAGCTTTTGAATTCATGTATTGATTACATCTACGCATCCATTGTCAAAAAACTAAACACACACACAAAACGTTCAAAATGTGAGGCACGCTTGCTTCCAGTTGCATGCAGTTTTCCTCTCCCAAAAATCAATTTAACTTTTCATTATGCAAAACACTTTTTGTCTCTAAATTAAAAGAACAAAGTATTTTAACCAATAGCGAAAAAATTGTTTCATTTGAGCCAGGTCACAGAAGAAAAGAGCAGAAGGTATTTGTAATGCATTGCTCAATCCTGAAAAATGATCTCTGCTCATGGGCAGAGTACATCAAACCAGACTAATCATAATCAGCCTCTGTTATGTCTGAGATTAGGGAGAATATTTTCCAGATTTGGGGAAGGGTGTGAAGTCGTATCCAAACAGGCATAGTGCCCAAACTTATCATTTTAGAAGTTTCTGAGAAAACTCATCAAAAAACAAGCTAGAAATAATAGCAGCATGCATTTTCCTCTGCATTCAAGATGAGCTGAACTTAAGCTAAGGGAGGAGCTTGTTGGAAGCAGATTCACACACCATTTCTGGAAATACCCTGGAAAATACTCTGGAATTACAAGTTTATTTATTTATTTATTTATTTAATTAAGCTTATATACCGCCCGACTAGCAACAGCTCTCTGGGCGGTGAACATTAAAAATACAATAAAAATAACACAAAACTGTACACAAAACTGTACAGTCTAAAATCAAAATATAATAATTTACAATTAACAGGAATTAAAATGCCTCAGAGAAGAGAAAAGTTTTAACCTGGCGCCGAAAAGATGATAGTGTCGGCACCAGGCGCACCTCCTCGGGGAGACCATTCCATAGTTCGGGGGCCACCACTGAGAAGGCCCTAGATCTTGTCACCACTCTCCGGGCTTCCCTATGAGTCGGAACCCGGAGGAGGGCCTTCGTAGTAGACCGTAGTGTACGGGACGGTTCATATCGGGAGAGGCGTTCCGACAGATATCGTGGTCCCGCGCCGTATAAGGCTTTATAGGTAAGTACCAACACTTTGAATCTGGCCCGGAAGCATATTGGAAGCCAGTGCAAACGGGCTAGCACAGGTGTTATATGCTCAGACCGCTTAGTTCTTGTTAGCAGTCTGGCCGCCGCATTTTGCACTAGCTGTAGCTTCCGAATCGTCTTCAAAGGTAGCCCTACGTAAAGCGCATTGCAGTAGTCCAGACGCGAGGTTACCATAGCATGTACCACTGATGAGAGGTCCTCCTTACTCAGATAGGGAAGTTGGTAGAACGCATTCCGGGCCACCGAGGCTACATGAGCCTCAAGTGTGAGGGAAGAGTCTAAGATGACTCCCAGACTACGCACCTGTTCCTTTAGGGGGAGTGTAACCCCATCCAGGACAGGGTATATATCCACCATCCGATCAGAGAAACCATCCACCAACAGCATCTCAGTCTTGTCAGGATTGAGTCTCAGTTTGTTAGTTCTCATCCAGTCCATTGTCGCGGCCAGGCAACGGTTCAGCACGTCGACTGCCTCACCTGAAGAAGATGTAAAGGAGAAGTAGAGCTGCGTGTCATCAGCATACTGATGACAACGCACTCCAAAACTCCTGATGACCGCCCCCAGCGGCTTCATATAAATGTTAAAAAGCATGGGAGACAGAACCGAACCCTGCGGGACCCCACATTGGAGAACCCACGGTGTCGAGCAATGTTCCCCAAGCACTATCTTCTGGAGACGACCCGCTAAGTAGGAGCGGAACCACTGCCAAGCAGTGCCTCCAACTCCCAATTCCGCAAGCCTCTCCAGAAGTGGCTCATGTCAACCTGCCCTGCTTCACACAGGTTTTAATGAGTGAATGCTGGGAAATGGCTAACACAGAATCTGTTGCAACACATACACAAGCCATACACAATTTCTCCTCCCAATTCACAAAAATAAATGTACAATGAATAAGTAAAAAAAGTATTTATGATAAAAAGAGACTCACTACTGTTTGTTTGCTTGCTCACTAGCTTGCAAGGTCACAGAAGCCCCCCTAAACTAAACAAAAAAGCTCAAAGTAGGAAACACTCCCTGTTGCTTCTCTAGTTAGCTATGAAGAGATCTGGCCTTCAGGGCAACAGCTCTGAGCATGCTCAGAATCAGGCTAAGGTTACCACAGCTTGACGCCTCCCTAATCTGCTATATTCACTGTGCTGGATAAGCCTCATAATAACAGATGGAGTAGGAGACTTCATAGTGGGGCTGACAGGCAGGCAATCTAGATGGAACCTCATTTCCACAGTGACACTTTTGGATTAGGATTTGCTGAATGGTGCAGAGAGCTGACTGGCCAGGCAACAGGCAGTTGATTGGCCAGAGAACAGGGGATTGACAAAAATGCCTTCACAAGCCTCTGTATGTTCAAGAAATTATAAACTGTGTGTGGAACAGAAATAGCTTTGAGGTTTTGAGGAGAGAAAAAATTGCTTCACATTCTCATCTGGAGGGCTGTGCCCCAGGAGCCATAAGGGACCAGCCTCCATTGCACAGAGTTATAGAAATTATACAGGAGAGATTCAGGAGCTTCTACTTCACACATTGTTCAGCAACCAAAAGCAGAGCAACCACAGTTGCACTCTTTGTCCATCATTTATTTATTTGTATCAAGTGTGGTGATATTACAATCTCTGGCTAATGTTTTCATGTTTTTTTCTGTTGAAGAATGCTCTTATCATAGGAGTAATCCAAAACTGGAAGAAGCACAACTTTTTGTATTTGGAACTGGTCTTGTTTCTTTCACATAAGACAGTCATAAACACACACACTTGAGGGTTGGATAGGGGTTTCTGCTCTGCCTGAGGCAGCAAAATGTCTTGTACCAGCCCTGGATTTCTCCTAAATTAATTAAAGGAAATTTCCTGACCAGCTGTAAGAGCTACAAGCATGATTCCTGTTCCTCTACTAAGTGAGTTTGTAACTGATGCAATTATGGGACTGACAGTAAAATCTTAGAGTTAGGAGAAATCCCCACATACATTGCTTGCCTCATTTTGCTTTCATGAAATAGTTTATCTGACATAAACTATTGAGAACATATTGCGCTTCTGGTTAGGTACTGGAGACCAAATGGGGACTTCTCAAAAGACCTTAGAAAATTCCTTTCCCTTGCCTGTTTGAGACGCTTGTAAATCAAACATCCCCTGTAGTGTTAACTATGGTGAATTAAACATATTTTGCAGTACCCATCCAGATTTGCACATAACTTGGTTCCCTTAACTGTGATTTATGTCCCTTCTGACTTGCAGAGTCGAGCTACATCAAGTAAAAGCATTAAATGCTAAACTGAAGTTGGCGTTTGAAAAAGTCATATAATGTATTTGTGTTCCTGCCTATTTAATCTGATTATTTCAGTCTAGTAATAATGAACATGATATCTAATGGGGTATGTGTGTGCATGCAGATATGCACCATACACACAGAGTATAAAATATTGTGGATAATATTTATTTTAAGTTGGATGACTTGAAATAGCTCCCTTTTGCACTGACAATAATTGGTCCACTCCCCAAGACAAATCTAGAGGAATTTACTATTTAAAATAAATGTCTGTGGTTCCCCTTCATATTAGGAATAAAGTTAACATTGCATTTTCCACTGACCTATGCTACATTTTTATTGCTTGAATGGCACCATCACAATTGTCAGCCTTGGTGACTGGAATTACAAGGTGGCTGTGTTGGATAATTGACCATTCAACTTTGGAAATGGAACTTCCTACCTTTATAATTAATTTTATAGGCATTAACCAGCAGCCTAATGGTATTCATGTGTTACATTCAAACCTAACTTCCTTCCTGGACTGTAAGTACCAGAAGTAGAGAACCAGAGTTCCAAAAAAAGAAAAACAAAACAAAACTAAATGCAAAAAAAAAAAATCCAATCTCTCAGGTTCAAGGTAGAGCTTTTTGAGAGATATATTTTCATTGTAGAAGGATTAGGAAGAAAGTCCAACTTATCCAAAATCACAACCCGATCTATTCTCCCATGAGACCCATTATTGCTATTTTTTTCCCTGTTAGGGATATTCCATACAGAACAAGCTTAATCCATAGTTACACTGCTATATTCACACTGCCAGGTTCTGTTGTGCATGTTTAATGGTAAAGCAGCGTGAATGAAAAATCAGCAGGAGAACACACTGACTGACTGAGATGAAATAAAAGGAAGATGGAAGCAATACACTGAAGAACTCTATAAAAGAGATGCCAGGATGACAGATTCATTCACGGAGGAACCGTAGGATGAAGAACCAGAAATTTTAGAATGCGAGGTGAAAGCTGCTCTTCAAATACTTGGAAGAAACAAATCACCAGGAATAGATGGCATACCAATAGAGTTGCTACAAGCTACTGAGACTGAATCTGTCCAAATTTTGACAAAAATTAGTCAAGAAATATGGAAAACTAAACAATGGCCCACAGACTGGAAGCGTTCAATATACATCCCAATTCCAAAGAAAAAGGATCCCAGGGAATGCAGTAATTATTGAACTATTGCCTTAATGTCCCATGCAAATATGCTCAAGATTCTACAACAAAGGCTCTTACCATATATGGAGCGAGAAATGCCAGATGTCCAAGCTGGATTTAGAAAAAGAGGTACCAGAGATCATATTGTCAACATACGTTGGATAATGGAACGGAGCAAGGAATTTCAGAAGAAAATCACCCTGTGCTTTATAGATTAAAGCAAAGCCTTTGACTGTGTAGATCATGAAATACTATGAAGTGCTTTAAAGAAATGGGGGTGCCACAGCATCTGATTGTCCTGATGCGCAACCTATACTCTGGACAAGAGGCTACTGTAAGGACAGAATATGGAGAAACTGATTGGTTCCCCATCGGAAAGGGTGTGAGATGGGTGTATGAAGTGCTTTAAAGAAATGGGGGTGCCACAGCATCTGATTGTCCTGATGCGCAACCTATACTCTGGACAAGAGGCTACTGTAAGGACAGAATATGGAGAAACTGATTGGTTCCCCATCGGAAAGGGTGTGAGATGGGTGTATTTTATCACCCTATTTGTTTAATCTGTACGCAGAACATATCATACGGAAAGTGGGATTGGACCAAGATGAAGGAAGTGTGAAAATTGGAGGGAGAAATATCAATAAGATATGCAGACGATACCATACTATTAGCAGAAACCAGTAATGATTTCAAACAAATGTTGATGAAAGTTAAAGAGGAAAGCACAAAAGCAGGACTACAGCTGAATGTCAAGAACACTGAAGTAATGACAACAGAAGATTCATGTAACTTTAAAGTTGACAAAGAGGACATTGAATTTGTCTAGGATTATCAATACCTCAGCACCGTCATTAACCAAAACGGAGACAATAGTCAAGAAATCAGAAGGCAGCTAGGACTGGGGAGGGCAGCTATGAGAGAACTAGAAAAGGTCCTCAAATGCAAAGATGTATCATTGAACACTAAAGTCAGGATCATTCAGACCATGGTATTCCCGATCTCTATGTATGGATGTGAAAATTGGACAGTAAAAAAAGCGGATAAGATAAAAATCAACTCATTTGAAATGTGGTGTTAGAGGAGAGCTTTGCGCATACCATGGACTACAAAAAAGACAAATCATTGGGTGTTAGAACAAATTAAATCAGAACTATCACTAGAAACTAAAATGATGAAACTGAGGCTATCATACTTTGCACACATAATGAGAAGACATGATTCACTAGAAAAGACAATAATGCTGGGAAAAACAGAAGGGAGTAGAAAAAAAGGAAAACCAAACAAGAGATGGGTTGATTCCATAAAGGAAGCCACAGACCTGAACTAACAAGATCTGAACAGGGTGGTTTATAACAGATGCTATTGGAGGTCATTAATTCATAGGGTCGCCATAAGTCATAATCAACTTGAAGGCACATAACAACAACAAAAGTAGACATCCATGGCAGAGACCCATTAATCCAGCTGGGAAAGTCCATTGGAACAAAAATGTCTTCAATTGTTTCCAATAAGTGCTAATTGTGAGCACCACACTGAAAGCACTGCTCTGAGGTACTGTGAAGTGGGCTTCTGATACCTTTGGAATTTGAAGGTCTCCCACAGGCCACAGTGACTGAATTGGATACCAACACCTTGATACCTTGGTAGCAGGCAGTGCAAATCCCACAAGCAAGGTGTAATATGCTGGCAATAGTTTGCCCCTACAAGCAACTTAGCCACCATGCTGCATCCTCTGGACTAACCTAAAGGATAGTTCCAGATACAGCACATTGCAATAGTCCAAATTTGAAGTTACCAATGCATGGACAACTGTGGTCAAGCTATCCTAATCCAGGAATAGCCATAACTGTATTACCAACCAAAAGCACTCCTAACCATCGAGGACACCTGCGCCTGCAATGGCAGAGCTGGATCCAGAAACATCCCCAAACTATCTATCTGCTCCTTCAGGGAGACCCTATCCAGGGAGGGTGTGACCCCATGGTTAATTTATGCTAAAGCAAGTCTCAGTAGGGAAATATTAACCAAATAATATTTATATCCGCAGTTGAATCAGCATAGGAAAAAAAGAAGTATGTCTAGCAATCCTGATGTCAGTCAAGAGCAACAAAAATAGAAACAAATGGGTAGAGCAATTCTATACTCTTAATTAGAATAGGCCACTGCTATGCCAGTGGAAAGACCACCATCAACTTTGAAAAGCTGTTTGTTTGCTATGCATTTGGACACCTCTTAAGATATCATATATCATAGAATCATAGAATAGAAGAGTTGGAAGGGGCCTATAAGGCCATCAAGTCCAACCCCCTGCTCAGTGAAGGAATCCAAATCAAAGCATTCCCGACAGAAGGCTGACCAGCTGCCTCTTGGATGCCTCCAGTGTTGGAGAGCCCACTATCTCTCTAGGTAATTGGTTCCATAATAATAACCAACTTTTGCATGGTGGCTTCTGAAAACAAGGAACAGGGTTTTGCATATGTTTGGATACAATTGGATGCCACTTCTCTAATATATACTCTTGTAAGAGTGTGTCACAGTGTAATTTCTGTGGCTGGAAACAGATGGTGCTAGCCCTGTGAACTACACCTTGATGGCAATTAGGAGGAGGAGGCAAGAACTGGAGAAGGAGAGGAGGGCAGCAGCAGTGAGACAGCAAAGGATGAGGAGGTGGGACAGGGACTGGAGAAGGAGAGAAGACTGAGGAGAAGGAGAGGGTGGCTGAAGAGACAGCTGAGGGGGAGCCCAAGAGGAGGAGAAAATGACTTTTGAGGGGGGAGCCATAGGGATAGCCCTCTGCTGTTGAAAGAAGCTGTACAGGTCAGCTTGCAAAGGGCTCCGAGTTTAGCTACATGTGCCTGTTCTCTCCTGGGAACAGGCATGCACAGCCAAAGCAAGCTGCCCCTTTCCACCACAAGCATGGGGGGGGGAGGGAAAACTTTGACATCTCCCTCACTGCCCCCCAATGCTTGGGCAAAGCATTAAGCAGGATTGACCTCTCCCACATTGCTTGATGCAAGGGAGATCAATCCAGCTTCATTCAGGTGCACAAGAGAGCTCCATGCAGGGAACTCTTCGCTCACCCAAACACACCTCACCAGCAATGGGCTGCTAAAAGAAAGGTTTTCACCTTTCTGTTAGTAGCGTATTGCTGCTTGTGAGGTGGTTTGAAGTCTGGACTTTGAGACTCCAAAACCCAGCGAAACAGAGCACCCTCGGGTGAGGGAGAAAGTTCCCTGTACGGAGCTCTCTTGCATGCCCAAATCAAGCTGGATTGGATGCAGGAAGACAAGCAGGTGTAAAGGGGAGAAAGGTGGCTTTTGGTGAGGGGTACAGGGAGGTGATGGCTGGCAAGGGGGGATTGGTTGGGGGTTGGAGGGTAGGCAGGGTTGGTGAGTGAAGGCAGGAAGGATGCAGCCCCTGGTTGAATCAAGATGCTGGACTAAACTTTTCAAAACTGCACTGACTTTAACCACCAATTTCAAAACTGCACTTATTTTTTGTTTCTTACAATTCCCAAGCAACGGTGGGTACGAGGCTGTTAGTATTCTATATACTAGAAGCAGAAACACACAACCAAAAAATCCCCCAATGGGTAAAAAGGGCAGGCCTGCTTCCAGCACCATTGCAAATACTACCAAAGCCCACCAAACAGGGCAACATTGCCCAGGTACTGCCAACAGACTGACACAGCCAATTAACTTCCCCTTGCAAATATCTATGACAAAGGGCAGGTAACCTTCTTTTTTGACCTGAGGGCCATATTCAACCTTGGCCAACCCTCCTGAGGTTGCATGCCAGCAATGAGTGTGGCCAAAGGTGGGTTCAGCCAACCCATACCGTTGCACACACACACTGCATGTACACATACACAGGTACACAGCTCCCCTCCTCAGTGGATCCATGCAGATCCACTAAGGAAGGGGAGTTATCACCCTCTCTCTGCTCATAAAACAATCATTTTATTGGGGAGTCCTTGGGGACACTGGGCTTCATCTACCACAGCACTGTATCTACTTTTCTTCTGTTTGCTCCCACCACCAAAATTGGTGGAGTCTTGGAGGCAGGCCCAGCACCAGCAGGCGGCCAGGGCGGGCACTGATCGAGGACCCCTGCAGCTGGGCCTGGGAGGGTGGAGTACCTGCTCTGCTATCCCCACCAGTATCAGGTCTTGGAGCGTGATTGTAAATTACGACCAGACAGTGGCACAGATTGCAGAGTGGGAGCTTCACTCTCCTGGGCAACACCACTTCCACAAACACAGTTGGCGTGCACTTAAATGCACTTGGTCATGCCACCACTTGCACTGCTGCATCAGCATGGTGATGGCAGGCACACATGCTGATGCAGTGACGCAAGAGATGGCACAACCGGGTGCATTTAAGGGTGTGCATGCAGGAGGGTGGGGCCCTGCTGAGATCTGGTGCCCAAGAGCCCACTGTGGCCTGTTGTTGGCTCTGCTTGGAGGGGTCAGAAAAATCTGCTTGGGAACTTGATGTTAGCCATCCCTGGTTTATGACAAGATAAATATAGCCCCATGATAGGTGTCCTGTTATCTGAATTATGGTCTTCCTGTATGTGGCTTATATATTGGTGCTGGTGTGCTGTGGCTGAGCCTTGAGTTACACAATATCCTATGTTCTGTTATGGCAATGTGAGCAGGAAGGCTGTTTATTTATTTATTTATTTGGTTACATTTATATACCGCCCTTAGCAAATAGCTCTCAGGGCGGTAAACAGCATAGGGTAAAATACATACATGGCAATAATAAAATCACAAAAACATATATGACATAAAAACAAATACAGTTAAACAGAAAATAAAAATAAAGACTTAGTATAAAAGATTAAAAAGCTAAAAAGATTAGTGTGGGGGCCGCTATTTTGTTTTCCCCCCTTCCATTGAAGTCAATAGGATGGACATTTCTTGGAGATGGTGTAAAGTTCCACCATGGATGGGGTTGTGCCTGTGGTCTGAAGGAATATAGGATATAGTGTAAGCAAGTTCCTTTCCTGTATCACCCGCATTTCCATTCTCTCCATTCTACTGGCAGATCTGGACAGTTCTGCTGGCATATCTTTCCTGCTAGAAGCATATCTCACATTCTGTCGGCATAGTAGGGCTTCTTCCAAATTCTTTAGCCCCTCAGGTAGCACAGCAAAAATATAGGACTGACCTTTACAGTGAAAAACTACTGAAACTGTTTAAAGCTACCAGATCTAACCCAGGCAGGAAAACTTCAATGGGTTAGATAGTATAGAAGGCTTTTCAGTCACACAGACTAGATGTGGAAGAGCATCTGATTCACATTTGCACAGAAATCTGTATCCGTTTTGAGATGTGATCCAGCTATCCAAATTGTTACTGCCTTCAACTCAATTTTGACTTATGGCGACCCTATGAATCAGGGACCTCCAAGAGCATCTGTTATAAACCACCCTGTTCAGATCTTGTAAGTTCAGGTCTGTGGCTTCTTTTATGGAATCAATCCATCTCTTTTTTGGCCTTCCTCTTTTTCTACTCCCTTCTGTTTCTCCCAGCATTATTGTCTTTTCTAGTGAATCATGTCTTCTCATTATGTGTCCAAAGTATGACAACCTCAGTTTCATCATTTTAGCTTCTAGTGACAGTTCTGGTTTAATTGGTTCTAACACCCAATTATTTGTCTTTTTTGCAGTCCACGGTATGCGCAAAGCTCTCCTCCAACACAAATGAGTTGCTTTTTCTCTAACCCGCTTTTTTTACTGTCCAGCTTTCACATCCATACACAGAGATTAGGAATACCGTGGTCTGAATGATCCTGACTTTAGTGTTCAATGATACATCTTTGCATTTGAGGACCTTTTCTAGTTCTCTCATAGCTACCCTCCCCAGTCTTCTGCCGGTTTTTGTGTTTAACTCATTCTTTAGCTATTTTTTATTGTCCATCACCTTGAGACACATGTGTGGAAAGTGATTAATAAAATAAAATAAATAAAAATAAAGCAGCAAAGCTTCAACTAAAGGGGCAATATGTAGTTAATCCCTGCTGTCTAATTTTACCCTCCCAGCAACCCTGTGAGTTATGCTAGGCAGGGCCGCTGTCAAAAGGTGGCCAGGTCGGTCCCTGGCTGAGGGCCCTGCAGTTCACAGGGGCCCCTGAAGGGCCCCTCGTTAGGGTGGGGGAGTAGCACTCATTAGGGTGGGGGAGTAGTAGGAGTGTGGGGCCCCACCCACTCGCTCACCCACTCGCTCACCTCCACGCCCTCCCGCTCGCTTGCCACTCCACCATCCCGCTCACTCGCCACCCCACCCGTTTACCCACCTGCCCATCCGCTCACTCACTCACTCACCTCCCCGCCCAGTTGCTCCCCCACCCACTCACCGACCCTGCACGACTGCTCCGTTCCACCCCACCTGCTTGGTAGGTAGGTGTGTGTGTGTGCAGGGCCCAGGGCACTGAGGCTAGGCTAAGAGGAAATGACTAAGGTGAGCATTATGGCTGAGTGGGGATTTCAACCCAGGTCTTCCCAGTCTGACTCTACTCAGCCTGCTAAGTAAGCACTGTTCCTGTACAACTTCACACATTTCAGGCTTTTGTGGTGGGGCGATAGGTGAGTTTCTTTAACACAAGAGACTATCTGGTATAACATTTTACCTTTTCTTTTTCTTTCTTTTTTTTACCCAAACAGTACCTGCTGAGCAAATGTTGATGCAGGAATGGCTTAGGCCAGGGGTTGCCAACTGTTGGGGACCTATGGGCACATTTGCTAATTGGGGAAAAAAACTGTAGTGGGTGCCACACACATAATGAAGCACACAACATAACCTGTTCTGTTGGCAACAACAGAATACCTCTTTCAGGTCTAATTTGAAAAGAGGGAGGATCAGGGCAAGGGGAACCTCCGGGTGCCAGGGGAGGCCCCACAGTGCATGTGTGGACGCCATGCTGGCAACCCCTGCTTTAAACAATGACTGGTGTAAATTGCAATGCAACTGTCATCTGCTGAAGATAGAGTAGTTTAATTTAAGAAGTCAAATTGGTTGTAACTTGAGTTTTTATCATTTCAAAATTATATGCACAGAGGGAAACCTTGAAATCGGATCTCATTGTGTGCTCTGTAGCTGCCGTGCTGTCGTTTGCAGTCAGTGCAAGTACGGTTTTCTTGTCATTAGGGGTAAGTATTATAATTCTTCTATATTATTTCCTGAGATATTATTTTTCTTATTCAGAGCAATGAGATGTTATAATAGGCTGTTATGGAAGACAGCGTGGCAGAAGAAATATTTGCTTGTAAGTGGTAATGGGAGTTTCAAATCACTTCAGAACATACAAGAATCTAGGTTTTGAATGCAAGATGCTATAATGCACTAAGAGATTTTTTTGGCCGTGGTGACAAGGCTCTGGTACAAACTGATTGAGCTCATGCAATGTCTTGGAATATTTATGAATATTCTGAATTCTGAGGAAATTTGTGAGCTATAGGATATTCACAATAGTCAGGCTTTCACAAATTGAAATGAACGTTTTTTGCTGAGAAAAGCCTTAGGGAGATTAAGACTGCAATCCTAACCCCACTTACCTGGGAGTAAGCTCCACTGAATTCAGTAAGACTTATTTCTGTGGAAACATGGTTTTTAAATTTATTTTAATTTATTTATGATTTGATTTATAACTTGCTCCTCCCAGTAGGAGCCCAGGTTAGGATTGTGCTGTAAAATTGCAATCCTATACCCATTTACCTCCATTGTAAACTCCATTGAATTCAATAGGACTTAAGCTCCATTGAATTCAATAGGATTTACTTCAGTGTAAACATGATTAGGATTGCATTGTAAGTCTGCAATCCTATACCCATTTACCTGGGGATAACATACATGGGACTCCATATGACACTTCTGAACAGAGATTGACAGATAGCATGTTTACATTTTGTGTCAATTTCATATTGATTCAATCTGAAGTCTGTTCTGTCCTGTTTTCTGCTGATATTTTTAATGAAAGGTTTACAGCTATATTGTATGCATTTTTGTGCACACTTTCCCTAAAATGCACATTTTGTACACATCCCCCTTAAAATATGCATTTTATTTTTTTCTATGCATTTCTACTTAACACACACATTTTTGTATGCATTTATATTTTTGAACCAAACCTGCATTGCAAAATTCTGAGAAATTCTCAATCCAATTGGTAACTGCATTCCCATCTGTGTACAAGCCCAGGAACTGCGAATGATGCAGACCAAGCATCTCCATCACTGCTTCTGAGCAGACAGTGTACAGAATTGCACCATAAGGCCTGTGGAATGAGGCCCTGCCAGGAGAGGAAGGACAGAGAAACTAAAAGACTGGTAACTAAGAGGCAGGAAGGATTGCAGGAGGGAGGGAAGGGAGAAAGACATGCAATGGACTGAAAATAATCATTTATAGGGATAGCAGAAATAGAGAGGGAGGGAGAGATCCAATGAAAAGAGGGCAGTGTGGAGAGAAGGAATTGAAAAGTGAGGGACCACTGAAAAAGAAGGTGCATTTTCAGGAATGGGCAGAGAGAGACAGGCATGCTGAGCCAGGAGAGAGTCAGATTGGCTAAAGCAAGTATGAAGAACCTTTGGCCCTCCAGATGTTGCTGAACTACAACTCCCATCAGCCCCAGCAAGCATGGCTCATGGCCAAGGATGATGGGTGTTGTAGTTCAGCAACATCTGGAGGGCCAAAGGTTCCCCACTCCTGGCCTAAGGGAAGTGAGACAGCAGGCAGAGACAACGGGGGATGGAAGCACAGAGATGAAGAAAGGGGTGGGTGGGAAAGCCTCCTATATTTTTAAGTGTGTCACAGAATGGAACATTCTACTTAGTGTGGCTTTCCCCATCATCATAGCACTGTGCTGGAAAAGCCACAAAAATTGTGAAATCCCTCCTCTGCAACTATTAGAAATACAGAAGACATCTTGGGGATCTGGACTGGAAACCTTAAGGGGACAGCCAGCTCTGAAGGGTGAGGGAGCTGAATTTTATAAATTAATCTTTGCAGCAGTCAAAAGAGTATGAACTGTGATGAGCCTTGGGCAAGGCAATGACAAGCCTGGGAAGGAGGAGGAGTGGTAGTGGCACCAGGCTTTTCTTCTCCTCTCACCCACTAGGGCAGCAACAAATTTACCATTGGAATGGCACAGTGGCAGGCTGTGAGGAAGGAAAAGGGTATCCAGAAAGCTCCCCTCCAGAATGAGATTTTGCTTTATGGAGGTTTCATTCAGCTGATGTAACATATAGAGCAGCTTACCTAATGGATCATTTCTATAGGCCTGGTTAGTATGTAAAGGTAAATTATGGTTTTGTATTAATGTGAGCAAGCCCTAGGCTCATGCACTCCTCCCTGCATCATACCTGTGAGGAGGAGCTCTGAAGCTTTCACTTCCATTTTGAATAAATGAAGTTTAGTATAATATCTTAATTCAGACAAACTGTGGTAAATCTTACCTGTGGTTTACTAAAACAAGCCAACTTTAAGCCATGGGTTATGAAAGTGGCTTGTTTTCAACAAAATGCAATTCAGGATTTGGACATAATGCTAAATTGCAGTTAACTGAAAAGGGAAGTAAACGTTTCCAATATGCTCTTTGCAGTTGCCATGGAGGGGAG
The DNA here is from genome assembly GCF_030035675.1 of Rhineura floridana. Taxonomy (NCBI): domain Eukaryota; kingdom Metazoa; phylum Chordata; class Lepidosauria; order Squamata; family Rhineuridae; genus Rhineura; species Rhineura floridana. The sequence goes on along the minus strand of NC_084483.1, from coordinate 135,067,148 downwards.
TGGGGAATCCAAGGTTCGTTCACGTAATGCTAAGTCATAGTTTAACATTATGTTCAAATAAGGCCAGTATATGGAGTGTTTATATGCAGCTGTCAGCCATGGCCACGCAAACAGAAAGATCAACATGGAAAGCTGTCACATATTAACAGTTCCAAGTGACCTCCACATGGTGGCCATAGCATGTGGATCAGTTCTTACTGGCTTTACTTTCTGACTTCTGTTCATATTTATCATGAAAGAGGTTTTTTATACTGCCTGAAGCATTCCTTGCACTCCATCCTTGTATCTGGCATATTCTGCATTTCCAGCCTGTTGTTCTGATGGTATTCCCTTATGAGACACTTTCTGTGTTTTCTCGCCAAGCACAATGAACTCCTTAGGCTGTAAATGTACCAAAAAAAAATGTTTTGCAAACGTGGATGAAATACTACAACTTTTTTCTTCTCTTGAACTAAAATATCAGCATTTTTTATATAGTAAAGCACATTAAAAAAAGAAAATGAGAGAGTAGACTTTCCTTTTATTTCCTCAGTACCACATCTGTTCCTCCAAGCATATATTTTCCAAAATAAAAATTGGCAAGTCTTGAATGAAAAAAGCTTTAGGAAAATCATGGTGGTTTTTTTTTAAAATACAATTATAGTACTTAAAATATTGTTTGTAAATGAGATTTTGTTTTTGCCCCTTTCTTTTCCTTTAACTCAGCCTTTTCTCAGCATTGTGCTTTATGCTTTAGCATGGACTGTGGGATTTGTAACGCACTACGTACTTCCTCAGCTTCGCAAGCACCATCCATGGCTGTGGATCTCCCACCCTATCCTTAAAAATAAAGAATATCAGCAGAGAGAATTGAGAGGTGTGTAAAGGATGGGCTTTTTAAAAAAAAAGAAAGAAAAAATGTTTTATGTGACACTGCTTATGTTTTAAATGACATTGTCTATATGTTTTACATTAAAATGATGTGATATTTGAGTATATGAGTGTAAGTTATCATTTGCAGAAGACAAAGGAAAATGAACACAGGCAGGAAAGGGGTACCTCTATGCCAATTGCTGGGTGCAAGAATAATAGCATACCAGAGACCAGGCAGAAGCCTGTCAGTACTTGACACTGGGACATCAAGAGGAAGAAGATTTGGACAGAATCCAACTGATCTGAATTCTGTTTGCCAGTTTCACACTGAAATTAGCCAAAGTGGTTTCTTGCAGATAAATTCTCTTGTGGACTCCATTCCAAATAGAAATCCCATGGATTTCATTACAAATTATTTTTAGATTGTTTCCCTGTGCATTTGGTTCAATTGTTTCTTGATACATTTGAAAATCTCAAAATAGATATTTTAAGAAACTAGAGTAAAACATCCCTACCGCTTACGGAACAATCCAACTTGGCAGAGGCTGGCAGAAGCGAAAGCAGTGGAAGGGGCCACCACATCCGACCTCCATTCAGGAGCTGCTGGGAGGGGAGGATGTTGGGTGCACTGGCAGAGCTCGGCAAAAGGAAAATGAAGACATGTTATCTTCCACCAGCCCTTTTCCTGGCATATCTGCTGAGACTGAGGCAGCAAAACCAAGCCAGATGGGCTCAGGATGTGGAATACGTTTCCCTTCCCTTGGTTCTGCCCCTGACACACACACCCCAGAATACCTCTTTTTGGAGCCTTCCACTGCTGCCAGTCTGGGCTGAGCCAGCTGTGCCCCTGCTGTCTCTATGTGGCAGCGGAGTTCCCTGGCTGCGCTGCAACTGTGCCCTAGGAGAGGGGAACTTTTGCTGGCTCAGTCTAGTTGTGTGAGCACCCTCCCTCTTCCTTTCCTCCCTCCTTTGCCACATCCTATATCCCCTCAGCCTAGCATACATGCCAGTTGGATTGCACTCTTACTATCTGTAAAGTTGGATGCATCTTGAACTCCTTGAGGTACTTCTGTAGCCACTTCCAGCAATCCCATGCTGTGTGTAGAGCTGCTCCTGATTCTGGTGCTAATAGTCAGATTGCTGCATGCACTTGGGGAGGAATCTCCAATGGGCACCATTACTAAGCAACAACAATGAAACAGGTCAAGGACGACAGGAAATAAAACAAGTCAGATTTTCCTTTTCCTCCTTGACTTTCCTTGAAGTTTGTCAGCCAGCTCTTGCTTCCTGGCTTTTTACTCTCCCTCTGTGTGTGATGGGCCTGCATTGTGGCTTGTTTTTATATTTGACTTTAGAGATAATTAAAATGGAAATAATATTTTTAAAGATAAAATTTGACAATATAAAGTAGCATCGCTGAATTGCTAAAACTAGGTTTTGTGGACACATTTTTTTGCATATACATTCAGCATGTAGACTGTTATAAGGGATAGTAATTTGTTGTTATCTCTGTGACCTCAACCCACTAAGCACTGCTGCTATGCAACGGCCTGGCAGGAATCCAGTCACCCTGGGCTCCTACTGGGAGGAAGGGCGGGATATAAATAAAATAATAAATAAAATAAAATCCAGTACAGGACTAATTGGCTTGAATGGGTATTGTGCTGTAGCAATGTTGGAGAGCTGCTCCCTTTGTTTAGAAGAGTCTTTACCATTTATGTCAGCCAATTAATCTGGGCACCTATAGTTATTCTGCCCCTTAACCTTTGTTCTGTTCCCTTTATTAGGAACATAGGAAACTGCCTTATACTGAGTCAGACCATTGGTCCATGTGGCTCAGTATTGTCTGCACTGATTGGCAGCAGCTCTCCAAGGTTTTAGACAGGGAGGCTTTCCCAGCCCTCAATGGGGATTGAACCCGGGACCTCTCTCATGCAAAGCAGGTGCATTACTACTAAGCTATGGCCCTTACCCAAGAACCTTACAACATTTTTTTTACTTCTTGTGGCTCTATCAGTTTTATGCAGTATGCCTAATATATATTTTTTTAAAATCAAGGTTTATTCTTTAAGATGTATTTCAGTGTTTACATTTCTGGCAAAATCATTTTTCAGATATTTGGAGTCAAATAAAGTTTGAAGGGCATAGGAGCCTGTGATTTTAATTTCCTGTATTTTATTGCCATGAGAGATATTATATTTGAATGGGACAAACTTGTTGGTAATTTGGAATTGCTAACTTCAGCAGGTGGTGCCTTGAGCAGCAGGGATAGCTCTACATACTTTAAAAACTCAGACTTATTTTCAGTTGTCCTAGAAATCTCTTGACTAGGAGCCAGCTTGTGTTTGATAACATTGACTGTTCTTCAGTGACCCTCTGTTTTTTTCTGCTGCAATTTAGAAGCTTGCTGTCAACTTACAATGGGTCTGTGCTGTAATCATTCTCAATGTGTGTTTTGGACATGTTTGAAGATAAGAACATCAGAAAAACTGGGCACTTGTGTGACCTCAGTCTCTTCACGAGACCAATCTAACAACTGATACTCTTTAAAAAAATGTCTTTATAAGATGCATTATGATGTTAAATGCCTTTGCAGGGGGGGGTGTTGCATGGAAATACAGTATGTCTGGAGAATAATTCAGTTCAAAGCAGCATGTTAGATATCAAAATGTATTTAAGTTCAAATTTAGGTTTATTACAGAAGGACAAAGAGAGAGTAAAGGAAGCATAGCTCTCCTTAATTATTTTAATTCTAGATGAAAATAAAATCTTGACAACCAGCAACCAGGCTGTTTTCATACTAGCAGACTAGGATCTTAATGCACTCCACCAATTGCTTTATCCTTTATATAGTATAAGATTCAACTTTGTTTTCCAGAATATTTAAAAATATTTCCATAGGAAATCTGATACGTTTCAAATTATCGGGGAATCTGGCAGGGGGCTTAGTTCAGAAGATGAAATATTGAACAAAAATACAAGTACTAGAAGATAACTACTTGCAATCAATATATTTTTTAACAATAATTTGACTCTCTGAATTAAAAGAATCACCCCACCTCAAGATGGTATTGGATTTTCTGCCTGCTTAATAACATCCAAACTGCTCTTGACTTGTTCTTCTCTGATTTGTTAGCTGTTTGGGTGATACTCATCTAAAATGCTATGGTTTGGGTGCAACAGTGTGTGCCTCTCCTTACCTGTGGCTAATTTTCTTTATTGTGCTCCCTTCAATTATTTTCTGTTGCTTCTATAATTGCCATTAAATTGGCATTCTGTGAGAGCTCTGACCTCCTACTTATTTAATCAAGGTTTATGGGGCTTAACATCTAGTTGCTCAGATGATCTGGAGCACCTTTGGAATTTCTCTTTGGGACTCCAGCAAACATTTCAGATTCTGATGGGAGAACAAAACCCTCCTCACCAGAGCCTATTACAGAATTTGCATTCATTGTGATAAATGAATAAGTCAGTAAATGGCATGTATGAAACTGACGAGTCATCTCCTATTTACACTGCAAATGTTTTGACAGAGCACCACTTTGCTTTGACATTTTCAGGTGCTGCCCATTTAATGTGGTTTGAAAGACTCTATGTGTGGCTTCAGTGTTTTGAAAAGTACATCTTGTATCCTGCAATAATACTGAATGCCCTCACCAATGATGCTTTTTCAATCAGCAAATACAAGAGGTTAACCCCACAGTAAGTTGCTTTTATATTTGATACTTTACTTGTAGAACTAAGAATTGGGCAATATCATTAATGTACCAGGCCTACAACTTAGGCCAGCTCAACTTGTGACCTCCCCCACTCACACAAGCTGATGCCACCTAACTGCATATCTTGTAACCAGAGACTTCCCCCCACTGACACAGTGGCTCACCCATTGGCCACACTGATGGCACAACAGGATGGGTGACAAATTTCTGTGCCCTCACCCCATCATCTACCAACCCACTCAGCAAAGCAGTTAGCTGTCTGCAGGGTTCTCCTGTTGGGCCAGTGCCAGAATGCTGGCATTCTGGGCAAAGTGACCTCAGAGAGAGCCTGCACTGCTGCTGATTTGCAGCAGTACATAGACTTTTACGTTTTGCTACCGGTAGACTTTAAACAGTAATAGTTTACTATTCTTAAACCTTAAATAGTGTTTGCTGCCACAAGTGGCCAGTGGTATAAGTGCCCTTTGGGGCCACCTCGTTCACCATGCCTCACTCTGGAAGGGCTGTGCATTCTTCTAGGGCTCTTCATCAGAGTGAGGCATCGTTGGCTGGGAGGCACTAGAAAATCTAGCCAAACAAGCCCTGCTGCTGGTGGTGCAGTGGCAAGAACAAGAGGAGGAGGAGATCAGTGTGGGGTGTGGCATGTGGGGCAGTGGCAGCTCTGCCTCAGGCAGCAGAATGTCTTGTATGAGCCCCGACCCTTCAGGCAGCAAGAACGTGAGATTGGTGGGCTGCCGTAAGTGGCTGGTAGAGAGCATTTGGCTTGAGAAATCCCAAGTTGTGGAAGTCTGCTATAACCACGCTTTTCTTCATTTTGAAGGCTCTTCTCCTTTTCCTTCTCCCTCAGACTTCATTCTTCTTCAAGTCCACCAAACCCAGCACACATTCTCGTCACATTGAGATGTGCCTGCCAGCAAGCTCAGAACCAATTTTGTGTACTTATTTATGTTCCCTTCAAAACTGAAAGTCTGGATGAGAGAAGAAACTCTGACAGCCTAAGAGTTTCTGACATTTCATTTCTGACATTTCATTTCATTTCATTTAGCTGATTGTTTGGAGTAGCCTCATCTCTAGCAAAGCTAAAGATCTGCATGAAGGGACACAGAAAAAAGAATTAGTGCCATTTTTATTCAAAGCCACCAAAATCCACCCAGGCTTAAAATCCTGCCAAAATGACAGGGGCACGACCTACACCACTATCTTGAAAAAACTTGCATCTGTCACATTCTGCCATTGTGTGGTTTATTTTCAGTTAATTTGGGGATACTAGATCAGCCACACAAGGCCTTCTCTCAATCCCGCCAACCAAAATAGTTAGGTTGGTGGGTACTAGGGAGAGAGCCTTTTCTGTGGTGGCCCCCACTCTCTGGAACTCCCTCCCATGTGACCTTCGACATGCCCCTTCCCTAGAGGTATTCCGCAAGGCCCTGAAGACGTGGCTATTCCAACAGGCCTTTGAGGTCCTTGGGAAGGGTAAATCTCCTTGATCTTGTCATCGTATGCTGTTAATATAATTGTTTTTATATGTATTGATGACTGTCCAGCATTTTTATTTACTGTTATTAATATGACTGCATTGTTATTGTTGTATTTTATCTCATTTTAATGTACGTCGCCTAGAGTGGCCATTTGCCAGATAGGCGACAAACAAATTAAATATTATTATTATTATTATTATTTATCAAGCAATGTGAGCAGCACTTGCACAAAAAACTTGACATCAGAGATGAGGAATCTGGGGCCCTCCAGATATTACTGGACTCCAACTCCTATAATTATCCTCTAACCATTGGCAGTGTGGCGCTGGGGCTTATGGAAGTCAGTTCAGCAACAATGAGAGCGCCACAGGCTCCCCATCGCCACTTTACCATCCCTTCTCTGAGGTGAAATGCATAATTTCCACATGGGCAATTTAAACAGTCAATTCTGCAAGAGGAACTTAATTTGTTCCCATGGATGAAAGGTACCCAAAATTTTCTAGTAGGCATGCCTCTAGCCCGAAAGGAAATGGCTAGGTCCAGTGTGGTAAAAATAACTAAACCTGAATGGTGCAAAGGTTCATATTTGAGATCACTGTGTGAAAGTCAGGGAAGGGCTGCAGTAAACCTCTCTTCACAATGAACCCTTCTTTACTTGCTACCCACAACTGGTAGCTCCCTGTCTCACATGTGTAAGTACAAGAGGGCCTCAGATATTGCAAGCTACCTTCTTCCAGGATATTCAGTACCATAGCCTGCTTTTTCCATAGCATGCTGACCATTTTATTTACATATAGAAGATTTCAAAGAGGTAGCATAATGTCTGTATGTATATAACATTATATCTATAGACATAGAGACTATTATTATGTAATATATATTAGAAAGCTGCACACACAAAATATTGTAGCAAAAATGGATCAATGTGCAAACAAAGGTGTAAAACAAAGGAAACAATGCCTACTAAAAGATAGAAGCAAGAATTCTGGGAAGTTTACCAACAGTCTTTCTTTTTGTTCTAATTTTCTAGTACTTAACAGTATGTTGACACCAAAACAACTAGAATGACTAATGATCTCTGGAAATTTATAATGCTGTGCTTTCAGCAAGGAAATAAGTTTAATTCATGGGTACATCTTTCACATCTGTTGTGGATGGATGCATGGATGGATGCATGCATGCATGCCCTAGAGTTGTAAACTGTTGTTTGTTTTAATTTTGTTCCAAAAGATTTAGGGGGAAATTACACTACACCATTTGCAAGAGTCCTGTGGTTTGGCTGAGAAACAGTGACTTGCCCAAAGCCATCCAGTGGGCTTAATGGATGAACAGGAATTTGAATCTGGGTTTCTCACATAATGCTGCCCACGGCACCACCCTGGGTGACATCCACTGATGTCCACCTGGGTGCACAATACATTTCTGCCTGTATAATGAAATTTTATCTTCCTCTCCTCTTCCTTATAGTTCCCCACATGCCCCCAGCCTCTGCTTCAGAAGGTCTCCCAACCCTCTAGAACAAATTTTGGGACATATAGGGGGCTGAAGGAGGGAGGAGAGGAAGAGGAAGTTCCATCATGCAAGTGGAAATCTACTTGTGCCATGTTGGATGCCATCCCCTGTTTTTAATACAGGACTGGTCCACATTATATGGAAAGCCATATCATACTGACTGGATTCAATAAACTCAATTATAAAATTGTACTATTGCCAGGAATAAATGGTCAGCTTTGTGTGGCAGTTAATTAAACCAAGTAGAAGCAGACCTGATAACCATCCTAGTTTTACTTTCCTGATTTTTCTTTTCTCTTTCCTCTTGCAGCTGTGATATCTTTCTGATTACAATTGCGGGAATGAAGCTATTGCGTTCTTCATTTTGTAATCCCATTCACCAGTTTGTTACATTAAGCTTTACTGTAATCTTCTTCCAATTTGACTACTATGGTAACTCCGATAACTTCTTGCTGAATTTCTTCATAATGTCCATTGTGTTTAATAAGGCAAGTGAATTGTTCTTTAAAACACTATTATAATTTTGAGTGTTTAAGAAAATGAAACTAAAAACCCATAACTAATAAGTGTATGTATAACTATATCTTACCATACTATTTGAAACACATGGGTCCAGTTCACATGCCACAATAAACCATAGTTTAAAGGAAACTATGGTTTAATGTGAAATGGAAGTTCCTCCTCTTCCTGTTGCTGTACTGCCAGGAAACAAGGTAGAGGCTAGCTCGTTGTGATATCTGAACCTGACTTTGTGGTTTGTTTCTCTCCAAACAAACCACCAGCAGCATCCAGTGTTGATTCTTGGCTTACTGCTTTTGGTTTGTTTGGAGAGAAACAAATCATGCCCAGGTCTGAATGCTATGACAAGCCAGACTTGGGCTTGTTTCCTATCAGCAAAACAGCAGCAGTAGCAGTACAAGAACTTTTCTGCATGTTCACGTTAAACCAGGCCATAGTCTCAAAGTGAAATGCCTTTGAAATGTACATACTTCTGTGTAGATGCAAGTTTGTAGAAATTCACAGCTATAGAGCAACTTCTAAAACCAGAAAAAATAATGAATTGGAACATACCTTTCCTGCATCAGTTTTGAATGTCTGTTTGCTAAACTTACTACTTTAATTTTTATTTGTCCTTTTGCTGTTTATGATTTTGGACTCAACTGCCTCTAGAAAATAATTCAAAGAACTCACCAGGTTTACAATAAGAGATTTTTTCACTCCTAGTGTCTGGCTTAATCCCCCTCCCCCTGTTTTCAGGACATTATGCCTTATGTTCCTTAAAATGTTCCATAAAAATTACTAGTCCAGAACTTCTTGTTTAGCATAAGCATTGGCTAGGTGCCATGTTCCAGCATTAAACACAAATGTAGGGATCACTGTAGTCTTATCGCCTTCTGCAGAATGGACTCTGAAGTCAAACTTTCTTCCTATTTATTTATTGATTGCAGTGATAACTGAGTGCTCATTTATGTGAGATTGTTGCTGTGATATAGTGAAAAGATTCGTGTTTTGAGAAGTTGTTGTTGTTGTTGTTAAATTTATATCCCACTTCTCCTCCCAGAAGGAGCCCAGGGCAGCAAACAAAACACCAAAAATACTCTAAAACATCTTAAAAACAGACCTTAAAACATATTAAAACAAAACATCTTTAAAAACATCTTTTTAAAAAAACTTTAAAAACATATTAAAAAGCAATTCCAACACAGACTGGGATAAGGTCTCTACTTAAAAGGCTTGTTGAAAGAGGAAGGTCTTCAGTAGGCACCAAAAAGATAACACAGATGGTGCCTGTCTAATATTTAAGGGGACAGAATTCCAAAGTGTAGGGGCTACTAAAGGTCTGCTTCCTATGTTGTGCGGAACGGACCTCCTGATAGGATGGTATCTGCAGGAGGCCCTCACCTGCAGAGCGCAGTGATCGACTGGGTATATAAGATGGTCTTTCAGGTATTCTGGTCCCAAGCTGTATAGGGCTTTGTACACCAAAACCAGAACCTTGAACTTGGCCTAGTAATGGGCAGCTAGTTCCAGAGCAAGCCCATGGGTTTCTTTTCCTTTTGGGCCCCACAACCTTCTGACCTGTTAAGTACATAAGAAGAGCCCTGTCTGTCTTTTCCAGCATTCTGGTCTCACAGTGGTCAACCAAAAGCCTATAGGAAACCCACAAGCAGAACATGAGCACAACATTCCTCTCCTGCTTATGTTCCCCAGCAATTGGTACCTTCAGGCATGCTGCCTCTGATATTGGAGGCAATATACAGCCCTCACGCCTAGTAGCCATTGATAGTCACCCTCCATGAATTTACCTATAAAACAAATAGTGCTATTAGCATTATTATTAATTTCTATGCCAACTTGCATCTGAAGATTGCAGGGCAATATACAACAATATATGAAACCATACAAAAATAAAAATGCATACCATCTTAAAACATCATGGATATATTAATATAGCAGAGACTAACAGTCAGTCACTAAAGATCTAAATATCATGCACAAAGGCCTGAATGAATAGATGGACCTTCAAAAAGTGCGAGAAGGACAATACGGAGGGGGGAAATTGTATCTCCAATGGGATGGAGTTCTATACTTGCCACTATGGAGAAGGCCCTGCCACATGAGCAGTACCTGTTGGGTGGTACCACCAGCAGGGCCTCCCCTGCCCATTTCTTAGCCCAGGTTACGACATAGTAGGGAAGGTGCTACATAAAGTATTTGGGTCCTAAGCCATTGAGGGCTTTATATACTAAAGTCAAAACCTTAGATCAGGCCTGGTAGCATATGGGCAGCCAGTAGGGCCGGTTCTAAAGGGCGACCTGGTTGGACACTGGCCCGATGGCCCCTGGAGCTACAGGGGGCCCCTCAGCCGCCCCTCCGCTCCCCTTCTGTGATCCGCTGCCCCCTCACATCTCCCCACTTACCTGTCTGCTGTCTTTTACCGTTGCCCTTAACGAAGATGGTGGTTGCCATTTCCCTAAGGTACTGAAGCCCTGCCACCATCTTATTTGATGGCAGAGATGCGTGCGCATAGCACGCATGCGTGCCATCAACAAAGATGGTGGTGGAGGCGTCGTCCCCTTAGGGAAACCGCGGCTGCCATCTAGAGCATGGGTAATAATGGCCATGCTATCACAGTCTAGAAACAGAAGTAGCTGGCAAATTAGCTGGAGCTGGTAGTACTTGCTCCTTGCCACTGAAAAAATGTGTATAATATATACAGTAGGTTTGGTTCTGGAAGTACAACATTTGGCCATCAATATTGTAAGAGAATGGCTCTGAAAATACATGGCTTTGGAAAGTGAATTGGAACTCCAGTCTGCAAAAGACTTTGAGGCCCCATTTCTTAAGTAGAGCTCCTGATAGCACATATATTTAGGCCGTTGAAACTATTGCCATTTATATACTATAATCACCACAAATGCATCACAGTTTTATTGAAGAAATACTATAGCTCATGGGCAAAGTAAGTATATTTTAAAAAGGCAGCTGTTGATTATTCTCAGAAGTTTAGAATGTCCCTAAAAGTTGATGTGAGTTTGTTCCATTTATTTTTGAGAGAAAAGTAAAAATATTTCTTTAAAGGTAACTCTTGCAAACTATTAAGATGTTGCCCATGAGAGTAATACCTGAGGAAACAAGTGAGTAAAATAGAAATAGCACATACAAAGTTTTGGGCCCACTGAGGCTATAAGTGTAAGCGACAATCTTAGGCAGTGAGCTTGTAATTATAGATTTGCATTGAGACTGTAAGCTAATTATAGGACTGATGGATTTTGAAGATTAATTATTACATTTTGCAGGTTATTAATTCATCACATGGATCTAAAGTCTCAAGAATCCCCCAAATTTCAGTGGACTGGCGTTCTAAAAAGTTAATTTGAAGTAATTATATTTCTATGAAAAAGCTATCAGATTCCTGCTCCGATAAGCATCAAACACTAGCCGTCTCTTTGTGGTCTATTCTGCTTCAGCAAGAAAAGAAACTGACAGCTTCAGTCAATGTACTGTTCAATCACTGCAATGTTCACAATTCTTAAAAGATAGAAAGCACATTTTTACTGCCACCACCTTTGGCTATGTAGAAATAACTCTGAAAGTGACAGTCAGGATCTTATTATTCACCGAAGGTGTGAATTTTCCCATGTCTGAATTGCAAGAATCTTCTCAAAGTGTTGTAAATCTGTGTAATCATCTCAGTGGAAAAAGATGTGTGCATCACATTGAAGCAATGGTTGAGAGAGCATATCGATTTTCCTTTCTGCTAGTCACTAAAGTCACTGAAAAAAATCACAGCAGACATCTCCAGCTTTGTTAGTCAATGTTAGATGACACTTCATCTATCATCGGTAATGTACTTTGCAATGGTAGTGGAGGTCACAGCTGGAGAAGAAAGGGATAATCCTTTCTTCTCCAGCTGTGCTCCCTCCAGATCACCCCTCTGCTGTTATCTGGATTCATTCCAGTCTGGGTTCAGGCTTAGATTTGGGACAAAATCAGCCTTGGTCACCCTGATGGATGACCTTTACAGAGAGGACGGGGGAGTGCAACCCTGCTCCTCCTTTTCAATCTGTCGGTGGCTTTCAACACCATTGACCATGGTATCCTTCTGGACTAGCTCTGTGGGATTGGCATTGGTGGCACTGTGTTGTGGTGGCTCCTTTCATACCTGCAGGGACCAGAGAACAGTATTGGGAGAGTGCTCCTAGGCTCTCTGGTGTTTATACTTTGGAGTGCCGCAGGGCACTATCGTGGCCCCAGTACTATTCAATATCTATATAAAGCTGTTGGGAGCAGTCATCAGGAGTTTCTGAGCTAGATGCCATCAATATGCTGATGATACCCAGCTCAATTCTCCATAACATCTGAATCAGGAGGGGCTGTGCAAGTCCTGGATCGGTGCCTGGATGCAGTGGTGGACTGAATGAGGGTCAATAAACTGAACTTGAATCGTGGAAAGATGGAGGCATTGTAGGTGTGTGGTTCCCGTGTCTAGGACATAGGACAATTGCTGTCCTGGATGGGTTTGCACTCCCTCTGAAAGAGCAGGTACATCGTGCGGAGGTACTCCTTGATCCATCTGTCACTAAAGCCTCAAGTGAGCTCTGTGGCCACAAATACTTTTTGCCAGCTTCAGCTGGTACACCAACTGCAACCATTCCTGGACTATGACAGCCTGACCCAACTTGTCCATGCATTGGTAACCTCAAGGCTTGATTACTGTAATGTGCTTTATGTGGGCCTCCCCTTGTATATGGTTTGTAAGCTGCCACTAGTGCAGAATGCAGTGGCCAGATTGCTTACTGGAGCAGATTACTGACAACATATTACCCCACTGCTGAAAGAGCTGAAAGAGCTGCACTGGTGCCAATTTGCTACTAGGCCAGGCTCAATGTGCTTGTGTTAATTCACAAAGTCCTAAACAACTTGGGCCCAAATTACCTTGCCTGTGATCACAGAGATCTTCTGATGGGGCACTCTTAGTGGTTCCCTACGTCCCTGAGGTTCAGTTGGCCTCCACCAGGGACCGAGCCTTTAATGCAGCAGACCCTGCCCTGTGGAACTCCCTAGTGATAGAGGTTCAGCAGGAACCATCCCTTCTTTCTTTCAGGCATCTCTTGAAAACTTAACTTTTTAGACAGGACTTTTAACATGAATTTTTCTCTAACCAATGCAGTATTTATTGATGCTTTTATTATTGTTTTTAATGATGTTTTTATTGGTTTTTAAATTTTACTGTGTCATTTATGTTGTAAGCCACTTTGATTGGGGTTGGACTCGATGGCCTTATAGGCCCCTTTCAACTCTGCTGTTCTATGATTCTTTGATGTACTTCTACGAAAAATTGTGGCTTATAAATACTTTAATTAATTAATTAATATATGCAATTTATACAATAAATCATAACCAATTGAAGGTTTCTTCGAAGCCTAATTGTGGCACCAGGGGGGCATTTTCTGTATGGAGATCCCAGCTGGGGAGGGCAAAGTTAACACCCCCTCCCAAAAAAAATAAGTTTGAAAAATTCCTTCTATTGGCTACAATAGAAATCTTCCTCCAAGCCTAATTTCAGCAGGAGAGAGGGGAGGGGCCCTTTGGATGCTGAGAATGGCCTTTGCAGGCTTATGTGTATTGGCAGGCACCACAGCGGTGACCCAAGTATTCATTAATGCAACACAGTGAGACCTAATAATATAAATCAGCCTGACTGCTCACTGGGCATTACTTTGCATAGCCGCTTTTTTTCATCTGCAGCGTCCTCCTCTTAGCTGCTTTTCAACAAGCTACCACATGTGGGAACACCCAATTTGGTAAAGTGGTCGAGAACACTGTATAAAAAGCCAAAATAAATTGTGCATAAGGACATTGAGAATTCTGTCCCTTATCCAATACTTCTCTATCAATTTATTTATTTATTTTAAATGTGACATGCCTGTCTAATTTTAGTCAAAGCAGGCAGAAGTTCTTTGATTGGTCAGTTCTTTAAAACAAAGCAAACTGACCCAACAACATTGATCAGTCTTCTTATACCTAATAACAGCAAACTGAGTATTCCACAAAATTACAAAAATTCTAGAATAATCTTGTTATTCCTGTTCCGGGTGAGCTAATGTCTCATATGCAAACTGGAAGTTGACCCAGTCCATAGCTCCTCTTCGATCTTCATTTTTTATTTTTTAAATTAGTATTAAGCCCATTTACTACTTTGCCCATCACAAAAGGTCCTGGGAAGGTTACAGCACAATAAAACAGTAAAAGTGTAATATAGAGATAATATACAGTTAGAACAGCAATCAACAAATACAATCATTTGCAGGAAATAAAACTACCATTACACATTCCCAAAAGCCTGGCTGAAAAGATATTTCTTTGAGATGTCAAAGTCTTCAGAAGTCCTGTCATCTGTGTACTTTCGTTGCTATGCCATACATTATACAAAGTTTACATGTGCAGCTAATACATTTTGGCTGTGATCCAGAATTTGAAATAGCCCAGAATATAGACAGAATACACCTGTTAAGAAAAACTGGAGTCTGATAGTTCAGTCCTTTAAGAGCTTGGATTATTTTATCTTATAACATCCCAGTGTTTTAAGATACGTTCAGCAATAACAGAAATATGCTGGGTTTTTTAAATCTGAGCACAAAACTACCTGCTGAGGCTTCTCCTTGAGGTGGCCATGAAACATCCATAGCTGCAAATAAAATGAGCTGTATGCAGTGCTGTCCTTCCATTCACGGAAAGCACTTTGCTCCAGTGGTGGCTTCTATGAAGGGGAGGGGGTGGGGGAGGGAAGCAAATTTTGAAAATTGCCCCCTTTCTCTTACAGTCCCTGCACCACCTCCCACACTATTGTGAAAAGTTCCCCCAATCCTCTGGAGGCTAGAGCAAATAAGGGTGGATGGGTGGGCATTACGGATGGAAAATTCTGTCATTTTCGGTTCTCTGTTTCTCATTTTTCCAATCTTAAATTCAGTTGTGCATCAATTTGCATTTTTTTAAAAAAGAAATCCTCATGAAAATTCTTTAGCATTTTAGTTCGAATTTCTCCAGTTAAACACATTTTATGCAGTTTTGACTAATGTACATGTTTTTCCTAGCAATTTCTCATCATAGAATGCATTTTTGTCTGTTATTTTCACTAATATATTCATTTTTATGCTCATTTCCCCCTAATATATGCATTTTTGCAAACCTTGTTTGTTTGGAGAACTGCATTGGCAAATTCTGATTAAGTGCGAGTTTTAAAGGATGACTGTTTCGGTTCTCTCATTGTTTAGGAAAGTGTGAATTTGATCAATTCCGCTTTAAATGGAAACCAAATTGAATTTCTCCCCCATCCTTAGTGGGCATAGGAAGCTGCAAAAGGGCAAGGAACTGGTGGAAACCATTTCTTCCCCTTTCCTTCATGGAAGAGCCTTCCATGAATGTAAGGGTACTATTGAATACAGCCCATTATGTATAGAAGAATTACAACAAATTCAGGAAAGGAATTCTAAAGCTTTTAAATTAAGAAGCATAATTCATCTGAATGTGTCATTCCGTATAGAAAAATAGGTAAAGACAAGAACAAAAGCCAATAAATGACTTGTGATGTTTGTGGAAAGCTAGATTTATAGAAAAGAAATGGCACTGCAATGAGGAAATCTCCATAATCAGCAACATGCAAGTCCCCCAGCTCTGCCAATTTTCTACAAAGATGCAGAAAGATTGCTAAAAACATTCATGAACAATGCACATTAAGGGAGATAAACACTACATTAGATTTTTAATGGGCAAAATATTCTCTCTAATTGGATACACATAAAAGAAAAGCATTGTAATTCCAATTCAATAGTGGAAAAAGTAATGTTTCAAAGTAGGTATCTGACAGGTATGTTGTTATAACAGGACTATGGATCTGGGGATCTTGAATGCTGCATTAAAACACCCCAGGCTCTGTGAATACAAAAAAAATGTTGCAACAGATACAGGTTTTGCTAATTGGGCAGATTCACATAATTTCTGAATTTTCATGACTCACACAATTTGCATAGTTGCACAGTTTGCTTAAGGAGCTTAGCTGACTGTAATTTTATGTGCTGTGTGTGTGTAGAGTTTTGTGAGAAAGCAAGCAATAGGAAAGGGATATAACAGCAGTTATATACCATTTGCGGGATTATTTTCAGTTTATGGTGATTTTTTTTTCTTGGTTAGTCCAGATGGATGGAAACACAGTGAAGCAGTCATCAGAGTATTCCGTCAGACTTCCAGATTTATCAGACCACGTTGAAAGAACAAATAAAAGATAATTTGCTACCATGGGATGGGATACATGGTGGAACAGCATTGTCATTGATTCTGAGTCAGGGATCACCAACCTTTTTGGGCCTTCACTGCAAACCAGAGAAACTATGGGCACCATACACACTCTGCACACCATACACTGCAACCTATTCTGTGAGCTACAATAGAATGCTTCTTTCAATCTGAACTTTGGGGAGGGGCAGGGACCATGTGAGTGGCAGGGAAGGCCTCTGTGAGTACATGCATGCCGACAGGCTATATATGGGTGGCCCCTGCTCTAGGCTAAACAGAAACCACTATAACTGAAAGTAAACTTCGAACCTGGTTGAATGAGCCACCCCAACACAAAGACAGAACTGTCATTGAAAAAGACAACCCTTTTGTTTTGTTTTAGGAAAGTTTTTTTCTAGGCTTGTGACTTTGAATAACATCTGGGCTATAAAGCTTATTTGAGAAAGATAATTGCAGTATTCTGGTGGATTTTTATTTATTTATTTGATTTATATCTCGCCCTTCTTCCCAGTAGGAGCCCAGGGTGGCAAACAAAAGCACTAAAAACAGTCTAAAACATAATAAAAACAGACTTTAAAATATATTAAAACAAAACATGCTTACAAACATTAAAACAAAACATCTTTAAAAACATTTTAGAAAAGATTTAAAAACAACTTTTCTAAAAAAAGCTTTAAAAACATTAAAAAGCAATTCCAGCATAGACACAGATTGGGATGAGGTCTCTACTTAAAAGGCTTGTTGAAAGAGGAATGTCTTCAGCAGGTGCCAAAAAGACAACAGATGGTGCCTGTCTAATATTTAAGGGGAGGGAATTCCAAAGAGTAGGTGCCACTACACTAAAGGACCACTTTCTATCTTGTGCGGAACGGACGTCCTGATAAGATGGTATCTTCAGGAGGCCCTCACCTGCAGAGTGTAGTGATCGACTGGGTATATAAGGGATAAGACAGTCTTTCAGGTATCCTAGCCCCAAGCTGTATAGGGCTTTGTACACCAAAACTAGAACCTTGAATTTAGCCCAATAACAAATAGGTAGCCAGTGCAATTCTTTCAGCAGTGGGTTGACATGTTGGTGATATCCTGCCCCAGTGTGCAGTCTCGGCACTGCATTTTGCACTAGCTGCAGCTTCCGGACCAACCTCAAGGGGAGCCCCACATAGAGCACATTACAGTAATCCAGCCTGGAGGTTACCAGTGCATGGACAACTGTGGTCAGGCTATCCCAGGCCAGAAACGGCTGCAGCTGTCTTACAGTTGAAGCTGGTAAAAGGAACTGCTATCCACTGAGGTCACCTGGGCCTCCAGTGACAAAGATGGATGCAGGAGCACCTCCAGACTACAGACCTGCTCTTTCAGAGGGAGTATGACCCCATCCAAAGCAAGCAACTGACCAATTATCCAAACTCGGGAACCACCAACCCACAGCGTCTCCATCTTGCTAGGTGGGTCCTCATCCAGCCCACCTTGCATGGCCTCTTCCAATTTATTTATTTATTTATTTTATTAGTCGCCCATCTGGCTGGCTGTCCAGCCACTCTGGGCAATGTACAAAATAGGCATACAATACTTAGACGTTAAAAATCTAAAAACAATGAAGATAAAATCTAGCCAACCCCAAAAGCCTGCCTGAAGAGCCAGGTCTTCAAGGCCTGGTGGAAACTCATCATGGAAGGGGCATGGTGGAGTTCATTCAGATGTTAAAGAGAAATAGAGCTGGGTATTGTCAGAGTACTGCTGACACCTCACCCCAAATCTCTTCATTACCACTCCCAAAGGCTTCACATATATGTTAAACAGCATGGGGGACAGGATGGCCCCCTGCGGCACTCCACAGCACAACTGCCAGGGGGCCAAAAGACAATCACCCAATGCTATTCCCTGAAAGTGACCTTGGAGATAGGATTGGAACCACTGTAAAACAGTGCCCCCAATACCCATCTCACCAAGTCGGCCCAGAAGGATACCATGGTCAATGGTCTCAAAAGCCTCTGAGAGATCAAGTAAGAGTAACAGGGTCACACTCCCCCTATCCTTCTTCCGATAAAAGTCATCCATCAGGGCGACCAAAACCGATTCAGTCCCATAACCAGGCCTGAACCCATACTGACATGGGTCACGATAATCTGTTTTATCCAAGAGTACTTGCAATTGCAGCGCCACAACCCTCTCAATCACTTTCCCTAAAAAGGGGGTATTTGTGACTGGACTATAGTTGTCATAAACCAATGGGTCCAGGGTGGGCTTTTTCATGAGCAGTCAGATCACTGCTTCTTTCAGGGTGTCTGGAACCAGTCCCTTCCACAACAATGTGTTGACCACACCCTGGATCCACTCGGTCAAACCCCCTCGGCAAGCTTTAATAAGCCAAGAAGGGCAAGGGTTGAGAGGACACACTGCTGGCTGCATCATCACAAGCACCTTGTCCACATCATCAGGCCGTGTCAACTGAAACCAATCCCAAGAAGTTGCAGCAGATGTTGCACTGGACACCTCACTGGGGACTACAGTAGATGAGGATGGGGTATCAAGATCGCTATTGGGGCAAACCCTCAAAGTGTCTCGCAAACAATTCATAGTGGGCCTCTCAAGGGTCCAAAACTCTTATTTCCTGACCCCTGACAATACAGAATAGCACTACTGGACAGCTACTTGAGGATGCAATGGTGACAGAAGTGCCCTGCACAGTAGTCAGGGTTATGATGTTTTAATTATGTCCAATCAGCCTCACAGCACATCTTTTGCCATTTGCACTCTAGCCGTCATCCAGCCTGTTTCCCTGCCCTTAGCTCACTGATGTACCAAGGAGCAAACCAGGCTCCACAATGCCAGACGGGGTGATCGGGGCCAAACATGTCAAGAGTTTGATGCACCTTGCTGTTACACAGCATGACAAGGGCTTCAACAGGGTCAGCTGATCTATCTACTGGGAACTCCCCAGGGCATTCAGGAATCCTGTGAATTATGTTTAGTCTCCAGGGGTGGACCATTTTAATCTGTCCACCACCCCTGCAGTGAGGATTGGGGCCATGAGTCTAAACTTCACCAGGAAGTGGTGTGACCATGACAATGGGGTGATATCCACCCCTCTATCTCCAGACCACCCCTTCCTCCATCTGGAGCAAAAACCAAGTCAAGGGTGTGTCCTGCCTATGTGTCAGGCCAGTGACAACTTGAGATAGCCCCTTAGTCGTCATGGAGGCCATGAAGTCCCGAGCTGGAGCACTAGAGGATTTTGCAATAAATGTTATATATTAAATAAATGTAATTTATTAAATGTAATCATGGCTCCGATCCTGCCTGCAGGGGTAGTTGTTCCATACGACTAATTTGGCTCCTGTTTTCAGCTTGTGAAAGAATAATTCCATTTCACTTTCTATATTAATTGCATATCAGCTATCTAAAATGAAGTATAATTGTAATATGGGTACATGGACACTATCTGTTTGCAGTGGAGGCTGGTAGCTCCGATGTCAGTGGGGCAGTGAATCAACTCCGTGTTTTAATCTGAACTTTCAAGGAGCTGTCCAAGAAGCACATTGGACAGCTCCTTGAAAGTTCAGGCTAAAACCTGGAACGGACCCACTGCCCCACTGTTATTGGAGCCACCAACCTCCACTTTGTGTTTGTGTAAGATACATATGGTAAAATGCTTCTTTTTAAAAAAAAAAATAGTTTTCACATATGCTGCCATAACTTTTTTCTTTCTGTTTTGTTTTCAGCTGTGGGATCTACTGCAAAAATTACAGTTCACTTTGACATATATTGCTCCTTGGCAAATTGCTTGGGGCTCTTCATTCCATGTGTTTGCTCAGCTCTTTGCAATACCTCGTATCCTTTTTTAAAAAATAAAAGTGTTCCTGCTGTTTGTTCTGTATTCAGAGGGTGAAGTAAAGACTGCTGTTCTTGGGTAGTTTATATTAAGAATGGTTTGAAAAATGTTGAAGTTTTGAAGCTAAGTATTGGTATTTCCAGAGGGAGAAAATACAATATTAAAAAAGCTGATTTGAACAATACTGTGAAAAGTGGAATATAAATTATTAAACAGATAAAAATAAGAAAAAGTAATGAACGGAGAAATGTATTTCATTATTGCTTCTGATGTTATTACTTGTGCAGTAGGGCATATAACTTAAGTATGAAGTTACTATTATCCAAAAACACTGTACAAGCATGACTAATATCTATAATTGTCACTGAGGCAGATACTGAAACTGGACAGTGACTCTCCTATTCTCTGATTTCACGCATTTGTCTCTGGGCTAGGAGTCTCTTTGGGAGTTTCTGTTAATCATTCTTCCATTCTTAGAAAGGGAAGCTACTAATGCGACTGCCCCATGGCATTAATAGGAATTCTGGAAAGTCACAGACAGCAAATTAGGAATCTGCTACTGCTGCTGAATTTGTATACCGCTTATTATTATTAATTTATATATTGCTTAACAGGCTTCAGTGCTGCATATAATTTGGCATATTAGCACCTGGGCCCTAACTACATTATTATTATTATTATTATTATTATTATTATTATTATTATTATTATTATTATCATTATCATTGTCGTTGTCGTTGTCGTTGTCGTTGTCATTGTCGTTGTTATTATTGTTATTATTGTTATTCAGATTTATAAACTATTTCACAGCATAAAGCCATTGAAGCAGGATACAAGATGAAAATAAAATGAAACACAAGCTCTAAAAACAACAAAATAAATTCAACAAACTCTAAAAACAATAAAACCATTCCTAGAAACTCCAAAACAGCAAAACAATTTTCTTCAGATATAAAATTGATATTTCATAAATAACTGGGTCATATCTCTGGGAAAACCTTTCTAAACAAAAATGTCTTTAGTAGGCACCGAAACATGGCACTAGGTGCCTGTCTGATTTCAGCTGGTAATTAATTTCAGAGAGCTGGAGCTGCAACACTAAAAGCCTAGTACATAAAAGTATATTCCACTAAAATCAATGAGACTTTAGAATAAACTAAGATGTGCTGTTGCCTGCATGCAGTACCATAGGAAAATCCCTTTATACATCTAAGGACAAAGATGGGGAACCTTTTTAGCCCAGCTGGCCAGATCATGAAGTTCCTTATCCCAAAGGCTACCCACCTGTTAATCACCTGATATCTCCATAATGTCAGGTGATCCATTTTTCCTTTGCAGTGCGGCTTGAAGTCAAGCCACACTGCAAAGGAAGATCCCAGTAGGGCTTGAAGTCACCACTGATCAGCTGATTGGCCCTCCTTTCAACGCTCCCTTTCATCAGGGATCAGCTACATTCTGGAGTTCCTGTTCAGAATCTCTGGTGTGGAGCCAATCCTAGCAGGGCTTGAAGTCACCAGCAATCACCAGATCAGCATTGACTCATATTTTGGCCCTCCAGTTGGGAGCTCCTGAGCAAAACCAGTCCCAGCAGGGTTTGCATTTGCTGTCAAATTTAACAGGCACCGAATACAAACCCTGGCTGCCAAGTAACAATCAGGAGTGCATTCTAAGGCTTCAAGTTGCTCCTTTGCAGGTGCAACTTTACCTGTCACACACCTGACATCATGTATGATATCAGGGGTAGGCCAGGTGGGCAGGACTTGGGGAATACGACTACACCGGCTAAATTAGGCCCCCTGCCAAGCCTCATTAGGCCAGAGGTTCCCCATCGCTGGTCTAAGAATTCCACATGGTTAAAATATTCTTACTCTGTGGTGTGGCCTATATGCACATATAGTATATAAACTCTGGCAAAAGAAATGCAAGAAGACAATAAGGGATGCTAAAAAAGAATTTGAGGAGCACATTGCTAAGAACATAAAAACTAACAACAAAAAGTTCTATAAATACATTCAAAGCAGGAGACCATCTAGGGAGACAATTGGACCCTTGATAAGGGAGTCAAAAGTGTACTAAAGAACGATAAGGAGATTGCAGAGAAGCTAAATGAATTCTTTGCATCTGTCTTCACAGTGGAAGATATAGGGCAGATCCCTGAACCTGAACTAACATTTGCAGGAAGGGATTCTGAGGAACTAAGACAAATAGTGGTAACGAGAGAGGAAGTTCTAAGCTTAATGGACAATATAAAAACTGACAAATCAGCGGGCCCGGATGGCATCCACCCGAGAGTTCTCAAAGAACTCAAAGGTGAAATTGCTGATCTGCTAACTAAAATATGTAACTTGTCCCTCGGGTCCTCCTCCGTGCCTGAGGACTGGAAAGTGGCAAATGTAACACCAATCTTCAAAAAGGGATCCAGAGGGGATCCCAGAAATTACAGGCCAGTTAGCTTAACTTCTGTCCCTGGAAAACTGGTAGAAAGTATTATTAAAGCTAGATTAACCAAGCACATAGAAGAACAAGCCTTGCTGAAGCAGAGCCAGCATGGCTTCTGCAAGGGAAAGTCCTGTCTCAGTAACCTATTAGAATTCTTTGAGAGTGTCAACAAGCATATAGATAGAGGTGATCCAGTGGACATAGTGTACTTAGACTTTCAAAAAGCGTTTGACAAGGTACCTCACCAAAGGCTTCTGAGGAAGCTTAGCAGTCATGGCATAAGAGGAGAGGTCCTCTTGTGGATAAGGAATTGGTTAAGAAGCAGAAAGCAGAGAGTAGGAATAAACGGACAGTTCTCCCAATGGAGGGCTGTAGAAAGTGGAGTCCCTCAAGGATCGGTATTGGGACCTGTACTTTTCAACTTGTTCATTAATGACCTAGAATTAGGAGTGAGCAGTCAAGTGGCCAAGTTTGCTGACGACACTAAATTGTTCAGGGTTGTTAAAACAAAAAGGGATTGCGAAGAGCTCCAAAAAGACCTCTCCAAACTGAGTGAATTGGGCGGAAAAATGGCAAATGCAATTCAATATAAACAAGTGTAAAATTATGCATATTGGAGCAAAAAATCTGAATTTCACATATACGCTCATGGGGTCTGAACTGGCGGTGACCGACCAGGAGAGAGACCTCGGGGTTGTAGTGGACAGCACAATGAAAATGTCGACCCAGTGTGCGGCAGCTGTGAAAAAGGCAAATTCCATGCTAGCAATAATTAGGAAAGGTATTGAAAATAAAACAGCCGATATCATAATGCCGTTGTATAAATCTATGGTGCGGCCGCATTTGGAATACTGTGTACAGTTCTGGTCGCCTCATCTCAAAAAGGATATTATAGAGTTGGAAAAGGTTCAGAAGAGGGCAACCAGAATGATCAAGGGGGTGGAGCGACTCCCTTACGAGGAAAGGTTGCAGCATTTATTAAATAAATAATAATAAATAAATAATAATAAATAAATAATACCGAATAGTACCGAAACAGCCTTGGTCGCCCTGTATGATGACCTTTGTCGGGAGAGGGACAGGGGGAGTGTGACCTTGTTGATTCTCCTTGATCTCTCAGCTGCTTTTGATACCATCGACCATGGTATCCTTCTGGGACGGCTCACGGAGTTGGGAGTTGGGGGTACTGCTTGGCGGTGGCTCCACTCCTACTTGGTGGGTCGTCACCAGAAGGTAGTGCTTGGGGAACACTGCTTGTCACCCTGGACTCTCCATTGTGGAGTCCCACAGGGATCGGTACTGTCCCCCATGCTTTTCAACATCTATATGAAGCCGCTGGGTGCGGTCATCAGGAGTTTTGGAGTGCGTTGTCACCCGTACGCTGATGACACGCAACTCTACTTCTCCTTTGCATCTTCCTCAGGTGAGGCTGTTAACGTACTAAACCGCTGCCTGGCCGCGATAATGGATTGGATGGGAGCTAACAGACTGAAGCTTAATCCAGACAAGACCGAGACGCTGTTAGTGAGTGCCTTCTCTGCCCAGATGGTGGATGTTTACCCTGTTCTGGATGGGGTTACACTCCCCTTGAAAGAACAGGTTCGTAGCTTGGGAGTTCTTTTCGACCCTTCCCTGTCTCTTGAGGCTCAGGTAGCCTCAGTGGCACGGAATGCTTTCTACCATCTCCGATTGGTAGCCCAGCTACGTCCCTATCTGGACAGTGACGACCTCGCCTCAGTCGTTCATGCTCTGGTAACTTCTAGATTGGACTACTGCAATGCGCTCTACGTTGGGCTGCCCTTGAAGATAGTTCGGAAACTACAGTTAGTCCAGAATGCAGCGGCCAGATTGTTGATGCGGACCAGAAGGTCTGCTCATATAACACCTGTTTTGGCCCGTCTGCACTGGCTTCCTATTTGTTTCCGGGCTAAATTCAAAGTGCTGGTTTTGACCTATAAAGCCTTACACGGCATGGGACCGCAATACCTGGTGGAGCGCCTCTCCCAATATGAAACTACCCGTACACTGCGCTCAACATCTAAGGCCCTCCTCCGAGTACCATCCCATCAAGAAGCTCGGAGGATGGTGACTAGAAATAGGGCCTTTTCGGTTGTGGCTCCCAAACTGTGGAATGGTCTCCGCGATGAGGTGCGCCTGGCACCGACGCTGCTATCTTTTCGGCGCCAGGTGAAAACCTTTTTATACTCCCAGGCATTTTAAAGTGTATTTTTATAGTATTTTATTACTATGTTGTATTCAGGATGTTGTTTGGTTCTTGTATTGTTTGTATGTTTTTGTTTTTTGAGTTATGGTATTTATTGTATTTATATATTGTCCTTGCTTTTACCTTTTATGTACACCACCCAGAGAGCCTTCGGGCTTCGGGCGGTATATAAATTAAATTAAATAAAAATAAATAAATAAATAAATTTGGGGCTTTTTAGTTTAGAGAAAAGGCGGGTCAGAGGAGACATGATAGAAGTGTATAAAATTATGCATGGCATTGAGAAAGTGGATAGAGAAAAGTTCTTCTCCCTCTCTCATAATACTAGAACTCGTGGACATTCAAAGAAGCTGAATGTTGGAAGATTCAGGACAGACAAAAGGAAGTACTTCTTTACTCAGCGCATAGTTAAACTATGGAATTTGCTCCCACAAGATGCAGTAATGGCCACCAGCTTGGACGGCTTTAAAAGAAGATTAGACAAATTCATGGAGGACAGGGCTATCAATGGCTACTAGCCATGATGGCTGTGCTCTGCCACCCTAGTCAGAGGCAGCATGCTTCTGAAAACCAGTTGCCGGAAGCCTCAGGAGGGGAGAGTGTTCTTGCACTCGGGTCCTGCTTGCGGGCTTCCCCCAGGCACCTGGTTGGCCACTGTGAGAACAGGATGCTGGACTAGATGGGCCACTGGCCTGATCCAGCAGGCTCTTCTTATGTTCTTATGTTCTTATGTTCATGTAGAGTCTATGTGTCCCATAGAACATTGCTGTACAGGCTCTTTGTGTTAGGGTCCACATAGTTAAGGACTTTTTGGCCGTACTACACATCCAGCGGTGTGTGAAGATGTGAGTGTATCTTATATGCGCCATTGTATAATGCAGTTTCAAAGGGTGTGTTACACCTACCACACTGACACTTGTGCTTTTGTATACTACTTCTTTCAACTGTCCTCTGATGTTAGATTCATGTCTGTCCTAACTTCTTGTCTAGGTGTTCTCCAGCTAGAACACTGATCACATAGCATGTGCCCATATTGAGCTTAGGCATCTGCTTTACTCAATGGCAAGTCCTTAGGATCCTTATGAAAGCACTGTTTCTATCTATGATCCAACTAATGTGGATTCCAATGGAGCAAGACAGACTGCACAGCTATGCAAAGTATGCAAAACTAAAACTGTTCTGCTTTTTGTCCTCAAAGTTTTGAACACAAATTACTATTCACAAGGACCTGTGCAGAAAGCTCCAAAGGGCTTCAGGAAACTCAACTGACAGTTTTATCTCTATCCTACAATAAGTGTATTAGTGGGAAGAGGAAGAGAGGATATTTTTAAAAGATCACCTGCCCAGAGGTCCATCCACACTTGATGAGCACATGGAGTTCTTATGTCATTGTCCTTCCGTAATGAACCAATAGAAAGTGCAAGTATATATTTACATCACTTAGCATGCGCATTTGTGTCACTTTGTATGGAATGAATGAGGAATTCCTTGCAGTTGGGGAAGCTCTGGATGTGTTTTGGAAACACCTAATTGTAAGTTTTCAGTAGATGAGAAGCCTGTGTCATTCTCCAATATGGAATAGTCTTTCTAGTGGATTGCTAAAAACTACTTTGGGGTGATTTCAATCATGAAAAGTAGTGTCAGAATTTATTTTTATTTATTTAATAAAATGTATATACCGCTTAACATAAGAACATAAGAAGAGCCTGCTGGATCAGGCCAGTGGCCCATCTAGTCCAGCATCCTGTTCTCACAGTGGCCAACCAGGTGCCTGGGGGAAGCCCGCAAGCAGGACCCGAGTGCAAGAACACTCTCCCCTCCTGAGGCTTCCGGCAACTGGTTTTCAGAAGCATGCTGCCTCTGACTAGGGTGGCAGAGCACAGCCATCATGGCTAGTAGCCATTGATAGCCCTGTCCTCCATGAATTTGTCTAATCTTCTTTTAAAGCCGTCCAAGCTGGTGGCCATTACTGCATCTTGTGGGAGCAAATTCCATAGTTTAACTATGCGCTGAGTAAAGAAGTACTTCCTTTTGTCTGTCCTGAATCTTCCAACATTCAGCTTCTTTGAATGTCCACGAGTTCTAGTATTATGAGAGAGGGAGAAGAACTTTTCTCTATCCACTCTCTCAATGCCATGCATAATTTTATACACTTCTATCATGTCTCCTCTGACCCGCCTTTTCTCTAAACTAAAAAGCCCCAAATGCTGCAACCTTTCCTCGTAAGGGAGTCGCTCCATCCCCTTGATCATTCTGGTTGCCCTCTTCTGAACCTTTTCCAACTCTATAATATCCTTTTTGAGATGAGGCGACCAGAACTGTACACAGTATTCCAAATGCGGCTGCACCATAGATTTATACAATGGCATTATGATATCGGCTGTTTTATTTTCAATACCTTTCCTAATTATCGCTAGCATGGAATTTGCCTTTTTCACAGCTGCAGCACACTGGGTCGAAATTTTCATCGTGCTGTCCACTACAACCCGGAGGTCTCTCTCCTGGTCGGTCACCGCCAGTTCAGACCCCATGAGCGTATATGTGAAATTAAAAATTTTTGCTCCAATATGCATAATTTTACACTTGTTTATATTGAATTGCATTTGCCATTTTTCTGCCCATTCACTCAGTTTGGAGAGGTCTTTTTGGAGCTCTTCGCAATCCCTTTTTGTTTTAACAACCCTGAACAATTTAGTGTCATCAGCAAACTTGGCCACTTCACTGCTCACTCCTAATTCTAGGTCATTAATGAACAAGTTGAAAAGTACAGGTCCCAATACTGATCCTTGAGGGACTCCACTTTCTACAGCCCTCCATTGGGAGAACTGTCCATTTATTCCTACTCTCTGCTTTCTGCTTCTTAACCAATTTCTTATCCACAAGAGGACCTCTCCTCTTATTCCATGACTGCTAAGCTTCCTCAGAAGCCTTTGGTGAGGTACCTTGTCAAACGCTTTTTGAAAGTCTAAGTACACTATGTCCACTGGATCACCTCTATCTATATGCTTGTTGACACTCTCAAAGAATTCTAATAGGTTACTGAGACAGGACTTTCCCTTGCAGAAGCCATGCTGGCTCTGCTTCAGCAAGGCATGTTCTTCTATGTGCTTAGTTAATCTAGCTTTAATAATACTTTCTACCAGTTTTCCAGGGACAGAAGTTAAGCTAACTGGCCTGTAATTTCCGGGATCCCCTCTGGATCCCTTTTTGAAGATTGGCGTTACATTTGCCACTTTCCAGTCCTCAGGCACGGAGGAGGACCCAAGGGACAAGTTACATATTTTAGTTAGCAGATCAGCAATTTCACCTTTGAGTTCTTTGAGAACTCTCGGGTGGATGCCATCCGGGCCCGGTGATTTGTCAGTTTTTATATTGTCCATTAAGCTTAGAACTTCCTCTCTCGTTACCACTATTTGTCTCAGTTCCTCAGAATCCCTTCCTGCAAATGTTAGTTCAGGTTCAGGGATCTGCCCTATATCTTCCACTGTGAAGACAGATGCAAAGAATTCATTTAGCTTCTCTGCAATCTCCTTGAATGTAAAGACCTCTAAATGGTTTACAAAACATAAGTTGTATAAATTACTTGTTCTTCTTATGTTTCATGTACAAGGCACAACAAGCCCTCTGCAGGAACTTGCTTATTTGCTCCATGTGGAATGCAGGGATCTCAGATGTATGTGGAGCTTGAGCATTTCCCTTTGAGAGAGATGTGTGAGTTTCCAGTTCCCACATTGACATCAGTAATCATGACTAACTCAAGCAATTTCATACATGTGTGCATACATGCATGTGTGTGTGTATGGATGTATGTAGATCTGTATCATGTGCTGTGTGTAAAGCTTCTGGGCTCATGCCAAACAGGAACAAAAAATCAGCTTTTCAGTCATAGACTGCAATGTAGCACACAGGTACATATACTCAAGTCCAGCTGAAATCAATAGGAATTAACCTTGCTTTTGTTTTAGATTTAATGTTGCATTTTCACAGTGAAGTCCCCAAAGTCCTTTCATTGGGTTATTGCTGCTAGTATTAAATGCTACTGGACCCTGCTAGTGTTGAAGATGTTAAAGATGCAGGCCTCCTGTTATCTAAGATCCCTCAGTTGCATACTGGCAAGAGACCTCTGATGTTTCCTTCCTGTAACTTCTCAGAGAAATACCTGCATGAATTGAGTGCTTCCATTGCACATGAGTGTGCATAGATCTTTGGCATTAGATAGCATTTTTGTAATGCCTTCTATTTTGAAACAGTCTTTAGGAGGCTTCCTATACCATTCTTCTTTTGTTTCTCTACCTCTCTTGTTCCTTACACTTATCTGATGGTGGTGACTTTCTGTCCTTCCAAGCGAGTATGAATCACGAGTCCACTGTGTTATGGCAACTGAACTTTGTTGGCATTTCCCTCACCCCTTATCCTCTTCATTGGGAGAGGCTCTGAGGGCTGCTCATCTCACATACTCACTAATAGACACAGACATCATTCTAGAGCATTCTCTCAATATCTGTAAGGACTTACAGTATAAGTATTTATTAAAATTACAGATAACATGAAACGTTTGATAAATTAGCCCTTGCAGAAAAACAGAAATGTTGTTCTCTAAAAAAAAAGCATTTCCGTGACCGTCTTCATGTTAGTTATTTTGACAGTAGAAGTTACTCATATATGACAGAATATTAAGAATCAATTTTAGAGACATTTCAGCACAGCACCCCAGATTGATTAATCCAGCACAAGTTAAACACTTTAAGTGCCATTGATTTCAATTAGGCAGTTAGCACTCACATCAATCTCTGTCATTGAACTCAGTGACACTTTAGAGTGCTTTGGCTAAATTCTGCTTCCAATTTGCATTCAAACTCTGGGATACTGAACATTTGGGAAAATGTTCATAATCATGTTGATAGTATTACACTGGTCTGGAGTAAATGAAACACACACAACCAAATCAGGTAATTTTGAATAATTGTAGCTGTTGTCTTGAACTGTAGCTCTTACCTGTTACTTCATCGCTTCTACCTCTTTGGGGGTAAGATAAATAGGGGGCTAAGTTAGTAAGATAAATAGGTCAGAAGATGCTCTAAGGATAACAAGTGCAGTGACTTCATTGTATTACCTTAACATGAAATTTTCAGATTCGGCAATGCTCTTTTTTCAAACTCTGGCCACTGCAATCTTTTCTACTCCGCTGAGTCCATTTCTAGGGAGTGTCATTTTTCTCACATCATACGCCAGGCCAGTCAAGTTCTGGGAAAGGAATTACAAGTAAGGCAAAGTGTTTTACATCTGTTTGCTTTATTACTAAATATTTGTGGGGAGGGAGGTTAGTAGCATTACTTCTACGTTGACATTTCCTACAGCCTTCGGTGGACCTTGAGGATACTCTGCTTATTATGCTACCGTTCCTGGATATATTGCACTAGTGGTTGTTGGTAGAATGTTAGTCATTTTTGAAAAGCAATGCATTTAAACAATAATCAGTGTGGAGTTGTCACATACCATTTACTTGTCACAGAGTGCCACAAAACTATGGGGGGAAATCATTACTGTCTTAAACGTCAACAGCTATTGATTCAGCAGCTACAGTTAAAAACTAAATCATTTTGGCCTTTGGGCATTAGAAGTCAAAAGCGATGAATACAGTCTATGTTAGCCAGTTAACATTCTGCCAGATATGTGGTGCTGGATGGGCGGGAAAGCTTTCACCTTCACGACTGAGTCTGTTAGAGCCAAGTTACACATTGCATGCAGTCATGGGTGAGAAAACTCCAACCATTCATTTCTCTGCTGAAAAGCAATGTTGAGATGGGAAGGGTTGATCTTCAATGCCAATATAGGGAGGCGGTACTGCCTTTTCTCACCTGCTGGGTCTTTTTGCAGCAACTCAACCACCCATGATTGTTTTGCCCCATGGGGCTCCAAATACATGTATGTAGCACTTCTCTGGAGCCCATCCAGGGTGGTGGGGAATCACAGAACAGAAGTAACAGATAGGAAAAGGAAAAGGCATGACATCTCCCACCATTTCTCTGCTTCCAAATCACTCTCTCAAAAGCAGCTTTTCTATAACGAAAACAGCTTCAGAATTTTGTTATACCACTTGTGTGCAATATGTAGTTTGATCTGTATTTTAATGCATGACTAGTCTAATTCTGTCTGGGAAAGTAGCAATAGATTGGCCAAATGCATAAACCACTGGCATCAGTTGTCCTTTTATGGTGCAACAATGGTCTGGTATCATATTGATATCACAATACAGCCTAATGACTGGAAAAACACTATGTACTTTGGGTTGTCAACACAAACAATCACCACTGGCAGATGTAGCAAAGAGAAATTGAATGAGCAAATATGCAATGTGGTGAGGAAATGAATTGGGGACAGGGCAAAGAGGGTGTGTGATGGGAACATAACTTGCAACTACCCTCCTACATACATTCCAAGTGCATTTCATATGCCACAAAGCCATCAAGATAAAGTCAATCCTATGCACCTAATATCTGTTAGTAACCTTTCTAATGGTATTAGAACTGGAATGCATAGCAGGACATATGTGATCCACTTGCCAAGCACAACATGTCACTGTAGCCACATTAGCAAACACCACTGTGTGCCTTCACAGAAATCATAGCGATGTGATCAAAGTGACAATAAACAGAAACAACTTTATTTTTTCTTGTTTTTCATTGTTCCCTCCTTCCTTTCTCATGAAAGGCTTATTATACGGCTTATTATACCCATGCATACAACTGGAAATATCTCATGTGCAAGGACTTGTGAAATGAATGGGAATTGTACAGAGCAGGGCTGTAAGTTTGCACAAACTTCAGTCATTTTAAGTAGAGGGGCAGCAATTAGTTGATTGACTGGTTAGGTTGATTAATTGATAAAAAACTTTTCAATTAATTAAAAAAGTACCCCCCCAATTAATCAGGCATCATTTTTTTAAATAAAAGGTTATTTTTAATTTATATACCTAGATAAACAAAAACAGATGCCACCTTAGAAGAGACATTCCTGCTTGTCTCTCATACTCTGACATATTCATACATCATCTGAAGCCAAAGAGAATGCTTTCATATTCAGAATCCATGTGCAAATTTATGCAGATCTAATCGATTAATTAATCAACCCAAACTCATTCAATTAATTAAGATATATTTAATTGGATGACAGCCCGAATTTCAAGGGATTTGTTCAAGAGATGTTCCTGGTGGTTTGTATTCCATGCCTGTAATGATTTCAATCAATCATATGCACACTCATGTGGATTAATGTCAGTCAGGCTATGGTCCCAAGCTATGGTTTGAAGGCACATCAGGCTATCACCTCTCTAAGTGAAGCATGTCCAGGTCTGGTCAATACCTGGATGGAAGACCGCCTGGGAACCACATGTATGCCACCTTAGGTTTTCTATGATGAAGGAAAGGCGGAGTATACATGTAATAAATAAATAAATAATAAAATCACAGCTTATTCTTATAAGCTGTCATTCATTTTGAATTGCTTCTAGCTCCACTGTAAATAATTACCACTGCAGACATTCATTATCAGCAGCTTGGTACAGGAAAGAAGTCTCTAGTTCCATAACCAGGATAAGTCAGATCTCCAGAGCTTTCTCTCTCTCTCCTCCCCCTCCCTCCCTCCCTCCCCCAACAAGCTGCATGATATCGCCAAACATTGAAGACAGAAATACTGACAGAGTCTGTTTTTCTCAAACTCCTATCCCTAAAGCGGGATAATATGAGCAATAACAAGAGTTTGTTTTTTGTGGTTATAGGGAATAGAAGTGACTTTACATGTGTGAATATGAATAGGAAAAGGCTAAAGGAAAAGTATAAGTTGTGTACTTAAGACAATTCTTATTTTTTTCAAGAAAGAGTTTCAGAATCCAATGTTAAATGTCATTAATTTTTACCCCACAGGAGCAATTATTTAATCCTATACAGTATACGAATAGTACATTCATTCTCTGAGTACTGAGCCTTGCATAGCCATACTGGAACTACCCACGTACAAGAGGGAAAGATCAGCATGCTAGGAAACACTCCAAGATTTTCAGAAGTATAAAAAAAATAGGAAAAAAAGTAAGGGTACAAGATGCTCCTCAAAAAACAGCCCTCTCTCTTCAGCTTCCCGAGCTGATTTTAGGCGGGAGGTTTGAATCCCCTGCCTGCTCTTCGGCAGCATGACTGAGTCAGTGGCTTCCCTGTGCTGCCATCGCTCATCAGCTGTGAAGCGGGTGTGCAGCGCTTAGCCAGCTGTTTTTAGGCGGGAGGTTTGAATCCCCTGCCTGCTCTTCGGCAGCATGACTGAGTCAGTGGCTTCCCTGTGCTGCCATCGCTCATCAGCTGTGAAGCGGGTGTGCGGCGCTTAGCCAGCTGTTTTTAGGCGGGAGGTTTGAATCCCCTGCCTGCTCTTCGGCAGCATGACTGAGTCAGTGGCTTCCCTGTGCTGCCATCGCTCATCAGCTGTGAAGCGGGTGTGCGGCGCTTAGCCAGCTGTTTTTAGGCGGGAGGTTTGAATCCCCTGCCTGCTCTTCGGCTGTGTGCCTGAGTCAGTGGCTTCCCTGTGCTGCCGCTGCTCTTCAACTGTGAAGTTATATATAGTTTCTTATATTTGTATTATTTTAATTTTAATCCGAAAGTAATTGCCCATCAACAAAGCAGCCAGTCCCACACATTTACAGAAATGATTAAATTCTGTCATCCTCGATATTTAAAACAATGGTTCTACACAAAGTATTTTCAATTGTTTAGTTAGGAAGATAAAGATGGGAAAATATGCCTAGAAATAGACTGCCATATCTAGCAGATATCAACAAAAGGAAGACAGATGTCAAGAGACCAATGAAGAAATGGATATGTATGGAACAGGTTGACTAGAGGCCTGTTCCCTGAAGTGAAGGTAATCATATTTGTATTTAATAGGTTGTTAGTCTCATATGTAAATATTATAATTACATATATTTGTAAATAAAATCTCTCTCTCTCTCTCTCAATATATATATATAGAGAGAAATAATTTGGGGGTCCCCAACTATGCTTTTGCCCCGGGCCCCGCACATGCTAAGGTTGGGCCTGCCTGTTGCATTATGGAACTGGGACTTTTTGACCAATATACCACCATGTTATGCTAAATTTCATTCACACTGGTGGGCGTGGTGTTACACAACAACAAATGTCATTTCATTTGACATGGTGCTACTTCCCTACCCTTTCCACACATGCACACTTCTGTTCCACCTTGAAAACAGTGGAAAAGAACTGTATGCTGGTGTACTCTCCAAATTTCACAATTTTCTGCATTAATGGGGTTGCAAACAGTTTTTTTTCTGGAAGCAATTAATACAGAAATGAGCGTTAAACTTCCACTGTATCCCACTAGTTTTCCAGAAGTAGCTTTTATGTTGTGTGAAAGATCAAATAAAATGCGGAAGTTATCAGGTAAGGAAATGTTGGGAAAATGGAATAAACTACTGTCTGAATGCAGTTCAGACCTTCAGACCTAATCTACCTGCTTTGTTCAAAACACAGAACCCCTCCCTGTCCCCCAACAGATCCGGTGCTATCTAGATAGAACACAGTGTGCCAGTCAGATGTATAAAACAGGAATCTTTCATTGCGGAAAGTACCTGAAGAGAAATAGTTTCAGATGACTCCAGAAAGTTGGCCAAGCAACACTTTTGCCAGCAAAAGCAACATTTCAAGAGTAGATGTAAAACCACAAATGTGTTCTCTTGGATCCCTTGATTGGATCCGAGGACCCATAATTGTACCTAAATTTGCTTGAAGATATAATTGCTCTTTTTCCTTGTAGTTCACTTTTGCATTCATGTTTGTCTCTGCATTTTAAAATTTAGGTTTACTTTTTAAAAGTTGCAATCCTTGTAAAATAAACACATAGCAAAAATACTAGAGTTTGTCACCATTTCTGAGAATGGGGAGATGTCATGATCGTGTCATTAACTTCTCAGGACAGTCCCTTGGCTGATCTAACTGGATTCTTGCTTTCTTTCTTTTCATGCATCTACAACTTTTTCCCAGTTTGTTCTTAATTTCTATTTTCATCAAGTTATTCCTTTTTGTCTTTATTTTTATCCACATGCTGTTAAATACTTTTCTATTTTACATCTGCTTTAATTTCAGCTTTTTATATTACCAATTAAATTGTTCTTTGTTTATTTCCATACTTGTTTAGCCACTTTTCTTCACAAGTATGGTACTCTACAGTATCTGTTACAATGCTAAAATGGCCATGATTCCGCTTGCTGTGTGAGGGAAGGGAATTGGAAGTTATGGATGTGAATTATCCATATTCTTCAAGCTATTAGAAAAGAGATCTGTGTGGATGAGTGAGGCCATCCTACTACTCCTTTCTGCCACATTCACTTTTTGCTCAAGCTATTGGTTACATGCAGAACCAACAGTGCCCATTGCGTCTCTCCAAGTAGCACAAAAAAACACAACCTCCATTCTTAGGATTTATTCTGGCTCTTAATGTGGGTATTTTTGGCTGGATATTTGAATCAGTAGATGACCCAGTGAAAAGTGCATGGGTGGTTGCTGTGAGAGATCTCCAGCTCCTTCCCTCTAAACACATAGATCTGGATTTTGGCCAACATAAGGCTCATGGGGCAAGACACAATTCAGTCTGAACAGGAGGACACTGCTGAATGAACTGGTGTTGATTGTCAGTGAGTCTTCTCCCAGAGGTGACACATGGATGCCAGAGTCTTTATGTCTCTTTGTTTCCCTCCCCATCCCCAGTGACTCATGGTACAACTGGGGCATATATGGCAGGATGTGCTGTCTTACAAAACCTTTCTTTTGATGATTAATTAATCACATAATGTTAAATTATCTTGTTAATTTTTCTGCAGAACATTAATTATGGCCCATTTTCATAAGAAGGAAAATGAGCTGTTTCCTTACTATGGAAAAGCAAAGCTATAATTCAGAATATTTTGTTGAAATAAAAGAGCCACCTATTCTGTGTTAAATATGTATAATAAGAACCCCACTGTCCCTATCAATTTCATCACTAGCATTTATTGTTCTAGTTTTGCTTTTTTTGCTACCTCTACTTCAATCTGTTCTTTTTAAAAATCTGCACTTTTGAAGCAGAATGCTCAAAAATATCAGAACTTGAAAAAGTGTGAGTTTTTTTGTTTATTTAATAACATGCCTGAAGAAGTATAATTTATTGAAGAGAACTTCTCAAACTACTACTGTTTTTTGTCAATGGATCACATATTGTTCCATCTCCCACCCCCTTAATCAATACCTTATATACTGGACCTGTCACTAAAAACAAATTTTGCCTGATATAAGCATTGCATTATATTAAGCAATAAACGACCAGCATGATCCCATTGGCTGTTGAACATTTACAGCAGCACTAATGATAGAGCAGTAAGCTCCCAGCATTAATAAATAGTTCTTAGTCTTACATGAATGCTAGATTTGATTCTGACCTGGTCTACATGTTACTCTTTAATTACCAACAGGGATGAAACAGCACCTCCCTGGTGCATTTTCCACCTTTAGCTATATTACAGGGCACTCTCTTTATGAATCAAAACTATCACACACTGAAAACAACAAAGTGTCTTGTAGCACATAAAACATTAAACACATTTATTGTAGCATAAGATCTCATAAACCAGAGCCCACTTCAGTCAGATGCATGAAGGGCTGTCTTCAGTTGGCAAGTATATAGTATAGCTATATATATATGGCTATATAGTGAAATGAATGAGGCCAAATGGCAATGATATGTAAAATGTACAGTTTGTAACCATTCACAGTAGCTGTAATTGGTGATACCACAACCATCCTAGCAGCTGCAGTGTAGCCAGCTGGGGAGGACTAGCCTCAGAGGGAGGCAATGGTAAACCCCCTCTGAATACCGCTTACCACGAAAACCCTATTCATAGGGTAGCCATACGTCGGGATCGACTTGAAGGCAGTCCATTTCCATTTTTTCCCCCAAGGTCAGGGCTGTGTGCACTAGCAGGAGCACTCGATTGGTGGCAATAGTCCCATTGGTGCAGCCATGTAACCTCACCACCACCCAGCCTCAGTTTTATCCAGGTAAGCAGCAACAATGCCAGCATCAAGAGGGCATTTCTGCCTCACCACACACACTACTACCTGCATACCTGGAATCAGTATTCCAGTTCAAACCTAAATGGATAGAATCAAACTTTCTTTATAAGTTATAGTTTCATGCTGAAGTCATCCTTTGAAATTCCCTTGAAGTCAGATTTGTGTTTATTTAGGTCTTTGGACAGAGACTGATCTGTTTGTCCTATGTAGAAAGCAGAAAAGTCATTACATTATAGCATTATACCATGTAGAAGATGTGGTGGTGAATGAGCCCCCAACATTCTGGTTATGTTAGGTCCTGTGCCAGTATTGCCTGAGTGTATATGTGGACAGAGTTGGCATCTGGAGTTGTTGCAGGGTCTGATTCTTGTGTTTCTCTCTGTCTCTCACTCTGAGGTTTCTTCCTCTAATGATTAACTGCTTTAATTGGAGGGCTGTCTATAAATAAGCACAGACATACCATCTTAGCGAGAAGGAAGTATCATTGTCCAGAATAGGCTCTAAATCATTGGTGATATGTTGGTGCAGTGTTATAGGGGACAGCAACTAGTGTTTTGTGTCTTCTTTTTTTCTGGGTCTGCCCACATTCCCGTAGTATATTAGTCCTGACCTTACTGAACTGTTTTGTTATTTCATCGGGTGAGGACTATCATTTAAGAAAAGCCTGATGCCAGTCCGCAGTCCAGCTAGCTGGAACATATGTGGTTGTATTGTAGGGCTTCACTGGCGACTCTGTTATAGGATCATTGTAAGTGCTGTTTCATGTAACTTCTAGCCAGTGTTTTCCCCCCCAGGAATTGCATTTGGGGGCAGGGGAGGTATTGAATTTTCAGGATGGTGCAATCCTCTGCCCTTATTGAATGGAGCTCAGACTGTGTGGCACTATAGTAAAATGTTTCACAGTCATGGCCATTTCATTGGACTTAACCTGCTTCTGTCTGCCCTTTGCTCAGATACCTGTGGTGGTTCTTTGGTGTGAAAAATATTCCCCTGCATGTATCCACTAGAAGGTTACACTTGCAGGATTACATATAAGTCATCTGAGGATCTGCTTACAAATATCTACGTGCCTTGTGCTTTCTCAGAGATGAACATATTGTTTCCTCATAGCTCCTCAGATGTTGCTTGGGGACATGATCATCACCTGCTATCTCTTAGTCATTTGCAAAATTACATTGTATTTGAAGTGTATATTAAGGCTTCAAATTCAATTTCAGTTCAACATTTCCAAGC
The DNA here is from genome assembly GCF_030035675.1 of Rhineura floridana. Taxonomy (NCBI): domain Eukaryota; kingdom Metazoa; phylum Chordata; class Lepidosauria; order Squamata; family Rhineuridae; genus Rhineura; species Rhineura floridana. Next base: position 135,028,956 of record NC_084483.1, on the reverse strand, counting down.
AATAACTAAAAGTAATTGTTTTCAGCTATAAAATGGCAAGACTGCATCTGACTAGTTGAATTTTTTTTTGAGGGGGTAGGGAATTCCTTGCAGATAGGGAAACCAAACTGGCTACAGAGATACCATATTCAGTGGCATCAATGTGATAATACAAACTAGCTCTCAGTATTGCTACATGGCTAGGAGTGCCTTTTTCCAGCTCTGGCTGGTTTGCCAGCTTCAGCCCTTTTTTGACAGAGAAGAGTTGGCCACAGTGCTCTATGCTCTGGTAAGTTCCAAACTGGGTTATTGCAATGTACTGTACTGGGGCTGCCCTTGAAGCTGACTCAGAAACTCAACTGGTTCAAAATACAGCAACCAGATTATTGGCAGCCATTCCTTTTAGAACTCATATAACCCCTGTTTTAAAACAGCTGCATTGGTTGCCAGTTCGTTTCCAGGCCTAGTTCAAGGCACTCGCATTAGTGTTTAAAGCCCTAAATGACCTAGGTCCCAAATATCTGAAAGACTGCCTCCTTTCCTTCAGTCCCTCGCAGGTGTCGAGATCAGCAGAGGAGACTCTTTTGTAGTTCTGAGACCCTTGGAAGCTTGGGGGGTGGCAGCCCAGGAAAGGGCATTCTCTCTGGCAGCCCCTAAGCTGTGGAACTCCCTCCCCTCCAAGGTGTGACTGGCAACTTCATTGTACAACTTTCTGGCAACTTGCTGAAGACACACCTCTTTACTCTGGCTTCTGAAACCTAAGATGTATATTTTAAGGACCCACCCTATTTTCTGTGATGTTGTTTGGTTGTTTTTAACTGTTTTAATTATGTGTTTTAAAATTGTTGTAACCCGCCCTGGGACCTCTGGGTGAAGGACAGGATACTACTACTACTACTACTACTACTACTACTACTACTAATAATAATAATAATAATAATAATAGAGAAAAGGGAAGGCAGTAGTCTGTTGTAAACATAAATGCATGGATAAGGAAAGGAAACAAAGTCTATCTACTGAATTGTTCCATCTGTCTTATCTCTTCGTTAGTGGCCACTGTATAAACCAAACTCTGAAATCTTCTTTGCTCCCTTAAAAACAGCATCAGCCTTGAATCAAAGACTCCCACGTTAGCATGTGTTCCTTTCCCAGTATGGAGGGTGCTGTTTCCCCCTTATTTTTACAGCTGTTCAAATTATTGCATCCTATAGGTAGAAGGAGTGAAAAGGAAATGGCAGTCAGTCACACTTAATGTGTGGACACTTGAAATCTTCAGCTGCATGTTCAAAAACCTGACCGTTCTCTAGCTTGCAAAACAACTAAACAGTAGCACTAATGTTAGAATTATACGTTTTCCTCTTGCCCCAGCCCCATTTTATTGTTTCACCTCTTTTTTAAAAGTAATGGACAGTGCAATTCTTTCCTATGGATTTGCTGGATCCCAAGGAACAGCAGGCTGCTGTATAAATGCTGTGTCACGAGCCTGATGCATCTCAGCTACAGAACTGCCACCAGGAATCTTGCACTTTATGTTTGCAAGTCCCTTTCTCGTCTCTTTCTTTCTTTCCTGTTTCTGTCCTTCCCTTTCAAAATAATCTGTCACAGTTTCTCTTTTGGGGGATGTGGCACAGCTTGTGTTTGCTCTGGGGGTCTCTGGTGAATTGCTGCATAGTGTAACTAAATCAGTTAAGTGTCTCTAAAGAGGTTAAGATTAAACTGCCAGTTTTCTGTGCGTTGCAGTCCAAGTTTCCTCACTGTATTGAGAAAAACTGTAACAGGCCTCTAGCTGTTCAAACATCTCCCAAACATTCTCCCAGTAATTGTGATCTTGAAAATTGCCACTCAGAATGGTACACTGCTGGGGAAAAGTTGACCATGAAGCCTTGTACTTCTTTCTTTATGAACACAACGTTTATTTGGCTCCTGCTTACCTCCTTGTGTGGCAAAGTGAAGCAAAATTGCATTTGCTGTGATTTGCAGGTTGGCCACAGTTAGAGTCACTTCTTTGGGCTAATTCAAATGATCCTTTTCCAGACTTATCTTTCAGCTTTGTCTCCCTGAATTGCATGGATACATAGTGCATTGACTGGACGCATACATCCAACACTGGAACCAAGGAAGCTGCCTTATACAGAGTCAAACCAACGGCCCATGTAGCTCAATAGTGTGCGCTCCCTGTTGAACTTCTGGCACTTAGGAAGACTTTTTTCCCGGCAGGCTTTTTAAATGAATTCTGATTTTATCGTTTTAATCCCTTTTTAGTCACCACCTCTCAGCCTCAGAGGAAGGCAATGGTAAACCCCCTCTGAATACCAGGAAAACCCTATTCATAGGGTAGCTGTTAAGTCAGGATCGACTTGAAGGCGGTCCATTTCCATAGTTATTGCATTGAGTCTTGTGTACATGGCTTCGATACAACTGTAATTAAGCTGAATATAAATTGTCTAAATAAGTAAATATGCTGACCGGCAGGGGCTCTCCAGGGTTTCAGGCGGGGGACATTCCCAGCCCTACCTGGAGATGCTGGGGACTGAACCATTTACAGTATGCAAAGCAGATGCTCTACCATTGAGCTACAGCCCTTCCTTGCCCTGTAAACTCATCACTGCACCCTCACGGGGAGCCAGGAATGTGTATCCTTTAGTCATGGAATGAGGCAAATATTTACAGTGTTTCTGCATATTACCATCTTACCAAGCGGTGGCAAAAAAAGAAAGAAAAAGAAAAAAGACTACAGCGGAATAGGATGAATATGAGTTTTGTGTTGATAGCTAGAACAGACATAAATTAATAGGTAAATGTTTGGAGCCTCTAAAAGAATACCAAGAACAATTAAAATGGAAGGACAAAGGGTCCTTTTAAAACTTTAGTTTCCATTTATCTGGTGCCACATTTCTTCTTTTTTTAATCTTTAGCCTGTGCGGGCCAATAACGCACCTTGAGACAGAAGCCAGATTTGTGAAAAGTAATTGGGAGTGCATTCAAATTTGTGTTCGGTAGTTCCCTGTCAATTAAAAGATATTTACAGTTCCAGTGCATTGAAGGCTTGAGTATGCAGTATGGTGAAGACAGAAGAGGGGGGACTCAGAGGGAGAGGGCCTCTTAAACAACACAAGAGCAGAAACTGGAACCTCAAAAATTAGATGCGAAAGGAAAAAACAATGGTGGAGAAAAGGGAGAAAAGTTTCAAATCAGAAGTAAAACAAACAAACAAAGCCAGAGAAAATAAATGTGAGTAAAGAGCTCCATAGATTAAACATATAGGGAGGTACAGCCATGGGGAGGTGGTGATCTACCACAGAAGATGAGGACAAGCCTATCTATGCCTTGTGCCTCGCTCTCACTCCTCTCATGGACGGGTACCTCATTGCTCATCTGCTGTGCCCGCTGGCCTGTGTGTGCTGTCATTTAACGCCAGATGAGTACACATAAGACCACACTCATCCATGATTTTATCATGGATGAAGGTGCCGATTTGATGTGGACATTACTGACACCTGGGAGGGTAAGTTGGGAGGAGTTGATCTGACCAAGCTTTGCCCACCTGGATACTAGGTGCAACACCAACAGAGGCTGCAGGAAGGGGGGCGGAGGAGTTGCTGTGGTCTACAGAACTTCCATCTCTGTCACCAGAAAGTGCTCTGTCTTGGAGCTAGCTGTGAGGGCCTGCACCTGGTGTCCAGCCAAGGAGACAGTAAACTAGGGTTGCTGCTGGTGTACTGTTCACCCTGCTGCCTGGCAGCTTCTCTGACTGAGCTGGCGGGGGCCATCTCAGCTGTGCTATTGGAGGAGCCTGGAATGATATTCCTGGGTGATTTCAATGTCCATGCTGAGGCTGCCTCTAATGTTCCGCATTGGGACTTCACGGCCTCCATGACAACCCTGAAGCTGTTTCAAGTTGTCACTGGCCCAACGCATAGGGCAGGGTACACCCTCGACTTGGTTTTTGCTCCAGATGGAGGAAGGGGTGATCTGGAGATGCGGAGTTGGATGTCACCCCATTGCCATGATCAGACCACTTCCTTGTGAAGTTTATAGACTTACGGCTCCGATCCTCCCCTGCAGGAATGGTGGACAGATTAAGATGGGCCACCCCCAGAGAGAAATGGAATCCATAGGATTCCTGAATGCCCTGGGGGAGTTCCCGGTAGATAGAGCAGGTGACCCTGTTGAAGCCCTTGTCACACTGTGGAACAGCGAGGCAGGTCGGGCTCTTGACACAGTTGCCCCTGAGTGCCCTCTGTGGCATTGTGGAGCCCAGGTTTCACCTTGATACACCAGTGAGGTAAGGGCAATAAAACAGTCTGGATGATGGCTAGAGCGTAAGACATACTGTGAGGCTGATCAGGCATGTGAAAAACATCATAACCGTGCCTACTGTGTGTTGGTGAGGGCGGCGAAGAAGGCCCACTTCTCTGCCACCATCACATCCTCAAGTAGCCGTCCAGTAGAGCTTTATTGTCAGGGGTCTGTTGACATCAACTCCAGGAAATTGCGTTTTAGGCCCTTTGGAGTCCCACTATGAATTGTTTGCAAGGCACTTTCAATGTAAAGTTATTTGTCTCCATAGCCATCTTGATGCCCCATCCACATCTGCTGTAGTCCCTAGTGAGGTGTCCAGTGCAACGTCTGCTGCAACTTCTTGGGAATGGTTTCAGTTGATCTTGCCTGATGACATGGACAAGGTGCTTGCAATGATGTGGCCAGCAACGTGTCCTCTGGACCCTTGCCCTTCTTGGCTCAATAAAGCTTGCCAAGGGGGTTTGACCGAGTGGATCCGGGATGTGGTCAACACATCATTGCAGAAGGGAGTGGTTCCAGTGCCCTGAAAGAGGCGGTGATCCGACCATGCCTGAAAAAGTCCATCCTGAACCCATTGGTTTGTGACAACAATTGTCTGGTCGCAAATATCCCCTTTTTAAGCAAGGTGATTGAGAGGGTTGTGGTGCAGCAATTGCAAGTACTCTTGGATGAAACAGATTATCTTGATCCATTCCAGTCTGGGTTCAAGCCTGGTTATGGGACTGAATCAGCCTTGGTCGCCCTGATGAATGACCTTTATCGAGAGAAGGATGGGGGAGTAAGACCGTATATTCTTACTTGATCTCCTGGTGGCTTTTGATACCATTGACCATGGTATCCTTCTGGGCCAACTTGGAGAGATGGGTATTGGAATCACTGTATTACAGTGGTTCCAATCCTACCTCCAGGGTCATTTTCAGAGAATAGCATTGAGTGATTGTCTTTTGGCCCCCTGGCAGTTGTGCTGTGGGGTGCTGCAGGGTACCATCCTGTCCCCCATGCTGTTTAACATATATGCGGAGCCCTTGGGAGTGGTCATGAAGAGATTTGGGATGAGGTGTCAGCAGTATGCTGATGATACCCAGCTCTATTTCTCTGTAACATCTGAATTGGGAGAGGCCATTCAATCCCTTGACCGCTGCCAGGACTTGGTGGTGGGCTGCATGAAGGCCAATAAACTGAGTCTGAATCTTAGCCAGACAGAGGTGCTGTGGGTTGGTGGTTCCCGAGTTCGGATAATTAATCAGTTGCCTGCTTTGGATGGGGTCTTATTCCTTTTGAAAGAACAGATCTGTAGTCAGTGGGTGCTCCTGAATCCATCTTTGTTGCTAGAGGCCCAGGTGATCTCAGTGGGTAGGAGTACCTTTTATCAACTTCGGCTTGTAAGACAGCTGCAGCCGTTTCTGGCCTGGGATAGCCTGACCACTGTTGTCCATGCACTGGTAACCTCCATGCTAGATTACTGTAATGTGCTCTATGTGGGACTGCCCTTGTGTTTGGTCCAGAATCTGCAGCTGGTGCAAAATGCGGCAGCGAAACTGCTTACTGGGTATCGCAGCTGCAGATTCCCAAGATTCCCAAGAATTGCACTGGCTACCTATCAGCTACCAGGCTAAGTTCAAGGTTCTGGTTTTGGTATACAAAGCCCTATACAGCTTGGGACCAGGATACCTGAAAGACCGTCTTACCCCTTATATACCTAATCAATCACTACACTCTGCAGGTGAGGGTCTCTTGCAGATACCATCTTATCAGGAGATCCATTCTGCACACCAACAAAAGCAGACTTTTAGTGTAGTGGCACCTACCCTTGGGAAATCCCTCCCCTTAAATATTAGACAGATGCCATCTCTGTTATCTTTTGGGTCCCTACTGAAGACCTTCCTCTTTCAACAAGCCTTTTAAGTAGAGACCTTATCCCAGTCTGATTCTGTGTTGGAATTGCTTTTTAATATATTTTTAAAGCTTTTTTAAAAAGATGTTTTAAAAGATGTTTTGTTTTAATGTTTTTGATGTTTTGTAATTTAAAGTCTGTTTTTATGATGCTTCAGAGTGTTTTTTAGTGTTTTTTCTTGCCACCCTGGGCCCCAACTGGGAAGAAGGATAGGATATAAATCTAATAAATAAATAATAAATATTAACCTTTTTAATTTTAAAATATGCAGATATGAGTGTGAGCGAAGGCTTGTTTTTAAAACTTGTGTTAAGACTAAGAATATAGGAGGAAAGAGTAAATTAAACAGTGCCTTTGAGTATGTGTAGGGAAGGATGGCCACTTACACATTGCCAAAAAGAGGACACAGATCTTCATAAAATTTGCATATGCTAATTTATATGTATAGATACAAATTTAGAAATATTGGATGAGATCTAGTGTAACATTGACACAAGAAGTTTGAGAGTTGATGCTGCACAAGTAATTGTGCAAGCAATATCACAGGTGGTAGCGCACAAAGCTTAACTTGCACCAAGTATAATCCTAGTGGTTGCACTAAAGTTACGCAAAATCTTTTTGGAAGCACAAGACACTCATTAGGTTTGGTTGTTGTACTATGCTAACAGTGCCCAGTGAGTGGACTGTCACAATTGGATCCTGCCCAATTGCTATAATTTAAATAGAAAATTCAACTGCTGACGAGAGGCCAAATGGCAGGCTCTGGACTGATAATCCCACCCCTGGTATGCACATTGAAGGTACTGTCTGTGAAAGGCCTGGGCAAACCCTCTTTGGCATCTGGCTCTTCCCTGGGCCCCCTTGAGAGTCGCTGCTCCTCTCCTTGCCACCCTCTGGCCTTCGCGGCTCAGGTGAGTCATCACAACCCTTAAGGTGAACTGCTCATGGCAGCTTCAAGGCCCTCCTTTTCCTTAGGGTTATCTTTGCACTGGACATGGATTGGACAACCTTTCATATAGAGGATGGTCCTCTGCAAAGTAAGACACATAGTCACCCTAGTGCATGGTACCTTTTCCGCTTTACCTAACCATAACCGTCCACTATGGTCTGTTAACTTGTAAATATCTGGATTTTGATCTGGTATATGACTAGATTTTTCTTTCTTTTAGACAAGGTGGCATAAATGAGTCTTAGACAAGAAAAATTACATCTTGGTTAGCAATATAAAAATGGAATGTATATTATCATAAGAATGCAAACTTACTAATAAAATAATGTGATTACATGCATGCTAGACCTTTCCAATTTGCCTTCATGGGCATTTAAAAATTATCAGGTAGTAGTGAAGTCATTTTAACATTTTAGTGGAGTCTTTCAGAATTAGTTAGCTCCCTGCTGAAGATGCTCACAATTTTCACATGCTCCTCCTCCGGGCAAACTCCAAAGGACCTGCATTCAGTTTGGGTGGAATAACACCACTCAAGAAGAAATTAAATTACTGAGCTAATTATCACCCTGGCTGAGTGGTAAGAATAAAATTTAATGTTAGAAGCCACCAGAGAAAAGCCCCCATTCCCCAGTAGTCCCAAAAGTTCATTTTTAAAAGAGATCCTAGTTGACAGCTAAAAGCCCAAGGGTGAATGTGCAGCTGAGTCTGGAATACATGATATTAGAATTTTAATATTGTACAGATTCTTAGAGCTTTTAACAAGTTGCAGCAATTCAGCTGCCATAATTGTGTGGAGATTTTAAAGTCCAAATTAGACTTTGTGGATGTCCCTTGGCTAAATTACTCCAGATTTCCAGAACTTTGATAGTGAAATAGTTTCTCTATAATTTTGTTTTACAACAGCTATGTCATTTTAAACAACTGGAGAAGGCCAGGGTCACAATTCTTAGTTACAGAGGGGTAAAGTTGTAGGGTTCTTTCACATGTTATTTTAAAACCTTACGTGGCAGTTGCGTGAACTTCTTTTGGCCCATTTTTGACATGATTTCCATCCCCAACACGAAGAACATGATCTGTAATTTTATATTGTGTTCCCTCTTTCATCACAAGAAATTAACCCTATATATTGAATTTCCAATAATGTGTGACGCATGACTCTCAAATCTTAATAGAAAGAGCCTTCTGATTTAGCCAGCTTCCCTCTATATGTATGCATAACATTTTCTAAAGTAGAGCTTAGTTACTCTTAATATGTGTAGCCTTTGGGATGCTTGATCCTGAAGGGGCTTTTTCAGCTACCCAGAGGCAAACAAAGAACTGAAGCATTATTTATTTATTCCATATATCCCTCCCTTCCAGCAGGAGCCCAGGGCGGCAAACAAAAGCACTGAAAACACTTTAAAGCATCTTAAAAACAAAAGACTTTAAAACATATTAAAACAAAACTTCTTTAAAAACATCTTTTAAAAATCTTAAAAACATCTTTAAAAATGAACTCCAAACATCTTAGAAAGTAGTTCCAGCACAGACACAGACTGGGATAAAGCCTCTACTTAAAAGGCTTGTTGAAAGAGGAAGGTTTTCAATAGACACCAAAAAGGTAACAGAGATGGCGCCTGTCTAATAATTAAGGGGAGGGAATTCCAAAGTGTTAGTGCCACAATACTAAAGGTCCACTTCCTATGTTGTGCGGAGCGGACCTCCTGATAAGATGGCATCTGCCATATATATATGGGGTATATAAGGGGTAAAATTATCTTTCAAGTATCCTGGTCCCAAGCTGTGTAGGGATTTGTACACCAAAACTAGAAACTTGGCCTGGAAGCTAATGGGCAGCTAGTGCAACTCTTTCAGTAGTGGGGTAACATATTGGCGATAACCTGCCCCAGTGAGCAGTCTCACTGCCGCATTTTGCACCAGCTGCAGCTTCCGGACCAACCTCAAGTGCAGCCCCACATAGAGCGCATTACAGTAATCCAGCATGGAGGTTACCAGTGCATGGACAATAGTGGTCAGGCTAACCCGGTCCAGAAACAGATGCAGCTGTCTTACCAGCTGAAGCTGGTAAAAGGCACTCCTATCCACTGAGGTCACCTGGGCCTCTAGCGCCAAAGCTGGATTCAGGAGCACCCCCAAACTACAAAGCTGCTCTTTCAGAGGGAGTATGACCCCATCCAAAGCAACTGACCAATTATGTGAACTCAGGAACCACCAACCCACAGTGCCTCCATCTTGCTAGGATTTAGTTTATTGGCTCTCATCCAGCCCACCACTGAGTGAAGCATTACCATATGCTAGGCCAGTGAGACAAAGCCATTCTGCAGAAAATGAGGCTTTATTTTGGCTTTACCTTCTTTACAGAAAAGTGGAAGAGATCAAGCTCATCACTCGCCAGTCTGTTATGCATTATATGATTTTAGTTGTACACCTTTGGGTCAAACTACATCTGATGGAGCAGATCTGTGATTGGATCTCTCAAGTACTTTTTTTTAAGCTTAAAAGCAGCCACTGGGACCTCAATCTGGCCATGGGATGGGTGGAGGTGGAGTGTATCCCTCCCTACCCGTTTCCCTAATTGAAATCATCATTGGAGGGGATGGCTTCTATTATATTATGTTTTAGAAGAGAGGGCAAGAAATCATAAACAAGGTTTCCTTGTCATAAAAGAAACTGAGTTTTTTTTTTAAAAAAACCCACTTTATATTTGTTTTCCACACTATTTAGGCAATCAAGCTGAACATATTTTCCTTGAATAGAATTTAAACCTTTATATGCTGTATGTATTTAGCTCAAAAACACTGTAAGTGAAAAAGATTCACATAGCTGAGTACACAACCATCCCAGGTGCTGTTTTAATGTGTTTTCAGTGCTTCTGCTGCAGAGCTCTTAGAGATGAACATTTGGAAGGAGCCTTAACTCCATCTTCTTTCAACTTTTGTTTTGAAGTTCTGAACCTCAGAATGGGGTTGAGTCTTCTTACAAATGCTCATCTCTAAGAGCTCTGCAGTAAAAGCACTGCAAACTCATTTAAAAAGCACCTGGGATGGTTGCAGATTGAGCTATGTGAATCTTCTACACTTCAGTGTTTTTGAGCTAAAACTAGTTATTTCAGTAGGGTTGAAATTTCTCCTGAAAACCTAAGACTTGAAAGTTTGCTGTCTTTCATTTCTTTTCAGTGCCATTGTTTCCCTTGGCTGCTATTACTTCTTCCTTCATGGTTAGTCATACAGATGATGCCACTTAATAAGGGATTTGAGGCTTTTTGGTTTAGAGAAAGGCGAATCAGAGATGACATTATAGAAGTCTATAAAATTATGCATGGCATGGAAAAAGTGGATAGAGAAGTTTTCTCCCTCTCTCATAACACTAGAAATTGTGGACATTCAGTGAAGTTTGTTGGAAGATTCAGGATAGACAAAAGAAAGTACTTCTTCATGCAGCCCATAGTTAAACTGTGAAATTCGCTCCCACAAGAGGCAGTGATGGCCACCAACTTGGATGCAGTGGTGTAGTGGCAAATTTAGAAGTCCAGGGTCCCATCATGAGTCACCAGGATTGGCCTCACAGGGCAAATTTGACATGTGACTGGGGGCACCCACCTGTCAATCACATGACATCATTATCCAACCCACATCAAAACCCCTTGCAGGGGGGTCCCAAGCCACAACATCCTGCTGGCAATCAGGTGCTTGGAAAGCGCTGCTTCCCCAAACACCAAACGTAGAGCTAGCAAAGTGGTTGTTTCTCCCCATGGGGGGTGGGGACAAGGAAGCTGCTATTTTACGGGCATTGCTGCCTGCAAGAAGGGTCCCTCTCACAGCTGATCTGCGAAAAGCAGGTTCCTTCCCCCTGCATTTTGCATATCAACTGAGAGAAGAACTTCTCTCTTGCACATGATGTAAAATACAAGGGGCATTGCTTGACAAGTGTTTCTTTCTCCTTGCACAGACTTACTGCAGTCAAAATGGAGGGTGCACAGGGAGAGAGAGAGAAACAGGGCTAAGAAGAGGGGATGGAGAGTGAGGTGAGGTGACATTTCTTCACAAAGAAGGGGGCAAGGGAAGGCTGAAGGAAGGGAGAAGGTAGGCTATCTGTAAAATACAAGGGGAATTGATTGTAAAGCAGTTATTTTCCCCTCAAATGTGCTTTTTGCAGATTGTCTGTAAGAAAGTGAAGGGCGGGGAAGAGCCTCACAGAGGGTGGAGGAAGACAAAAAGAGCAAAGTGCTAAGAAGAATGAGGTTGCCTGTATTTTACAAGAGGAAGAAGCCTGCTTTTTGTAGATCAGCGATGAGAAGATGTTCTATCTCACACAGTGATGTCTGTAAAATACCCCCTCTTCTTATTCCTTTGTCTCTCTGCCCCCTCCACTTTCTCCCAGACAATCTGCAAAAAGCACCAGTGAGAGTGAAAAAATGCTTTACAAGCAATGCACCTTTTCAAACAAACAGCCTTCCTTCTTTTAGCCTTGCTTCCTTCATCCCCTTCTCTGTGAGAAAATGCTGCTTTACCTTACTCTTAGCCCCATCCTCCCCTGACCCCGTGTGGCAATCTTCACCTACCCTCCGTGTTGGCTCCTATGGGCTTGTGTAGAACTACTTAAAAGCTCTTCATTTTAGTAAGATTCTGATGCAACCCCCCTCTTAAATCAGGCTTGGCTGTCTCTCCTCAGAAAACTTCCCTCTCTTAATTCCTGTTGACTCTCTCCCTCCTTGTGTTTCTCTCCTCCCCACAACTATAGATGGTGGGAGCCAATTAGCATGCAAGGCAATTCATGCTGACTGCTGATTAGCTGTAGTGACTCTTGACCTTGCTTGATTCTCCGGTTGCCTAGCTTGTAAGCATACACTCAAGAGTTCAGGAATTGCTGTGGCTTGATTGGCTGTAGAGACAGACAGAGGGTCTAAAGTGCTGGCAGGGGCTTGGCTGCAAAAATAGTAACAGGGCTGCGTCCCAGAGCGTCCCCCTAAGAAAACATATGTGCTTGGATGGCTTTAAAAGAAGATTAGACAAATTCATGGAGGATAAGGCTATTGATGCCTACTAGCCATGATGGCTATGCTCTCCCTCTATGGATAGAGGCACTATGCTTCTGAAAACCAGTTGCTGGAAGCCGCAGGAGAGAATAGTGCTCTTGTGCTCAGGTCCTGCTTGTGGGCTTCCCATGGGCATCTGGTTGGCCACTGTTAGAACAGGATGCTGGACTACATGGGCCACTTACCTGATCCAGCAGGCTCTTCTTATGTTCTTAGCTAATAGGATGACATCACAATATTATGTAGCCAATCAGATGTCGTTAGTGAGGTTAGCTGATGTTAGCGAGGGCAATTGGAAGTGAGGTTGATAGCAACTTAAATAGTGAAGAAAGTGTGCCAAAACAAAATCCCATTAGAACAGGAAAGTATTTTTCAGCATTGTTGACCATATTGTAAAAAGAAAAAAGTGAGTAGTTTTGTCTTAAGCCCTAATTTTTAAAAACATGTTAAACTGGTTTTGCTGCTCCATCCAACGCTGATACACAGTGAAGAAGAGCTCATTGTTTTAAGATTGCAGTCCAAATTTTACACATAATACAACTAAAAGAAAATGCATTGTAAACTTAAAGCCACAAGCTTTAAGTATGAGCTGGGCCCTGGGAATCACCCACTTGTTACGGTAGCTACCAGTTGGGAGTCACAGATAGTACAGAGTGTAGTTGGCTTCCAACAATATGAAGACAAGCTATTGTTAGCTAGAGATGAATGAGTACCTTGCTGCCTGATCCCTCACTTGTTAAGGCCTTAGGCAATTTGAGGGAATGTCCTGTCCGCACAAAGGGAAGCTAAGTTCAGGATGGAGCCTGCAAGGGAGAAGGCGAGCTGTAGATTTAATAGGTTCTGTGTGAGCCATGTTTGCTACCTGATTATACAGCCACGTGAGTGGCTGTATACTATAGCCAGCATGGATTTTTTGCATTCCGAAATGTTAAATTGAAAATACCCCCCATGCCATTCTGATGCTTCCCATAAGCTCATTTCAAAACAAAATCTTACAAAACTTATAGTCCTGAACTCAGAAACACTGATATTGTACTGCCTTACAAATTTCTCAAAATGCAAACACAATTTGGGTTGGTCTTTCACAGTTCAATCCACTTGCTGTGTAGCTTGGAAGAATTTGGTAACATGTGCCTCTGAGCATACGGTGAGTGGTGGCAACACCTACAATCAGCCCAAATAATAGAAACAAGACATGTGCTGTGCTGATCTCGTTTTAGCAGGGAGGAAGCAACATTATTAAGACAGTTAATATAGTTCAGATATTCACTTTAAATATGTTTGATTTACTTTGCAATTTTAGTGAAGTTTCCTATAGTAAATCATTTTCTTTTGCTTCTATTTCTGTGAATATGCAAGGTACAGCAAAAACTTCGCAAAATTTACACTAAAAAAACTCCAAAAATAATTGTGGAATAATGGCTCTAACTATTCTGCAGAATAGTCTCCAGTGGACATCAGGAGTGTCTCAGTTTGCACAAGATCAAACAGTGGGAGGTGAAATATATTCTAGCAAAATTCTAGGTGTACCCTATGTTTTTAATTGCCCGTGCCCACCTTTCCTTAAGTGGAGTGGTTTAAGCATAGCAGGCTGAAAACATGCATCTTGGGTAGGCCAAGTTTTTTTTTCTAACAGCTAGAGTCATTGCTTAAGTAGCAACATATTGTAATCAGTCTGATTTTACATCAAACTGCAGTTTCAGATTCAACTGTTAATGCACCCAAAATAGAAATAGAACATAACGTCCAATTTGAAACACAAATTGACGTGTGTGCGTTGTTGTGTGAAACAGCATACATTACGTTGGAGTTAAGTTGAGCAAGAAACTTCTTCAGAGCATTAGATCATGTTAAGAGTCTTTATTAAGACATTACGGCCAAAGGCTTAAGAGTAAATACATGTAGAGTTTCTTCAGTCACCCCCCTTCTGGTACATCTCTCTCCAAAGGTAAACACAGAAGAGAACCTCTCAGTTCAGAGGCAATACACAGAAAACACAGCTTAACACAGATAGCTGCTAGAACTTTTCCCAGTCTATCGCGATGGTTACCATAGCAACGGCCTTGGCAGTCCGTTCCCAGACTGGGCAAAGACATAACTCCCCCTAGTTACAGTTTTTCAGACTTGATGGAAAACAGACTCAGTGACAGTACGGTTCAATGGTCAACAATTCCCCCTTTTTCCCATCATGTCTGTAACTCATTACAACAATAACAACAATACATTTCTCCAATACATCTTGCAATACAGTTCCAAATTACATCTCAGTACATTACAGTACATTTCAGAACATCACTGTACATTTAGCTAGAACTTTATTCAATCAAACTTTGGCTCATTCCAAGCCTTGTCACCAGTTTGCCTTTCAGATTTACGTCAAGATCTGGTTTAAATGTTTGTGCTTGTGTTTCTGGACACCAAACTCTGAAATATGCATTCTCTTGTGCTCTAGGTGCACGTTTGCCACGTCTCTTACCCTGTGGCTTGTAAACTCGGCTGCGATGCACTCTTTCAGGCATCAGCCTGACTGCATTACATGAATACTGTGGCTGTGTGCTTTTAACAGCTGTCTTCTTACAGCTCTGACCGTCATTCTCTTTCCGCCCCATTAAACTCAAGGCATCAGCACACTTCACACCCATGGACATTCTAAACAGCCCTTGTGTCATAAAACCCTGACAGACAACTTTGCCTCTTCTCTGCACAAAACATTTTCCTCTATCAAATGTTACACAATACCCAGAAGTCACCAGTTTTTGAACTGATAAAATATTATGAGCCAATTCCGGAACAAACATTCTGACATTATCCCAAGTTCATTAAATCTCACCAGTCCTCGGGCTTCCACCCTTTTCTGTGATCCATCCGCAAGTTGCACAAAATCCTGCACTTCTTCTGAAGCATAAAACAAACTTCTGTCTTTAATTAATATACGGCTCGCCCCGCTGTCGACAATCCAGTTAACAGGTCCTAAATCTTGAGACTTCTGTTTACAAACAAAGTTCACACTTCCCTGCTTCAAGCCTCCGTCCCTGGAGTTTCGCTTGACTGCACAGTCTTTTCGGAGATGCCCACGAGCCCCACAGGTATAACAAGCCTTTAACAGCTGCTGCTTGTAATCCTGTTTGCTTTCGGCTGCCTCCTCCGGTTCGGCACTTCTCTCCTCCTTGCTTGTGACAGCTTCCATCAGCTCGGCTCTCTGCGCCTCCTGCCTCCGCTGCCATTCCTGGGACAAATCCTGCAACGCGTCCCACATCTGTTTGGCCGATGGCTCATCTCTCACACACATCAGTTGAGAATCCGATAGAGCCAAGATTATAAACGCCTGCACCCTCTGATCTTTGCGCTTCCAGGCCGCGGTCAATACCGCCAGGGGTGGTCCATCTATAATGTCCCATAAATCCTCTGTTATCAGCAAAGCCCGCATCCTCAGCTTCCAGCTGCCATAATTCTTTTCCGTCAATCTTTCCATTGGCACGCCTCCCCCAGACAGGTTTACAGCCATGTTGCTCACCTCCGTCTGGTACAATCAATCAAGCTGCCCTCTGGAACTCCATCTGCCGTTCAGACCAGCAACTTACTCCTGTGTAATGCGCTGTGGATCTGGGCCCATAACCCCTGTTGACGTGTGTGCGTTGTTGCGTGAAACAGCATACATTACGTTGGAGTTAAGTTGAGCAAGAAACTTCTTCAGAGCATTAGATCATGTTAAGAGTCTTTATTAAGACATTACAGCCAAAGGCTTAAGAGTAAATACATGTAGAGTTTCTTCAGTCACCCCCCTTCTGGTACATCTCTCTCCAAAGGTAAACACAGAAGAGAACCTCTCAGTTCAGAGGCAATACACAGAAGACACAGCTTAACACAGATAGCTGCTAGAACTTTTCCCAGTCTATCGCGATGGTTACCATAGCAACGGCCTTGGCAGTCCGTTCCCAGACTGGGCGAAGACATAACTCCCCCTAGTTACAGTTTTTCAGACTTGATGGAAAACAGACTCAGTGACAGTGCGGTTCAATGGTCAACAGTCTTCACCATCATATGACATAGAGCAATAAAAAAGGCTTTGAAATTAATAAAAATAAATTTGACACAGGTTGCTAGGATGAATAATGAGGGAAATAAAATTTTCTAGATTAGATTCTCTGTAGAAACAATAGTAACACAGGAAAGAAGCAAAGTAAGAAGAGCACAAACAAACAAATATGTAATTCTCCATCTTTGGAGATGGCAGGTATTGCCACCACTCACCGTATGCTCAGAGGCACATGCTACCAAATTCTTCCAAGCTACAGAGAAAGTGGATTGGACTGTGAAAGACCAACCCAAATTGTGTTTGCATTTTGATAAATTTGTAGGGCAGTCCAATATCTCAGAGAGGAGGCCAGGTCTCCTGCTCCCCTGGTGCATTCTCTATAGCTGCCCGATTTCCCTGCTTTTTAAAGTTTGATAGAAATATCTGTGGGCTATAGGTACGTTCTTAAACCACAAGGTATTTTGCCTATTAGTGAATATTAATCAGGGCCAGTCCTACCAGTAAGCAGAGTGAGGCAACTGTCAGGCAGCAGAATCTTCTGTGGCAGGGAGTAGTGGCAATTTCCCAGTCATTCCCCCTGAGTCTCCCTGACTATTCCTGTCTGCTGGAAGACAGAGCTGTGTGTTCCATTTGTACTATTCTTCACCCCCTAAACTATCCTGTTGTCCTCGGGTTCAATGGAGGATGCTGAAATCATATTGCTGCCAATCCAGTTGGCTTCTGTACATGGAATCAGGGACATCATCTTGTCTTTTGCTTCAAGTAGCAAAATGGATGGGCTGGCCCTGATACTAATAAACCAATCAAGTTAACTACAACAACATATTTAAAGGTCATATTAGAACTCTCTATCCTCTCCTGTTACTATGGCAGCATTCAGAATGCCCATGTCTGGTTCCTTCGTGAGTTGATGTGTTTTCGTACAGAGGGAGTTTTAAAATATGATTTGTTTCATGAGAGTAGATATTATGATTTGAATGTGGAAAGAGGGGATACTGAAAACATTTCTTTCAAACTAGAATCTACATTGAGTTTTGAGGATTCTTTTAATGAGGGCTTCCAATATGTGATGGCAGGTGTCAGCTACACTACTGTAGATGGCATGGGATCTAGTGCTTTAGATGGCTCATTACATGAAATGCCTTACCTTTCTGAAACAGCCATCCCAGACAGCCAGGAATTCAATCAATTCACAAAGCAGGAGTGTTGCTGATATTGAAAGAATCTGGGTTGTGTACAAATGAAATACTGCACAGTACTATTTTATGTGGCCAAATTAAGCTGGGTCAAGAATTAAACCACATCACTTGTACCTATAAGAAACAGAAGACGGAGATAATCTGTAGGTATCTGTTTATTTCCAGCACAAAACGTGCGGACCATTCCAATACAAGACTGGCACTTCAAATAGAAAAGGATGCAGGTATGGAACAAGATTTCTTTTACTCATGTTTATAATAACTCCTTATTTAAAATATGAAATGTAATTGAGTTGGATCCAGAGACACAATAGTGAAAGAAATTCTGACAGAGGTGCTGTTCTGCAAATTGTTGTGGAAGAGCTATCAGAAGACTTTGTACAACATGGGCTTAGCATCTTGAGTATTGTGCAAGATCTTGTGCAAGAGATTACACAACACCTTGCATTAAGGGAAGCACTGTGTTCTCTTTTTTCGCATAAGAAATTGTTCTAAGCTGGGGGAAATCTTTCTGCCTCTGAAAGAGATCTTCCACTTGAAGAAAGGAAGCTCTGGGTCCATCCCATTGTTTGCAGTTCAAGGCATAAAGATTATTTAATTGATATTTTCAATTTTGAAACATTTGTGCTCTAGATGCAATGTTGGATGCAATTTGTTTTCATTATGTAAAGATTTATAAAGACTTCTCAAGGTGCAAATCACCCCGTTGGAAGAAGCCATTTTGGACTGCCTTCAAGTCGATCCCAACTTATGACGACCCTATGAACAGGGTTTTCATGGTAAGTGGTATTCAGAGGGGGTTTACCATTGCCTTCCTCTGAGGCTGAGAGGCAGTGACTGGCCCAAGGTCACCCAGTGAGCTTCACGTCTGTGTGGGGATTTGAACCCTGGTCTCCCAGATCGTAGTCCAACACTCTAACCACTATACCACACTGGCTCTTTTAGATGGATATATATATAGTATCACATTGATATTATCAATTTTGCTGGTGTAGGGAAATCCTATACTGATGTTCTCTCTTTGAGTGATACCCTCACATCAAAATCCAGCTTGCATCTTAAGGTTGATGCCCAAGAACACTTCCTTTTGAAGCTACAGTAGCTCTGTGAACTATAGTAAGTCCAGAGCAACCAGCAACTGGTTAGGCACATTTCAAGCTATGGCTTGAACAGGGGGCTATATGCAAAGGCTCCTGTATTTTCCTAGCTGTGCAGAAGAGGGAATTTTGATTGATGAAACTTGCTGTGCCACAGTGACAAAGCTGTTAAAAATTCCTCTTCTATATAACTGTTAAAGCTGCAGGAGCTATGTTGTCTTTTGCTTCAGGTTATCTTGGTTTGAATGAGAATCTGGCATAGATGTTCTTTGCAACTGCTTTTGTACCATGTCTCACTGCCCTGGTACTCCAGGATCATCTGCGCCAATATGAAGGGAGGTATTCTAAGAATCACCAGCGAGGTTTTGTGCACAACTCCTGTAGCCAGTAGTGGCTTTAGAATCCCAGCATTGCCATTCACTGTGGCTAAGTCAGCCGAGGAGCACCATCAGTCAAATGATGCTGTGAAGATCGGCATTAAAGGTAGCTACACATTTTAGTTAGGTATCTGACATTGCCCTGCACTCTAATTCATGTTTGATCTTCATCAAAATATTCAAAAGGGAAGTTTGCTGAAAGTTTTCAACATCTACATTTCCAAGGACCCAACAACCTTGGATAGCCTTTAAACAGAATATATTGGTGAGCACTGATGCATGTGAGAAAGTTAAAAACCCTGCCCGAGTCAAACCATGTTAATTAGGCAAGAGAATTCAAACTCACTGGCACTGTCAGTTAGACTGTGTGACACTGTTTTGGCAAATGTGGAAGATTTTGCTTCATTTCATTAATCATATTTAGACTATCATTGTAATTTGCCTTTTAGCACACTGTGAGTGCTTAGGTTTGCGAATTAGACTTCACAGTTCTCAAAGGTCTGATCAGTCTGAAGAGCCACTGTGGAGTAGCAAATGAAGGGTTGAACTTGGACCAGGGTGACATGGGTTCAAAAATTCCTGCTCGGCCAAGAAACAAACTTTGTTTTAGCAAGAATACAATGGTATAACTCAGGATTCACATACAAATAACTAAACAAACAATGTGTTGTCACCAGTTTTACCTCCCTCCTTCCTTGGGGTGCATCATGTACCTGTTGTCTGCACAGCTGCCCGGGGGCTGAAAGACAGTCACCCAATGCTATTCTCTGAGAACGACCCTGGAGATAGGATCGGAACCACTGTAAAACAGTGCCTCCAATACCCATCTCACCAAGTGAGCCCAGAAGGATACCGTGGTCAATGGTATCAAAAGCCACTGAGAGATCAAGTAAGAGTAACAGGGTTGCACTCCCCCTGTCCTTCTCCCAATAAAGGTCATCCATCAGGGTGACCAAGGCCGATTCAGTCCCATAACCAGGCCTGAACTCAGACTGGGATGGGTCAAGATAATCTGTTTCATCCAAGAGTACTTGCAGTTGCTGCGCCACAATCCTCTCAATCACTTTCCCTAAAAAGGGGGTATTTGCAACCGGTTGGTAGTTGTCACAAACTAATGAGTCCAGGGTGGGCTTTTTCAGGAGTGGTCGAATCACTGCCTCTTTCAAGGCGGCTGGAACCACTCCCTCCTGCAACGATGCATTGACCACACCCTGGATCCACTCTGTCAGACCCCCTCGGCAAGCTTTAATAAGCCAAGAAGGGCAACGGTCAAGAGGACACGTTGCTGGCCGCATCATCGCAAGCACCTTTCCCACGTCATCAGGCTGCATCAACTGAAACCGTTCCCAAGAAGTTGCAGCAGACATTGCACTGGACACCCCATGGGGACTACAGTAGATGTGGATGGGGCATCAAGACTGCTATGGAGGTGAGCAACTTTAGCCTCAAAATGACTTGCAAATAATTCACAGTGGGCCTCCGAAGGGTCTAAGACTCCATTTCCTGGAGTTGATGTCAACAGACCCCTGACAATACAGAAAAGCTCTTCTTCGCTGCCCTCACTGCCGCACAGTAGGCATGGTTCTGATGTTTTACTCATGCCCGATCAGCCTCACAGCACGTCTTTCACCACTTGCGCTATAGCCATCGTCCAGGTTGTTTCATTGCCCTTAGCTCACTGGTGTACCAAGGTGCAAGCCAGGCTCCACAGTGCCGGAGAGGGCGCTTGGGGGCAACCATGTCGAGAGCCCGACCCGCCTCCTGTTCCACAGCGTGACAAGGGCTTCAACAGGGTCACCTGCTCTATCTACTGGGAACTCCCCCAGGGCATTCAGGAATCCAGTGGGTTCCATTAGGCTCCGGGACTGGACCATCTTAATCTGTCCACCACCCCTGCAAGGAAGGATCGGAGCCATAAGTCTAAACTTCACCAGGAAGTGATCTGACCATGACAATAGGGTGACATCCACCCCTGCTATCTCCAGACCACCCCTTCTTCCATCAGGAGCAAAAACCAAGTCGAGGGTGTGCCCTGCCCTATGTGTTGGGCCAGTAACAAGTTGAGACAGCCCCATGGTCGTCATGGAGGCCATGAAGTCCCGAGTCAGAACACTAGAGGCAGCCTCAGCATGGACATTGAAATCACCCAGCACTATCGTTCTGGGCTCCTCCAATGCCACAGCTGAGATGACCTCCACCAGCTTGGTGGACGGTACACCAGCAGCAACCCTAATTTACTGTCTCCTTGGCTGGACACCAGGTGCAGGCCCTCATAGCCAGCTCCAAGACAGAGTGGTTTCCTGGTGACAGAGATGGAAGTTCTGTAGACCACAGCAACTCCTCCTCCTCCCCACCCCGTCCCTGCAGCTTGTGCTGGTGCTGCAGTGAGTATCCAGGTGGGCAAAGCTGGGTCAGATTAACCCCTCCAAGCTCACCCACCCAGGTCTAATACACACCAAATCGACACCTTCATCCACAATCAAGTCATGGATGACAGTGGTCTTATTATGTACCGATCTGGCGTTAAACAACAAGACACACAGGCCAGTGGGCACAGCAGATGAATGAGGAACCAAACCATGAGAGGAGTGGCAGCAAGGAACAAGGCGCAGATAGCCTTGCCTTCGCCTTCTCGGGTAACTTACTACCTCCCCATGGCTATATTTCCCTCTGCCCATAATCACTGAAATTGGGGTGGCATCACCCATGTTCCTCCATGCTAAGACTCTTCCTAAATACCTAATATGGGCCCAACATGAGCCCTCCAACAAAGCGTGCCGGAACAAATTATCCCAGTAGGCCTCTGTGAGGATTGGGAAGAGTCACACACCCATTCAAACTTTTTCACACAGGGCCCATCTACTCCCCCTCCTGTCTCACACCCAGGGAGGGCCAGCCTTCTGCCAGTTACAGACTCTCACTCTGAAGGCATCTGGCGAGTTTCTCCTCTCATTCAGTTCACTGCACAGGCTCCCACCCGGTGCAGGAACTACACATGCACCACACGCCCTCCCCACCACCAATCTCCTCTAGACTGGTTTAACAGAAAACAAATTAAAAAACAACAAGAAGAAAAAGTAAGAAGGGGGGTAGTGCCCTTGCCCTCAGGAATCCCTAAGGGGCTCCCCAAGGGCAGCTAGGCTTTTATGCCTCCTGGCCCAGCCAGCAGCTGTTGCAAGGGGCTGCGAGATTAACTGCAGCCTCTCTCTGAAGCAAGGGCCAGGCAGGGAGTCCCTGTCCTCGCAGCACTTACCAGGGACCTCAGCTGTCTGGACAGACAGCAGCCCAAAGAAGCTAGTAGCAGGCACTCAGATGCTGGATACTCACTCCCAGGGCGGGTCTTCCTCAGTCCCCTCGTGCTGCAGCTGTTCCCTCTGGAGTATCCATGTTGCTAATCGAGAAGGGGAGGAGTTTTTTTGTCCATTGCACCTTGAAGCCAGGAGAGCGTGGGGGTGTGTGCAATTGACACGAAAAACTTTTTTCTGTCAGTTTCATTTCCTCCTGACATACTTTAAGTAAAACCCCTTTTTTTAAAAAAAGTATGAAATGCAATTTTTATAGTGGGGACTGTGTGTGTGTGTGCCTTCTGTCACATCTGTTGCTCCTTTCCCCCTCCAGTGGGGTGGCGTGCAGCAAACTGGAAGGGAAAAGCAGCACCTCGTATGCAGCTGCCACAGTTGTTAGCTTGGGTCATAAAAGTGATTTCAGTGGAACCCGTTATGCACTCTGGGCTGCGCCATTTCTATCGTGCCAGGGCATAGATGCTGTTACAAAAGGAGCCAGGCCTGGATGCAAGCCCGACCGATAAAGGCTCTCAATTCCTTGAGATGCCAATAAGGAATAGAGACGAGACCAGATCAGTACAAAGTCTTGCCTTTATTAAAACCTTTGCAAAGGGAGGGCCCCAATCAAGTGGCTCTCTCGAATAGCTGACAGTCATCATATTTATAGGCTATAGATGCGTCACATACATAGTATCAAAAATGCATAGCTCATTAAGAATACATCATTGTTTAATTTCTCAGCATCTGTCTATTCTGGTCCACTTCTCTGTTCTCATCTTCAGACTTCCTTTATCCTTGACCTTTGGTGCTACAAGCTGGGAATAACATTTTTAATTGCTAGCGAAGCAGATAAGCGAAAAACTCCCATACTTTTCATAAGCAAGGAAAACAAGCATAAGTTTCATTTTGCATTATTTGATTTCATTATAACATTTTAATTTTAACTCATTGTAACATTTGCCCCTCAGATACTTTCTTAATTTCAAAGAGTGAGAAAGTATCTTCTTAATTATCTATGGTGGCATAAACATTTTCCTCTCGGGTGGGAACTGCTTGGGGGGCATAAACAGTATGGTTCCATACCTCCTCATGAGATGGTGCCATTTCAGTATAATCTCCCTGTATCTCATGCAAGGCTAGCTGCTGATACATCATCAGTTGGGCCTTTCTTTTCATGACCCGAATAAGCATGCCAGATACACAGGATATGATACATGGTAAGCACATAAGAATAAGGAATATAATACAGCCAATAACAAAGAGATGTTTCAGCCAGGCCCAGTTTGGCAGCCAGCTAGTAAGCCAGGCCCAATTTAGGCCCTTCCACTGCTGATCGCCCACATACGCTGTTATTTCTGCATGGTCTACTAATTGATTAATTACCTGTGATTCATCTCCAATTTCGACACAGCACTCACCGCTAGTGTTTAAGGTGGCACAGAGCCCACCTGAGCTGGCGAGGAGCAGGTCGAGACCCTGTTGGTGTATGATCAATCTTTTACGTATCTGCTCAGTTTCCTGCGTTAAGGTGCGTATTGCTTCGCCTGTAGCATTAGTAACCACTTCTACTACAGCTTGCAACCTCAACAGGCCATTGGTCATGGATCTAGCTCCAACGATCCCAATAGAGCTCCATGTCAGTGGTTTGTATTCATCAATCAAATCTTGGGGGGTCCAACCCTTACTTCCCCAGTTATGGTCTCCAGCATGTAAGGCATGCCTTTTGTCTCTGGTATTGGTGTATAGGGGTCTAAAGATATGTTGCCCTTTGGGTTTAACATTGATGTTAGGTATTAAGTAGGCCACATAACAGCTTCCTCTCCAATCGGGGGGCAAGCATGTATATGCAGTAGTTCCACAAACAAACCAATGATGCTTAAGTGCACATTTCCCCAAGGGCCATATTTGTGAATGATGGGTTTGCATAGTTCCATTCAAATGAGACTGAAAACCATGCTGTGGGATAAAGTACCAGCTCATGAATAATGGCTCAGTGTATATAGGGCCACTAGCATTGCATCTAGTTACCCCTGGGGCTGTAGGCATGCAGGTTTCTATCCCTTTTCCCTTCCGAGCTTTGGCATACCAAGAGTCGGAAGCTATATACACTTCAGACCAAGCTTGGGGCTGATCCCCTTTGTACCATCTAAGCATGGTGGTTTGGTCTGGAATGTTGGTGGTCCAGCTGTTAGCACGACATAAGGTTAACCCATACCATTGCCAATAGTCGTCAAATCCTGTATGGCCACAATGACAAGGGGGATTTTTCCGGAACGTGTACTTCATGCCTTGTGGTGTGCAATTGCATCTGGTCTTATTGATATGGGTATCATTATACTGTAAATCAAGGCAAGGGATTCCCCCTGGCCACTTTTGCCATGGGCCTCTTTTGTGTGTGTAAAAACAAGAGGAATGCCCCAACTGGGGCCCTGTTCTATCATAGTTTTCCCAACACCACAAGCCTTTCCTTCTCTTGACTTGCACCTGATCCCTTTGTGGCCAAGTCTGGTTGTGTGCAGGACGGTCCACAGCCAA
Source organism: Rhineura floridana (assembly GCF_030035675.1). Taxonomy (NCBI): domain Eukaryota; kingdom Metazoa; phylum Chordata; class Lepidosauria; order Squamata; family Rhineuridae; genus Rhineura; species Rhineura floridana. The sequence continues at coordinate 135,004,269 of NC_084483.1, read as the reverse complement.
TTCCAATATGGTAAGCGGAAGAGGATATAGTGGAATTTGGCCATGTTGCACCTGCAAGGGGGAACACACCCAGCAGCTGGTGAGTTGGAACTGGGTAACTACCTCCTGTACCAGCTTGAGGAAGGTGTTAGTTTGTGACAACGACCCATTTCTGGTCAAGGGGCGTGTCCATGCCGGAAATAGAATACAAGATAAAACAACATAATAAAAACCATACATGCTATAATTATGGCTATGCATATGTAATATGGATTAACTATATTCTGAACTGCGGGACTAATAACTAAGTCTGGGGGTCTCTGCGAAGACGTAGCTTCAGGCTCAGACCGGGGACTGTCTGCGAAAGCCACTTTTCTTCAGGGATCTTCTTCCGTCCCTCACCTGTTGGGGAATCCTTGGCTATTCCCGTCTCTGGCTCCTGCACCCCAATGGGTGCTGATGCTTTTTTGACTGGTGTGATGGATCCACTTGGCCTTGCCGTCAATCTTTAGCGCTGCATCCGTTGTTAACAGCACCTGGACCGGTTGGCTCCACTCAGGCTGAAGCGTTTCCTTCTTCCACATCTTGATCCGGACCCAATCTCCTGGTCTAAGAGGGTGAATGGCGGCGTCCAGTGGCAATCTCTGGAACTCCTGAGAGTATCTGTAGATTTTGGAAAGAACAGACTGCAGGGCAATAACATATTCTTTGATCACAGCATCTCCCACTATTTGATTTATTTCAAGAGGCTGGGTCTTGAGAGCTGCCAGTACTGGCGGTCTCCCAAATAAAACTTCAAATGGGGTCAACTTAGTCTGTCCTCTGGGAGTGCAACGGAAAATTGTCAATGCCATGGGTAGGGCGCTTACCCAATTTTGTCCAGTCTCTTGGCAAAGCTTGGTTAACGTGGCCTTCAAGGACCTGTTAGCCCTCTCTACCTGCCCAGCTGACTGCGGTCTCCAGGCTGTATGAAGGCGCCATTTAAATCCAAGGGGCCGTTGGAGCTGTTGAACCACTTCCAAAACAAAGTGAGTTCCTCTGTCAGAGTCTATTGTTTCAGGAAGGGAATATCGGGGGGAAATTTCTTTCATCAGTGTCTTAGCCACTACCGCCGCAGTGGCTTGCCTTGTGGGGTAGGCCTCTATCCATCCAGACAGCTGGTCTACTATTACAAGAAGATATTTGTATCCATTTTTCCTAGGAAGCTCTGAAAAGTCAATCTGGAGTCTCTGAAATGGGTAATACGCCCAAGGGCGGCCTCCCATTGGCACAGGTGCGGTTGGCCCTTTTTGATTAGTGGTTGCACATATGGTGCATTGCGCTGCCGCTCGTGCAGTCTCAACATAAAGTCCTGGTGCCATTATTTGCCTGACCAATAAATCTCCTAAGGCGCTCCCCCCTAGGTGCGTGTTCTGGTGTGCTGCCAGTACAACTTGTCTCAGAAGGGGCCGTGGCACTATAATTTGTCCCGTTAGCAGCTTCCACCACCCTTCCGGTGTCAGAGATGCTCCTTTGGCGGCAGCATCCTCTGTTTCAGCGGGTGAGTAGTGAGGCTTTAAAGCATCCAAAGGGATGAGCTGGAGAGCAACTGTAGGGCTTCTTTCAGAGAGAGCTGCTTCCTTTGCCACTTGATCAGCCAAATTATTCCCTTCTCTTAATCTCTTTTCCTTTTCTCTGCCATGTGCCAAAATGTGTATTACAGCCACTTTTTGAGGGAGGGTAACTGCTTTTAAAAGTCTCTTAACAATGTCCAAGTGTTCAATGGTTTTTCCCACACTATTTATGAAACCCCTCTCTTTCCATATCATAGCGAAAGCGTGAATCGCATTGAAACCATATTTACTGTCTGTGTATATGTTGACCCTCTGCCCCTCAAACAGAGAGAGTGCTTTTTCAAGTGCAGTCAACTCAGCCTGTTGTGCAGAGTTGCCATCTGGCAATCTTCCACTGGACAATATCTGGCTCCCTTCTATTATGGCAAATCCTGTTCTTCTGCAGCCTTCCACTACTCTGCTACTGCCGTCAATAAAAACTTCATGGGCATCGGGGAGTGGCAAGTCAGAGAGGTCATCTCGGGGCTTTGTGGCAATTTCAAGGGCATGTTCACAATTATGCAGCAGTTGTCCTGGTTGGGGCATCAGGGTTGCAGGGTTTAGCGTATTGCAGGTGCTAAGAGTGATTCCCTGTCTCCCAAGAAGCTGTTGCTCAAACATGGTTAATCGGCTAGGGCTTAAAACTCTGGCTGCATCAGCTCCCATTATTTTCCTCAGGTCATGCGGCCCTAGGACTTCAACTGGGCTTCCGACCATAATTTTATCGGCTTTCTTAAGCAGGATGGAGGCGGCTGCCAGGATTTTTAAACAAGCAGGCCATCCTTGGGCTACAGGATCTAATTTTGAGGAATAGTATCCTACAGGTCTCTGTTTAGGCCCCCACTTCTGTGTTAACACTCCGGCTGCCACTCCTTTATTTTCTGAGATATAAAGGCGATATGGTTTATTGCCATCTGGCAATGCAAGTACAGGCGCTTGGGTTAACAAAGTCTTAAGCGTTTGGAAAGCATGCTGTTGCTCTTTGGTCCAACGCCAAACCTCTTTTAATTGTTCAGTTTCCAATGCTTTATAAAGAGGCAGCACTATCCTGGCGTACTCAGGAATCCATGGCCTACAGAAGCCAAACAGTCCCAATATAGTGCGTAACTCTTTCACATTTCTGGGGGGGTCCAGGCTGCAAATTGCTTCCTTTCGCTCGGGAGACAGCATTCTGCCATGGTGGGAAATTTTATACCCTAGATATTTAACTTCATCTTGGCACCACTGTATTTTCTGGTGGCTAGCACGATACCCTTTCTCAGCCAAATGGTTGAGCAATGAGACGGAGTCCCGCTCACAGGAAGGCCTATCTTGGCTGCATATCAAAAGGTCATCAACGTAAACCAAAAGGACGGTCTCCTTTGGCTGCTGGTGCCACCCCTCTAAGTCTTTTCGCAAGGCCTTAGTAAATTCCGAGGGGCTTCCCACATATCCTTGAGGCAAGACCCCCCAAGTCATTTGAGAGGCTTGGCCGGTTCGGGGGTTCTCCCAAGTGAAGGCAAACAAATCTTGGCTCTCAGGGTGTAAGGGAATGCTGAAAAAGGCATCTTTTAAGTCTGTCACAGTAAACACTGCTGCCTCAGCTGGAACTCCAGAGAGGAGTGTGTGTGGATTAGGAACTACAGGAACATCCTCTTGTACTTGCTTGTTGATAATTCGCAAGTCTTGTAGGAACCTGTATTTGCCTGGCTGGCCTGGCTTCTTAATTCCAAATATTGGAGTGTTATGGGGAGATGTGGCCGGACGTATCCATCTGTCTTTAAGGAACTGCTGTATGAGCACGGTGAGGCCTTCCCACACCTCTCTTCTTAATGGAAACTGTTTAACAGGGGTGGGCTTTGCTCCTGGCTTTAGCCGAACTTTCACAGGCTCAGCAAATTTAGCTCTGGCTGGGTTCCCTTCTGCAGCCCATACTGTAGGGTTTATATCCTTATTTCTCCTTATATCATCACAAATGGGGCGCTCATCTCTCTGGTATATGGGGCGCTCATCTCTCTGGTATAAGATTGCCATCTGGTATGCAGCTTCCATTTCTTTAGGAATGGTAACAAGAAGACAGTGTTTCTTAAAAGAGATGGTGGCTTGCAACTTTGCCAAGACATCCCTGCCTAAAATGGGTAGGGGGCATTGTTCTGAAACAAGGAAGCGATGCTTAAAGACTTGCCTCCCTGCTTGTATTCCTATTGCTTTTGTTAGGGGTAATCTTTGCTTATCCCCCGTTACTCCTAAAATGGTTCTGTAGTTGGGGCTCAAGTGGTGGGGTGCCGCCCCTGGAAGCATAGAATAGGTAGCTCCGGTATCAACAAGGGCTTTTAGCTTTTGATTGGCCACTGTTATGGGAATAAGCGGCTCTCCCGGATCACTACCTTGTATGCCCGACCACCTTCATTCAGAATCTTCTTCAGCAAAAGCTGGAAGGAGGGGGGCTATGGGTTTCTGTTTTTCTTCACTTTTGCAATCTTTGGCCCAGTGTCCTTTTTTAAGACACTTGGCACACTGATCCTTATCCAACCTTCTTCTGGGACGTTGTCCCCTACCTTCTTCTCCTCTCCTCTTATTCCCGTCTCCTTGCAAGGCAGCAGCCATTACTGCACACTGCCTTTTAAACGTACGCTGATCCTCCCTCTTCTCCCTCTCATCTCTATTCACACACTTTGTAAGCAATGTCCATTAATTGACTCATATTCATTCCCATAGCTCCCTCAACCTTCTGCAGTTTCTTTCTAATATCCTGGGCGCTTTGTCCTATGAAGAGTGTAACTAAAAGTCTCTGGTTGTCAGCAGCAGCTGGGTCAAGGGGGGTGTATTTCCGCATAGTGTCCTGCAGCCGCACAAGAAAGGAAGAAGGGTCTTCCTCTTTGCCTTGTCTAACCTCATACAGTTTGGCCATGTTGGTTGGCTTGGGTATGGCATTTCGTAACCCATAAAGAATGAGGCGGCGATAATTTTCAAGTTCAGTGCTGCCACCGGGTGCGGCATCCCAGCCTAAGTCTCTTTCTGGCAATATGAGAGCCATGGGCTGTGCGCCTGCACCCGCTGCTGCTCTTTCTGTCTCAGCAAGTCTGCGGGCCTGCCCCATAACTAAACTTTTTTCCTCAGAAGTTAGCAAAATGTTCATTAACGTTTGGATATCCGCCCAGCTGGGATGGTGGCTAACAAATATAGATTGCCACAAGTCATAGGCTTTCCCAGGGTCTTCCCTTAAGGGGGGTGTTTGGTTCTTCCAATTGAACAGATCAGAGGTCGTGAAGGGGACATACACATAAGCTAGACCTCCTTGTCCATCAAGGACTTCTCTCATGGGGGCCTGGAGATAGGTCTTGCCACTTCTATGCTCTCTGCGGTCCTCTCTTTTTACGATGGCCGCTTCAACTGCCTGATCCAACAGGTTCAGTCGTTGCTCTTTAAAGACTTTTTCCTGAGGGGTGGTTGCCGGACTTTGGCGAACTTCATGCAGATATCTATGAAAAAGGGTAGGGCCATTCTTCTTTTGACATGAGGGGCAATCTGGAAGGTCTTCTAACACTGAGCTTGATGAAGATGGGGATGACTGAGGTAGAAAGGGATTACTTCCTGGAGACGCTGGAGGGTATAGGAGGTGTGGTGGGGTTGTCTCTGCAGGTCTGGGTTGCAATGGTGCTGGTAAGCTTGGTGGCGTGCTGAGAGGCCTATCTAGATCTATAAGTTGTGGAGGGAGTGAAGGTGGGCTGGTGGGCCTTGACCTTCCCTCATCTAGCGGTTGTCTATACGGCGGCGGTTGCCTATATGATGGTGGGGCACTAGGCAAAAGTTCATCTTCTTCTGTTTGTGGCAGTACTGGTTGGACTGGCTTGGAGATGGGGCCTCTTTGCATCATGACTCTCATTGCAATTGGAGAGGGCGGATCTCGGTCCAATTCTTGCCACATTAAGGCATACTGGATGGAATCATGTTGCTTTTGGTCTGTGAGTACTTTTAGGACTTTAACTATTGCTTGAAACTTAAAAGTGCCCTCTGGGGGCCATCCGGTCCCCAAGGTGGGCCATAGTTTCTGGCAATAGAATATTAATTTGTCTCTTTCTAACGGGTATTGAGTTTCTGCCTGTATAATACTGAACCTTTTGAGGACAAGCTGTAGTGGGGTGTCCTGTTGTTGACTCTTCCCTAGCCTCTTGTTCCTGGCCTTGGAACCCGCTCCTCCCATCCTGGGGGCTCTAAAGAGGACTGTTAGGGCACAACAACACTCGCGACTTTCGCTTCGTCCGTTTCCCGGTCTTTTCCCTCGCGGGAGAAAGAAAACGCGGTAATAGAACTCCGCTTTCGCTTCGAGGTAATTACCACTGTGGATACGCTTTGTCTCTTGCACACTCACACATACAGCACTCCCCTCCAAGGTTCGATTTATTCTCACCTGTCTTCTGGTATCCTGTCTGACCCGCTTGCGCCGGCAATCAGAAGATTCTGGTCTCGATTTACTGGAGGTCCGGTAGCGATACTCTGGTGTCTCGATTGGCTCGCCGCAGGCCTGGATGCAGGCCAAACAACTTGGACCTGGAGCACTCTCATCCAATATTCTGCAGCTCCGTACGAGACAGCAGAGGTCGTCTAAAAGGACACTCCTGGCTGGCTCGCCAGTTTTGTTACAAAAGTAGCCAGGCCTGGATGCAAGCCCGACCGATAAAGGCTCTCAATTCCTTGAGATGCCAATAAGGAATAGAGACGAGACCAGATCAGTACAAAGTCTTGCCTTTATTAAAACCTTTGCAAAGGGAGGGCCCCAATCAAGTGGCTCTCTCGAATAGCTGACAGTCATCATATTTATAGGCTATAGATGCGTCACATACATAGTATCAAAAATGCATAGCTCATTAAGAATACATCATTGTTTAATTTCTCAGCATCTGTCTATTCTGGTCCACTTCTCTGTTCTCATCTTCAGACTTCCTTTATCCTTGACCTTTGGTGCTACAAGCTGGGAATAACATTTTTAATTGCTAGCGAAGCAGATAAGCGAAAAACTCCCATACTTTTCATAAGCAAGGAAAACAAGCATAAGTTTCATTTTGCATTATTTGATTTCATTATAACATTTTAATTTTAACTCATTGTAACAATGCCAACGCCGCCACATGGTTCGCAGCCCAACATTTCCTTCCTGCAGATTGGCGGCGCTGTGCTGGAAAGTCGAGGGGGTAGTTCAGCTTCACTTTTGCAAAGCCCGAGGGAGTTTAGGTGGAAAGAGTTTGAACCATGCTGAAATGTAAAAAAGAAAGAAAGGAACAGGAGTGAAGGAAGGCAGTTTACTGGGGGGGAAGGGGCGAAAGAAAGGAGGGCTGCAGCAGTTCAGGAGCAGTCAGTCGGAAGTTGCTTGTTAAGCTGACAGAAACAAAATGGAATTCATGGAGAATTTAGTGGACGGAAAAAGGGGAGTATCTGAAAATGACTATCCATCCCCCAGCACAAAACATCGGAACAAAGCACCTACATGGGGAGTAACACTGCGAAGCGGAGACAGTTTTTTCTTCACTTTTGGCATTATCTCCAGATTGGTCTAATGCAGATTTAAAGGGGAAAACTGCGTCCTATCTTCTCTTAGCCTCTAACGTCATGTGACCCCTGCAAATTAAACGGGGGTGCATGTAGCACCAATCTCAGAGTAACTTGCCGTGTGAACGAGCCCTCACTGTTCTTCCCATTTCCAGTGCGTCCCACCGCTCTCTTCTGAAAATGGGGGCACATGACGCTACTCAAACCCACCCCTTTTACTGTACAACCTAGTGGGAGCAGCTTGAGTGTTTTTTTAAAAAAAAATTCAGCTTCAAAGAGATTTTGCAAATCAACTCATTCCCTCTCTGGGTGTGGCTAATGGAAACGCTTTGATCTGGTGACTAGTGTGTTTACAGCCAGAGTCTTTTGCTTGGTAATTTGTTCTTCATCCCTTTTATAGTCTTTGTTTTGTGATTTTAGGAAACGATGATAACAACCTCAACTCCATCTTTTATGAACACCTGACAAGATCTCTGCAGGAGTCTCTTTGTGGAGATTTGATTCTTGGACGCTGGGGAAACTACAGCTCTGGGGACTGTTTTATTTTGACATCTGATTATTTGAATGCCTTTGTTCACTTGATTGAAATTGGAAATGGTCTCGTCACTTTCCAGCTCAGGGGGCTAGAATTTCGAGGTAAGCACCGATATAGCTCAAAGAATAGAAAAAAACAGAAAATTCATTTGCGATATGCCCTTCTCATAATTAAACCTTATGCCAACTTCAAGTCTGGGTAGCAGCACAAAATTATCTATCTGGGCTGTTGCTACATCAATTAAAAAAAATTGGGCACACTTCTTTTAGTCATAAATTGTTGCCAGTACATGGTGCCCTACGGGTATTTTGGACTACAACTCCCATCAGCCTCAGCCAACACAAGAAGGCACCAGGTAGCTGAAGGCTGAATTAGGAGATGGTAAAGATGGTGCTTTTCCTGGAACAGAAGTATACTTTGCTCATTGCAAGGCAGAAGCGCTAGTGTCTAATCTCAAGTGTGCAAACACAAGACAGAACGGTGGTTTTACATTGGATTAGATCAGCGGTTCCCAACCTTTATGAGTACGGGATTCCCTTTATAAGCTCAAACATTTTTGTGACCCTCCCACGCTAATTGTAATTTTAGCCTATGTTAAGTGAAAAAAGGTGTGTGGCAAAGTCACACCTCCAAATATTCCTTCCCATAAAAAGCTCCCTGCAGACAGGGAGGTGTTGCTTTCTTTTCTTAAAGCAACAGTTCATCAAATTGGTATCCCCCTCCCCCACTCACATAGTCTGAAGATGTACAGTCCGGTCTCCCAGCACCAGTGGGTTGTAGTGTGGGACTAAGATCCAGGTTCAAATCCCCACCCAGACATGAAGCCCACTGGGTGACCTTGGGCCAGACACGGGCTCTCAGCCTGACCTATCTCACAGGGTTGGTGTAACGATAAAACGGAAAGGAGGGGGGGAACCATGTGCACCACCTTGAGCAACTTGGAGGAAAGATGGGATACAAATGCAATAATTAAATATATTTCAGCTGCAGTATGTGGACCCCAGCCTCAGCAACCTGCTGAGCTTTTAAATAATAATAATAATAATAATAAAAGAAGCAGTGTGGTAATGGTGGGGATGCTAGATTGTGAAGCCAAAAGGGTGGATAGGGGTATTAGTGCTTTTAGGCTTTAGGATGATCTGATGCACTTGGAGAATGAGAGTGGAGCAGATCAACGCACACGCACACAAAAACACCTGCCCCTCCAGCATGCATCTGCAGGTGTGCATGCATTTGGGCACTTGGGAGGGGGGAAGCCCTCAACTGCCGCAGCGTCTTGGACAGAGAGATGGGGGGACGGAAAGTAGGTGGAAGAAAGGAGAGATGCTGGCACTTAGCCTCAGAAATGGGGGGCGAGCAAATCCTGACCTTCCTCACTGCTGCTTGGCTCCGTCTGGGCCAAATGCGAGATCTGGGCAGCCTTGCAAATAAGAATAATTTTTTAAAAGAAATGGCAATGAATCTGGAGCCAGGAAAGCAGGCAGGCTGGCCGCCAGGAAGGAAGGGGGAAAAAAGCCTTTCCTCGCAGCCTTGCTTCTTTTTGCTTCACGAAAAGCCCTCTCCTCTCGTTCTGAGCAAGGACGTCATCAGCAGCAGCAGTGCGAGGAGATGGGAGACGGTGATAGTAATCCCCTCTTCTTCCTGGTAGCTCTACCCTCAGCCTCCTTTGCAGTCTGCCACGTGTTTTATAGGCAGATGCCTGTACTTGGCGTGCCTGATGCTCTGGTGCTTCAGCAAAAGTCCTCCCTTCTCATTGATTACTACTGTATATAGTATCATTAGGTATGTAGCAGCAGCCAACCTTTATCTCAGTTATCACGCGTTTGTGTTGTGACATAAACCAGACATAAACCATCATAATCAGCTGCAATAAGGAGGTTTGCAGCAGGGAGAAATGAAGCTTTATTTACTCCCTCACTGCAGTAGAACTACTAAAGATACAGCACCCCTTTTTTGGCTTTGGTGGGGGTGAAAGTTTAGCCATAAGCAGGTACTTACTCTATTTGGTGAATCCTGAATGTGTGGTGACATCTAGCACAGTGTTTTTCAGTCAGTGGGCCTGCTCCACCCCTTAGTTGTGCCATAGCCTTTTGGATGGACCAATGCTAGGACCAGCAACTCCTTGCATGCTGAGTAAAGGCGGCTCAGAGACAGAGAAGTTCAGTGGGGGGCGGGGGGGAAGATGGAGGATGGTCTCCACTTTCTGAGGAGAGAAGCCAGTGAAGATGTTAGAGGCAATTAGGAAGTGAGATAAAAGGTTAATATTTATTAATAATAATAGTAAATAAACTGGGAATAGAAAGGAATGGAATAAGGGACTAAATTGTGGAGTTGAGAAAAAAACTGTGCAGTTGAAAAGTTGATAATGTGCAGTTTGAAAAGGGGGGAATTGAACATATTAGGTCTATGTGTTTATTAAGAACTTAAATGACAGACAATGTACACAAATTATATGAGGGTGGAATGTGCTCAAGGTCCTTTTATAAAAGACCTTTTTTTTAGCAGGACCCTCCTCTTCACCGTCATCCTTGGCACGTAAGGCTTCATCACATCCATGTAAATACTAGGGCTGTGCACAGCCCTCCTTATCCACCCTGTGTCCCCAATCTATGGGCCCTGGGAAGGCCAATCCATCCTGTCCTGGTCACTGCTTGTTCATGGATGGCTTCCCTGCGTGCAGAGAAGCCACTCATGGTGGAACAGTGCCCCGCAGGTTAGAATTCTCCTGCTCATCAGCTGGTAAGTGGGAGGATACATCCTTTGTGGTGCTGGTCACTGCTTGTTTGTGGGCGTCTTCCCTGCATGCATCCAGCTGATAAGCAGGAGGATTCCATCCTGCAGCATGCTGGTTGTACCCTCCTGCTGGGGGGGGAGGTGCAGCATCTCCTCCTTCCCCCACCTCCCACATCATATTTTAAACTCTACTTTAAGTTAAAATGGGACTTTTAAAACCCTTAGCTGCTTCCAAAGTTACAGCAACTGCATCACGCTGGCCTTGGGGAGGTCTGCCGGGGAGAAGGAGAGATCAGGTGGGACAGGTACCCACTTTCTCCTGTGAAGAGGTGCCTCTTTTTCCAGTTTATCCTTCTTCCCGTGCAAGCCTGCCTCTTCTTCTGCCTGATGCCCCATCCACTTATATGGATCACTCTGAGCCATTGAACCTGACCAACAGAGATCCAAGGCTGTCTGAACCCGACTCGGCTAAGTCTTACATGCCTCCAAATAGGCCTGATTTGGCTCAGGCCTCAGCCTAATCAGGCACACAGCCTAGTAAATACCCTTGAAGGAGTCCTGTTTTAACCTGTTAGTTCCTGAAATAAGGCAGATTCATAAATTTTATTTATTTATTCATTATATTTGTATCCTGCCCTTTCTCTCAGTAGGAGCCCACAGTGGCAAATGAATCATCAGTGTATAGTAGATAAGAACTACTGGCTCATATGGGGAAACTGCCACTGATACAGGGTGTATGCAAGGAGCAAAGCACACTTTGTGTTTGTTTGGCTTTTTTGTGTGTGTGGTGTGATAGTAGTGCAGTTGGAAAATCTGCTTAATCCCCTCCCCCTGCAAGAGGGTCCAGTACATATTCAGAGCTTGGGAAAGTTACTTTTTAAAACTACAACTTCCATCAGCCCCAGCCAGCATGGCCGCTGGATTGGGCTGATGGGAGTTGTAGTTCAAAAAAATAACTTTTCCAAGCTCTGCATTTACTCTATGGCCATAATTAAAAACTCAAGCAGCCTTCACCATGCATATGAAATTTTGTTCAAACAAGAAACCACCACACCATTCAACTTCAAGGAACCCTCTACATGTACAGTGGGACTGAATACACAAATTATTCCCTGGCATGAAATAAATGAGCCAATCCTGGTTTGTTCAGGTCTCCATATATGCGCTGAATTCTAGGCATGCACAATGGAACTCCTACATCAGAGTTATTGATTGATTACATTTATAGCTCACCTTTTATCCAAGAAAATCAAGGTGGTTTATGTTGCACCCCTTTTATCCTCATGAGGGAGGTTAGGCTGAGAGATAGCAACTGACCCAACATCATTCAGTGAACTTTGTGACTGAGTGAGGATTTGGACCTAGCCCAGTCCTAGCCCAACACCCTAGTTAGAATTAGGGAACCTTTTTCAGCCTATAGGCCACACTCCATCATGGGCAACTGCATGGCAGTGGTGGGTGAAACCACAAGCAAAAGTTGGTAGAGCAACAGATGTGTCTCTTACATTTGTATAGTTGTATTCCATGTAGTGCAAAGGTGAACATTCCATCAATGCAAGGATTTTTCCTTGAGCAATGGAACTTTTTCCACCTCTCCTTTCCCCTTCCCCCTGCACACCCTTTTTCCCTGGGGCTTCCACCAACCCTCTGGAACAGATTTGGGGATTGGCGTTGGGTGCATGCAGGGGGGAAAAGAGGGAATCCCTTTGTACTAGGTGAAGTTATTCCACTTCTGCATGAACCTATTTATTTATTTGATTTATATCCCGCTCATTCTCTCAGTAGGAGCCCAGGGCGGCAAACGAAAGCACTAAAAACACTTTGAAACATAATAAAAACAGACTTAAAATATATTAAAACAACCACCATTAAAAACATATTAAAACAAAACATCTTTAAAACATTTTTACAAAAGCTTTAAAAACATTTTAAAAAAGGTTTAAAAATATATTAAAAAGCAATTCCAACACAGATGCAGACTGGGATAAGGTCTCTACTTAAAAGGCTTGTTGAAAGAGGAAGGTCTTCAGCAGGCTCTAAAATCTAACTGAGTTCCACAGACACACACACACCATTCTCCAACTAGGGAAGCAAGAGGCGTGATCACAGTCCAAGGATACAGTTCAGCCAGGCAAAAGCACTCAAGGAGGGTGTGGAGCAGAAGATATGAATAGTGTGGCATGAGGAGAGTGTGCCAAGGGCCAGACAGTGGGTTCTGAAGGACCACATTCAGCGCCCAGGCCTGAGGTTGCAGGGAATGTACCAAGAGCCAGATAATGAGGCTTGAAGAGCCACATTCAGCTCCTAGGCATAAGATTTCTCAACTCTGTTCCAAATGTATACTACACTTACTCTCGTATGTGACCAAAATGGCAGCTTGTATTGAAATGTACGCTCATGGAATTCCATTGATTGCTCAGATTTTATATAGAACAAGTATACAGTCAGCACGTTTTTTTCTAGAACAATCTTGACCTTTGTATGCAAAGCAGTCTTACATTTTTGGGGTCTTGTTGGTGAACATGTTCCATCTGGATATAACAGATCTATAAAAACACAAAGAGCACTCTGGGTTTATCTTTTAGATATTCAGAAAGCTAAGGGTCTGCCATACACTTATAAAATGTATAGCCCTTATTCTTCATGTAAGATAAAACATTTGGATGTAATTATGTTTTATGTAATTTATGCCAGGCTGCCTGAAGCATAGAATTTAGCATATTTTACTTTATAAGGTGAAATAAACAGTATGTATCTCATCCACTCTCTTGAGCACAGATAAATTGACACATTTTATTCACTGCTGTAGCTCTCCCTCTTTGTTTTCTAATTGCCATTTATTAAGTATTTGAAGGAGGACCAAGTATTAGCTACAAACAGTTTCATTTGCTTTGATCTCACCAATAACTGTGTTTGTGCTTCTTCTTTTTTAAAACTCCAAGGGACATACTGCCAGCAAAGAGAGGTGGAGGCTATAACAGAAGGAGATGAGGACGATGAAGGCTGCTGCTGCTGCAAGCCAGGGCATTTGCCTCACTTGCTATCATGCAATGCGGCTTTTAACCTTCGATGGCTGACATGGGAAATAACACGGACTCAATATATCCTGGAAGGGTATAGCATTATTGACAACAATGCTGCAACAATGCTGCAAGTGTTTGATCTGCGAAGAATACTCGTCAGATATTACATCAAGGTAAAGCGGTATCTGTCATCATCTCTAGGAAGAATGATCTGTAATCTGGCAGCTCAAACTGTTATTATTGACTGTTATCGGTCAATAACAAATAGGATTTGGTGCACTGGCCATTGCATTAGTGTAATATAATGTATCACAGCACTGGCACACATACATTGAAACACACACAGAGAGACATATATATGAGCATAGGAGAGTCCTGCTGGATCAGGGCAAAGGCCAGTCTAGTCCAGCATTTTGTTATCACAGTGGCCTACCTTATGCTTATGGGAAGCCCACAGGCAGGTCCTGAGCATAACAGCTCTCTCTCCTCTTGAGATCTCCAGGAACTGGTATTCACAGGCATACTGCCTCTGACAGTGGAGTTACAACATAGCCACCATGGCTAGTAGCCATTGACAGTCATATCCCCCATGGATTTGTCTAATTAACAGGCCCATCTCCTCCCTGCCATACAGATGCAACATTGTGATGATGACAAAAGATGAGTATTATCTCAAAATAATATCTACTTGACTGCAAAGGGCCATCACTGAAACAGCACCCATAAAGCTATAATTTCTTAGTACCCACCAAGCGGGCACACAGAGATGATTAGGCATTGTCATTGACCCACCTCATCAATGCCTGCATGCCCACAGATCATAAAGGTCAACGAAAGGACAATGAGCAGCTAGCATAGCAAATGCTAGGCTATCCCATTAAGCTATCAAAGAACGACTTCTGTAACAGCCATTTCCAGTAAGATCAGGCAACTAGTCATAATTTTAGCAAAAAAATATTGCAGATTAAGTCACATCATGTTAGGTTTTGGTCGTCATATTTAAAGAAGCATTTGTATTCCCTTCCACTTAATTATAGAGACAGTAGATCAGCCTTTCCCAACCAGTGTGCCTCCAGATGTTGTTGGACCACAACTTCCATCTTCCTGACCATTGGCAATGCTGGCTGAGGCTGATGGGAGTTGTGGTCCAACAACATCTGGAGGCACACTGGTTGGGAAAGGCTGCAGTAGATAGAGTTTATGGACTACTTTTATCAGCTAGTGATATTGACTAGTAAAGACGTGTTGGAGATACATTTCTTGAGATGTTACTCTCATTTCAATGACTGCCAGAGAATATACAGTCTTCTTTATCTGTTCCTGATGAATATCAAATTTACTAATTGGGAGACTGAGTCTAAAATGAGGTGATTGCAGTAATATCCCATCTGCACTGAAGCAGTGGCCAATGTGAGAAACAAGATGCTGGGCTATGGCTTTGGTCTGATCCAGCAGAGCTCTTCTTATGTTCATAAGGAGGAAGGGCCTGAGAATAGCAGATACCACTCACTAGTTGTAGGAAATAACATGTGGCCTGAATATGTGGAGGACTCACTCAGTAATGGGAATTCACAGTGAAGTGCCCATACAATGCATTCCTAAGTAATATACTAGTATCAACATGCAAGGCACTGGTATATACAGTCCCGAGACCAGGTCATATTTGGAGATGGCAGGTGTTGCCACCACTCACCATATGCTCAGAGGCACATTACCAAATTCTTCCAAGCTACACAGCAAGTGGATTGGACTGTGAAAGACCAACCCAAATAGTGTTTGCATTTTTACAAATGTGTAGGGCAGTACAATATCTCAGAGAGGAGGTCAGGTCTCCTGCTCCCCTGGTGCATTCACTATAACTGCCCAATTTCCCTGCTTTTTAAAGTTTGATAGAAATATCTGTGGGCTATAGTTACGTTCTTAAACCACAAGGTTTTTTGCCTATTAGTGAATTTCTCTGCTTTTTAATCTGGGAGGTAAGAAATGGGTTCTTGTGCAAGTTTGCTGAGAATGGATTGATCATTTGCATGCTTATTGGGTTCAGTGGGATTTACTCCCCTGCAATCATGCTTAGGATAGGTGAAACTGATCCCAGGGGGTGAGGAGGGGAGCAGGCAGGGAGGGAAACAGGCAGAGAGGGGAGGAGGAGGGCAGGTTTGATCATTTGCATGTTTATTGAGTTCAATGGGATTTACTCCTGTGCAATCATGCTTAAGATCAGTAAAACTGACCATGTGGGAGGAGGAGGGGGATGGTAGTGGGGAGCGAGAGGAGGAGGAGGAGGAGGGGGAGGGGATGGGTGATGGGGGAGGGGAAGGGAGGGGTGAAGGAAGGGGGAGGAAAGGGGGAGGAGGGAGGAGGAGTGGAGGGCAGGATTGATCATTTGCATGCTTTTTTAGTTCAGTGGGATTTACTCCTGTGCAATCATGCTTAGGATAGGTGAAACTAACCTGGGGGAGGGGCAGGGAGGGGAGGGGGAGGGCAGGAAGGGGGAGAGGAGGGGAGGAGATTGGATGGGTGGGCACTGGGCAGAGGGGAAGCCCCTTTCCTTTCCAAAAGGAAAACATTGTGAACAGTATCCTTCTTTTTCAGGGCTCCCCCCCCCACCTTTTTATTCTACAGCAGGCACATGTAGCCTCCCGCTCTAATTTAACCAAAGCTGTCCCTGGCCACATCCACACCACACCTTTATTTCACTTTAGACAGTCATGGCTTCTCTCAAATAATCCTGGGAAGTGTAGTTTGTGAAGGGTGTTGAGAGTTGCTAGGAGAAGCCCTGTTCCATCACAGAGCTTCAATCAGAGCGGCTGACTGTTAAACCACTCTGGCCGCTGGAGCTCTGTCAGGGGAATAGGAGTCTCATATCAGCACCTTTCACAAACTACAGGATTCTTTGGGGGAAGCCATGACTGTCTCAAGTGAAATAAAGGTCTGGAGTGGGTGTGGCCCCCTGATTAGGCAAGACTAGTAGCTGTGAGTCTGGCTTTTAGAACACTGACAGTTGGTTCTTACTGAGCATGCCCGGCCTTATCATTGAGTTCAATGCTAAATTTCTTAAATTAATTAAAAATCACCCAGGCAATTTTTTAACTTTTAAACTGCAGAACATGAAGGTCAGGTACTCTGTGAACATGGCTGATTTTTAATTAATTTCAACAAATTTTGAGAACAATGACAGAAAAAAAGTCCAAAAGGGCTCTGGGTTTTTTTCCTCTCTTTTTAGACTTTGAACTCTCTATTCTCTCTGACTGTTTTGTTTATCGCCATGAAAATTGAAAGGGTTGTTAAGCAAGAGTTTCTGAGTTCAGGACTAATCCACAGAGCAATAAAGATTGCAACATGTCTCATCCTGGTCTTTATAAGCCACCCAGAGAAGCTCTCTATGCTTTCAGAGAGATTTTTCTCACCCCTACTGGAAATAAGCGGGAGTTATGCATAAAAGGGCTTTTTCTATTGTGGCTCCCACCCTGTGGAATTCCCTCCCAAACAATTCCCGTCATGCCCCCGCTATGATGAGCTTCTGCCGGGCCTTGAAGACCTGGCTCTTCAGACAGGCTTTTGGGGTGGGTTAGGTTTATTACTACTGTTGAGATTTTAATGTTTTAATGTATTTGTATGTTTTTATTCTGTACATCGCCCAGAGTGGCTGGACAACCAGCCAGATGGGCGACTAATAAATCTAATAAATAAATAAATAAATAACTGTGTGCTCTACCATCAAGCTATTGCTCACCCATTAAGCAGTGACAGTTTCCTTTGCATCTTTATTTAGAAAATTGATATCTAAATTAATGTACTGTGACAACTAGATAATATCACAAACTAGGAAGATATTATCCTGCTCTGCTGGGATTCTGCTAGGGAAGTATGACCAGGTATGACCAGAGCCTTTCAAACCAAGGACAAATCAGGATCCTCAGCAGCTCCCATTGCACCCTGCTGGATGAGCTTTGAAAGATGTTGTTTCAGCAAAGGAACAGAGTCGTCTAAAGACTGAAAAGGTCTTATCTTCCAGTGCCTTCTGAGAGAGCATTCTGCAATTGTTCAGTAACTTATTCTGCAGCCAGATACTCCTGTGTGGTTGTAGAGCAGGAGAATCATTTCCAGAGTCTGAGGATGGTGGGTGAGCAAAGTCCTCAGCCTGGGATGGTGTAGAAGGGGCTGCTGAGGGCTCCTCCTTGCTCCTCCGAGTTGGGTGACTTGTGAGTCATCTGAAGCTGAGTCCTCCTCAGAGTGGCACTAGGACCCAGATATAGGGGACATGATAGATACTGGTATTAAAGATTAAACACAGTATGATCTCAGACAAGTGGAATGTTTTCACTATTCATCCTTTATAATGTTGAGGTTTAGGCATGTGTTTGTACACAACCTATATTTAAAATTAATTGAGAAGACTAAAATATAGTGAAGCACAAGAGAAGGAGAATCAGAAGTTAAAGACCTAATGTTAAAAATCAGGAATTTATGTTCTTTTGAGGAACACATGCTGCTATGTAAACATATTGGAAGAGCAGAAGAAACATCTACCTTCAAAATATTTAATTTTATATTATCATATGTCTGAAGATTTCACATTTATCTTTGAAACAGTGCTAAGCAGTTGGATTTTTGAATGGATTCCCTTTTTTCCCTACTTGCCATTCACTTGACAGCCAAGGGGGTTTGGAGACTATTTCTCCACATAAAAAGAATCTTCTCTAATAAAGTGGGTCAATTCCTGTAGCCTTTCTGCATATATTTTAAATAATTTCCTGCCTGGTTACTGCAGGTTATTTATTTCCTCAGTGCCTTCACATTCACCTTTCAATTTATTCATTTAAAAATATCTTTAAAGAAGGCAAAAGTCTGCTGCTGTCTTTGAGTGTGGTGGGTTTTTTTAAAAAAAATCCATTGTTTTTGCATAGCTCTTCTTAAAAGGCTCTGTGCTTATCACACTCTGCACAAAAATTCTGTCCTTGTTTTTGTATCCATCACTCTGCTTTGTTTCTGTACGCTAAGTAGGGGCCCTTTTCTACATTTAATTGTTAATTTGAATATGCAGCTGAGAGGGTGGTGCCCATGAATTTTAAATAGGCTCAATCATAATACTTGTTCTATTGTGCCCTTTATACCGCCAAATTTTGCAGTTGCTCTTTCCATTCATTTGATACATTTTCATCACCCCCTTTACCTGTGATCCATCAAAGTCTCAGGGGCATCAAAGATGGGAGGGGGCACAGAGTGGCAAAAAGATGTTAGAGAGAATCACTTTATTCTCCTTAGATGGCTTGTTTCTCATCTTTTCCAGTAATTACGTAACTTCTGGTTTCACATGTTGTTGAAACAAGTGATAACATTTTTTTACTTTTCATCAACAGAGTATTATATACTTTACTGTCAGTTCCCCCAAGATCCTACACTGGCTAAGAGATGAGTCATTCCAAAAGACACTGCAGCCTTTCTCCAAATGGCATTATATAGAGCGTGACCTTGCAATGTTCAATATTAACATTGATGACGACTATATCCCCTGCCTTCAAGGAATCACCAGGGCAAGCTTCTGCAGTGTTTACTTGGACTGGATTCAGTTCTGTGCTGTAAAAAGAATGGAGGTACATTTATCTCTAATGTGGCTAATTTTATGGGGTGCTGGTGTTCTTTACCTGAATTTTTATTAAGGATAAATGTACGGACCAACATTAAGAGTCCTTTTTCCAAACTGAAACAGGAAAGGTTATCACATTGAAGCACAAGTTATTATAATCAGTTATATGTTATGGTAAACATGGTACTTGTTTTCATAAGAACTGGGAAGAAAATGGGATGATGATGATGGTTACACTTGAGATGGGGAAAGTGTTTGGGGGAGGATGGGTCTGTGTGTTAGAGTACGCATGTAGTTAGTTACTGGTACAGCCTGCTATGGAACTGTTTGAGCCCAGACAATTTTAACAAAAGAACATTGTGTTAGCACAGGACAAACAGGAATTGACAAAGCAAAGATAAGAAACACTGGTCATTTTTTTCTGTACCTTTTCTTCTGAGAATAAATAAAAAGATGCCTATTATAGCTTTAGTTGAAAGAGTGATCCAGTAAACCACACACTTAATTGTTATGGAATTTAAGGACTTTAGTCTCAAAAACAACAGTGATACTTTCCCCCCCAACTTTTATCACAATTCAATCAGTTTTTGCAATGTCGATGTAGTTTTCCTTTAGGACTAATTGAAAACCTTACATATTTTGCAGCCTATAGAATGTGATGAAGATTCTCCTTTAGTAACCCTTTCCTTTGCCCTATGCGTTTTGGGTAGAAGAGCACTGGGAATAGCATCACATAATATGGCCATCAGGTAATTTTACATCAGTATCACAAAGGTTTGCTGGTGGCTCAGAAATGTACATTTATCTGAAACTGGTTTGTTTTTCCATTTATCATGCAATGTCATGAGGGTGTAGAAGAAACAAAAGGAATAGGTGTAAAATCATTGTGAAAACAACCCTTGGCAATGTTGTCAAAGAAATGTGTGCAGTTATGAACTGCAGTGTTTGCAGCAAAGCTGATACAATGGAATACAAAAATTAATTATTATCTTGAGATTTAACCATGCCAACTGATACAACTTGTTCCAATGCTACCAAATATTCTGGATGATTTGACAGAATTTGAAAGAGATTGCATCGTGTTTGCTTTGGTGATTTACAGTGCAAATATTTACATTTTTACCTGAAAGGTTATCCCACTGTGTTCATTGGGACTTACTCCCTAGTAAGTGTGTATAGGATTATAGCATTGAAAAATCTTTCATGTTTATTTATTTATTTATTTATTTATTTATTTAATTACATTTTTAGACTGCCCTATAGCAGGAAGCTCTGTTACAAAGTTGAGGCCATCTCTCACTATCCTACCCTTCCTACCAAAGAAGCCCAAGGCAGCAACAGCAAAATGTTAAAACAGTACAATATAAAGTGAAATAAAAACATATTTTAAAAAATAAGAAACCATGTTAAAACTTCTAAAATATTTAAAAGCAATCGAATACATGTTAGAGCACATTACAGAAGTCCAAGAAGGAGGCCACTGGAGCACAGGCAACTGAGGCCAGGCTATCTAGGTCCAGGAACAGCCGTAACTGGTGAACCAGCCTAAGCTGGGCATAAGCACTCATAGTCACAGAAGACACTTGAGACTACAGTGAAAACCTGGGAATCCAGGAATACTCCCAGACTACTGCCAGACAATGAATCTGTTTCTTCAAGGGAAGTGCACTCCATCCTAGGACAGGTCATACTCCTAATTCCTGGACATGGGAACCCCCCACCCACAGCACCTCCAGCTAGTCAGGATTCAGCTTCAATTTATTAGCTCTCATCCAGCCCTTCACCACTTTGAGACACCTGTCCAACACCTTCACAGCCTCTCCTGATTCAGATGGAATGGAGAGATAGTGACAGTTGAAGGGACCCACAGCTCAAAAGCCATGGGGCCAAGCAACAGTGTTCTAGTACTACTTTCTGGTGATGACCAGGAAGTGATCCATCCATGACAATGAAGTAATAATCATCCTCCCTCCCCAACCACCAGACCCTTACCAATCCCCTCTGAGGAAAAAAAAACAGATCTAGGATATGGTCTGCAGTGTTGGGTACATGATATACTGAGGCAACCCATGGTTGTCATGACAGTCATGAACTCCTGAGCTGGCCCATGCAAGGTGGAGTCAATATGGAATCAATATGGATATTGAAGTTGCTCAGATCCTGGGATTCTCCAACATCACACCAAATACTGCCTCCACCAGCTCCGTTAGGGAGGTTGTTGGGCAGCAGGGTGGATGATATACACCAGCAAGATCCTGGTTCTGTCTCTGCCACCCAGCATCAAGTAGAAATGCTCAAATCTAAGCTCTTGAATGCCATGAGTCAGTTCGCACATTGCCCTGACATGATGGTCTTATGTGTTACGTAGTGTAATTCTATATAGAACCAACACACCACACTTTCAGCACAAGGTAAAGGCTCACCTCTGTACCTTATTGCTTAGGTACCAGGGCAATATGTGAACCATGACTCACAGCTAAGACCTAGGCGAAGAAAAGAATAATGTTACTATGCACAGTAAATGTATGTAGGATTTAGCAGACAAAAAATAAGATCAGGCCTCTAATATATCTTGTTTTATGTTGACACTATTCATTAAGAAGCCATTACCATTATACGGCAAAATTAATGTTTAGGGAGCAATGCTGAGCTGTATGCTACATCAAAAGTGAAGTTTACATTATATATGTAAGCTGGCAATTTGCATTCATTTACACATGAATTATGTCTAATCAATTAATGAGAATATTTCAATGGTAAGCCGTGGTAGTAAATATTCTTATGCGATGTATGTAAATAACATTTCTGTTACCTGTCACTGTAAATGTCAGTAGAAGTCAAACATTATCTTTCAAATTATGCAATGTATTTGCTAATTAAGAAGAATGGCATTGCTATGGAAAGCATACATATAGTTGTAGCTAAACAGCCTTTTATAGGACCCAACTATAGAAGTTAATTCTGATATAAGATCACATCACCAACAGTAAGTCATGCTGTAAATGAGTCTGTTTTTAAATCATAGATTTTATGCAGGAATGAAAAAGAAGCAAAACTAAATATTTTAACTTTCTGGGCTGGAGTTGCATGGCCTGGCTGGAGCCTCAATTGCTTCATCAAACCTCTTTTAACCATCTGTTCTAGCCCCAGAGCCTCGTCTGCAATATGGAAATCATAATAATGATCTACCTACCTTACAGAGTGGAAGCAAGGATTACTCAGAATGTAAATAGGAAGGGATTTGAACATTCTGAAGAGTTATGTAAATTGTAAACATAATTAATTAATTTAAAGAAACACCTTACCCCCACCCAGTAATTAAGCATTGTACATGGTGGACCTATAAGTGAGTTGAGTTCAGTAGGATTTATTCACAAATACATGCACTAAAGTTAAAATAAAGTTCCTCTGTTTTGTCCATGGGGCCTGCTTCTTTCCCCCCTCCACCTGATCAGTCTTCCCCACCCCAGACAGACAGACAAAAAGCAGATACACACACACACACTTTGCTTTTCCAAGGAAGCTAGGTAAAAGATTCAGTAGAATTAAAATGGATCGTCTTGGATTTGCATGATTTTAAAGGGAGTCCCCCCAAACCACCATCAAATTAAAGCTTACATAGTTAGAGTAAACATTAAAAATTACAGATCTAGTGCTTGCCAGTACCACACACACACACACAAATGATCCAAGGGATGGAGCATCATGGATGTTTATGTTTTCTACATAGTATGACAACAACAAATCATAGAACATATGTTTACACAGAGGTGACATTTGAGTTTTTAAGGGGATCTCTTGTAAACACAGGATGATCTATAAGGATCTGTGCCTTGAATCCATGATTTTGTGCTATGACATTACTGGAAAGCACTGGATCCATTATTTTTATGGCTCAGTCCATGGAGATAGTTGTGACCGTGGTGGTGGTGGTGGTAGAGAACCTATGAAAAAATCACGTAATTTCTAAGAGGATCTGTTTTACTGGATCCAACATATGTGTGCATCTTTTCCTTCTCCCTGTCTCTCTCTTTGGCTCTCCATTCTCTCTCCTGATTTGTGCGGCACCCCATTTTCCCCCTTTGGCCACTTCATTTTCCTTCTCCCAGGTTTCCAGATTGCTCCTCTTTCCATTATGCCGCCCTTTCACTCCATTTTCTGATTAGCTGCTCAGGTGCCAATCTGAGAAACATAGAGACCTGAAACAGGAAGCAGGAAAGAGTATTGCTGTTTCTACTTCCTACTTCAGCTCTACGTTCTTCTGAAGTGGGGAAAGGTAGGCACCCTCACCACTTCATGATAAAGGAGGCAGGCAGTGGGGGGCAGGGAGACTCAGTGTCTTTCTGGGCACCATTGTACCCATGGGCACCATATTGGTGACCCTAGCTTCAGTTGGTGCAGAATGCATCATCTAGAATATTTTGGATCATATTACATCTACTCTCTGCCAGTTGCATTAGCTGCCTGTTCGTTTCCAAGCTCAGTTTAAGGCATTAACCTTTAAAGACCTTGCTCTCTGGGCCCTTGGTGAGAGTTGTCAGATTAGTTAGTACCAGGGACAAGCCATTTTATATGGTGGCCCCATATTTGTAGAATGTTCCTCTTCAAGGAAATGCATATAGCCCCTTTTTGTTCACCTTTAGTAGAGCCTTAAAGACTTTTTAAAATTCCAGTCTGTATTTGTTTAATTTTTGGTGCTGAGGTTTAACAATTGTTTTATCTACTGCTGCTGCTATTTCAATGCTATTTTTATTGTTATTTTATTGTACTTTCATAATCAGGAATTTTAGTGTATTGTTAAAGTCACATAATTATGTTGCAAAGCACCTTGGGAGAATAATTTTCCTGAAAGGGAGGTTAAAAAAATCCATAAAGTAAAATAAAATAAATGGGCTAACAGGACCAAAGAGGAAAAAAAGCCCTAAGGGGGGCTTTGAGATTAAGAAAGCTCCTAAACTTCAATATAACCTTATTAAAGTCTTCAAAATAATGCATGTTAGACCAAGGAAATGCAATAGATTTGAACTAATAGATATGCCATGCATTGAAAAGAGAAATTTACTAGTTCCAAGTAACAACTTTGGTGCAGCCATGAGATTTGCATATTTTATTTCTCATCATATGACATTGAAAGACTATAAAATATTTAAAATAATTGAGCTACATAATTGTCTCCTATTATTTTGTTCCTGATGTGAATCTGCTTTGCTGTTAAGAAGTTCAAGTTGCTGAACTGGCTGTTTTCATTTAGGCAGACTGAGTCCTCAATGCATTTCTATAATAAGCTGAATTATCCCTAGTAATTGTGAACGTGGGTACAATAAAAAGCTTTCACCCAGAGCTCTGTTGTTGCAGCTGATATCTCACTGTTACCATAGCTGTTAATGTTATTAGTGATATTATATGAAAATGCATGCCGCTAGTAATGAATCCAAACCCCACTGTATAAAAAGATATAAAATAAGATGTTCCCTGCACTGCAATCAATACTACAATTTTCTTCTGGTCCTGGTACTTTTTTCAGAGTAAAAGACTGCTCTTTGCACCTAATTGTGAAAGTTACATATGTTGATGGTTGTAATATTTTAAGGAACTTTTGATGCCCACATTTTCACATATTCAGCTGTGGATCAGTCTGGGAAATGTGTGGTGTGGATGTCATTTGCTATGATATAGTTAGGGTTTTCAGGTCTCTGGTTTTTGCCCGGAGACTCGGATTTTTAGGGGTCCTCTCCGGGTCTCCAGGGGAGTCACCTTAATCTCTGGACTCTTAGCTTTCACTTTAAAAAATGAAATATCTAGGTGGTCTGGTTCAAAAGATATAAAGCAAAATGTCAGCCACCCCTCCCCACCTTCTGTTAGTACCGACTGCTCTGATCCCTGGCCTTTCAGGTTTTTAGCCAATAAGTGAAACCAGGGTTGTGATTGACAAGATTTGTTGACCCCCAGGCAATACCTAAACCACATTTCAAGTTCTGAGAACAGCTTCCTTTTCCTGCTTGTCTCACATCAGGAATTCAGTAAATATATAGCTTTCAGCAACATAAAGAGTACTTTCTCTGTACAGGATTATGACTTTGCCTGAGAAAACATGCATAGTATTGCACTACATGAGAAGATTACAGCAGGATCTTGGTAGGCATAAAAGTGTACGTGCAGGGTTTTTTTAATTACTTGCAAAAATTGCATATTATACATTTTATCTCTCAAATAATTCTTGAACAGAAGTTTTAAAAAGTATACATGCTGCAGTATCATACTTTTCTAATTCAGGAGTCAAGCAAGTTTAAATTTTACTGGACTGTTGAAGAGGACAGTTTATTTGTCTTATTCCTAACCTGTTTTGAAAATCTTCCCAATATGAACTTTTTCTGGGAGTAAAGCTGCAGTGCAATTCCACATGCCTGGGAATTAACCCCATTGAATTCAGTAGGACTTACTTTTGAGTAGCATGGTAAGGATTGTGCTGAAAATCAATGGGGCATTTGAGTGAACATAGAAAAGGATTGTATTCTAAATCTTTCTCTCCCTCTCCCTATTATATGGGGTGTATGTATTTTTACATCCCCAGTGTGTGTGTATATGAAATATTTCCAACAACCCTGTGAGGTAGGGTTGGAAACCAACAACAAGAAATAAAGCCATTTAAAATCCAGTAGCCATAAACAAATATAAAACAGTTGCAAAACAGCTTAAAGTGGCATGATTCTGAGTTTTGGATTGGGTGAATAAAGTTCCTTATCATTGAATTGCAGTCCTGTGCATGTCTGAGTAAGCCCCATTGAATACACTGGAACTTGCTTCTGAGTAAACATGTATAGGATTGCACTATAAATATCTTTGCAAATTATGTAAATAATAAACATCTTTGACATTCATGCTTATATAAATATTTCTTCATACAATGTCTTGATATGTATCTGATTTCACACTATGATTGTAAATTATTATTTCCTCTACATTTTAAGTGTGCCCTTCTTCCTTGGGGTAGTCATGGTTCCCCTCTGTTGTTTTCATCCTGAGGGGCAGATTAGGCTGTGAGATGGTGCATAGCCCATGGTCATTCAGTAAACTTAGCTTATTTCCATTTTAATTATTACTAGCATGGTTTATACGCAGGCAAAGTTTATGAAGTAATACAGATCCACATAATATATTTAAAGCACATCCAACTCGCATTTAAAGTGCATGACTTCCCCCAAAGAATCCTGGAAAGTGTAGTTTCCCCTGCACAGTTATAGCTCCCACCACCCTTAACAAACTACGGTTCCCAGGATTCTGTGGTGTGATTCATGTCCTTCAAATGTATATTGAATGTGCTTTAAATGCATGGTGTGGATCTGCCCTAGTATGCTGTGCATTGATTAGTGAATTGAAAAGAACAATTTTAAAATATACTTTTTAAACAGGGGAAGCACATTAGCTCAGTGGTAGGGCACACGCTTTGCATGCAAAACTCCAACCTTCAATATCTGGCCTGTTGCCTGGAATCCTAGAGAGCCAATGCTAGTTAATTTCATCAGTACTGAGCAAGATGGTATCAAATGGCCTGACTCGGTATAAAAGAGGAAAAAGACCCAAGGGCCACAGTGACTCCGAAAGTTATTTTTGTATTTTATTTACAACATTTATATAGAACTTTATTGCAAAAAAACTCAAAGCCGTTTATAGAAGGGATTAAAACAATACATTTGTTGGCAAAAACAGTTAACGACAGGTATTTAAAAACATTCAAAATAATAAAACCAACAATGAGTTAAAAACT
The DNA here is from genome assembly GCF_030035675.1 of Rhineura floridana. Classification (NCBI taxonomy): domain Eukaryota; kingdom Metazoa; phylum Chordata; class Lepidosauria; order Squamata; family Rhineuridae; genus Rhineura; species Rhineura floridana. Next base: position 134,977,529 of record NC_084483.1, on the reverse strand, counting down.
GATAAAAAACATAATAGCTTGTGCATGCCTAGGTAGGCTTGCCTAAACAAAGATGCTTTTAGCAGGTGCCAAAATGAGTACAATGAAGGCGCCTGCCTAATGTCAATAGGCAGGGAGTTCCAAAGCATAGATACTGCCACACTGATTTCTTACAAGAGCAGAACAAGTACTGTACTATGTGGAACCCATAACATGGAAAGCACACCTTGAACTTGGCCTGGTAGCAAATTGGCAACCAGTGCAGATTTCTGAGCAGAGGTATTATGTGCTGATAGGTCTCACTCTTGTAAGCAATCGTGCCACAGCATTTTGCACTAACTTCAGCCTCCGGGTCAGGTTGTACTGCATGGGGGTTTCTGTGACCTTACTAGACTGGCTGCTAGGATTTTTTTAGTTTTGGTTAGGAACCCTGACTGGTTGTGGGGTGCTGAGTTTTCTGTCTTACTCATAGGAATCATGTTGTGGTTGGTATAGTAATCCATCTAGAAAATCATCACTGTCTTTTCTTTTTCTTTTTCTATTTGCATTTCATTTACCTTTAAATGAAAGGTGACTGTCCTGTCCTGAGGACACTTAAACCCCGTCTTGCCAGAATCAAGTAGGCTAGATTAAATGTTCCTTACTCAGGCTCTCTCCCCTTTAGGATGCACACCTTAACGTGGTGAGGGGGTTTGAGAGTGTTGAAGAAGCTAAGAGCAATGCCATCAGGAGCCTAGACCAAGAGGCTAAACTCCTGGAATGGTCAAAGCTGAGACACCAGACAAAGATGCATCCAAACTCAGAGGAAGGCAATGGTAAACCACGTCTGAATACTTCTTACCATGAAGACCAGGTCAGAAGGCACTCACCAAGCTACTGGGGAAGAATGAAGGACTAATGCTGTGACTAATGACACAGCTGGGTCAAAGCCAAAAGGAAGCCCAGAGGCTGATGCGCACAGATGCGAAAGGAGAGTCTGGAGTTGTACGATGCACGCAATAGGAACATGGAATGTGAGAAGCATGAACCAGGGAAAGTTAGAAATTGTCAAGCAAGAAATGGAACGTATCAATATTACAATACTTGGAGTGAGTGAATTAAAATGGACGGGAATGAGACATTTTCAGACAACTACAAAATATTTTATGCAGGAAATGAGAAATTAAGAAGAAACGGGTTTGCTTTAATAGTGAGAAGTGATGTAGCAAAAGCAATTAGGAGCTGCAATGCAAGGTCTGAGCGAGTGATATCAATGAGATTAAATGGGAAACCTATTAACATAACCATCATCCAAGTCTGTGCTCCAACGGCATCTGCAGAAGATGAGGCATTGAAGAGATTTTACACAGAAGTACAGGAGGAAATTGATCATACACCAAAACAAAATGTTCTGATAATCATGGGGGACTGGAATGCAAAAGTAGGGAACAGAGAAGAACTAGGAATTGTGGGGAAATGGGGCTTAGGAAACAGAAATGAAGCAGGAGAAAGATTTATTGAATTCTGTGAAGCCAATAATTTGTTTTTTGTGAACACATTTTTTGAACAACCGAAAAGAAGACTGTACACGTGGACATCACCAAATGGTCAGTATAGGAATCAAATTGATTATATAATTGATACCAAAAAATGGAGAAGTTCCATACTTTCTGCAAAAACAAGACCAGGAGCAGACTGTGGTACAGATCATGAACTGGTCATATTGAAAATCAGAGTAAAGCTAAAGAAGAACAACAAAGCAATCATAATGCCAAAATACAATTTAAATAACATCCCAGAAGAATATAAAGATCAAATAAGGAACACATTTGAGGCTTTCAACTTAGTTGACAGAGAACCAGAAGAACTATGGAGAGAAGTCAGAGACATGATCAGGGAAGGATGCAAAAAGACAATACCTCTAATTAAAAAGAGAGAAAGACCTCAATGGATGACTGAATAAACTCTTAAAATGGTTAAAGAGAGAAGGAAAGCAAAAGCAAGGGGAGAGAGAAACACGGTCAGAACCCTAAATGCAACCATACAGCGACTAGTATGTAGGGACAAAGAGAACTATTACAATAGTTACTGTACAGAAATAGAAGAGGACAACAAAAAGGGAAGAACAAGAGCCCTATTCCAAAAGATTAGAGAAATGAAAGGGAAATTTAAACCAAGAGTAGGGATGTTGAATAATCAACAGGGAAACACACTGACTGATCGAGATGAAATAAAAGGAAGATGGAAGCAATACACTGAAGAACTCTATAGAAGAGAAGCCAGGATGACAGATTCATGCATGGAGGAACTGTATGATGAGGAACCAGAAATTTTAGAATGTGAGGTGAAAGCTCTCTTAAAATACTTGGAAGAAACAAATCACCAGGAACAGATGGCATACAAATAGAGTTGCTACAAGCTACTGAGACTGAATCTGTCCAAATTTTGACAAAATTTGTCAAGAAATATAGAAAACTAAACAATGGCCCACAGACTGGAAGCGTTCAATATATATCCCAATTCCAAAGAAAGGAGATCCCAGGGAATGCAGTAATTATTGAACTATTGCCTTAATATCCCATGCAAGTAAAGTAATGCTCAAGATTCTACAACAAAGGCTCTTACCATATATGGAGCGAGAAATGCCAGATGTCCAAGCTGGATTTAGAAAGGGAAGAAGCACCAGAGATCATATCACAAACACAGACAGGTGCTGCTGCAAACTGCACAGAGTGACTGAGCCATGCTGGGCTCAAGGTGCAGGGGGAAGAGGAAGGAAGGTGGGCAAGACGGAGCAGACAGCAGGACTGTGCGGCAAGTGGTGGCCTGGGTGACCTGCAGATCTGCTTCATGAGAGGCCTCAGTATAGCTACCATGAGGGGCCTCTCTTTGCTCCAGGCTACGGGGGCATGAGGGAGGCCAGGAAGCAACCTAAGCAGGGCATCAGTGGCAGCAGCATTCTGGGCGGCCAAGCAAGCAGAATCATAAGCATCATAAACAGCCAAAATGGCAAGGCAGCAGTGTTTGGCAGGGCCAGCAGCAGTGGGGGACTGCAGAGGCACAGGAACAGGCAAGGCAGGCAGATAAGGAGCTCTTGGGCCCATGGCGGCTGAGGTGCACCAACGTCTGCAGGCACTGGGGAGTATTGCTAGGGAGGGATAGAAAAGGGAGTGACCTGCCTCGGGGGGAATAGTTTGAAAGTGCCAGGGCAGTGAGGATGTATTAAAAGTTCTAGGGGCGGGGAATGATTTGAATGTGCCAGCGGTAGGGGTGGTGGTTTGAAGTGCCAGAGGCAGGGGGCACAATTTGAGTGTGCCACATGCAGCAGGGATTAGGGTTGCCAGGTCTCCGGTTTTCTGCCGGAGTCTCAGGGAAAAGGGGGCCGTCTCCGGCCTCCGGCAATACTTTGCTTAAACTGGATGATCTCTGGCTTTTTATTGTCCCCCTCAGCCATGCATGCGTGATTGACACACATGCGTGACGGGTGTGGCTGGCCGCCTTCCCGCCCTTTGTCATTGAGGCAGGGAGAGCTGGTGCCGCCGGGGCCGGGCTCTGTCTTCTGAGGCGGCGAGGCCAGGACACTCTGCACGTGCCCAGAGATGCCCTGCGGCCGAGGCCAGAGGTGCAGCCTGTCTTGGACAGGGGCGGGCGGGAGCGGCAATGAGGGGCTGGCCCTGGGCGCGCGAGACGGGCGCTGCTTAAAAGGCCGGCCGGTCGGGCGAGCATGGCGCTGTCATTCTCCCTCCTGCTGTGGGCGCCGCTGGGCGGGAGTGGCCGCGATGGAGTTCGGCAGTGGCGGCGGCGGCGGCCGTAGCATCTCTGGCTGGGGGGGGCCATCGCGGCCAGTGCCGCCCAGCGGCACCCACAGCACGAGGGGTGAAGCAGCCGGGCATCCTCAGGGCTAAGAAGGAGCTGGCCCCGTCTGGCGTCCACTGCTGCTGTGGGTGGCAGGCTGGAGAGAGAGAGAGAAAGAGAGAGAGAGAGAGAGAGAGAGAGAGAGATGCTGGAGAAAGAGAGAGATTCTGGAGAGAGAGAGAGAAAGAGAGAGATGCTGGAGAAAGAGAGAGATGCTGGTGAGAGAGAGAGAAAGAGAGAGAGGCTGGAGAGAGAAAGAGAGAGAGGCTAGAGAGAGAGAGAGAGAAAGAGAGAGATGCTGAAGAAAGAGAGAGAGGCTGGAGAAAGAGAGAAAGAGAGAGATGCTGGAGAAAGAGAGAGATGCTGGAGAAAGAGAGAGATGCTGGAGAAAGAGAGAGATGCTGGAGAGAGAGAGAAAGAGAGAGATGCTGGAGAGAGAGAGAGAAAGAGAGAGATGCTGGAGAAAGAGAGAGATGCTGGAGAAAGAGAGAAAGAGAGATGCTGGAGAAAGAGAGAGATGCTGGAGAAAGAGAGAGATGCTGGAGAAAGAGAGAGAAAGAGAGAGATGCTGGAGAAAGAGAGAGATGCTGGAGAGAGAAAGAGAGAGATGCTGGAGAAAGAGAGATGCTGGAGAGAGAGAGAGAGAGAGAGAAAGAGAGATGCTGGAGAAAGAGAGAGATGCTGGAGAGAGAGAGAGAAAGAGAGAGATGCTGGAGAAAGAGAGATGCTGGAGAAAGAGAGAGATGCTGGAGAAAGAGAGATGCTGGAGAGAGAGAGAGAAAGAGAGAGAGGCTGGAGAGAGAAAGAGAGAGTTTGGCCCTAATCCTCAGTTTCTTACTATTTCCTCTGGATAATTGCACTGCTGGAAACGGACAGAATCATCATGTAATTGTCTTTTCTTGACAGGATGTGGGAGTGAGATTGAAATGACAACAAATAGGAATGTGTGCCATTGTTCCATTTTTCTGCACATTTCCCATCTCCCCAAAGCAGCCTTCCCCAACCTGGTGCCTTCCAGATATCTTTGGGCATACAGCTGCCACCAGCTAACATCTGGAGGGCACCAAGCTGGGGAAGTCTGCCCTAAATTGTCAGCTGCTTCAGGTCTATCAGATCTAAGCATATGGTCACCCTGTTGTGGGAAAGTTCCCATTAAACTGACTCGTGTTGTCTCATTAAGTCTCTAATATGGCAATTTAAGCGAACAGACCTGATCTTGTTCTGGGTTTTGGACTTCCAGCAGGGGCTTAGACTAGAAGGACTAAAAGGCCCCTTCTAGCTCTGTGATTCTATGCTACATGTAAGTGTGTGTGTGTGTGCGTGTGTTACACACAAACACACAGGCACACACACAAGCATACTTTTTTTCTTTGATCAATTTTGCTTAGAAAAAAAGTGTCTTGTTCTTGTCAGTTGACTTCCTTTTTTATTCTTTGTATGTACTTAAACAAGCTGGTCTGTTTTAAAAGAGAAGCTTGGTGGTGTTTTTGAGAGCCCACGAAAGAGCAATTTCAGGTAACTGCCACAGCCAAATGGTTAAGAATTGGCCTTATGACATAATGTGTACTGGCTGGTCTCTACAGAATTCCAAACACCATTTCAGACTTAAGGCTGCCATCTATTATCCCAAAGGCAGCCAAAGTAGCATCCTCCAGATATTGTACTAAAACTCCCATGAGCCCTATCCTGCTTGGCCAGCAATCACAATAAAGTCCAAAAACTTGACTGCATCTGTTTAATTATATGCATGGAAATGAAAATGGACTGCCTTCAAGTCGATTCCGACTTATGGCTACCCTATGAATAGGGATTTCATGGTAAGCGGTATTCAGAGGCGGTTTACCATCTAAGGCTAGTACTCCCCACCTGGCTAGGGCCTGCTCAGCTTGCCACAGCTGCACAAGCCAGTCCCTTCCTTGTCCGCAACTGCCAGCTGGGGGAAACGGCTCCTTGCGACTATGCACCTTGCCCATAGGTGGCAGGGCACATAACCCCTGAGCCACTCACTGTGGGGGTGATCTTTAGCTGGCCCTTGACATCCAGAAGACACGAGAGGGGATTTGAACTCATAGACTCTGGACTCCCAGCCAGGCTCTCCTCCCCACTGTGCTATACCATCTGTTGCATGAGCATACAGTTAACATACAACTGACTTCATAGCACCATGCAGATAACAACTGGCTCATTCTGCATTAGCATAGCTGCTGCAAGCACTCTTAGTTCATTTTTACAAGATAGTTCAACATGCTATCTTGTTCATTAAAAAAATGCATTCATTCCTGACTTTACCTCTTACCACTTCTCCAGGCTGTAAAAAATAAAATAAAACACCTTCCACTTTCCTCTTTTGTATCTTTAATTCAGTTGTTGTTGTTAATGTGCCTTCAAGTCAATTTCAACTTATGGTGACCCTATGAATCAGCGACCCCAATAGCATCTGTCATAAACCACCCTGTTCAGATCTTGCAAGTTCAGGTCTGTGGCTTCCTTTATGGAATCAATCCATCTCTTGTTTGGTCTTCCTCTTTTTCTACTCCCTTCTGTTTTTCCCAGTATTGTCTTTTCTAATGAATCATGTCTTCTCATTATGTGTCCAAAGTATATGTGTCCAAAGTCAGAGGAAGGCAATGGTAAACCACCTCTGAATACCTCTTACCATGAAAACCCTATTCATAGGGTCACCATAAGTCGGGATCGACTTGAAGGCTTTCCATTTCCATTTTCCATCCATACTCACTAAGATGGTGAGAAGGAATGACCTTGTCACTTCAGCTGGACCTCTTTTAGGTAAGATTTCTATTTTAATTTCCAATCAGAAATTTTTTTTGAATGCTATGCTGCACGCACACGTGGTTGTTACAATGTATCATGCTTCATGACGTCACTAGGGCCCGCCCCGTGACATCACTAGGGCCCACCCCCATTTTCTCAGGTTTTTGGATGGTTCCTACCTGGCAACCCTAGCAGGGATAGTTTGAAAGTGCCAGAGGCAAGGGGTGATGATTTGAAAGTGCCATGGGGGGATGGTTTGGGAGTTCCATAGGTGAGGGAGGCTGGTTTGGGGAGCGCCTTGGGAGGTTGATGCACAAAGTGCATAGGGGTAAAGCCTCTAGTCTCAAAATAGAATAGGTACAAATATGCCAATTTATCCTGGTGTGTTAAGTGTACAGGCAGATAACTTCACAATGAAGTATTCAGTAATGAGATCTGAGGCCAATCGATCCTTACCCTGAGCAGTGTTAGAGCATCTCTGTTCTTCTACTTCAGCAGAATCCTCATTTGCTTTTTCTTCTAATAATAATGCTTGAGCATCCAATGACTGTCTTTCACTATTCCCCTCATCACCTCATGATGATTTTGAAATAAAGCCCAGGCTGAATAAACTTGCCTGACCTTTTTTTTTTTTTTTTTACTTTTTCATATTTTCTCAGTTTTCTCTTCTGTGCTCTAGACATGTATTCGTACTCCATAAAGTTAATTTCATCTTAAAACAATGTCAAAGCCTACGAAGACACGCTCAGACATGTTCTAGTAACAGACAAAATAAGAAGAGGCAACACACACATTCCCATATATTAGCTTTCAATTTTCTGCTGCTGAGGTGTCCTGCTTCTTTAAGAGAAGTGTAGGAAATGCTTGTTGAACAAATGTGAACTGGGGCCTAGTAGTTATGTAACCTAAACTGGGGCCTAATACTATTGGTCTCAACTAATGTTATGCTTTGCTATGTCTGAATCATATCCTATGATAGAAATTCTAGGGATTTGCGTAGACTAGAGTGTCAGTGCTGTTTTGTTTTTATTTATTCATGTATTTTTATACCACTTTTCATCATGAAAAGGGCACAAAGCAGTTTCCTACTAACCACAAAATTAAACAAAAAATCCATAGGTCCTAGGAGCTAACCAGATTCACTATAAGGTGGGCGAACAAAAATTGTCTTTAGGTGGCAACGGAAGCTCATCTAGGATGTGGCTGTCTGTGCCACTAGGGGAAGGAAATTCAATAACTGGGGTGCCACCATCAAGAAGCAACCTTTGCCGGAGGGACCAGAAGCGGGGTATCCTCTGCTGATCTCAAAGCCAGGGAAGGCTGGTGTTGGTGGAGGCGTTCTCTCAGATATCTAGGTCTCAAGGTGTTCAGGGCTTTATATGCCACCCTGGGCTCCTACTGGGAGGAAGGGTGGGATATAAATGTATTAAATAAATAAATAAATGCTTTAATTTGGATTTCTGCATCGAGCAGGGGGTTGCACTTGATGGCCTTATAGGCCCCTTCCAACTCTATGATTCTATAAACTAGAGGTCAGAGCCCCGCTGCTCACTTCGTACAGGATGGCAGCCTAGGCTTTGGTTTAAGGTTGGCATTGGGAGATAGCAGTGTTGTTTTGCCTTTAACAGCTGTATCTCCACAATCAGAACCAGTAGGACATGGCTGATTTCCCATGGTAAACATGAGGTTGGGGGAGGGGAGGGGAGAGACAAGAAGCAATGTTTGTACTCTCACTAGTTTGTTGTTATGTCATGACCCGCATGGCAGCCATTTTATGACTAAGTTGAGCACTCTCCCAAAATGTGAAATGTGCTTCCTGGTCCAAAACGATTGGTAAACCCTGCCCCAGGCAGCTATTTTGTACTCCCCATTCTATTCTACATTGTTTCATGTAACCACTCTGTCTACATTATTTTTAAGAGCCACAGTCAAGTGCACAGGTCAGCACACTTGCACTGAAATCAAAAGAACATAAATCCCTTGTAACTGTGTGTGTGTTTGCAGCTGCCATGACCAAGGAGACAAAAGAGAAACTTTTAAATTTAATTTTTCATTTGCAAATTATCAGTGAAAGGAAGGAAAAAGAAAACAGAAAAATGAAATGAAATAAAAATACTGAAGGTACAAAAAATAAAAAATAAACTAAAGAAAAAATAATATATGAATACTACTAATAATAATAATAATAAACCACCATCAGTTTACATTATGGATACAGTACCGATCAGAACATGCATCTTGAGTTAAGAATATGCTGAACTGCTCTAATGGAATTAAGTCAGGAAGTAACTAATGTCATTATTCTACAGTTTAGAATCCTTTCTCCATGGACTCCATGCCTTGTTCAAAGGAGATTTTCGAATCACATCAAGAGACGAATGGGTGTTTGCAGATATGGATTTGTTACACAAGGTTGTTGCTCCTGCAATCAGAATGTCATTGAAGCTTCATCAGGCAGGTTTTGCTCATTATATATTTTCCTCTACTAGTACTACTAATAATAGTGTTTATATTTCTAAATACAATTTTTATAATCTGACAATATGGTAGATGTAAAAAGGAAGAGCAGAATTCTCACAAATTGGCCAATGAAATCCAAATGAAAGCGCAAATGTGCAGTTGTGGTTTTCTTTAAAATTTTCTTATACAACTAAAATAATTAATCTTGCACTTAGTAGCAAGCATATTTTTAAATCATCAGCATTTTGCCTACATTCAAACTCAACACTTACTCAACCATAAGTTTATTTGTATAGTAATATAATGGGAGCACATCGTTAAAGCCAGATTAATTTGTTTGAACTGTATTACTGCTGTCTTTTATATTGCTGTGACTTGCCCTGAACCTTCACTGTGTTCTCACCATGTGCTCAGCTGGGAGGTGGAAAGACGGAAGAGCTCCAGAGCTGCTTGAATGGAAGGGACATGACCTGATAACTGCTGAATGCAACTATCAGCAGCTGTGTGTGCTGTGAGTTTCATTCTGCTTCCTGACTCCTAACTGAGAAGAGCAGAGGAAGATGCCTCAGCTGGTCCAGAGGATATACAAGTGAGGCAGCTCTCAGAAAGCGAGTGAACCTGGAGAGCTAACAGGAGTTTGGCAGCAGAGGTCAAGGCAGAGGCCCCTAACAAAACATTTGTCTTGTAGCGCACATTATATACCAGTAGTATTCTCCTATTAACCTTTACAAGGACAGGACAAAGCACAGGACATTCCAATACAAACAGAAAGAGAGAAACAAATGGTAATAGGGATTATGGATGGAAAGGACATTCCAGTGGTGTTGATGGGCAAAGTGTGTGCAATGTTTATTTTCTTATCTGGGGACAACATGGTGTACATTTGCAACAAGTGCAAGTTGGTTACATGGTTGGAAAAACATACTCAAGGGTATAATAGAAGACGAACAGTTCTTAGAACACTGAAACAACAAAGAGAGCAAACAGCAAAGCAGGTTGAAGCAGAAGAGGAGAGTGTTGAGGAGAGGAAAAACGAAGTGGAGGAAACTATGTGGGAAAGGGTGACAATTAGGAGCAGAAGAGCTAGAAGACACCCTTGAGTGATGGAATTAGGAACTGCTTTCAGGCACTTGAGGATGAGACCAGAGGACAGCCTGCAGAGGAAGAATTAGATGAGACCCCATGCAACAGTGAGCAAGAGGCTAATGCTCAGTCAAGCAGAGGCAATGAAACCACACCCTAAGACAAGAAGAAGAGAAGAGTAGTAGTGGTAGGAGACTTCCTTCTGCATGCAACTGAAACTCAAGTATGCCAAGAAGACCCATGGACTCACCAGTTATGCTGTCTCCCTGGAGGACAGATAAGAGAGCCCAGATAGTCTTCTCATACATCCTTAGAAGAGGAAAGAAAAATACTTCAGGTGAATGACTGGCTACAAAGATGGTACCGCAAGAGATTTGGATTCTGGGACCACGGCCTACACTTCCTGGAAGATGGATTACTGACAGTGATGAGTTGCACCTCACAAGGAGTGGAAAGAATGTGTTTGGCCACAGCATGGAGAACTTCATCAGGAGAACTTTAAACTGAATCCTACGGGTGAGGGAGATGTATGGGAAACAAACAGGATGAATTTGAACTCTTAATACAGGAGGGTCAATACAACTTGATAGGTATAACTGAAACTTGGTGGGATGATTCCCATAACTGGAATACAGCTGCTGAAGGATATAACTTGTTCAAAAAGAACAGAAAGAATAGAAAGGGAGGCGGAACCCTGGGCTCCTGCTGGGAGGAAGGGCAGGACATAAATAAAATAATAAATAAATAAACAAATAAATGTTAAAAATATATATCCCTACACAGAAATACAGGAGGATGAGCTCTGTGGCTCCATCGAGAGTATCTGGATTAAAATTAATTGGGTAAGGAATAGTGGGTTGGAGTCTACTACTGACTACCCAATCAAGGAAAAGACGAGGCTGAAACTTTTGAAAAGCAAATTGCCAATGTTTGGAGGAGACATGATGTAGTAGTAATGGGGGACTTCCATTACCCCAGTATCTGTTGGGAGACAACTTCTGCTAAACTGGCCCCTCCAAGAAATTCCTGACGTGTTGCTGATAAGTTTCCCCTAAAGAAAGTGGAAGAAGGAACTAGAGGATCCTTGACTTGATTCTAACCAGTTAGTGGATTAAGTGGCAGTTACGGGAACTCTGGGAGAAAGTGACCATATTATACTTGAGTTTTTTATTTTAAAGGAAGCAAAAGCTGAGAGTAGCCATACACATACCCTGGACTTCAGGAAGCTGATTTTAATAAACTCAGAACCATGATAAGTTAAGGTCTCATTTTAACTGATCCTAATGAGAAAAGGAGTCCAAGATAGGTGGGAGTTTTTAAAAAATGAAATTCTAAATTCACAATTGCAAACAGTTCCAACAAGGAAAAAAGGTGGAAAACAGCAGAAGTCAAAGTGGCTTCACAAAAAGCTTAGATGACCTGAAAATAAAAAAGGACACATGTAGGTAGTGGAGGGAAGGCCAGGCTACAAAGGAACACTACAAAATTGCTATCAAATTTGCAGATGATACAAAATTAGGAAGGATAGCTAATGCCCTGGAAGATAGAAGAAAATTTCAAAGTGATCTTTATAAGCTGGAGCTTTGGGCTGAAAACAACAGAATGAAATTTAACAGGGATAAGTGCAAAGTTCTATACCTAGGAAAAGAAACCAAATGCACAGTTATAAGATGGGGGATACTTGGCTCAGCAATACTACATGAGTGTGTTGGAAGTGGGGCAACAGCAACTCCTATTTTGTTCTTTTGTTCATGTTCCAGAAGGGAGATAAAGTTAGGGTCCTCCAGATGGCTAGGCTTGATTACCTTTATCTGTGATACTCAGACTGACTTCCTTCCATCATTAGACTGATATGCTTAGGGAAGTTTATCTGCCCCTCCTCCTTCCACCCTTTCCTCTTCTCTTCTTTGACTGTCTGAGAGAGAGGAGACACCTTTGTCTGTGCTCTCTCCCTCCTGAGCCATGAGGGCAACTCCCAAACCTGGGCGTTGTGCCTCCAACTTAGTTAGTTAGTTAGAACTAGGTATGCCCTTCCTATCTACTATGTAAATAAAGTAATTTTTCTTATTTTACTAAGTCTTAAGTCTCAGTGATCTCAATGCAGGGTAAAAGCCTGCTACTTAGGTAAACGCACACACGCATCTCAGACCATTGACAATCTCTGCTAACATTTATACAAATTTACATAACAGAGAGAAGGATCTTGGTATTGTTGTTGATCACAAGCTAAATGTGAGCCAACAGTGTGATGTGACTGCATAAAAGGCAAATCCTATTTTAGGCTGCATTAGCAGAAGTATAGTTTCCAAAATGCTACTAGTACTAGTTCCCCTCTATTCAGCAGTGGTTAGGCCTCATCTTGAGTACTGCGTCCAGTTCTGGGCACTGCACTTCAAGAAGGATGCAGACAAACTGGAACAGGTTCAGAGGAGGGCAACAAGGATGGTCAGGGGACTGGAAACAAAACTCTGTGATGAGAGACTGAAAGAACTGGGCATGTTTAGCCTGGAGAAGAGAAGACTGAGGGGAAATATGATAGCACTCTTCAAGTACTTGAAAGGTTGTCACACAAGGGAGGGCCAGGATCTCTTCTTAAAAATACCAGAGTGTAGGACACAGAATAATTCAAGTTACAGGAGGCTGGATTTTGACTGAACATCAGGAAATCATCCTAACTGTTAGAGCAGTATGCTTGCACACTCTGGATCTCTGGATGAATATTCCAGATATAACTAGAATCCAGAATATCTAGAAAAAAATGTTCCTTTGCACTGTGGCTAGAGTTTAAATTTCACTGCAAATGAAAAATGGATCACCTGACATCAAAGTGACATTAAGTGTACCATTGGTCTCACCTGAAAGGTGATTTTCATAGGAGTGGGCCATCACTGCGGGAAATAGTTCCACCTATCGTGCGAAGGCAAGAATGTTTTTGAAGTCAAGACTAGGGGCGTCAGGCCCCTCCCACTCTCCAGTTCATTCGTAGCGAGTCTAAAAAGAGATATCTAAAAATACAAGAACAAGGCCAACAGGCCCGCCAGGAAAATAACATAATAGTCACATGCATAACAATATAACTCTAAGATAACAACATAACAGAACAGAACTAAGAGTCTTGACTTCACTCTTACATTTAAATATAATAGCGTAACAATAACATGTAACCCATTGATAAAATCTCTAGTCATCCTCCAACTGGGAGGGTCGTGATGGCCCACTCCTATGAAAATCACCTTTCAGGTGAGACCAATGGTACATTTTCTATAGGAGGTGGGCCATCACTGTGGGATGTACCAAAGCAGCCCATACAGGGAGGGACCACCCACATGTTAATCCTCATTAAGAACCTGTTGCAACACTCGTCTGCCAAAAGATGCATCAGCAGAGGCATAACGATCAATTTTATAATGCCTTATAAACGAGTGTGGGGTAGACCAGACAGCAGCCCTACAAATATCGGCAACAGGAGCATTAGTGGCAAAAGCAGCCGAGGTGGCAGCTGACCTGGTAGAATGAGCCGTTATACTAGCTGGAACTGACAGCTTCAGGGACTCATATGCTAAAGTAATGCATGCCCTTAACCAACAGGATAAGGTAGAATTGGATACTTTATGTCCCATGGACCTTGGATGAAAGGATACAAACAGAGACTCCGTTCGTCGAATCTCTTGGGTCCTGGACAGGTAGGTCTTGAGAGCCCTCCGGACATCTAACGAATGCCAAGCCTTCTCGAGAGGATGGGTAGGATTCGGGCAAAAGGAAGGCAAAACAATGTCCTGGTTGCAATGAAAAACTGAATCGACCTTGGGACAGAAGGAAGGATCAGTCTTCAGCACAACAGAGTCCTTATGGAAGACACAGAGGTGTCGAGCAGAAGACAATGTGCCCAACTCCGAAACGCGTCTGGCAGATGTGATTGCGATCAGAAACAAGACCTTGAAGGACAGCATACGTAGGGGCACAGTCCTGATGGGTTCAAACGGAGGGCGTTGCAAAGCCTGCAGAACTTTCGGCAAACTCCATGAGGGAAACCGATGGACAACAGCCGGAGAGCGTAGGGCGACTCCCCTCAAAAAACGTTTGATGAACGGATGTGAGGAAATATGATCTCCAGGAGAGGACACTGAGAGAATGGACGACAGAGTGGACGCATGCCGACGTAGAGTGTTAGGTCGAAGTCCCATCATAAAGCCGCTATGGAGAAATTGCAGCACCTGATGCACAGTGGCCTGGGATGGATCATGGTGGTGGGACTGACACCACTTGGAGAAAGCCACCCAGGTATGTTGATAAATACGAGTGGTAGATGGTCTTCTCGAGGCCAAAATAATATCAATCACAGCGTCAGACAGTCCAGCTGACCTCAAATGTCCCCGTTCAAACGCCACGCTGTTAGATTGAGCCAAGTAGGGTCCTGGTGCAGTACTGGACCCTGGGATAGGAGGTCTGGCCTGACTGGAAGTGTCCAAGGATCCATCATTGACATTGCCAGAAGATCTGAGAACCACGGTCGGCGTGGCCAAAATGGTGCTATCAGAACCAGCTGTGCCCTCTCGGTTCGCGCCTTCCTCAAGGTTTTGGCTAGCAATGGTATGGGAGGAAAGGCGTACAATAGACCGTCTGGCCACGGTGTTGTCAGAGCATCCACTGCTTCTGCTGTTGAGTCCAGGTATCGGGCAAAGTACCTGGGAAGCTGGCAATTGTGACTGGACGCAAACAGGTCGACTGAGAGGGCGCCGAACCGACACTGGAGACGATGGAAAATGGCTGGATGAAGTTTCCATTCTCCCGGAAAGACCTGTTGTCTGCTGAGCCAGTCTGCTATCACATTCCAAATCCCTCTGAGATGTTCTGCTTTCAGGGATTGTAGATGTTGTTCTGCCCAGACAAAGATGAGGGAGGCTAAGTCCTGCAGAGGACGAGACCTGGTGCCCCCCTGTCTGTTCAAATGTGATTTTACACACGTGTTGTCTGTTCGAATGAGCACATGGTCCAAAGGGAACAGAGACTGAAAATGACGTAGAGCTAAGTGGACAGCCTTTAGCTCCAGCCAGTTGATGCTTTGAGTTTGCTCTGCGGTGGACCAAACCCCCTGAACGTACTGGGAGTTGCAGTGGGCTCCCCAACCGATGAGGCTGGCATCTGTGGTTACAACGGTTCTGCGGGGTTCTCTGAACGACGTGCCCTTGGAGAGGTGTTGAACCTTGGTCCACCAGCGGAAGGAGAGGCGCAGTGCGGGGCTCAAATGAACTTTGCGATGGTTGGAGCTGGCAATGTCCTGTTGAAATGGTAACAGAGTCCATTGAAGGTGCCGAGAGTGGGCTCAAGCCCATGGCACAATGTGGATTGTAGAGATGAACATCCCGAGCGCTCTGGCGAGAAGCATGACGTCTGCGGATGTTTGTTGCATCAGAGACCTTGCAATGCTTGTGATGGCAGTGATGCGATCTGGAGCCAAGAAAACCATTGCCTGCAGGGTGTCCA
Organism: Rhineura floridana; assembly: GCF_030035675.1. Taxonomy (NCBI): domain Eukaryota; kingdom Metazoa; phylum Chordata; class Lepidosauria; order Squamata; family Rhineuridae; genus Rhineura; species Rhineura floridana. The sequence goes on along the minus strand of NC_084483.1, from coordinate 134,961,917 downwards.
ACATTGCCCCTAGATGTAGTAGGCGTTGGGTTGGTTGGAGATGGCTTTTGTCGAAGTTGACAAGCCAGCCGTAGGCCTGCAAAACATTGAGGGTGATCGTTAAATGATGATGAGCCAGCTCCTCAGACTTGGCCCGTATTAGCAGATCATCCAGATATGGGTAGAGATGAACCCCTTGGGTCCGGAGATAAGCCACTAGGATGAGTAGCACTTTGGTAAACACTCTTGGAGCAGAGGAGAGGCCGAATGGCATCACTCTATATTGAAAGTGCTGGTGGCCAAAAGCAAACCGAAGAAACTTTCTGTGGGCTATGCAAATGGGCACATGGAGATACGCTTCCTTAAGATTGATAGAAGCCAGGAAGTCTCCTTCATGCAGGCTTTCCGTAATGGAGTGTAGAGATTCCATTTTGAACCTGCGATATGTTACAAAACGGTTGACAAACTTGAGGTCCAAAACCGCCCTCCATGATAAATCTCGTTTTGGCACAGCAAATAGGAGGGAGTACACCCCCTCCGACCTCTCAGTTGTGGGGACTGGCTCTATTGCCGCTATGTCCAAGAGGTGTTGTATAGCTGTCTGCATGATTCTGTGCCTGGCTCGTGCCCTTGGGCAAGGGGACGGATGGAATCTGTCTGATGGGATTGCCCAAAACTCTATGGCATAGCCCTGACTGAAGAGCTCCCTGATCCAGGAGACCGTAGTGAGGCGCAGCCATCGGTCTCCAAAATGAAGTAATCTGCCACCTATGGGCAGTGTGTTAATACTGCTTGCGTTGGCGAGGACCTCCCCTATATGAGGACGATGAGTTGCCCCTGCGCCCTTGATACTGACCTCTGCCCTGGAAGCGTCGGTTCCAGGAGCCCCTGAATAAAGTGGGGTCATAGGATCTGAAGTCGCGGCCTCGTCCTCCTGGCCGCGTTCCACGAAAGGGCTGGTTAGTACGGAAGGAAGGGAATCGCCTGAAAGGCCTGTGGTCGATGTTTTTGACAGTGGCCAGAACCGGTTTGTGGGCGTCTTTTGGATCAACCAGCACTGCCTTTAGAGCTTCCTCGCCGAAGAGTAGCGATCCAGAGTAAGGAGCCCTGGACAGATTCATTCTGGCCGCTGAATCAGCTTGCCAGTGGCGAAGCCAGAGGGTCCGTCGAGCGACTATTTGAGCCATCATGGCTCGTGCCCCCAATTGAGTGGCATCCAAGGTGGCATCGGCCACAAAGGCTGCTGTCTTACGTAATTTTAACAGTGACCTTCTGAGGGCGACAGAATCAGGATTAGTGTCCTCTAGAAGATCATCCAGCCACAACATAGATGCTCTGGCGAAAATGGAGGCTGAAGCGGAGGCACGCATGGAGAAGGCAGTGGCCTCGTGATTCTTGCGGAGGGCAAAGTCTAATCGTCGCTCAGTAGAATCCTTTAGTTGGGATTCCCCTTCCCTGGGCAAAAGAGATCGTGAAACGAGGCGAGCGATTGGTTCGTCTATGCCAGGGACGTCTAACTTGGTGGCAAAGTCCGGAGCTAGGGCGTAAAGCCTGTCAGCCAGGTTCTTGAAGCGTCGAGATTAGAATGGGTGGGCCCATTCTTCAGAGGCCAATTTGGCAATTGGGTCCGGCACCGGGATGTAGCGTTCAGTAGGTGCTGGGGATTTGAGAATCTTGGCCCCTTTGATAGATGGAGCGGAAGAAGTTGAAGGCGCAGTCTGGAGACCAAGGGTATTAATTACCCTGCGTGCCAGGGGCTGATAGTCTGAGGCATTAAACAAATGATACGATGTATCGTCCTCATGATCTGAATAGTCGCTCCAGTCGCCTTCTTCAAGATGGTCAGTGAAGGTTGGCTCCTCCTCATATGAGGCTTCGTCAATACATCTGCCTCTGGCTACATCGAAGGGATTTGGTGAACAGGAAGGAAGAACTTCATGACACACACGTTGGTCCATGTTGAGTTGAGGTATGGCAGGAACTTGTGGTAGTGACTGCATTTGGGTGAAGAATGCCAGCATGGCTTGAAGTTGGGAGAGGAAATCAGGAGACAGCTGCAGCCCGGATGTGGCAGATGTTTGTGCCTGAGTAGCTATTGGAACAGATGTTTGGAGTGGTAAAACGGAGGGAGGCTCGTTAGGTGAACACTGAGTGGGAAAGCCAGCAAATTCTTCCTCGTCAGAGGAAGCAGCAGGGGAATGAAGAATATCGCTTATGTGTGCCTGAGTTGCTGTGGTTGGCACAGAGCCATAACGTGGGCGCTTTGGTTTGCTATGGCTGGAAAGATGTTTTGTCTTAGCCAGGGCTTTAACATGTCTGGTCTTAGTCACCTTAGAATGTTGTGGCTTGGCTGTTTGTGATATGCCTGGCTGATCTGGCATCATATTGGCTGATTGCGACATGCCTGGCTGTTCTGCCATCTTATATTAACTTGGGTGCAGTACACGGCCACGGAGGGGGCAGGATGTAAAGACCTGAACTGGCACAGCGTACGACCACGGAGGGGGTAGGATACACTGGCAGATGGCTAAATGCACTGCCACAGAGGGGGCAGGATGCACAATGGTATCAGCGTTAGTTTTAATATAGACTGTATTTTAGACTTGGTACAGTCAGATTAGTGCTGTAGGCTGGATTACAGGTGTGGTACACGGCCACAGAGGGGGCAGGATATACTGAATATAAATCAGATTTAGTACAAGTCAGCCACTAAGATTAAAGTTCCAGCCTTGAAAATACAATCCAGCCACTAGGATTAAAGCTCCAGCCTTGATAATACAATCACAGTAGATTTGTGTGAGTCAGCCACAGGAATTAAAGCTTCAGACTTAATGATACAGCCACAGTAAATTTGTGTGTAAGTCAGCCCTGTGAAAGTCTGTCTACAACACACATACAACACCCAGACAGATAGCTTGCAGGGAAGGTATCCATTGGTTAATAAGGCAAACAAAAAAGGCGGGAAATTTGAATTCAGCAAAAAAATGGCGCCCGGAAAAAGAGTGGGAAAAAGTGATCAAAAATGGCAGAGAGAGAAGGAGCAATGGCGGCCATCTGGGGACGAAGTGGGGGAAGGGATGCTTAGCACAGTCTAGCAGGGGGAGCCGCGGGGCCGATAGCCACACTAGCGGCTCCAAGAAAACCCCCAAGAAGAAGAGCAGATAGAAGTCTGTGCGGGATAAGGCAGCAGTAGGCAAGCGGCTGCCGCCGCCGGGAGAAGGGCTCTCCGCGGTGAAATTAAAGTGCCGAGAGGAGCCTGTGAGTGATGAGGCAGCAGAAGGCAAGCCGCTGCCGCCGCCGGGAGCAGGGCTCTCCGCGGCGAAATTAAAGTTGCGGAGAGAGAGCCGGATCACCAGGCTCCAGGGAGGCAGAACCCCGGCAGGGAAAAATAGGTTGGAAAAAAGGCAGGGAGCCGCAGCCGCAGGCTCCCGCCTGGGAGAGAACCATAGCCGCGGTCTCTCCAAGGGCTCCACAGAGCGCGGGTTGATTTAGGGAGAAACCGCTACGGGAGAGAAGGAGCTGCGATCTCCCGAAGCTCAAAACGGCCAGAAAACACAGAACACCGCAGCCGCGGTCTCTGTGGGGGTCGTCAGACAAGAAGGAGAATAAACGAAAAATAAAAGGTTAAAGCCAAATCAGGGAGAACCGCAGCCGCGGTCTCTGAGGAAAAAACCTCAAACAAGCAACAGAGATAAATGACAAACACAAAGTAGGGAAAGAAGGACTGGGGAGACACACAAGTGACGCTGGGTTCGCACCCAGTCAAAACAAATAAACAAATACGAAAACAACTTAGCTAAATGCTACGCTATAGGATCTCAATGATAGGATTTCAATCTTGTTCGTACGAAGGCAAGAATGAACTGGAGAGTGGGAGGGGCCTGACGCCCCTAGTCTTGACTTCAAAAACATTCTTCCCTTCGCACGATAGGTGGAACTATTTCCCGCAGTGATGGCCCACCTCCTATGGAAAATAACTGGCAGGTGGGTGGGTGATCCTGCTGGGAGTGGGGGACCTCAGGATCCGTTCCACCAGGATGAAAAAGTTCCAGACCCCTGATCTACAACATCAGTGATGTTCCAGAGCTTGCAGGATTCAGCAAGTGTGGCGGCAGAACCAACCTTCAGAATCTGGAAGGACATTCATAAAGGTCAGCAGAATGCAGATGAAAAGTATTTCTACTGAACCATATGCCTGCAGCCAAATCCAGTGGTTCAGCCCATCTCTGTGCTGGGATGAATGCCTTTACAAATGTGAATTTGTTCAGTTTTATACACTGAGGTAGACTTGGATTTCTGTCTATTTGTTTGTTGTCGTTTATGCCTCTCACTCAGAGTAGATGTGCAGCTCATAAACTAATCAGATTTCCTTCCAATAGCCTTCAGAATAAGTTTTTCACATCTATTTAAATCCGTGAGAGGCTTCAGTGGGTGTGATTTCTGCTTTTCTGGATAATGAAGGTGATAGTAGCTGTTCAGAACTCCCTTTCCTCTAACTGTGTTAATCTCAGATGAAGTCTTTTCTGAGCTGAAGTAAACAGTTTTTTCACACCTCCTGGGGAACAAGATTGCATACGCTACTGCTGACAACCTTCATCTCTTTACAGAACTTTCTGATCATAGCCATGCCTTTTCATTTAATACCAGGATCAGTTTACCTGTCCAGATGAATATGAGGACCCTGCAGTCCTTTATGAGGCAATTCGGTCTTTTGAAGAAAAAGTTGTAATTTGCCATGAAGGAGATCCTGCCTGGCGTAACGCCATTCTCTCAAACAAAGAGGAGCTTCTCACTTTGAGGCACGTGGTGGAAGAAGGGACAGACGAATACAAAATTATTATGCTCCACAAAAGCTACTTAAGCTTCAAAGTGATCAAGGTACCATGGCTGCCTAATTTTCATTATTTGACTCTTATGTTCACACATGCACAAATATTGATTGCCTAAAAAGTTGCCCCCTGCCATGGACTCACCAGTTTGGAAGGTAGACAAGAATTATACAATCTCTTTCAAAAATAGAAAATACATAGGAAACTCCTGACTCCACCCAGATGCAGGTGGGTGTTTGTGTGGACCTAGACACTATACCATATAGGGTGCAATCCAACTCGCATTTATGCTGGGCTGAGGGGAATTGGATGCAGCAGATCTCCAGCTGAGCCAGCTCAACTGGGCTACGCCAGCATAAGTCCCTCCGCCCGGCTCAGCCAGGGCTCAGCCAAGACCAGCGTAAGTGAAGCCAGCATAAGTTGGTGTAAGTCCCCAAAAGGGGGTGTTCCGGCAGCATGCCAGGGGAGGGACTGAGGGAAGGGGACTTAGGCCACATCCAACTGCATATACTGGGGTACTGTGTGCATAAAAATGCATACATTAACAAAAATAATATACAAAAATACATTATATGAGGGGAAATTGCTTTGCCAAAATGTGTATACTAGGCAAAAATATGTATATTATATATTATGCTTATTATATATGAAAAAAATTAAAATGGACTGCAAGTCGATCCCGACATATGGCTACCCTATGAATAGGGTTTTTATGGTAAGCGGTATTCAGAGGGGGTTTACCATTGCCTCCCTCTATGCTGATAAATTTTCATGAAGAGTATTTTTTGAAAAAGAACAAAAATACGTAGGAAACTCCTGACTCCACCCAGATACAGGTGGATGTATATGTAACCCTAGACACAAAACGATGTAAGGAGCAATCCAACTCGCATTTACGCTAGGCTGAGGGGAGTTGGATGTGGCGGACCTCCAAATGAGCCGGCTGGGTCCCAGCTCAGCCGGGCTATGCTGATGTAAGTCCCTCAGCCCAGCTAAGCCAGGGCTCAGCCAGCTCAGCTGAGACCAGCATAAGTGAAGCCACTGTAAGCCGGTATAAGTCTTGAAAAAAGGGTGTGTTGGGGGCTTGTCAGGGGAGGGGCTGATTTGAGGGGACTTGGACCACATTCAACTCATGTTTGGAGTGCTTCTGCAAGTCCCAATTCAGGTAAATTTACACCAGGAAAAAGGTCAGTCTGAGAAAATAAATGCAATAAAAGTCAATGGAGAGGGCTTACTCCCTGGCAGTGGTATTTGGGAGAACAGGCATTTACTTTCTGGTCCCTGTGCACAGTTCTCAGCTGAGCTGGCGTTCAGCCAACCCAGAGGCTCCTGAACGGCTGTTGGATGTGGTGGAACTTTATGTCGACTTCCTTTGCACCAGCACAACTTTTGCCGGCTTCCCCTGAGTTGGATTGCTCTGCTCATAAGTTACTTATTGCCTTCCTTCCCTTGCCCCTCAGTATATGAGTTAATGTTCCCATATTGAAAGAGCTCTTTTTTCTGGTTAAGGCGGATGAGCATACATGCTGCTGTTAATAAATGGGTTAGCATTTCTCTATCTTCTACCAATTTTTTCACAGAACTAAACAATGTTATTAGGGGGGTCTACAGACAAATCATATCCTGTTAAAAATTTGATTACATTTATAATAACTGTATAAAAGGACCAACAGGGCAATCCAACTTGTGGGTGGCCAGCAGGAGTGAAGCCAGTGAAGACGGAGCTGGCAGAAGGGGTGTCACATCCAGCTGCCGCTCGGAGGCCTCTTGGTAGGAAGGACACTGGCTGCTCAAGCAGGGCACAATGGAAGGAAACAAAATACATGTTTCCATCTGCCACCCTTTTCTGACTGTGATGGAAAGCCACAGGAAGGAGACAAACAGGACCTGGATATCACATAAGGCCCCCTCTGACATACCCCCAGAATGCTCCTTCCCAGCCGGCTCAGCCACAGGTCCCCTAGATCCGACTTGCCTCAGCCCAGTGTAAACAGCAGTTAGACTGCACCCTTAATTTTTGAACAGGTCTAAAATTTAGAAGCATATTCACATGTGGTCTTTGGCATCTCCAAAGTATTTGTTCTTGTATACATTGTGTTAATCCTTGAAGATGTCAAATACCATGCCGGGGGGGGGGATTATCAACGTTTTCTTTAAAATTTGTGCTTAAGGTTTGTTGGGGAATATGTTGCCATACTTTGGGTGCTATTTCCTGTTAGAAGTGGGGCAAGAGCAACTCCTGTTTGGGTTCTTTTGTATGTATTCCAGAAGGAAGACAGAGTTAGGATCCTCCAGCTAGCTAGGCTTGCCTACCTTTGCCCGTACTGTTCTGTACCTAATTTCCTTCTGTTGTAACCTGATATGCTCAGGGAAGCTGATCTGCCCCTCTTTCCTTTGTCTTTTTCTTTCACTGTCCGAGGAGAGAGGAGACATCTTGTCTTTGCTCTCTCTCCTGAGCCATGAGGGCAATACCAAAGTCTGGGCATTGCACCCCCAACTTAGTTAGTTAGAACTAGGTATGCCTTTCCTATCTACTATGTATTTCTATAAATAAAGTAGCATTTCTTATTTTATTAAGTCTTAAGTCTCAGTGATCTAAATGCATGGTAAAAGCCTGCTACTTAGGTAAATACACACACTGGCACACACGCAGCTCAGACCACTGAGGATCTCTGCATATATATATACGTATTTCCATAATATTTCCCATCCCAAATCTCCCATCTGCTCTGACACATGTTTCTGGAAGTGCCTACACTCATAATTACAGCATATAATTTACTCCATAGCTTTTGTTCTGTCCTTTAGAAATTAAGCTTTCAAACTCTATTATCTTTCATATGTACCTGCATTTCTAACAATGATACACAAATTTTTCAGATACACACATGCAAAAGCAAAAAAAACAGTGAAGGTCCATAATTGCTTGTTCTGGAATTATCATGCGGTCTTCAGGAAGCAACCCTGCAGAGCTCACTGTTTTCACATGACCTGTTCTTTTGTTTGCTTTTAGGTTAACAAGGAATGTGTCCGAGGGCTCTGGGCTGGACAGCAACAGGAACTGATTTTTTTACGCAATCGCAACCCGGAGCGAGGCAGCATCCAGAACAATAAACAGGTTTTGAGGAACCTGATTAACTCCTCATGTGACCAGCCTCTAGGGTACCCCATGTATGTTTCCCCTTTAACCACATCATACATAGGGACCCATAGGCAACTGAAGAATGTCTGGGGTGGACCAATTAGCCTGGACAACATCAAAAGATGGTTCCAAACCAAGTGGCTTAGGTAAGCAGATTGCTTTTCCCCACCAACCTTCAATCAATATTTTAAAGAAAGTGTACTTTTGTGGCAGGAGGGGGGCTCTCAAAATACATAAATTGCTTTGAGATGTGCAATCTATTTTCCTTAAGTCCCATCACTCCAGCCCAAAGTTTATGCACAGCTAAAACTGGATCAGGGGAAAAAGTTCTGAGCTTCCTGCCTTCCTCCCCTCCCTTTTACCTATATAGCAGGTGTGGGGAACATTTGGCCCTCCAGATCTTGCTGAACTACAGCTCCCATCATCCCTGCCATTGTCCATGCTTGCTGGAATTGATGGGAGTTGTAATTTTCAGCAACATCTGTGTGGGCTTTGTGCTGAGCATCTTGCTCTGGTGGAACCAAATAGAGAAGCTCCTTGTTGCAGCATTTGCTACCTTCCTGGAGCTCTTCTTTTCTCTTGAAGCACAATACAATCCAAATGACCCTGTGTTTACTTTGTTTGTTTATTTATAGTATTTATATGCCACCCAATAACTAAAGTTCTCTGGGTGGCTTACAGTAAAAGTTAAAAACAGTTGTGTACACAAATAAGCATTTACATACAAAGGAAATTGTAAAACCTTATACAGTACAAAAGCAACTGAAAATAACCATAAAACAAAAGCTGGCAGCAGTACCAAAGGTTCATGTATCTTAAAACTACAGGGGAAAAAATGAACTGCCTTCAAGTCTGTTCCAACTTATGGCGACCCTATGAATAGGGTTTTCATGGTAAGCAGTATTCAGAGGTAGTTTATCATTGTCTTCCTCTGAGGCTGAGAGACAGTGACTGGCCCAAGGTCACCCAGCGACCTTCATGGCTAACCGGGGATTTGAACCCTGGTTTCCCAGGTCGTAGTCCAACACTCTAACCACTATGCCACACTGGCTCTCTAAAACTACAGAAATATCCACTAAAAGATCTTTAAAATGTAGAGATTGAAATCCATGGGGAAATAAAAAGGTGGACCAAAGTGGAGGTTCTTCTGGGAAGGCCATTCCACTGCTGGTTTCCATTCCACTGAAAATGCCCTGTTTTATATCTATTGTTCTACTTCACTTATCCTGGTCATGGGTTGTCATTGCCTTCTGAATTCCTTGCATTGTAATATTTAGGGAGCCACTAATCAAGAGAAGCTCACTGTGACAAAATGTACCTCATGGCCACTTGGAGACCTTTTCATTCTTCACCGCTCTGAGTCCTTTTTCATACCCACCTGTGGGTGTGCCTCACAGTTTAGGGGTCCTGTTCTGTTTACTTGGTTTTAAATAGAATGCGGAAAGACTGCCATCCAAGCCAGAACAATGGAGGAAACCTTGAAGAAGGAGCTTGTAGAAATGGATCTTCCAGCAGCAATCCAGTTAATAATTCAAGTCAGAGCAGCAGCTCCCAGCACACAAGGAACAGCACGCCCCAGCTACAGCCTTCTTTACAAGTTTCTCAATTCTCAGGTATTTATGCTAATACTATTAACTGATTTATTTTACCATATTTATTACTGGAGTGTACCAAAGATAAGATTCAGTTTGGACCCCAGTTTGGTGCTTGAGAAAGTGGACCAGTTCAACTGGGACTGCTTTGGGAATGATCCATTTCACTTTGGGTCCAAATTAGAACCTCAGTTCAGAAAATCCAAAGCCTTTTATATCTCCTCTTGACTTACATGGGGAAATCAACAAGTGGATATAACGTTTTGATTAAACCGGATGGCATTTTTAAGGGTAGAAGTAATTTCTGCATGGATGAAGACTGCTGAACTTCAGACAAATAGGTGCAGAAGTTTCTATGAGAGTTGTCTTTGCTGTTTGTGTCAGGAATAGCTCAGTTTGGTCAAGCTAAAATGGGAATTCTGGGGGGCTTTGTTGCAAAGACCTCTGGGATACTCTGTGCTGGGGAAACCCAAGAGTTTTCGTGCCAGACAGCTGCAAATTGCTAATGTCAAGAAGATGCAGCTGAGTCCTATCTGTTATCTCTTATCTGCTTCCTGAGATCAAAGTCAGGAGTTTGGGTATTGCAGATCGGAATCCTGTCCAGCCGATGTAATATCAAAAGGCATCTTCAAGATTTCTTTGCAAAGAAGGATATGGATGCTATTAGTTCTAACATCTTGGTTATGGGGCATGCCTGTTCGACCCCTTGGCCATTGACCTATGGGGTCCCTCAGGGTTCAATTCTATCCCCCATGTTATTTAACATCTACATGAAACCGCTGGGAGAGGTCATCCAGAGTTTTGGGGTTCGGTGCCACCAATATGCTGATGACACCCAACTCTACTCCTCTTTTCCACCTAATGATGCCAAGGAAGCTGTCCAGGTTCTAAACCGATGCCTGGTATCAGTGGTGGACTGGATGGGGATGAACAAGCTGAAATTAAATCCTGACAAGACAGAAGTGCTCCTTGTCAGTCGTAAGGCGGATCAGGGGATAGGGATTCAACTTGTGCTGGATGGGGTTACACTCCCCCTGAAATCGCAGGTGCGCAGTTTGGGGGTACTCCTGGACTCAGCTTTGAGCCTGGAGGCCCAGGTTTCTGCTGTTGCCAGGAGTGCCTTTGCTCAATTAAGATTAGTTCGCCAACTGCGCCCGTTCCTTGACCTGTCTGACTTGACTACGGTGACACACGCCTTAGTTACATCCCGATTAGACTACTGTAACGCGCTCTACGTAGGGCTGCCTTTGAAGACTGCTCGGAAACTTAAATTGGTACAAAGAGCTGCAGCCAGAATGTTAACTGGAGCTGGGCTCAGGAAACACACAACCCCTTTGTTGTACCAGCTCCACTGGCTGCCAGTATGTTTCCTTTTTTTTTTTTCAATAATTTTTATTCAGATTTTCATAAAACATACAAGACAAAATCATAAAACATTCAAAGACAAAAAACAAAATCAAAAATAGTTAAACAAAAAGAAAAAAAGAAAAAAAAAACAAAAATAAAAAATAAAGAGTAAAATATTGACTTCCCATTTGTCAAAGATCAAATCAGTTATAAGTCTATAATATATAACAATCCTGTCTCTTAAGTCATATTATAAAATCACTTTCCTCCAGTAGTTATCTTACTTAATCATCAAATCTCATAAACATTACTTTATTCTTTCCACAAAAAGTCAAAGAGAGGTTTCAATTCTTTAAGAAATATATCTATCAATTTTTTTTTTCCAGATAAGCATATCGATTAATCCATCTCATTACTAATTATGATAATCTTATTGTCATAACCATAGTCAAAATAAACATTTCAATTAATCCATCACATCAGAATCTGTTAGGTTCAATAATTTCAGTAGCCATTGTTCTATTATCTCTATTAGTTCCATTTTCCATCTTCCATCTTCAGTAGTCTTGTTAAGTCCAGTAATTTCAATATCCAATCTTCCATTATCAGTATTCCATAATAATCTTGCTGTCAAAGCCATAGTCATATAGTAAGAGTCTGATGGGGATTACCTCTATCCCAAATATTTTCTTGCCATCCATTCTGAATAGGTTGCTGAAATACTGCTGTAAAATCATATCTCTGTTCTTTTTTTCAAAATACACTGGGTCATCTCTTAAAAGTTTTTCCATTGTCACATGGCTGCAGTTAATTCCATAGATTTTCTCTATATTGGGCTCCATCACATCATTCCAGTCCAGAAGATTATCCATGCCATTGATAACTTTATCTCTAGAATCTTCATTCATTTCTTCAGAGATAACATTGAGTTCCAAACAATAGATTTTATTTCTAAAGTCCATAGACTCCAAATCTTGTTCCTGTTCCACGTTGGTTCCAATCTCCGGGATCTCCTCTCTCACAGGGACCCCTATTCCAGTCTCCAGGGTCACCTCTCTCACAGGGACCCCTGTTCCAATCTCCGGGGTCTCCTCTCTCACAGGGACCCCTTCCAGGGTCACCTCTCTCACAGGGACCCTTATATCTTTAATCTCCTGCTTCATTTTACTCAATTCAATTTTCATTATCTCAATCTCATCCATTATTTTCTGAAACATAGTTATTTCCAGATTTTCAGCCACTTTCTTAATTGCCATTTTAAAAGAAAAATATAGGAAAACCACTTCTTATTTCAGCAACAATTGGGTTAATACTCCAAACTTGGTGACATCACAGTATAAACAGAGCAGACAGCCTTATCTCTCCAATAGTTAAGTAAACAAAATGCAGTTCCCAGGATCGAAACAATTAATGGCAATCGTCAAGAAACAGATTCGTCAAAATAAAATAGACCAAAAAGAGAGTAGTCTCAAAACAGTATAATATTTTTCAAAATAAAAATCTGGAATAGAAATCCCTCTTCTGTGTGTATCTTTAGAATGCAAATCCAGGACAGCTTTTTGCAACAAAAACAGAGATAAGCTATTAATTAGTGCGTAGCAGAGAGAAGTTACGGCTCCCCAGTGAGATGTCAAAAACTGATCAATCTGGCAAATCTCTTTTAAACAGCAACAATTTAAGTCAAGTAAAAGAAAAATATAGAAAGAAGGGTGCTTGCCTGTTAGTGCGTTCTCTCTTAGAAGATAAGGTGAACGTTCGCTTTATCAGATAGAGCTTGCTGTTAAAAATCCGTCCCACCTTCGTCGGCTGGACCTCGTCCCATAAATTAATGAGATCTGGTCGTCCCAACAAAAATAGGCTTTGAGGTTAATCTCTTCGTTTCTCCCTACCCGGGAGAAGTTTAATCAGTCAAAAAAAAAAGAAAAAACTGACTGATATATCTGAATAAGCTTCTTTTGAGGCAGGAGCCCGTCTCAAAAGCAGGCACAGGCTAAGTCACCCTTCCCGGAAGTCGCTGCCAGTATGTTTCCAGGCACAATTCAAAGTGCTGGTTTTGACCTATAAAGCCTTATACGGCTTAGTTCCAGGTTATCTGTTAGATCGTATCTCCCCCTATGATCCTGCCCAGACTCTGAGATCATCCGGTGAGGCCTTACTTTCTACTCCTTCTTTTTCACAAGTTCCTCTTGTAAAGACACAAAATATGGCTTTTTCGCTGGCTGCCCCCAAATTGTGGAATTCCCTCCCCAGTGAAGTACGATTAGCTTCCTCACTTCTTTCCTTCCATGCTAAGGTGAAGACGATCCTATTCAGATGGGCTTTTAATTGAATTGGTAATTAACTCTTACCTTGTATTTGATTTAATTCATTTTAACTATTTTAATTCTGTATATTTACTGTTTTAACTCTTCATGATTATTTTTGTAAGCCGCCCTGGGTTCTTTGGAAAAAGGGTGGGGTATAAATATTTTAAATAAATAAATAAATAAATAAATTTCCCCTTATAAAAGAGCATCATGAGGCAGAGAAATATCTGTCTGAATTAAATCCACCTTTTCTCCCCAAGCCATTTACCGCCTTGCGCTGCCAGACAATGAACTCTAACTTCCTGGAAGGAAAATAAAAGAGAATTCCTAGAGATCAGCGCCTCTGTATTTGCGGTGACCAAAAGGTAGAGGACACCATCCACTATATGTTACATTGTAAACTATATGAGATGCCTAGGAAGAAATATTTAGAGAAATTTCTAGTGGCAATTTCCTCTTCCAGTGATATAGAGATCAAATATTTGTTGACCAACCCAGATAGATCTGTAATAGTCAGCACAGCAAAATTTGCAGTGAAAGCTGCTCAGATTAGGCAAGCTTACCTTGAGATTTGAGTTTGAGTTTTAAATGTTATTATATATGCTATAACTTTTGTAAAAGATTGGTTTTAGATATTACTTCTGTACATAAGTGTTATATTTGGCTAAAACCTGTATTTGGTTGCCTGCAATAAACTGCAAACCCAGTTGCAGATTGCAGATCAGGGACCGCTTGATTTGAACTGTCTGGCCCTCCTTATCTTCAAAGAAGGTGATCATGGAAGGGGCGCCTAAGATGGCTAATTGCCCCCCTCCCTGTTGACACCCCAAACCCCATAAAATGAAGGGTGATCCTTCAGCTACTTGTTCCGCCATTTCATCTATCTCAATTCGTCTGTGGATTTTTGTAAAAGCCTTCGGGAACCAGGCTATCAGACTACGAAGTGAGTATTAGCTAGGATAGGTAAGCTTTGTTATTTTCTTTGGCTGTTCGAATCTCTCATAGTGTTATGTAAATGTATCTCTTGCTCAGCCCAGTTGTGGGTAATGGGCTTTAAAGGAAAGTAATGCTGCTCTCTTTTCTACATGTATCTTTCTTTTCTTTTTAAATAAACTACCTTATCTATTTGGTGTTTATTGCCTGGAGTTAATGACTCTAAATCCAGCTCTTGACCACAAAGCTACTGACTACTGATGGCTAATTTAGGTTAGTACTTCAGAGCAAAGAGTTTAACAATAGTTCTGCTCTAGGATTTAAAGTAGTGCTCTGAGTTTCCCCTTACTCAGAGTGGAAAGCTAGTAAAAAGGGGTGGTGGCAGTCTACCTCCTCCCAGGGTTGACCCTGGGAAGGTGAGAGTTTGCCCAGAAAGCAGGGGCCTTGGAAGTTGGGACGGTTCTCAGAAGCAAAGACCCCTTGGGTTGCTGAGGTCAAGGGACCCTAAGGGGCAATCTTTGACAGTTTGAGGGTTTGTTTGTCTTTAAAGGGGACAGTTGTATCTTTTAAAATTGCTTGACAGAATTGGAAAAATGTGCAGACATACTTGCTCCTTCTTGAAGGGATGAAGCCTGCCAAATTTCAGATAGATAGGTGGCAAGGGGCTTTGTGCAAGAGGAGTCTAAAGTCTTTTGGGTGAGGAAATGGATTTCCTTCCTTCCCCATGACTTGTGGGGAGAAGGATTATACATATATTGATCAAATTTTTCATCAAATATATTGATCAAAAAAAATTTTTTTAACCAATCTAGAGCAGATTTGTATTGGGGAGATGTATGACACATATATAGTTCCTGCGTAGGGTGAGAGACTGTGCAGTGAATTGAACGATAGGAGAAAGTCGCCAGATGCCTTCAGAGTGAGAGTCTGCAACTGGCAGAAGGCTGGCCCTCCCTGGGTGTGTGACCGGGGGAGTAGATGTGCCCTGGGTGAAAGATATTGAGTGGGTCTGACTGTTCCCAATTTTCTCAGAGGCCGACTGGGATAACTGGCTCAGGTAAGTTTTGTTGGTGGGCTCTTGCTGGGTCCATATCAGGTGTTTAGGAGAAGTTAGTAAGGAGGTACATGGGTGATGCCACCCCAATTTCAGTGATCATGGGGAGAGGGAGGCATAGCCATGGGGAGGTGGTGAACCACCTTAGAAGATGAGGGCAAGTCTATCTATGCCTTGTTCCTCGCTCCCACTCCTCACATGGATGGGTTCCTCGTTGCTCATCTGCTGTGCTCACTGGCCTGTGTGTGTTGTTGTTTAACTCCAAATCAGTAAACAATAAGACCACACTCATCCATGATTTGATCATGGATGAAGATGCTGATTTGGTGTGCATTACCGAGAACTGGGTGAGTGAGCTGGTAGGAGTTAATCTGACCCAGCTTTGCCTACCCGGATACTCTGTGCAACACTAGCAGAGGCTGCAGGGACAGAGGTGAGGAGTTGCTGTGCTCTACAAAACTTCCATGTCTGTCATCAGGAAACTGCTCTGTCTTGGAGCTGGCTGTGAGGGCCTGCACCTGGTGTTGGGCCAAGGAGACAGTAAACTAGGGTTGCTGCTGGAGTACCCTGCTGCCAGCAGCTTCTCTGATCAAGCCGACGGAAGCCATCTCAGCTATGGTATTTCAGGAGCCCAGAACAATAGTCCTGGGTGATTTCAATGTCCATGCTGAGGCCGCCTCTTGTGTTCCAGATTGGGACTTCATGGCCTCTACGATGACCATGGGGTTGTCTCAAGTTGTCACCGGCCTGACACACAGGGCAGGGCACACCCTCGACTTGGTTTTTGCTCCAGATGGAGGAAGGGATGGTCTGGAGATAGGGGGGTGTATGTTACCCCATTGTCATGGTGAAATTCCTGGTGAAGTTCAGACTTATGGCTCCAATCCTCCCCTGCAGGGGTTGTAGACAGATTAAGATGTTCTGCCTCCAGAGACCAACAGAATCCACAGGATTCCTGAAAGCCCTGGGGGAGTTCCCAGTAGATAGAGCAGGTGACCCCGTTGAAGCCTTTGTCATGCTGTGGAACAGCAAGGCTCATCAGGCTCTTAACACGGTTGCTCCCAAGCGCCCTCTCCGGCGTTGTGGAGCGTGGTTTCCACCTTGGTACACCAGTGAGCTAAGGGCAATGAAACAGGCTGGATGATGGCTAGAGCACAAGTTGTGAAAGACTTGCTGTGAGGCTGATTGGGCACAAGAAAAATATCATAACTGTGACTACTGAGTGGCAATGAGGGCAGCGAAGAAGGCCCACTTCTCTGCCACCATTGCATCCTCAAGTAGCCATCTAGCAGAGCTTTTCTGTATTGTCATTGGGCTGTTGACATCAACTCCAGGAAATGTTTTAGACCCTTCGGAGGTCCACTGTAAATTGTTTGCAAGGCACTTTGAGGGTAAAGTTGCTCACCTCCGTAGCAATCTTGATGCCCCTTCCTCACATACTGTAGTCCCTAGTGAGGTGTCCAGTGCAACATCTGCTGCAACTTCTTGGGAACGGTTTCAGCTGATGTGGCCTGATGATGTGGACAAGGTGCTTGCGATGATGTGGCCAGCAATGTGTCCTCTCGAGCCTTGCCCTTCTTGGTTTATTAAAGTTTGCAGAGGGGATTTGACTGAGTGGATCCAGGGTGTGGTCAATGCATCATTGCTGGAGGGAGTGGTTCCAGCAGCCCTGAAAGAGGCAGTGATCCAACAGCTCCTGAAAAAGCCCACCCTGGATCGATTAGTTTGTGACAACTACAGCCTGGTCGCAAATACTCCCTTTTGAGGGAAGGTGATTGAGAGGGTTGTGGCAGAGCAGTTGCAAGTACTCTTGGATGAAACAGATTATCTTGACCTATTCCAGTCTGGGTTCAGGGCTGGTTATGTGACTGAATTGGCCGTGGTCACCCTGATGAATGTCTTGTATTGGGAGAAGGACGGGGAGTGCAACCCTGTTATTCTTACTTGATCTCTCTGTGGGTTTTGATACCATTGACCATAGTATCCTTCTGGGCCGACATGGTGAGATGGGTATTGGACGCATTGTTTCACAGTGGTTCCGATTCTATCTCCAAGGTCATTTTTTAGAGAATAGCATTGGGTGATTCTTTTTCGCCCCCCTGGCATTTGTGCTGTGGGGTTCCGCAGGTTACCACCTTGTCCCCCATACTGTTTAACATCTATATGAAGCCCTTGGGAGTGGTCATCAGGAGATTTGGGGCAAGGTGTCAGCAGTACACTGATGATACCCAGCTCTATTTCTCTGTAACATCTGAATCGGGAGAGGCCGTGCAAGCCCTGGACCACTGCCTGGACTTAGTGGTGGGCTGGATGAGGGCCAGTAAACTGAGTCTGAATCCTAGCAAGATGGAGACTGTGGGTTGGTGGTTCCCAAGTTTGGATAATTGGTCAGTTGCCTGCTTTTGTTTGGGTCGTATTCCCTTTGAAAGAGCAGGTGTGTAGTCTGGGGGTGTTCCTGCATCCATCTTTGTCGCTTAAGACCCAGGTGACCACAGTGGCTAGGAGTGCCTTTTACCAGCTTCAGCTGGTAAGACAGCTGTGGACGTTTCTGGACCAGGATAACCTGCACTGTTGTCCATGCACTGGTAACCTCCAGGTTGGATTACTGTAATGTGCTGTATGTGGGGCTACTCTTGAGGTTGGTCCGGAAGCTGCAGCTGGTGCAAAATGTGGCGGTGAGACTGCTCACTGGGGCAGAGTATCACCAACATGTCACCCCACTGCTGAAATAATTGCACTGGCTGCCTATTAGCTACTGGGCGAAGTTCAAGATTCTAGTTTTGGTGTACAAAATCCTATACAGCTTGGGACCAGGATACCTGAAAGACCATCTTATCCCTTATATACCCAGTCGATCACTGTGCTCTGCAGGTGAGAGCCTCCTGCAGATACCATCTTATTAGGAGGTCCATTCCGCACCACATAGGAAACAGACCTTTAGTGTGGTGGTGCCTACCCTTTGGAATTCCCTACCCTTAAATATCAGTCAGGCACCATCTGTGATATCTTTTCGGAGCCTACTAAAGGCCTTCCTCTTCCAACAAGCCTTTTGAGTTGAGACCTTATCCGAGTCTGCATCTGTGTTGGAATTGCTTTTTAATACATTTTTAAACCTTTTCTTTTTTTAAAAAAGACATTTTTAAAGCTCTTTTAAAAAAATGTTTTTAAAGATGTTTTGTTTTAATATATTTTAAAGTCTGTTTTTATTACTTCTTAAAGTGTGTTTAGTGCTTCTGTTTTCTACTGGGAGGAAGGGTGGGATATAAATCTAATAATAAATAAATAAATATTATATTAAATGCTTTCTGTTGTTAAATGTAAGCCTGATATAGCGATGTCTATATGTATATATCCAACTGTGTTGGAATTGTTTTTAGATTTTTCTTTTTAAAAATTTAAGTTTTTTTTAAAATATGTTTTAATATGTTTTTAAAGATATTTTGTTTTTAAAACGTTTTAAAGATGTTTTTAGTGTTTTTGTTTGTCACCTTGGGCTTCTTCTGGGAGGAAGGGCAAGATATAATTTTAATAAATAAAAATCATCATCATCGAGGTACACCTAGATAAGTAACCTGAAAATTTTCAGGAGGATAGATGCAGGGTATGTTGTGAGCACCCCGAGTATTTGTATGTCATTCAGTAATTACATTATTGTGGGTGGCTTGCAATAAAAGATAAAAACAATTAGATACAAGAGTAAAACTACAAAATCTAAGCTAGCATCACAGATAAAGTTGTTCCAAAATTAACCCTGAAAGGTTTTAAGAGCATTTCCAGTCAGGTGTTTTGTTGTGGAATCAGTGCTCCTCACATATGCAAGTTATCTGTAGTGTCCACACAATGTCATTGGCATCAAAATGCCGGTGTGCCCCCCACAATCCAGATTTACCCTTTCCATAGAAAATACAATAAGTTTTTTTTAAAAAAACTGTTGCCTGCAACATGTTTGTTGTATCTGAAATGACCTATTTGCAATATTAAGCTCCTATCTGGAAGCACCCTAAGATTGAAAAGTCTGGGAAAATAAAAAGATCTTCACCTGGCCCCAAAAAGAACAAGACACAAGGTGAGTTTCTCTGGGGAAGGCATTCTAAAATCAGGGTGCCACCAGTCAAAGGGCTTTCTTCTTAGTAGCTGCCAATTGCACCTTATTTGGTGGGTACAACTGAAGAAGAGCCTCAGAAGATGTTCTTAAAGTCTGAGTAGGTATATGTAGAAAGAGGCGATTCTTCAAGTAATCTGGCCCCAAGCCAGGTTACCTAGATTAACATTATACCATGGGGACAATACGGATATTCCTGCAGCTGATTAACCATCTAGTCCTGTCCCTGTATTGAAGTCCCATAAAAATGTCTGTTCTGATTTGTCTAACTAACAAAACTACCTAGTATATGTCATGAACCTGTAATGTTCATGAGTTATTAAAAATCTAATAGCAATACTTTGACTCCCGTAAGGGACTCTGGGAGATGGTTACAGTTAGAAAAGACAAGCCTTTGCCAATTTGCAAATCTGAGTTTCACTTCCCAGCTGAAGATGGTTAGAGAAGCCTTAACAAGCTGCACCTGTTTATCTTTGCTGATTAGCAAGTGCCTGGTACCCAAGGTCATCCTTGGCCTGTACAGTTGGAAAACACAGTTGGGAGGGGGACCTCAAGGCGCGAAAATGTGAGAAACATCGAGAAGAAAGTTACATCAGCCAATTCCTGATTGGTCAATTAATCTTGGACCATTAGGATCTTTTTCCTTTAAGTATAGGGCTAGAGACCCATAGCCTTTGTTCTCTGCCTATGCTGATTGGCAGCAGAGTTCCAAACCTGTCTGCCTTATGGTTCCAGGGGTTGCTTATGGGAAGGCAACCGATGTCTGGTTCCATTGCTTTATGTTGAACATCCATCTCTCTTAGGAGAGGTGTCACGCAACCAACTACCTCGTGTGTAAGTAGTTAGGTGAGTTTAGTTTGTTATTTTCTTGTTGTGTGTATGAATTCTCTTGTAAGAACCTAAACCCTTGTTTGGGTGTATGGTCTTAAAGGATTACTTGCTGCTATATCTTATGTGCACTTATATATCTTAATAAAGCTACTTCTATTTAACCTGGTGTGTTCATTGAGAGAAGGGGTGGTTCTGGATTCAGTACCTCGACCAATCTCAGTCACTAACTACCAAAGAGGGTTAAGAAGTTAAAGGCTTGGATTTTAAGTGTTAAACCAGAGGTGCCTGGCAAGGAGTGTAACTGTGACTCTTGCCTTTTAGGACCTTGGTTTTATATATCTTCTGGTCTCAGAGATCCCCTGGCTCTGAGTGGACCAGTATACAGGGGTGGTGGCAGCCTACCTTCTACCTTGCAGGGTTGTTGTGAGCGTACACAGCCTTGGCAAGGGTGAAGTAATAGTTTTTTGGTTCCAGTCTCATTTCCCTAAGGGTGGGGGTCTGAGTCTGATGCATGAACCCAGTACCTTGGTGGTCCGGGGGGTCATGACAGTATACATATAAGAGAACCAGAAAAACTTGGGTGGACATCACCATAGTCTGGAACAAATTTTATAGATGGCATTTGCCATCATCACTGCCCTTTTCTGATGGGTCTTGCACTGAGTCCTCTTGATCTTCGGGAGAAATACTATTTGACATCAGTAGTCCCTTGTTAATGTTAAAAAATGCTGATAAAAAGTTAACATTTTTTCTGGCATCTCATCCAAGATGTCTTCAGAATTACAGAACCTGTCTGCAAACCCAAAATTAACTTCCTTTAAAGCCTCTCTGATGTCCTTTGGAGCTGATTTGATGTTATCTACTTTTCATATGTGTTGGACTATTTCATCAGTCCCTTGATTTGCTGAAAACACCATCAAGGATTCTTTTTTACTGTCAGATGAACTGAAACATACGTCTTCTCCATAATGTTTTAGTAGTCTACGTTTAACTTCATTGTTTCTAATTATGTCTTCTCCAGTCAATTTATTTATGAGATCACGGATTTCCAACATTGTGAAACCATATCCTTCTTTAAGCTTAGGGCCAATAATTTCATTATCCCTTTCAAAGGCAACATCTTTTGCTGAAATTGTTTTTTTGGTCTTTAGAATTTCACATACCATATTCGTACAACTTCAAATATCCTTCCAAACATGTTTTATGGTACGGTATGTCCACACCAAATACCTGAGTATCTGATTCCAGATCTGCCACATGAGTGTGAATGTCATCTTGAAAATAAATAGCTGTGGCTAAAAAATCATTTGCTCTTTCTGATTCACTTTTTCAAAACTTCTTCTTAGTGTCTGCAGTCTGGCAAATAATGCACTTTTTCAGATCAAATAGAGTTTGCATTTCTTCCTGATGAATAGATGCATGTTTAGTTCCAAGTCTATCATCCATTTTTCTTCAGTGATCCTCCACTTGAAACAGATAATTTTTTGTAATAATGTACTTTCAATATCAGGTAATAAGAATTTCATATATGTTATTGTGTATGGCCATTTTTATTTAATAAATAACATGAAACCTGTTTACTGTAAAATCTAACATCCGTATGAATTTAAGAACATTATAATTGAATTCCTTGACTCTAAAAACACATATTTAGATACCAGAAATGACTTCTGTAAGTGTTCTAGGAGCTGGAATGGACGCAGCTAAAATTTGGCGGCAGCCATTTTGGAAGATGGCATCTGTTCCAGACTATGGTGTTGTCTACCCAGGTTTTTCTGTTGTTCTTATATGTATACTAGGTAGTTTTGTTGGTTAGACAAAAATATTTTTATGGGACTTCATTACAGGGAAGAGAGCCAGTGTGGTGCAGTGGTTAAGGTGCTGGACTACGACCTGGGAGACCAGGATTTGAATCCCCACACAGCCATGAAGCCCACTGGGTGACCATGGGCCAGTTACTGCCTCTCAGCCTCAGAGGAAGGCAATGGTAAGCCACCTCTGAATACCACTTACCATGAAAACCCTATTCATAGGTTTGTCATAAGTCGGGATCGACTTGAAGGCAGTCCATTTCCATTTTCATTACAGTGACTGGATTAATCTGGGAATATGTTAAATGACCAGAGTGGAACACATATGAAGGCTAAGAACAAGATTATTTCCAGACATTGACATATTCCAGGTGTTGCAGCACTACGGGTCCAGAGTGCTCATTGCCTACAAACCATTCATTCAGGTGGAGGAAAGGGACAGTAAGCACCTGAAAACAGCAAATTCATATGGATTAACCAGATCAGAATTGGAGAGGGCTAATGTTGCACCTAAACAGCAAGAATACTTCAAAAAGCTTGCCATGGGAGGTACTTATGTTTCCGGACTGGTCTTTCTTCACCATTAAATAATGAAAGACATCCAGAAAGAACTGGGAAGATTTAGGCTACATGCACATTAGTTCTTTCAAAAGCAGTGAGACTATTTTGGTTGGGTGTGGTTTGAAACAATTCTGCACCCAACACATCTTTATTGTTTGATTGGAATACACCCACCTACACTGCTGATGTCAGACCTTTTAGGAACATGCTCAGCAAAGTGTTTCCACTGGACACACCTCAGAGTCACAATGGATTAATTGACCAAACAGTTTTGAAGTTGGTGTGAAGCTGGCTTGAACGAAAAAGACATCACATCTCAAAATCTCAGATTTTGAGTAAAAAAAGTGTCCCCAAATTCACAACACAGAGGTGGAGATACACTGAAACCAGTAGAACTGCATTATAACAGCCTAAGTCTATGGAATCCTCTATTAGGAGCAAGTTGTATTTTCTGAGCCTTCAAGTACTTGATAAGTCTTCAAGGCTTAAACATGCTTAACTCTCAGTAGATTGTGGCCAGATTCTGCAATTACTTGCTTGATCTTGTTGTCCTTGTCATTGATGGGCAAGGCTGGAAAAGATCTTCCCGTAAATGAAACCTGAAAGATTAAAATTGCTGCTGCTGCTCATTGGGCCTGATGACTGAACAAATACAACTGTTTGCTCTTGTAAAGTGACCCTGCAGTAATTGGAGAAGTAGGCTTAATTGTAATATAATGATCATGAGATGCCCAAGTGGGTTTAAATGTTTCTTAATTTAATATTTAATTGTATTGGCAGGTGTCTTTCCTTCTCCAAAATTCAGTTATAGCTGTTTATGTCCTCCTGAGTACAATCAGGTGCCATGGGAGTGGGTTAGATGCCTCCAAAAAGTGTCTTTATGACAGTGTATAAAAAAGCCTTTGTCTCCTAAATGTTTGCAGGGATTGAAAATATGGGTGGTCTATTGTGTAGCACTGTAACCACTTAATTAAGAGGCAAATATAGAATATTTCGGACAGTGGTCAGGCTAGCAGCTGAAATTGTGAACAGATGTTTGGCCACACTTGACTGCAAGTGTCAGTGTACCAGATTCCCTCATCTCAGTTCCTAGCTGTAATTTTTATTTAAAGACATTAACATTAAAATAATCAACAGACCCAGAAACAGAATTTAATCAAGACCTTGAAATTCAAGAAACTGATGTTTGAAAAAAGGTATTATTTGAGCAGAACTTTGCTGTGAACACCTGTGTCTTACTACAATTTAAAATGGAAGCCTCCATCCCCCTCTTCTGAACTGCAGAGCTATCTGAGGGTACATGTTCAATAGGTATTCTGAATGAATAATAGCATTGCACCCATTTAATAGGAATCATGGGGCTTTTAGTTTGAGGGGTCACCAGAACCTGTCATAGCAGCTCTAAAGTATGCTATTTATTATTTGAAGCAGAAATAGAAATGCTTACAAATGCATTTGGCTTTGCATAACAACCCCAACCCAACCCCAGGAATGGGAACTCCAGGTATTCCCCCACCAACTATCCCAGGGCCCTGAGGTGTTGCCATGTGGCGGCTGCTACCACCTGACTTGCCTAATGCTGGCCCATTTGCAAAGCCTCCCCCATCTTCCCCCTCATGGTTCACCATGCCCCCACCTCTCCTCCCTCTAAGGGTTCCCAAGGCTCCCCATCGGTCTCCCCTCAAGGCTCGCCAAGGCCCCTCCTCTCCTTCCCCCAAGGAGTTTCCAAGCTGCCTCCTCTCCTCTCTCACCCCACAGGTTACTAAGCCTCCTCTTTCCAACATGAGGTGCCTGGCTTCCTCTTCCCCCCTCCACAAGCCGTGAAGCTTTCTCTTTCCCACATCATGAGTGGCCAAGGTTCTTCTTCCCCTGACAGGTTGTTACAAACAAAACGCCCCAGTCCCTTTTAGGGGTCCTGGTGGCTTGAGTTCGCTCCCAATACTCACCCCAATAGAGTTCAGAAACAACGAAACAAGATGGAGGAAGAGTATATTTATTACTAACACGTGCACGTGGAGAAACAGCCAAGCTAGTTGTGACGAAGCTGAACACAGTCAGCCTTCTTATTAACTTTGATATGTTAATTACATCAGCATCATCAAGCATCATTCTAATACGCCCCTTACAAGAAATCATGTGCTTTACAAACAATCAGTACGTGCAGTTTCTATCTTTCTTAATGTTGCTTCCCTATAACATTCCATTGCCCTTTTATGGTGTTGTTTTTCACTTCAACACAGTTGCTTTCCACATTCTTATCAGAGCACTGTCTATGCGGTCAGCATCATTTTTATCTCAAAGCAGGCACAATATCCATTTTACTTTCAGTAAACAGGGCCACAATAAGCAAAATGCATTTTTAACTTAAACAAAGTCTAGTGTCACAATTCCCCCCTTAGAAGCTTTTTGATATTTAATATCATATAGCTTCTTCATTCTGTATAACTTGTTGATACATAATTTTGCCATACATTTGCATACTACTTTTAGCTGCTGCATTATCTGCTATACTGCAAATACCATTCATGATTATAGGTAATAAGCAAGGTAAAAGCATACATCCCAATAAAATCAGAACAACTAATACAATCATTATCTTCATTCCTCCAAACCAGTTGAACCAACTGCCCCAATTTCCAAGATCTATTCCTTTCCAGGTTTGCACTGGGGCATGAGCAAGTACCTTAATTTTGTTGGCAATATCTTTTACTACTTCGCCATTATCATCAATTTTCAAACAACACTCTGTCAGATTTAGGAGTCCGCAGACCCCACCGTCTTTTGCTAACAAATAATCCAAGGCCAACCTGTCTTGGAGTATTCCTTCTCTCATTTGAGTTGACTGATCGGCAAGCAATGTTAAGGCTTTAGCTGTTTGATTGGTTATTATCTCCAATACCGCCTGAAGTCTAATGAGGCGATTCAAAATATATATCGGGCCACGGTATCCCGCTGTGCCATCATGTGCCCATGAGGCAGGATCATAAGTTGCGATGATACGTTCTGGAGGCCAAGTATCCTCCCAATCATTCCCTTGACCTTTGGTCAAGGAGGTATCAATTGCCCGTTTCCTCCTCACAGACTGTTCTTCATCAAATACTGGAATTAAGGGATTCAAATTTCCACCTTTTATGCTATATTGGGGTTGTATAATCCCAAGATAACATGTACCTGTCCAATTGACTGGTAAAACTGAGTAGGCCATAGATCCACAAATCCAATAATGGCCTTTTAGTGCTGGAAGTGCCTCTTTGTTAAACGTGGACTCAGTAATTTGGTATGGGATGTATTATGATTCATTTCCAAGAGGACTTAAACTAGCCCCTCCCCGAGTTATCGTACATCTCCATAATCCTGTTTCATTTTTCCATTTGCAGCCACATCCAGATTCTGTATGGTTAGTAATTGCCCAATAATTCTGGAATCCATTCACTATTGTCCCGTTCAGATGATGCCAGGCCCATTCTTTCCTATTGAGAGACTGATTTTTACTGCTTTGAAACCAGGCACATAACTGTCCCTCCTGAGTTAAATTACTCCAATGGGTACGACACGAATATGTGTCATTTGTACCATTCTTTTTCATCTGAATACATGGTGCCCAGGTACCATTCTTTAATGCCACATGTGTTCCATTACTCCACAGGGCACAAGGAGTGATGGTCTCTCCGGGTCCTGGATAATGTCGAGTAGCATATTGGAGAGTCCAGTTACACCTACTATTTCCGAGCCAATGCACTGTCTTGGTAAAGTTCTGTGAAACACAATACTGACCAGTAGGAACCCAATTTAGATACCACCAGTGACTCGTTCCCCAAGCTCCTGTTCCATTATGTACCTCACTAAGGTTACTTAATAACCACTTGGGGTTGAGAGGTATTGCCATCCATGGCCACTGTGGAAACCCTCTTGGATTGCCACAGACCCAACAATTGCTAAGGTTAAATCCTTTGGCTACCTCCTGGGCAAGTTCAACAAACACATTTTCCCTTTTCTCCTGGAATGAGCGCCTTTGACGACTGCATACTCTCATTTCTTGCGCGGGAAAAGAGGCTGAGAAGTAGATATATACCAAAGGCAGAGAAATAAAACACAAGATAATACCAAAAACAGGCTTAAAGCCAAAGGAGTTGATACTTGCAAAGATTTTTCCCATTTTGTCATAAATTTTGAGGAATAGGAGAGTCTCCCATCCACTGGGTTCTAATTAGAATGTAGCCTCCGGTAGACCAGTTGACATCGGACCACCGGGTGTAAGACGGTATTTCCCCTCCCCCGATAACTTCCCCTGTGGGGTCGAAGCTGAACCACCACTACTGAGATTGTTGGTCCAATATCCCCAGGGACCGGAGCAATTATTGTCTGCAGGGGACAGGGAGGTACGGATCCTCCCATATATTATTTTACACTATTCACTGGGCACCAGTGTTCCACCCATCCACTTCTTCTTAGTTCCACAGTAGGCCAATCTCTCATATAAGTGGGAGCTCGGAAGTAGAGATTAGTCCTTATTACTATTTTCTCTTTAACCCGCCTTTTTAACCACGTCTGGTGGTATGTTACTGTAACAAAAATACTTGGTCGAATGGGGTCAAGGGCCACAGGAGTAGCTCTTAACATGACTACTTGTGGTGAGCCTCCCATTAACTATCAGTCTTTGTTTCTTTGGTGAGTTTCAATTTCAGGCCCAAACCCGGAACAGTTTGCGATAGCCACTTTTCTTCAGGTGTCTGATCCTTCACTCCTCTAGGTGGGGAGTCCTTGGCTACTCCCTGCTCAGGTTCCTGGATAGTTACAGGCTTGGCTCTTTTTATACGGCTAGCATGGATCCATCGCTTGTGGCCTACGAGCTTTACTGCCGATTCGGTAATTAAGACGATCTGCTCCGGCGGTCCCCACGTGGGCTGCAAGGGCTCTTGCTTCCACTTCTGAACTCGTACCCAATCACCAGGTTGGTATTGATGGATCGCCACATCCAGGGGTAACCTCTGAAACTCACGATTGTGCCTGTGAATAGAGGACAAAACACCCTGCAAGGCAGTAACATACTCCAACAACTGTCTGTTCCCTAATTCCCATTAATCTCTGTCTGGGGCCCAGGCTCAATGGGAGGTCTGCCAAACAATGACTCAAAAGGAGTCAATTTTGTTTTTCCCCTTGGAGTGTTTCTCATAATGGTCAAAGCCAATGGCAGTGCTGTCACCCAATTCAACTTGGTTTCTTGGCACAATTTGGTCAACAAAGTCTTAACCGTCCGGTTGGCGCGTTCAACTTGACCGGATGATTGTGGTCTCCAAGGAGTATGAAGGTTCCATTTGAACCTCAAGGCCGCACTTACAGCACAAATTATCTTACTCACAAAGTGCGGACCTTGGTCTGACTCAAATGTCTCTGGCATGGAGTATCGTGGAAAGATTTCCTTCAACAGTATCTTTGCTACTGTAATTGCTGTCGCCGTTCGCGTGGGGAAGGCCTCTATCCATCCTGTCAACTGATCTATTATGACGAGTAAATACTTGTACCTCACACATCTTGGTAATTCTGCAAAGTCTATCTGTAGTCTCTGGAAAGGATAGTAGGCCCATGGTCTTCCTCCCATGGCCGGTGGTGGCTTTGGAGCAGGGTTAGTTGCTGCACAGATAGTACATCCATATACCGCTCGCTTTGTTTCTTCATATAATCTGTATGGTTTAAGTCCATCTGGCAGGGCCAACGCTGGTGCCTTTTGTAGAGCTCGTTTAATATCTCCAAACGCTTGATGACATTCTTTAGTCCATTTCCAATCAGTTTCCTTCTTCAACAACTCATACAAGGGAGTAGCATAACTACTATAATTTGGTATCCATTGCCGACAGAAGCCGGCCAGACCCAAGAATGACCGCAGCTCCCTAACATTTGTTGGTGATGGTAGGCCACAGATCGCCGTCCGCCTTTCAGTTGACAACATGCGTCCTTCTCGTGACAGTTGGTATCCAAGGTATGTCACTTTCTCCTGATTCCATTGTACCTTATCCTTGGACACTCGATATCCACAAGCATGCAAATGGTTCAGAAGGCTCACGGCATCTTGTTCATTACTCTTTTCATCTGGGCTACAGATCAAAAGATCATCCACGTAGACCAGTAATGCCGACGTTGGTTGTTGTTGATACCAAGGTCCCAGATCTTTCTGCAATGCCTTGGTAAATTCAGATGGGGAGCTGATAAACCCTTGGGGCAACACGGACCAGGTCAGCTGACACTGTCGAAGGTCGACTGGATCCTCCCATTGGAATGCAAAAAGATCTCTACTATCTTCATGAAGGGGTATTGAAAATAATGCATCTTTTAGATCTATGACTGTGAACCGAATCATTTTGCCAGGAACGTGGGCCAACAAAGTATGTGGATTTGGTACCACTGGAACATCTTCCAGAACTTTTTCATTAATAATTCTTAAATCTTGCACCAACCTATACTGTCCTGGGTGGCCTTCCTTGAGAACTCCAAATATGGGGGTATTGTGTAGACTAGTAGTTTGATGTAACCATTGGTATTGGATGAAGTCTGTCACTAATTCCTTTAAGCTTAGGCGTACTTCTGGCTTCAAAAGGAATTGGCGTACTGGAGTCGGGCCTGCCCCAGGCTTCAATCTGACCTTCACTGGTTCAGCATTGACCGCACGAGCAGGATTATTCTTTCTGGCCCAAACATCAGGGTGAATTCCTTCCAGAGGTTCCCACTGTTGTTTCTCTTTAACTTCCGGCTCCCCCCTTAAGATCATTTGAAAAGCGCATTCTTGCCGCTTTGGTATCACCACTTCCAAGGTGTTTCCTCTAAAAGTAATTTGGGCCTGGAGCTTTGCTAGAAGATCCCTTCCAAATATTGCAATGGGGCAACCATCCGAGACCAAAAACTGATGCGTAAAATATTGTTGTTTATCTTCTCTTCCTGTATCTTCTCTTCCTGTGTACCTGTATGGGTTGGGACAAAGGGATTCGACGGCGCTGTCCTTCTATTCCCATTACATCTTTAGTTTCTTTGCTGAGGGTCAAGGGTAGACGGGACATTGCTTGTGGGATCATAGAGAAGGCCGCTCCTGTATCCACTAGTCCTTGGACTGCCAAATTATTCAGGGTAAGGGACACATATGGTTCTTCCCACGAGCCGCCCTCATATCCCGTCCACCTTCATTCTGATTCCTCCTCCTGCCCTCTGGCGGCCACAATCCGAACATAGGGTGGGTTTGGATCAGAAGTTGAGACTATTCTGGGTTCCCTATAGTCCCGAGAGCCAGAAACCTCTCTATAATTGCGGCGTCCATCTTGACGGGGCCTAGGAACCCTCTCATTTCTACAATCCTTTGCCCAATGGCCTTTCTTCAGGCACTTGGCACACTGATCCTTTTCCAGTCTCCTTCTTGGCTCTCTTTCTCTGTCTTTTTGATTTACACCAACCACTGCCGCAATCATGTCGCATTGCTTTTCAATCATACTATATTGCTTTTTCATCAACTTTCCCTCTTCCTTCTTACTTGCTTCATCCCTATTCACGTAGACCTTGAACGCAATGTCTATTATTTGTCCAAGTCCCATACCCATTACTCCTTCCACCTTCTGTAATTTCTTTCGAATGTCTGTAGAACTTTGACCAATAAACAAAGAAATTAGGAGCCTTTGGTTTTCAGCAGCCTCGGGATTAAGGGTAGTAAATCTCCGCATAGCTGTAGTGAGGCGGTTAAGGAAAGCAGAGGGAGTTTCCTCCTTTTCCTGATGGATTTCATATAATTTTGCCACATTCATTGGTTTAGGGATGGCATGCCTAAGTCCATATAAAATCAGCCGTTTATACGTGGTGATTTCAGGGGCCGCTGCTCCTGGGGTTTGGATCCACCTATGAGGTTCTACTGTTGGTAAAACACGTGCTGGGGCCAAACCGGGCGCGTTGCCACCTTGTCTCTGCTCTTCTAATGCGAGAGCATTGGCTTGGGAAAGTACCAATGACTTCTCCTCCGGACTGAGGAGGGTATTCATTAATGTCTGTATATCTGCCCAAGTGGGGTGGTGGCTGGCAAAAATAGTCTCCCACAATTGGCAGTGCTTATCTTGGTCTTCTCTCAAACCTGGCATCTGATTTTTCCAATTAAACAGATCAGATGTAGTAAAAGGCACATGCACATAAGCAATCTGTCCATGTCCATCAAGCATTTGTCGCATCGGTCCCATAAAGGTACCGCCAGCCAAAACATCTTCCGATTCGGGGTTGCCTCTATCTGTGCCTTTTAAAGTGGAGGTTAACTGTGTGCCACTTCGTAGGGTCATTCCCTCATTCTCTTTCCTAACTTCCTCAATTATACGAAGGCGTGGTTGTATTGTTTGAGGCGAGGCTCCTAAATCCTGACTTTGTAGTACAGAATGGGTATAACGGTCTAAAATATATTCTTGTCTTAGCCGCCCTAAAGATTGACTTAAATCCTGGAACGTTACTGCAGTTCTGGACGGAGTTCCAAAACTAGTAGACTGAGTTTGCGGGGCAGTCGACTGTTGATATGTTGGGGGCTGGGTTTGAGGTGGCGGAGTCTGAACTGGTGGCAGTTGAACCGCCTGTGGTGGCACTGGTAGTGCTGGTGCTGGTAGGGGAATCACCGGAGCCTGAGGCGGCGGTAAAGGAATCATGGGTGGGGCCATAGGTGAAACTAAACATTCCTCTTCTTCTGCCTGGAGGACTGGGGGCTTAGTTTTCAATTTCTTCCCCTCATTAATTTTACATTGAGCCAGCGCCATTGTCAGCGCACATTCTTGTGGGGGCTCTAGTCAGATGGCTCTCCAACCCCATGCATACCACCATGAGGTTGCCTCATCTGGTAGCAACTCGTAGAGGGTGGCTTCCAACTGTCTAGCCTTAGTGAGATTGAATGTCACACCCGATGGCCAACCAATTCCCAGCCCCACCCATTCTTCATCACAAAACATTAACAATTGTTCTTCGTTCGGGACCGGCCCTCCGGAAGAAATAACACTTGTTTTAAATCTAAGAAAATATTGCAAAACACATTCAAGGGGGGTCATTTTCCAATCGCCCTTTTTCTTTTGACTCTTTGCGAGCTTCCTCGCAACCTTCTTCCCCTCTGCCCCCTCCTGTTTCGATGCACCCTTCCCCATCCTTCCCGTGTCCAGTCCCCTCTGCCCTCTGCAGATGACGTACGACACTCGGGTAGCCTACCTGCCTTCTACCAGGGGAGATGTCTGAGATGAAATGACGGACAGATGACGTACAACACTCGCTTCCCTGTTTTCATGGCCCAGCCTCTCGCGAGGTATGGGAAACGCACTACTGCAGGTCCGCACTCACTTCAGGGTAGTCCACCTGGGGATACGCCCTGTCTCATACACACACTTTCACACGTCACTCTCTTCACATTTAAGCCCACTGGGCTCCTTACCACTGTCGACCAGAGACGTTGGAACGTTCAATCCCCCGCTCCACTCCAACCTTGTTTCGATTTTAAAAGGGAGTCATTGTGGCACCACCTCAGCGCCTCGGATCGCTCTCACAGGCTCGGGCGGGCTCAATGCAGCCCGGAGCGCTCTTTCCCAACCTCCTGTGGACCACGCCCGAGACACACAGAGGAGCGTGAAAAATGAGTCCCGGCGGAAGTCGCCAATTTGTTACAAACAAAACGCCCCAGTCCCTTTTAGGGGTCCTGGTGGCTTGAGTTCGCTCCCAATACTCACCCCAATAGAGTTCAGAAACAACGAAACAAGATGGAGGAAGAGTATATTTATTACTAACACGTGCACGTGGAGAAACAGCCAAGCTAGTTGTGACGAAGCTGAACACAGTCAGCCTTCTTATTAACTTTGATATGTTAATTACATCAGCATCATCAAGCATCATTCTAATACATGCCCCTTACAAGAAATCATGTGCTTTACAAACAATCAGTACGTGCAGTTTCTATCTTTCTTAATGTTGCTTCCCTATAACATTCCATTGCCCTTTTATGGTGTTGTTTTTCACTTCAACACAGTTGCTTTCCACATTCTTATCAGAGCACTGTCTATGCGGTCAGCATCATTTTTATCTCAAAGCAGGCACAATATCCATTTTACTTTCAGTAAACAGAGCCACAATAAGCAAAATGCATTTTTAACTTAAACAAATAAAGTCTAGTGTCACAAGGTCACCAAGCTTCCTCCTTTCCAGTCACCCAGGCTTCTTTTTTTCCAGGCCTTGTGGTAGTGAAGCCAAGCCCTTCTTCCTCTTTGCCCCCATGGTCGCCAAGCTTCATTCCTTTGAGGCCTTGCAGTAGTGATGGTGAAACCTGCCAGAGCTCCCCCATCCTGTTGCTCTGCAGCTCAGTCAAGCTACCACCCTTCACTGCCCACTCACTCACTCTGCTGCTGGCTCTCCCCTGTCCCTCGCCCCCCCGTTCTCTAAGCTAACCCTCTCCTCCCTCCTCCCCTGGTAACCAAAACTCAGGGCTGTCTTGGTCTGTTGCTCCTGTCATCACTCTGTAGTTCACAGCACCACCTGTCTGTGGCAAAATGAACTGCAGCATGACATTTCATGGCTTACAAAAATAGTATATAGCTAGATAGAGAGATGAAGAAATTGTAAGCGTGAGTTGATCAAAACTGGAGATTGTTAACATTTACCAGGGAACACTGAGAATCTTTGGTTCCTCAGATGCAGGCCCGCAAATGGATGATCATCATCATCATCATTGCTAGATTGGACTTTACAAGATGATGTCGATCCAATGTTTGTCAAACTCAGAGTAGACTCACAGAAATCAATTTACTTAAGTCCATCAATTTCAAAGTGTTTAGCCTGAGTATGACTAGCACTGGATATCACCACCATTCCAAGGATCACAGTAATATATATATATATACCCTCAAAGTAGCAAGGCTACTCATTAAATAGGAACAGCACTAACACTATGTGCACAAATTATTCCTTCAGCGTCCATGAGGTTAAATTCCCTGTTGCACTAGAGAACAGTTGACTAGTTTTCCAGAAGGTTTAGCAGAAGGTGACCTCATCTTTGTGCTGACAGCACATGGATTGTCTCACTAGTTGTATCAAAAGCCCTAAAGCAAGTTGATTCTTTCTTAGATTTAGAATATAACAATGCCCCTTAGTTCATTTCAATTAGTTTGAATGATTTATAGGTTTTGCTATTACTGGAATATTTTGCTATTACTGGAATATTTCTGGTAATTTGCTGTGCTATGTTGTGCTATGGCCCATGGCTAAATGCAAATAAATTGTTGTTGTACTGGAATATTTTAATGTTAATAAAATAGAAATATTCACAGAACCTGTGAGTGACCTGTATTATTTGGATTATTATATTACAATGTGAACTAGTCTCTCCTTTTTAATACTGTATGTAAATAATCCATACTCCTCCTTCTGATAAGAGGGAAGATTTCCATTGCAATTGAACTTTTAAAGTCACTTGCTCCAGCCCAGCCTTTTGAGCTGCTGGACTAGTAGATAAATGTTGTATCAGGACACACCAGCATGTGCCTGTGTGCTACCCTTACAAGCTGATCCAGGTGCACTGGTCCATCATGAGACCATCTCGCACAAAGCGTTTGCACAGCACAGATTTGAAGACAGGCAATGCCTGTGTTGCATTCTCAGTGCAACTTCAAGTGATTAAGAAATAGTGGCTTGTCCAAGACACACACCTCCAGTGAACTTCAAAGCTGAGCAGGTTTGAACCCAGGTCTCACTCATCCAAATCCAGTGCTCTAGCCCCTACACCAAACTGGTTTTCTGTGTCAGTGCAAGCCACCATGCACACATGGCCATAGGTTGGGGACGATAAAATCGTCCCCAACACATAAAATTGGAAAATTCTTCCTTGCAGGATTGCTGATCAAAACTTAATGCTCTTCTGCTGAGAAAGAAAATATGACCCATAGAGTCCCTAGAAAACTAATAATTATATATCTTGCAACAGGGATGAGGAAACTGTGACTCTCCAGATGTTGTTGGGCTCCAGCTCTCATCAGCCCTAGTCATGTGGGTGTCCCTGTCTTGCAAGTGTACTTGCCTACAGTAACATTCAGTGTTACTTTCAAAACCAGATGTAAAAGCAACATGGGGAAGCTGAAAGTGGTACATGTGAGATCCCTGCTGTGTCTGTTATGGAGTGGTGAACATTTAACTGAGCAGATGTTCTATGCATTCAGGAGTTTGTTTATTGTCTGAACAAGTCATGTTGTTGTTGTTTTGTGCCTTCAAGTCGATTACGATTTATGGCGACCCTATGAATCAGTGACCTCCAACAGCATCTGTCATGAACCACCCTGTTCAGATCTTGTAAGTTCAGGTCTGTGGCTTCCTTTATGGAATCAATCCCTCTCTTGTTTGGCCTTCCTCTTTTTCTACTCCCTTCTGTTTTCCCCAGCATTATTATCTTTTCTAATGAATCATGTCTTCTCACAATGTGTCCAAAGTGTGACAACCTCAGTTTCATCATTTTAGCTTCTAGTGACAGTTCTGATTTAATTTGTTCTAACACCCAATTAACACCCCTGTCTAGGATGCACACCTTAATGTGGTGAGGGGGTTTGAGAATGTTGAAGAAGCTGAAAGCAATGCTGTCAGGAGTCTAGACCAAGAGGCTAGACTCCTAGCAGGGGCACCCAAGGCGGAATGGTCAGAGCTGAGACACCAGACTAAGATGCATCCAAACTCAGAGGAAGGCAATGGAAAACCACCTCTGAATACCTCTTACCACAAAAACCCTATGAACAGAGTATCCAAAATGCAACAAGTCATGAAAGAGGCAAAAAGAAATCCAGATATTACCCCTACAGTTAAATGATTCCTGCTGCTCAGTTAATCTCTTCCCAATTCAGTAAATACTGCCAAGGTGCTCTAAAGGGAAATCTAGGCTTCTCCACAGTCATAAGGACAGTAAATGTGAAGAGCAAGGCACTTGGTGTTTCCTATTGTCAGGTAATTGGATAGAAGCTGTACATTTTGAAGGCTATCGCTGAAGATATAATTTCCCAAAATAATCCTCTCTCTCTCTCTCTCTCTCTCTCCCCCCCCCCCCTCTCTTAAAGGCAGAAGAAAATTCAGGAGTCAGTCTGTTCAGACACATGCTGCTTTAAATCAAAGGCCCCCTCGTTCGAGTCATTCTGGTCCGATCTTAGACAGTCACCAGCCATTCATCCAAACTTCCACTTCTGCTCATGAAATTGCCCAAGGACTTTCTGGCAGCCAGCTCTCCTTCCACAATTCAGCAACTTCTGTCTTCTCCCAGACTCCTGCCATCCCTCCCCTGGGCCAGCTTACTCTCCAGGAAAGAGCTGGCGCTATGCTCCGGTCTAGTCTGGCTTCTTCCACTAGTTCTACACTCAGTCTTTTGTTTGGCAAGAGAAGCTTTTCAAGTGCTTTGGTTATTTCTGGGCTCTCAGCTGCTGATGGAGGAAACACCACAGATACCCAGTCATCCAGCAGTGTTAACATTGCAATGGGCCCGTCTGCTAGAGCTGCAAGTCGTACTATGCAGGAGACCATACGGGTAAGAAAAGACCATGAAAAATGTCACTAATTGATTTGTCATATTGACAAATTCATCCAAGCGTCCCACTTAATTCATACAAGTCTTCTCCCTACAATGTGAAGTGCTACAGCCAGAGCACTACAGCAAAATGATTTTAAACCAGGGATCACCAACCCTTTGGGGCCAGTGAGTACATTTTGAATTTTGAAAGAGTGTTGTGTCAGTCACAGAATGGGTGCCATAGGGGTTTGGCATAACACAAAATTTGAGAGATGAGAGTCATTGCTGCTTCTAGCCACCCTGACAACCTCATGTTTACCATGGCAACTCAGCTGTTTTGCTGGCCCTGATTCTGGAGAAACAGCTGTTTAATGCAAAATAATCTGTTTTCCTCTATGCCAATCCTAAACCAAAGCCTTGGCTGCCATCCTGTACCCACTTACCTGGGAGTAAGCCTCATTAAATGCAACAAGACATTCAAAAAGCTTTTGACAGGGTACTTCACCAAAGACTCCTGAGTAAGCTTAGCAGTCATGGAATAAGAGGAGAGGTCCTCATGTGGCTCAGGAATTGATAAGTTGCAGGAAGCAGACAGCAGGAATAAATGGACAGTTCTCCCAATGAAGGGCCTTAGAAAGTGGAGTCCCCCAAGGATCGGTATTGGGACCTGTGCTTTTCAACTTGTTCATAAATGATCTAGAGTTAGGGGTGAGCTGTGAGGTGGCCACGTTTGCAGATGATACTAAATTGTTCTGGGTTAAAACAAGGGATTGCGAAGAGCCCTAAAAGGACCCCTCCAAACGGAGTGAATGGGTGGAAAAATGGCAACTGCAATTCAAGGTAAACAAGTTTAAAGTTATGCACATTGGAGCAAAAAAAATTCTTAATTTCACATATACCCTCAAGAAGTCTGAACTGGTGGTGACTGACCAGGAACAAGACCACGGGGCCATAGTGGAAAGCTCAATTAAGATGTCAACCCACTGTGTGGCAGCTGTGAAAAAGGCAAATTCCATGCTAGGGATCATTAGGAAAGGTATTGAAAATAAATCTGCCAATACCATAATGCAGTTGTATAAACCTATGGTGTGGCTGCATTTGAAATACTGTGTACAGTTCTGGTGCCTCAGAAAGGATATTGTAGAATTGGAAAGGGTCCAGAAAAGGGCAACCAAAATGATCAAAGGGATGGAGTGACTCCCCTATGAGGAAATGTAGCATTTGGGGTAGAGAAAAAGTGTGGACATGCAATGAAGCTGAATGTTATAAGATTCAGGACAAACAAAAGAAAGTACTTCTTCACACAGCGGTGCATAGTTAAATTATGGAATTCGCTCCCAGAACAGGCAGTGATAGCTACCAATTTGGATGGCTTTAAAAGAGGATTAGACACATTCATGGAGGTTAAGGCTATCAGCAGCTGCTCGCTATGATGGCTATGCTCTTCCTCCATAGGCAGAGGCAGTACCACAGGA
The DNA here is from genome assembly GCF_030035675.1 of Rhineura floridana. Classification (NCBI taxonomy): domain Eukaryota; kingdom Metazoa; phylum Chordata; class Lepidosauria; order Squamata; family Rhineuridae; genus Rhineura; species Rhineura floridana. The sequence goes on along the minus strand of NC_084483.1, from coordinate 134,924,442 downwards.
GGGGAGAATGGTCTTTGCACTCTGGTCCTGCTTGTGGGTTTCCCATGGGCATATGGTTGGCTACTGTGAGAACAGAATGCTGGACTAGGTGGGCCATTGGTCTTATCCATCAGGCTCTTCTTATGATCTTATGTTATGTTCTTATGTTCTGAAATAGACATGTATATCATGGTACTGTAAGTTAACTATACAGTGAATTCTTAATGAGTGCCTTTGACATCAGCTCTGGCACAGCATTTTGTATTAGCTGTTTGAGGACAGGATTTTTTTAACATTCACCTGCATTACCGTGTAGTAATACTTGCGGAAAATATCTTCTAGGGACTACCTGATCTCAAATAAACCTACTACAGGAAAAGTGCATCCTGGTTGCAAGGAGAAAAGGAAGGGCAGAGATTTCAAGGACTAGAAAATAAGAAAGAAGCAGGAAAAGAGTGCTAAAGAGGAGGGGAAAACACAAGCTCTTTAAGACTCCAAGGATTCCTATTACCTACTATCCAAAAAACCTCACGTATCAAACACAGCTCGGACTTCTCTCATTGGCTAACACTGATAGGCAGGAGCAGCCAGCCTGGCTCATTTCACAGGAATCACTTAGAAGGGAATCTGCACATTTTGCTTCATACCTTTTATTTCTAGGAAGGCTAGAAACTTACCTTTTTTTTAAAAAAAAGGACGTTCAATGTTATTAAAACTCTCATCTCAAATAAGGCATGTGATACTTTTCTAAGGAATATACTGGCAACCTCATATTACAAGTCTGCTGTTAAAGTTGGCAAACTGGGGAGAGCTATGGCATTCTCTCTTCACTCTTCCATTCAAAAGCAACCCCGAAACCCCATTTGGAATTCATTCCCCTTAAATATTAGACAGGCACCTACTGAAGACTTTCCTCTTTCAACAAGCCTTTTAAGTAGAGACCTTATCCTAGTCTGCATCTGTATTAGAATTGTTTTTAAGATGTTTTAAAAGATGTTTTGTTTTTAAGATGTTCTTAGTGTTTTATCTTTTGTTTGCTGCCCTGGGCACCTTCTGGGAGAAAGGGCAGGATATACATTTAAATATATAAATAAATAAAATAATTTGCTAAATATAGTAATAGTGCTTGAGAAGTTAGCTATTTAAGGGATCCTTGCCAACACTGCCTCTTTCCCTGCTTTGCCTCTGCAAAAGCCATATCAAACATAATTATGCAGCACTCCCTACCACAGCCCTTCTGTCAATGACTTTTCCAGGGGCATGAGGGACCAAGGTGGGAACACAGGCCTGAAGAGCTCTGGTGCCCATCAGAAGGCTTCAAGTGATATTTTGGGTCCTAGCTCATTGTTTCAAAATATTATTTCAAAAAGATGCTGACACTCTCTGTTTCTCTTTTAAAAGCAACTGTCTGAGGATTACAAAGCAACTGACACTACTGAATCCAGACAGCGAAGGGATCATGGTCCTACACATGCTCTTCTGATGAGCCACATGCTGGAATGTAGAAGAGCCAGCCAAGAGGACATGGCCTTGGAAGACACAGGTTCTCAACAGAGTCTTTCAGAAGAGCAGTAAAGAATCGACTTTCAAAAGGGATAATGCTCTGTACAACTAAAAGCAAAACACCACTAGGTTAGTGCCCCAGATAAAGTTTTAAAGTTATGTCAAATATAAGGGGGGGGGGGCAAAATGTAAAGGTTCTATTTTTTTAACACTTCAGTGAGAAATATTTTAGTGAAAAATATTGCAATGTAGAAACAAAATATTCTACAGCTGGCATTCAGCGCTGTCCAAAAATGCAAGGCAACTTTATCTCAGGTTCCTGAAAATTCAAATGTGATCTGAAAAAACATCAACAACCTATCTTGCCATTCAAGATTCCTTCCCCTGAAGAAGTGCTAATATGTTTTTGGATAGATTTTGGAAAAAATTTGAGGAGAGGTTGAGAGACAGTGTGTACATGGAACAGAGACTGAAAGCAACAGAGAATCTGAATGCAGCTCAATGAAAAACACATCGACATCTGTCTCTTCTCATAACCAAACAGATGACTGAATGCAAAATAACTGGCATTTTATACATAATGCATCAGAAAGGATTGCTTTTAATTGAAGCAATGAATATGTAATAGGAGAGAAAACTGCATACTCTAAGATTAGTATGATGAATCTTAAAAAAAAAAATCAAAAGGAAAGCCTCATTCTTCTGTTTGTTTGAAGTGTCATGCAGCTGGCAATTAAGTGCCGCAACATATTAATCCAGAAGGTGGCCCACTGCATGCAGCCATAATGAAATAGTATATGAAAGTGCCAGGCTACACATTGCTGTAAACCAAATATAGCCAATGCATGAAAAGCCTTCACAAAGCCAATGGTGCTCCTTATTTGCAAACAAAGCTGCTTTCTCTAAATGGTTGTTTTTACACATAACCTTGCACTCCTGTTTTGGTTGGCAGAAATCCATGTCTATTTCTGAAACCAAGAGACTTAACACAACTGTAAAGTACTATAGTACTCTCTTTCACATCCACATAAACATGTCAATTTTTTTGTAATTAAAGACTTTACAACTACCAATGTCTGGTTTTGATGTTCTTGTTTGGTTATATCTGCAGAATATACAGCATTTCTGCTTTTTTATTTTACTAAGAAGCCACAACCATTGTCAGGAACCAAGACAGTTAATTCACAGCCAGGGATAATTTGAAAGGTCCTGTGAGTCAAAGACAAGCATCCACATTGCTTGAAAGCAGACAAAAATGTATGTTGCAAGAATGCATGAATAAAGCATAGGTGTACAAGTAGAGGCAAACGTGATAAAGTTTATTGGGCTATCAAGCACGGCTCCCTCACAATGGCTTGCAACATTTAGCCAACTGTAGAGCAAGAAAATCACTGGACTACAGGAATTATATTGCATGCCCAGGATTCCATCAATACACACCCAAAGTCAGTCCCACATACGTTGGCTTACAGTTTTGGTGGTCGTGTTTTTCAGCGTCTTTGCTATCATACAAGTCTGTGCCCCAAACAATACAAATTCTGTATCAAATCCCAGGTAGACATTTGGGTCATGGGCATTTAGTCTCTTGAATACTCGAGTCTTTGGCAGCTACTGCTTGCATGTTTTTAAATATTAATCCACAGCTATGAAGTCTAGGGTGGAAATGTTTCTTTTTTTTAAAAAAAGTAAAAACTCTAAAATCGTAAAGATCTGTGTCAAATTTACTTTTGAAAGGAGGGGCGGAAAGTTCTTTAAAACACACATGGACTGTGCCTCCTGTCTCCTTCTGGTAAGGGTTGTATGAATGGGAAGAGATGGAGAAACTGATGGCAGTCTGCTGCTCTTTTTCTCCCGTAGCACTTTTTCTCCTGCAACTTTGGTAGAAGCAAAAGCAAAGGCTTCTGTTGCTTTGAGCTCCTGAAGCCAAATCAACTTCCTCTTATGTCCCTTCTCAGTGGCTATCAGCTTTTGCACTGGACTGTGTTTTGCAGAAGGCCATTGGAAAGGAGCACAAGGGCACCTTTCCACAGTGCTTTCTGGCAGTTCTGGCTGATGATTACATCCACAAACATACATGGCTGGGTCAGACTAAGGGTTCACCTAGCCAGTATCCTGTTTCCCACAATGGTGAACCAGATGCCTCTGGGAAGCCCACAAGCAGGGCTTGAAGGCAACAGCCCTCACCAACAGGTATTCAGAGAGATACTGGCATTACATTTGTAAAATTCTGGAAGCTCTGATAGACTGAGATGTATCTTGCATCCACAGAAGAATGCCAGTGCTTTTTGTGGCTAAATTTATATATATATATATATATATATATTAAAAAAACACCCTGCCATGCCTAATGCAAGATTTTGGGTTCATCTTTGGTTCAGATCTGCAGAATTCCTATAAAGAGCTGAATGAAGCCTGACAATTGCCCAGCTTTGCAGGCCTACAAGCATTCTATAGCCCTATTTGTTGCATTTATTCATCAGTGAATGCTTTTAACATATCTGTGTATACGTTCTTTCTCCAGAAACCATTGTGCTTGGTGTTTAGAAATGTTGCATAATCTCATTTAAATCTTTGTTCATTTGAAATCCACTCATCATGTCCTTGCATTTCACATATTTTAGTGTGTATACAAAAATCTTCACCCTGCATTGGATCAAAATGGGGTCCAGGCTAATGTACAGGTTCTGTAAACAAATCATCCATGATTAATCACAGGGCAGCTGCATTATGAGACGAGCACAGATATTCATGGCCAAAAATATGTTATGCCATTCATATGATAATTGCAGCTAACACATGAACAACTGGTTTACAGTGTTGCATGGATCATTTTCTTATGCCAAGCAATTCTGTAACAGTTGCAGGCAAACCAGAAAATGATACACCTGTCACATATTCGCTATGATTTTAAACTATTTGTGGAAACCTGCATTGTGTTTGCTAATTTTCCTGGAATGAATTCAAGTAGTCTTTCATTCCCAGATGTACATCAGTCCCATGTTGATTTTGAGGGCATTGTTTACAGAAGACACAAACAAGTGGAATACACTAGGGCTGAGTTGGTGCTGGTCAGGATTTTAAGGACAAGGCTGCATCTATCCCAGCAGTCTTGTCAAAATCCATATTGTTTTGTTCTGCACTACCCCAATATTAATCTTTACACATTCCTTATCCTTATGTGCTTTGTACTCCCAGAACTGCAAAGATAGATTTTCTCCTTTCTACCAACTTTCTTACTTAATGTTCACTTAATGCAGCTTATGATATAAAAGAATGGCTTCCAGTCGAACAGACATGATATAAAATAAAAAGGGGAAGGGGAGAGGAAAATAACTAAAGTAAAGTATGATATCTTAAGTGATGGTTGCTTGATGGAATGGAATGACTCCTATGGACAGTTCTGGAGGGTAAAATCACAAAGGCAGTTGGTCTCAGCCAAGCTAAGGGAGGCGGTTTCACTATCTCACCTTCCTCTCTGATGCAGCAAAGTGTTGCTCTTTTCCAAAGCAGTGCTAAACATGTGCAGTTTCACTCATACGAACATACATACTCCTATACATTTGGTCCAGTGTGTGTCAAAAGAGGAGGTTGGAATTTGAGAAGGGATTCTGTAATAGCCACCTTCTCTAACATTTAGCTCTCTGGCATAACTTCTGCTAAATGAAAGTAGCAGATGAGACAAATATGGTGGTCTTTGGATGCATGAGCTCATACAGTTTAGATTACAGGAAAGTTTGTAACTCTTTAATATTGTATATATTGTTGTATGGGAAAACATTCAAAGAAGTGGGGCTCTAAAAATGAATAAAGAGTGATACATAAGATGCAACATACCCATTGCACAATCTCCTTGAAAATACAGATCACCACCATTACACATTGCCATTAAGAAAACCAATGACACCAGTACCCATTTATTTATTTTCTTAGTTACACTCTACCTTTCTTTCATCATTGAATGCAAGATGGTGTAGCATACATGTGGTTCCCGGGTGGTCACCCATTCAGGCACTAACCTGGCCCAGACCTAGTTAGCTTCAGCAAGGTGGTGGCGTCATATGTCTTCAGACCATACCCTGAGAGTATATTACTATAGCATAATTAAAGCTACTCTAGTCAAGTGACAAGATCATCTCTTTTAGTCTTTAACATGTTTTGAATGTCCTTGAAACTCACCACTACCGTGTGGAGCAGCTAATTATTTCAGTTGGGGGAGATGTCTAAGGCTGATAAACCAATACAATTCATGTTTGTTTTGCTCGCAATATTTATGTATCACCCAGTAACAAAAGTTTTCTGGACAGTTTACAAGTAAAATTAATACTATAGAGTATAAACATAAAACATAATAAAACCAACAGCAGAAGAAAACCAGAGTAAAACTGGTGGCAGTGCAAAGGACCTCAACAATGCAAAGTAATTTTTTTTTAAAGACTTGAAAGTTTGGGGTAGGAAAAAGAAGTTTACATCTGAAACCAGAAACACAACACCACAGGCACTAGGCAAGGTTCTGTGGGGAGGACATTTTACAACCCCGTTAAAATGATCCCCTCAGTAGCAGCCACTTGACTCATCTTGCATGGCAGGGACACCTGGAGAAGGGTTCAGAGGATGTTCTTATGCCCAAATAGGTACATGCAGGATGAGATTATTCTTTAAGTCTTTTAAAGCCAGCACTTCAAATTGCAAGCAGAAATGGAACAGAAGATAATGCATACAAGTAAGCACATGCATGATGTAAACCATCTTGCAGCCAGCTTTTGGACCTGCTGAAATTTCTGGACCATTTCCAAAGGCAGCTCCAAATGTAACACATTGCAATAATCCAAATGGGAGATTACCAGAGTGTGGATAACTGTCCCAGAAACTGTTGGTATGTCAACCTAAGCTGATTAAATGAATGTTTGCTCAGAAGGCCATTTTATTGTATTGAATGGGTTTTATTCCAAGTAAGTATGTATAGGATTACAATCTAAAAATAATTCTAGTCAAGATTCAACTCTTGACTCCTAGAGTCAAGTCCAATGCTAGGTACACTCCGTCATGCTGGTTTTCCATATACTGTATAGCATTAAAAAAAAGCCTGAGATTCTTCGGTACTTTAATTGCTTTCTGCTTTCCGCAAAGGTTATATTTTCTAAGATGAAAGTCACAAACTTGCTTTCAGTTCTTAAAATATTGGAGGATGGTAATGTATTGGTGCTTGTCTAGTGCTCTAAGCATGACACCTTCTGTCCTTCATTAATGCTGACAAGCTAAGGATGTAAACACTGCTATTCTGAAGCCAAATGGCACAGCTAGCCATTACTACTGCTGGGCAGATCAATTTTCAATTTATTGTGTTAATGCAAGAAGTTTTCACTGTGCTTGTGTTAGTGAAATAATGTTAGACTCAATTGCACCCAGCAGGTGTTCCCTCAGTTGGTGAACCACTGCTGTAATGGCTTCAGTCATCCTTCACTCCACACACAGAGAGATGTGCTGCTTCTATGGCCACAGAAGCCAGTGGTGAAAAAATGGAGATACCTTCACCAGTCCTGATTCTTTAGAGGTTCCAAGAATACTGTAACAGTGAACTGTGATTCATCTGCACTGGTGTCTCTGTGCTATACCTCTATATGGAAGAAAAGCACTTAGGCATTTCTATAATAATGCATGCCAAGCTACTAGGAATGGCAATCACACATATGTGGACATTGCAGAATTAGTCTGACACGTCACCCACTCCACATTCTGATCCCTAAAATTATTTTTTGTGTTATTACATTGATTTGGAGAAATCAGTTTCTATCAGTTAACAAAGTCCCCAGTATATTAGGGAACTGCATGCTGGCAGTGGGCAGGGCTGGAGCCAAATGTGGACAGTGTACCCCCTTTCCTTTCTCTCCTTCTGACACCCTTTCTTTCTTGCTTCCCTCCCATTTCCCCCCCTCTTGCCACCTGCATAAAATTACCCTTGCTGTATGGCCCATTATTAACTTTAACTGGCACTGGCAATTATGGGTCTCAGGCAAAGGTTTTTCCCCAACCCCATTCCTTCAGCCTTTAACTAGAGAAAGCAGGGGTGGAATATTCCGAACACAAAGTTATGTACTCTGCCACAAAGCTCTGGCTGCCAAGTGTCACTAGCAACATTTGTTTAAGTTCAACTAAGTTTTCATCCTAGTAACCTTGCATTACAAACTCAACAAAAACTAAAACAATTTCTTAAATGTATTGTCAATGTCTCCTCAGTGAAAACAACTCCCATCCATTTTGAAATACCTTAATAATCTGGTGCTGGACATGTAAATAGACTTTTCCACTGTTTTATGAATCACAGAACTGCTTCCACCTCTAATGTTTTGCATTTTGCCGGGAGAAGCTTGATGGAATTTCATGAAGACTACTGGCAGGGTGGGGTGAAAAAATGCAGTGGGATTGGTGTTGCTTGGGGGAGGAAATGTTGGGAACTCATGATATTTCTAAGAACAGGTAAGATTGTGTGGTGTAGGGGAGGTAAAAAGGAAAGGAAACAAAGGGAGTCTCGTTGCTAGTCTCGTTGATTTTTCAGGCTATTAAATGGCATTTTAAAAAAAATAATACAGATACATTGTTTAGCCAATTTCTGCTTTTCTCTTTTTTTTTGCAGCAGATAAACTACAACAAAAACAGAGGAGGTGAAGAAAGTTGCTTTCAGTACATTTCTATTTCAATAGTTAGAATACTTAGAAGACCAGATTGCAGCTGAATGGTTATATTTTCTCATCCTAGGTTCTTAATGAAACTTTTTTTTTATTTTCTACCACTGAATCTCCTAACAATCCCATCTTATTGACTATGCAGAAGTTCAAACATTACAAAATTAATCTCTTCTTCAGAAATCTTAAATGCAAAATCATCATCATCAACAGGCCAGTACAAGTTGAATACTGCAGACTTTGTTTATGTTACACCATCTGGACACTTTCTGGCTTAACTTTGCTACAAATCTATGTGTTGAATGGCCTTGATTCTAAGGCCTGTAGAGAAGATCAGGCACAAATTATTCTCTTCCTGTTATACCAATTAAAATTCACAGGTGCAACACAACTTTAATCAGGAGCTCTGCAGATATATCATGTGCACTGGACATCAGTCATATTGAATGCATGCTGTAGGGCTGTTATTTCTTGTATCACAGTGCTCTTGAATCTTCCCAAATGCAAGCAGCAGATAATATACTATTGTCAACACAAGGTCTCATAAAGCAATAATGAAGTGAGAAACGTGCTCATCTAGACTAATCATAAACCACTAGGTTCATCCTCCTAATCCAGTTTCTCACTTCATTGCTACATGTTTCATATAGGCATGCTGTGTTGGGAAGCTGATGTCTTTAAATGGTATCAATGCTGCACAGAACACCTGCACCACATAAAGGAGCCAATAGCAATAAATGACTCTCAAGGGAACCAGGACACACATGGCAAGGAAAGGCAACCCCTTGTCAGTTGCACCCAGGGAAAGTTCCTTCTTGATGCCAAATATAATGATCAGAGATACCATCTATGAAACAGGACGGCTAGTTTTTAACTTCTGGCTTGCTCTCAATATTAAGAAACAAGAAAATTGAATAGGGCTATAACACTGCACAAGTCTAGTAGACGTCTGCAGTTATACCAAGTCTTTACCTCAAGTATATGGGGAGAAAAAACACTCATTTCTGTCAAGTCCACAGGCAGACTTCTAAGCACCTGCAATAAGGCAGAGCTGGTAACACGATCGCTGTATGAAAAAAGATACTGATGGACTCTTGCTATTGTAGACAAATTATAACCTGGTATTTAAATAAATGACATTGAGAACACTGCAAGTTTCCATATTCCTTTAACCAAGAAATGCTTTAATTTATCATTTGTTACACTTCATACACCAAGAGTGAAGGAAGAAAAGGGCTTAAATGCCTTTCCAGTTTTTGCTGGAGTCAAGGAACACTATATAGTTCATGAAAGCAAATGTACACCTGGCTGGGAATAGAGCTTTCATTACATGCAAAACTGATTTAAGTGGTAAACACTTTTCCTGAACACTATTCAGATGGGACACAAACTGTCGCAGTAATTTTTAGTTTCTTTATTAACTAGAAATGGTGCTAAAAGAAACAAAAATGGTTAAGCGTTAGTGGATGCAACAGTTGTTTAACTAGCACCATCAAATGTCAAACTGAATTAAAGAAAAATATTGATTTACATGAGAAATACCCCCCAACACAGTTTAATGAAAATATATATCAAGGAAATATCTGCCAGAAATTTAGAAATGAAAGAAAAAGCAAACGAAAAATGGCCTAGTGAAAAACTTGGCAGAATCCTGATCAGCTATCTCCTCAATAGTTAGCAGTTTCTTTTAAACACTAACCTCAAAATAACACTAGAAATATCAGTAGGCGCGTCCTTTCTTTCTGGACTCATCATATTTCCCTTTTTCACTTACCTTGAGAAGCCAAGCTGACCTATCTCTGTGTTTCATTACTGTTATCCCCGATCCAGCTAAAGAGCATTCCATGTGCAATTCAGGTATGTGCCTACTGCACATTTAAGCAGAGCTTGTGATAAGTCATGTACAGGGTAGGGGAAGAAAGAAGATACAAAATGTCAGGAAGACTTTTGGACCAAGATAAACTTCTCTTCCAATGAAGTGCTACGACTGAAAAAGTCTCAGCCCAGTTCCACTAATTTTGATACAGGACTGTGCAGAATTTGTTCTCATGTGCACCGAGATAGGTAAAATTCAATTCAGCGTCTGGCCTCACAGTATTATGAAGCTAAAATCAAATAGCTTTGCTTTCAGATCCTAGGATAAATTTTCTGGTCCTTATTTTATCTGTAAATGAAGGAAATGTGAGTAATGTAAATGTAAGCAGGATTTGAAAAGCAATGGCAGGCAACAAATTGAAATAGCTCAGCTCACACCTGCATATTCAAAGTCAATAAAGCCTCAAAGATAGAGGCTCCACTAGGCTGTAAAGAATACATAAGATGGCATGTATAACACAAACTTCTCATTGTAGGCAGTTCTGTACAGCTGTCACAATATCTTGCAAAATGCCATCTCTATTCTCCTTTGTAATCTAGAATCAGGAAAAAATATGGATTAGTTACCATTGGCAGTCATTTATTGCAACAGTGGTGAACACACAAGGCTTACAAAATGGATAATAATCCCTTCAGTTAATAATTGGGATAATATTCCTCTTGTTCCCATGGCATCTACCTCCAAATTACTTGATTTGCCTTATGACTGCTCAAGAACAATCAGGTCAAATAGACTATGCATGCTGCTGCAGTTGTGAAAATATGCAGCCAGATGCAGTGGATGTGGATGGAATATTACCAGAAAAGCAAAGATATACAAGATATATTCACCAATAGGCAAAAAACCTTGCAGTTTAAGAATGTACCTATAGTGCACAGATATTTCTATCAAACTTTAAAAAGCAGGGAAATTAGGCAGCTATAGTGAATGCACCAGGGGAGCAGGAGACCTGACCTCCTGTCTGAGATATTGTATTGCCCTACAAATTCGTCAAACTGCAAACACAATTTGGGTTGGTCTTTCACAGTCCAATCCACTTCATATGTAGCTTGGAAGAATTTGGTAACATGTGCCTCTGAGCATATGGCGAGTGGTGGCAACACGTGCCATCTCCAAAGATGGAGAATTATATTTTTGTATGTTTGTTGGTGTTCTTCTTACTTTGCTTCTTTCCTGTGTTACTAATGTTTCTACAGAGAATCAAATCAAGAAAATTATATTTCTCTCATTATTCATCCTAGAAGTCTGTGTCAATTTTTTTTTATTAATTTCAAAGCCTTTTCATTGGTCAGTGTCATATGATGGTGAAGACAGCCTTTTGTGTTTCAAATGGGAAGTTATGTTCTATTTCTGTTTTGGGTGCATTAACAATTGAATCTGAAACTGCAGTTTGATGTAAAATCAGACTGATTATATTGCTACTTCAGGAATGACTCTACCTGTTGGAAAAAACAAACTTAGCCTGCCCAAGATGCATGTTTTCAGCCTGCTATGTTTAAACCACTTCATTTAAGGCACGGTGGGCAGAGTCAATTAAAAACATACAGCACACCTAGAATTTTGCTAGAATATATTTCACCTCCCACTGTTTTATCTTGTGCAAACTGAGATGCTCCTGATGCCCACTGGAGACTATTCTGCAGAATAGCCAGTGCCATTATTCTACAATTATTTTTTTAGTTTTTTTAGTGTAAATTTTGCAAAGTGTTGCTGTACTTCACATATTCACAGAAATAGAAACAAATTAAAATGATTTCCTAAAGGAAACTTCACTAAAATTACAAAGTAAATCAGACAAATGAGCCAGTCTCCAAATCATTGGCCAGGGTGTAGGCTTGGCCCCTGATGCACACAGGAGTCCTGTGCAAATAGCAACAGAGATCTCTGTAGCCGGTCTTATTCTTTAACTAAACACCATAGCTAAGGTTCATATATGACTAAATAGAGCTACAAAATATTAATTTCATGGATTTTAGTTCAGATAAATATTACCATAGTATCACATTTCCGATGTTTATATGGATGCCAATCTTAACTACATAGGATCTTGTTTTGTCTTTCTACATCATGTCATGGTATATTCTTAAGGCTATTGTGATGGGTGTTGAGAGTAGGAATTCAATGGCTTTTTTCCTTGATCTCTGGCACCTGAATTGTGCCTTATGCTTTAACCCTAATATTAAAGTCCTCTTTGTGTAATATCAAATACTACTAACAACAACAGTGTGCAAGACAGTCACATATGCTACATTTAAATGACAAAGAGTGGCCAGCAATGGAATGCACTGTAGTTCGAGACACTCCTTTTGCTAAATCTTTCCTTTGTATAGTAACCACTCTTCTCATTTTCTCCTTTGTTGCACTCTCTCTCATCCTACTGCCCATCAAGAAACCCTCTTTATAAAAAAAAGGATAAGAAAAATGTGGCCTTCCAGATGTTGTTGGAGTCCAGCTCCCATAAGCTATAGCCAGCATGGCCAATGGTCAGGAACAATAGGAGTTGTAATCCAACAACATATGAAAGCCCACAGGTTCCCCATCCTTGTTAAACAGGATACGTTTCTCAAACCTCACCCCATTCTCTCATATTCATAAGCATCTCGGAGAGAAAACACTCCCTGCCCTTCCCCATTTAAAACATATTGACTCCTTTAAGAGTTAGTTTCAAAAGGAGGGGAGAGAAGCATATACTTTTAACCTCAATTTTTCATGATAAAATGCTGCTCAGAATTAACATTTGTAGTTTGTGTTACAAGAATATCTACTGAAACTGACAATCAAATTTATAACTCTACCCTCTACCATACATTGCCAGAAATCGTTATTGCACTGTACTTGTGGAGGTGAAGCCACTGCCACCTTTTGGTTGAAATGAGGCGCCAACCACTCAGGGAATGAATATTTGCCAATTGTAAGTTTGGCTGTGATTAAAAACTTATACAAGGCATTCAAAGTCGTTTTTAGGGCAGACTGGACTGCAAAAAGTCTGAGGTGGTTGGGGAGCTGAGAGAGAGGGACAAGGTGCTCAGATACAAGGTGGATGGAGGAAGAGTGCAGAGTAAGCAATAAGCTGGAAAACAGGTAGCTGAGGTCAAGAAGAAAGACAAAGAAAAAAAGCAGGGACAAGAGACTGAAATGAGAGGGGTTCTGAAGAAACAGCACTTAAGGCAAGGAGGAGCTGTACGCTTGTGGAAAAGGGAAACCAGAATGCTGGAGTTGGTAGCCAACAGGCAGGGTGAGGAAAGAGCGAGTCAAAGTAGGTAGTATGTTGTAAAGCAAAGACAGAGAAAACAAGGGGAATGTTAGTGATCTGAAGAAAAAAGCAGCCAAAGAAAAACTAAGGCTGAGATGTAGAGAAGAGATACGAACAAAATGGAAAGATAAGGAAGATCTGGAAAGCTAGAGACTATGGGCCAAGGAGACAAAAGGGCATAGGACTATTAAGTCTGGTGTTCTGGTGCAGCTGCTGTATCTTCAGGAGTAACACAGAAAGAGGATTGTGCCAGTTGAGGCAGTGACCTAGCAACCCTACAGCGCCAAGAAGCAATGCAGGGATGGAAGAGGCTGAATTTCACATACTGATTTGATTTACACAGATGCTATGTTTGGTTACAGTTACAGCTGGTGTCATCTGACTTCTGCTATACATCTCTTTTTTACATCAGCTATTCAATTATCTTTAAACTTCTACTTGACTGAAAAGTTCTCCACTGGAAGCAGGGAGGATAAAAGTAATAAAATAAAATTGCAGCTCTGCTTCCACAAGAACATTTGGGATATCTGCTTCTGCAACAATGGACTCCGTGTTTGTGGAAGCAAGGCTTTCACACAAAGCAAATTCACGTTAAATGGGGGTGGGGGTGGGGGAAAGAGAAAGAAACACCAACAGAATTGCAATTTACATGCTTCATCTATGAGTAATTTAGCAGAGATGCAATTACAATTACAACTTACTTATAATTAGGTAATCTGAAATCCATTGAAACCAATGGACAATTAGCCAATGATAATGGTAAGTTCTGCCCACTAAGAATCTAGAACCCAATCCAACATTTTTCTGTGCAACAGGACTGTGTAGGGGGGGAAGCAATTTCTCATCACTGGTGCATGAGGACACCCCATTTCCTTGGTACAGACCATGCTTAGCAAACAGAAGATGCCAGGATCAATCCTCAGCATCTCCAATGACAAGAGCAACTCCTAGCCTCAAACTTGTTCCTTTAGAGGGCATGCAACCCAATCCAGAACACACTAAATGATGGTAAGTGGTAATCACTAAAATTTGTGTCAGACTTCATGATGTGCAAAACACGAAAACTTCCTCAATGGGTCTTTAACCTACTTACATTGAAGACCTTCACCTCCTTCCTACTTCTGATCTCCTCCACAAGCCCCAAAGGCTTTCCTTTAGGCACTGGGATGGTTCCAAGGATCACAGGTCCTGGTCCACTCAGAATATGACGGACAGCTTGAATAAATGACTGGCTGAAGAGCTCCATTTTACCAATCTCATCAATTATGCAGACCTTTTTCACTGCACTGCTGCTGAGATCAGTCTATAAGGAAAAAATACATCTGATCAAAGCACCCAAAAAGAATATTTAGTTGATTTATAGATTAATTAAATCAATATTCTACATAGGAGAAAATAATCAATTTTAAAAAATGGTTTCTTTGAAAACTTTTCACAAAAGAGGAACAGAAAGGCTTTTGCATTTTTTTCAGAGAATGGCAGCTATTAACTAGCTTATGGAATGGCAAAGCTGCATGTTTAAAACTCCCACTAATAGACTCCTGGCTAGTCTGCAGCCTCTCAGCCTGCTGCTCTCTGTACATCTCCAATCGGCCATCAGGGCCAATAGTTAGGGATAGGGATGGGGTTTGGCAGCTGGTTACTATCCCTTTGAATTCCAACAGTCCAGCCTTCAGTACTGATCTGCCATTTTTTGTTCCCGATTGTTTGCGCAATTGGCGATTTGCTGGGGGGGGGTTCCAGTGAAAAAAATAACGATTGGTAACAAAAATGCTAATAAAAATGCTTATGCTGTAGGCACTTATTCCACTGAGTTAAGAATGCATCAGCTTAGAGGAAAGCTGATTCCGAAGATAATAATGTAAAATTCAGAGTGGATTAAAAAAAAATGCCAGTGACAGCCATGTCCCGCCACAAGAGATCAATACCTGTCCAAAACCAATGTGGATTTTATCAGATTATGTCAAAATCCAGTAATAAATCCAATTTAGCAAATATTCTCCCCCATCCCTAGTCAAGGATAACAAGAGTGGGAGTCCAGCAACATCTGGAGAGCATGAGGCTGGAGAAGGCTGTTCTGCTGTGTCCATGTGATTGACCCTTGTTTTCCAAGTCCACCTTGGCCTGGATCCTTACCAAAAAAAAATGACAAGAGGAAATCAAGCCAGGAATTAACAAAAATGAAATTGACTTTATGACTGGCTACATTGTTTCTCCACTTAATAAGTTTTCCCCTGTGCCCCCACTCTCTCCCAGTAACTACATTATTGTTGTTGTTGTTGTTTAGATTTATTTATATATTAGATTAGATTTATTACATTGGATTCCTTTTCACTTCTGGATGCAATTTATGGAATTTGTTTGGGTCTTTGCAGTGTGATCCTAACCATGTTCATTCATATGTGAGTCCAGCTGATTTAAATGAGAGTTGCACCCCAGGAAAGATGTTTAGAATTGGAACCTCACACAGGTCTGGACAAAGCACCTCTCTCCATAAGAGTTCTCACATTCTTTGACATCTCCATGGCATGCCCTGCTAGGAGCCGCTTCCCCAAAGGAACCTTGTAGAATACATTGGACAAAGAGATCTGCCTTTACCCAAGACTCGTTTTCCATATCCAGTCTTTATAACTTTTTTTTTAAAAAATTGAGATATATATGTGAAGTTTTTATTCAACAATATTTAACTAGTTTTACCGCCATGCCTTATGTGGAGGTTTTGAAATCTGCTGTTGTTTAGGTGAAACATCTACCCACTTACCTGAAATCAGTGAGAATGACTTCTGTGTAGACATTTACAGGATTGCACTGTTACATTTTTTTCAAACTACTTTACAATCAAATGTATGAAGAGCTTAAATCTCTGAAATAAATTAGTTTGGCGGGTTATTCTTGCAAAACAAATTATCTGGCCCATGCTAGGCTTGATCAACATTAACTAGAAAAAAGTTGTGTATCTGTTATGCATCATTAACAGTGCAATCCTATGAATGCCTACTCAGGAGTAAGTCATACTGAGTTCAAAGGGACTTACTCCCCAGTTAAGTGTGTACAGGATTGCACTTTAAGATTAAATACCTATTATTCACTAATAGGCAAAAAAAAACCCTTGCGGTTTAAGAATGTACCTATAGTCAACAGATATTTCTATCAAACTTTAAAAAGCAGGGAAATTGGTCAGTTATTGTGAATGCACCAGGGGAACAGAAGACCTGACCTTCTGTCTGAGATATTGTACTGCCCTACACATTTGTAAAAATGCAAACACAATTTGGACTGTCTTTGTCCAATCCACTTGCTGTGTAGCTTTGAAGAATTTGGTAACGTGCCACTGAGCATATGGTGAATGGTGGTAACACCATGCTTAGGAAAAGTGAAACTTACCATGTGGGGGAGAGGATAAGGGTGAGAGAGGGAGGGCTGGAGTGGAGACTGGAGGAGTGGAGAGGGTAAGGAAGAAAGGAGGGGAATGGGGGAGAAAAGGGGAGGGTGTGGGGGGGAGAAGGGAAGGGGAGGGGGAAGAGGAGGAGGGAGGGGATAGGAGGGAGGAGGAGGGCAGGTTTGAACATTTGCATGCTTACTGAGTTCAGTGGGATTTACTACTTTGCAATCATGCTTAGGATATGTGAAACTGACATGGGGAGGGGAAGGGAGGAGAAGGAGAGGGAGGAAGATGGATGGGAGAGGGGGGAGGCGATGGAGGAGAGGAGATTGGGTGGGTGGGCACTGGGCAGAGAGAAAGCCCCTTTCCTTTCCAAAAGGAAAACACTGTAATCAGTATCATTATTTTTCAGGGTTTCCCCCAACCTTTTTAATCTACAAGAGAGATATGTTGTCTCCCACCCAAATTTAAACCAAAGCTGCCCCTGACAACATTCACACCAGAAATTTAGTCCACTTGGTTTCCCTCAAAGAATCTGGGAAGTGCCGTTTGTGAAGGGTGCTGAGAGTTGTTTAGGAGACCGTTATTCTCCTGACAGAGCTTCAGTTCCCAGAATTCTCTAGGAAGAGGGGCTGACTGTTGAGACTTCCCGGAAGTGAGTGCCCAGCTGGTGGTTGTCTCTGAGAGATCTCTGCCTCAGAGGAAGCTTTTTTCAGTTTAAAAGCCAGCCAAGAGGAAACTTTGACTGGCTTAAATGTTCTCCAAGGTAAAGGTGAACCGATCAGATTTTCCACAGGATTTCGTTGAGCTGTCGGCGGCTGGAATTGATCAGGAATTCCCTGAGATAAGAAGGCATACCGATCGGCTGAAGACGGGGTCAGGACTTCCAACAAGCTGTACTGAAAAAAAGCGAGGCTTTTTTTTTCTTCTTAAAAACGTTCTTAACCAGCGAGCCTCCTTCTGTCTAAATCTTATCATTTGGCTTAAATTACTACAGTAAAAGAGATTTGTTTACAAATCAGCAATTGAGAAATCTGGGTGAGTCATACTTTTTCTCTGTTAAATATAATTAAGGAAGAAAGAAAATGTAAACAATTTATTTTTATTTTTTTTACGACAAAAAGCTGGCCTGAATTTGGAGTTATAAAGATTAAAAAACGGATGAGAGGCAATTATTATTTGATGGAAATATATTTTGGACTATTTTTCTCCTTGGATTATTTCTTTTTGGACGAATCTGCTGTTCGTATATGTTACTAATTGCTTGGTGTTGTGAACCAGAATTGTTTTGCATTCCTGGACGTAGATAAGAACTGTGCTGGCCGGACTATAATAACAGGCCTGGAATATTAACTCTTTTGTTGGTGGAGGGAAAAAAAAAGAAATAGACTGCCTCTAGGTTTTGGAACAGTGGTTAATATCAGAAATTAAAGGCTTCTTTTGAGAATGACAACTAGAAAAGCAGCTAAGGCTCAGGAGCGAAGAGGTTCAATTGATCCACAGGAAGGGGCTATACCCCCAGATATGTTTCAAAAAATAATGGAAGGGATTAGTGATCTAAAACAAGAGATGAAAACTGAATTGAAAGATATAAAAGACCAAATTAAAACAAAAGTGGATGAGATTAAAGGGACAATTGGGCAAATAATGGAGGATGCAAAAAATACTAAAGAAAAGGTACAAATCTTAGAGAATAGAACAGATATATTAAATCTGGAATTAGAAAAAAATTTGGACTACATGGCTGTGATTGAATTGAGAAATAAAGAACATTGTTTGAGATTCCGTGCAATCCCTGAGGAAACAGGTGAAGATATCAGAGATAAAATTGTTAATGCTTTAGTAAAATTTTTGGATTTGAATGAAGATCGGATGAAATTTGAAATAGATAAAGTTTATAGAATTAATTCCAGATATGCAACAATGAAAAAAATTCCAAGAGACGTGCTTGTTCACTTTATAAAAAAGACGACCAGAGATATGGTATTACAACAACACTTCAACAATACCTTTAAAATTGATGGTAAGGAAATACTGGTGATGAAAGAAATTCCTATTAGACTTTTACGTAAGAGAAAAGAATATGCTTTCTTTACAGAAAAACTTAAGCAATGCAAAATTCAATTTAGATGGGATGTTCCAGAAGGAGTGATTTTTACATTCAGACAACAGAAATATTGATTGAATACTGTTCAAAAAGCAAGCGATTTCTTGAGAAAAGCTTCAAAAGACATGGAAGAAGATAAACTCAAAGATATGGATATAATTCCTGGGAAACAAAGTCAACAGGAACATGCAGAGAAGGGGAAGGAAGATGATGGATTAAAGGGAGCATCAGGTACATTTTAAAATACACGCTTAAAGATGGATTACAAATATCTAACTTGGAATATAAATGGAGCCAACACGGCGCAGAAGAGAAAGAAAGTGTTTCATTATTTGAAAAAAATAAAATTGGATATAATTTGTTTACAAGAAACTCATATTAAGAAGAAAGATTCCAAATATTTGATTTGTAAAAATTTGGGTGAAGAATTTATTTCGGCTGGATTAAAAAAAAAATGGAGTTGTTCTTTACATTAACCCACAATTGCTTCCTAAATTGATATTACTGGATGATAGTGGTAGATTTGTGGGGGTTGAAATTACTTTACAGGGCATAAAAATTTTGATAGTGGGTATTTATGCCCCCAATGAAGATAAAACAAGGTTTTACACAGGACTTATGGAAAAATTGTCAGAGTTTTCATATGATCATTGGTGTGTCATGGGTGATTGGAATGGGGTAATCTCACCAAAAATTGATAGACTTTCTGAAAAAAATATTAAAGAGACACAGGGTAAATTACCGAAGATTTGCTTTGAATTGATGGAAAATTTAGAATTGGTGGATACCTGGAGATATATAAATGATAATACAAAGGAATTTACTTATTTTTCAGAAATACATAAAATATTTTCGATAATTGATATGATTTGGATGTCTAAAAATCTAGTGAAAGATATTTTTAAAATGGATATATTACCAAAAACTTTTTCGGACCACAATCCTGTGATATTAACTTTCAAAAAAAAATTTTTTGGATTCAGATGGAGACTAAATGAATCTTTATTACAGAATGACAAAGTAGTACAAGAATGTAAGAAGAAATTAAAAGAGTTTTTTGAACATAATTTACATAAAGGAACAAATGAAAATATTGTTCGGGATACAAGTAAGGCATTTATGAAGGGATATTTTATTAAATGTAACTCTGAATTAAAAAAAAAAGAAAACAGAAAACGCAATTAATTTTGGAAGAAATAAAACAAAAAGAGGAAGAATTGAAAAAGAATCCAACTAAAGTTTCTATTGTAAATCAAATTAAAATGTTACAGAATCAAGTATCAATGCTGACAGTTAGAGAAATTGAAAGGAAACTAAATTTTGCTAAACAAAGGACTTTTGAATTTGCAAATAAACCGGGGAAATGGTTAGCATATAAATTAAGAAAAGAACGTCAAAAAAATATTATTTTAAAGATACAAGAAGGAGATGAGATGCTGACAGATAATGTAAAAATCAAAAAGATTTTTCATCAATATTATTCAACATTGTACAAGTGTCAGGAAATCCCATCTGAAAAAATAGAAGAGTATATATCTAAACAGAATTTGCCTAAAATTACAGACTTTCAGAGACAAGCTATTAATGGCCCTATCACGTCAAGAGAGATATCTGAAGCTATAAACAAAATTAAATCAGGAAAGGCGCCAGGACCAGATGGGTTATCTGCAGTGTACTATAAATGTTTAGAGGAAGAACTCTTGCTACCTTTACAGTATACAATGAATTCTATTTTGCAAGAGGGAAAGATACCGGATAGTTGGAAAAATGCTAACATAACATTAATACCTAAAGAAGAGCAAGATTTAACTAAAACAAAAAATTATCGGCCGATATCTCTATTGAATAATGACTATAAAATTTTTACAATGATTTTGGCAGAAAGAATGAAAATAATATTGCAACAATTTATCCAGGAAGATCAATCGGGGTTTTTACCTAAAAGACAATTACGTGACAACGTCAGGAATGTCTTGAATGTGTTGGAATATTTAGAACAACGAAATGATAAACAAGCAGCTTTGATTTTTTTAGATGCTGAGAAAGCATTTGATAATTTGAATTGGAAATTTATGTTTCAGGTTTTGGAGCAAATGGATTTTGGAGACAATTTTATAAAATGGATTAGATCGATTTATACATCTCAGAAGGCTCAGATAATTGTTAATGGAGATTTAACGGATTCATGTGAAATACAAAAGGGTACAAGACAGGGATGTCCATTATCTCCTCTTCTATTTATTCTGGTCTTAGAAGTGCTGCTTAGAGATATAAGGCAAGATAAAAGGATTTCGGGATTAAAGATAAAAAAAGAAGAATATAAACTGAGAGCATTTGCTGATGATTTGATAATTGTATTAGAAAACCCTTTGGAAGGAATTAATGTATTGATGGACAAATTAAAAGAATTCGGACCGTTAGCAGGATTTAAGATCAACAATCAAAAAACAAAGATGTTGGTGAAAAATTTAACTTTAAGGGAACAGAAAGAGTTAATGGACAAGACAGATTTTACAATAGAGAAAAAGTTGAAATATTTAGGTATCATTATGACAAATAAAAATTCAAAGTTGTTTCATAATAATTATGAAAAATTATGGACAGAGATTAAGAAAGATCTGCTAAGATGGGATAAACTACAATTGTCATTAATGGGTAGAATATCTGTGATAAAAATGAATGTATTACCGAGAATGATGTTTTTGTTTCAAACAATACCTGTAATATCCTCTGATTTACCTTTTAAACAATGGCAAAAAGATATTTCTAAATTTGTTTGGCAAGGAAAAAAACCAAGAGTTAAATTTAAATTACTACAAGACGCCAAAGAAAGAGGAGGACTGGGATTACCAAATCTGAGACTTTATTTTGCTGCCTGCTGTTTAGTCTGGATAAAGGAATGGATTTTATTGAGGAATAAAAGACTATTGGATTTGGAGGGCCATAACCTGAAGTGGGGATGGCATGGATATCTATGGTATGACAAAGTAAAAGTAAATGTAGACTTTAATAATCATTTTATAAGACGTCCTCTGTTGAAAATATGGAATAGATATAAACCAAGGTTTTATTCGAAAATACCATTATGTGTCTCAAGTCAAGAAGCGTTTTACAGAAGACAAATGGCTGGAAAAGAGAAATGGTTAACTTATCAAGAACTATTACAAAATGTACATGGAGAATATATAATGAAAGAGAGAGAACAACTGATAAAGGAAGGATATAGTTCTCAATGGTTTGCCTATTTACAATTGTTAGAAAGATATAAAATGGACAAGAAAATGTATGGGTTTGAAATAAGTAAATCTGATTTTGAAATAGGTTTGTGTACAAATGATGAAAATACAATTGCGAAAATGTATAAACTCTTGCTGAAAATGGATATGGAAGAAGAACAAGTAAAAGAGTGTATGGTAAAGTGGGCAAAAAATTTTGGTTATAACATACAAATGGATCAATGGGAAAATATGTGGAAAAAAGGCTTGAGATTTACATTATGCTATAATCTTAAAGAAAATTTCTATAAAATGATGTATCGTTGGTACATGACTCCAGAAAAGTTGTCAAAAATGTATAGTAATGTTTCTAATGTTTGTTGGAAATGTAAACAACAAGAAGGATCATTTTATCATATGTGGTGGCTGTGTAAAAAGGCAAAATCATTTTGGGCACAGATAGGTAGGATGATGCAAAAAATTCTAAAGATAAATATTCAGTCAAAACCAGAATTTTTTTATTGGGTTTTATGGATAAACAAATAGAAAAGAAATATGGAAGAATAATATTATATATGATTACGGCAGCAAGATTATTATATGCACAAAAGTGGAAAATGGAATCAACACCAACAATGGAAGACTGGCTATTGAAATTAACGGACTTAGTAGAGATGGATAAATTGACATGTTTACTTAGAGAAAAATCGACAGACACATTTCTTAAGGAATGGAAGCCTCTCTTAGACTTTTTGTTGAAAGATCAAAATAAAATGATGATATTGGGATTTGATGATTAACTAAGATAGCCTATGGAGAAAAGTGATCCTGTATGTATATATTAAGGGACAGGTTTGATATATATTATATACTTAGAGCTGATCTGCGACAAATCGGAAGTCAACTATTTTATTTTTTTTCCTTTGTTGTATTGTTATGTTTTTGTTGTTTGACTTTGTTTTGTTTGTCTTTTGAAAAATTTGAATAAAAATTATTTTAAAAAAAAGGAAGAGGGGCTGACTGTTAAGCCACTCTGGCCAGTGGAGCTCTATCAGGGGAATATGAGCCTCCTGATTAGCCAAACCAAACAGCTGTTAGGTTTTTAGAACACTGAAAGTTGGTTCTTACTGAGCACGCTTGCACATATCATTGACTCCAATGTTAATATTCTTAAATTAAAAATCAGCCATGCATTTTTAAAAAACTGTTAAACTGCAGAAGATGGAGGTACGAGTATGGAGCAAGCTCAGTAACAGGATTACAGGTACTTTGATTTTTAATTAATCTCAGCAAATTATGAAACCGCTGACAGAAAAAATCCAAGAGGGGTCTGGATTTTTTTACTCTTGTTTTAGACTGAAACTGACAATTCTCTCTGAGTGTTTTGTGTATCGCCATGAAAACTTAAAGGGCTGTTAAGCAAGCATTTCTGTGTTCAGGACTAATCTTGTAAAATTTTGTTTTGAAATGAGTTTATGGGAAACAGCAGAATGCCATGGGGAGGTATTTTCAATTTGACATGGCAGAATGCTGTATAATTACCTTTGCTGCTAATTCTGAGATCACCAATTTCTTTGCCAAACTAAATTTCTACAGTGCTTGCCCATGCCTTTATGTTCTTATGTGTCTTTATTTATCTGTCTGCCACGTTCTGGTGCTCCACGCCCGCCTCCCTCCATTCAAAATAATTTTTTAATTATTTTTATGCTAGCCTGTCAACATACATGAACCTGCACTTGCTGAAATAATGGTTGCAAAAGCTAGCTAAACTGGTATTATTTCATCCCCAGGTTTTATCTCACTGTCCAAGCCACTTCTTACACTGCTGTTAAATACTCGATGATGCTTTTTATAAGGAAAACGACAGGTATTGCCTTTGTAAAGTCATGCTTAAATAGATGAATGTTCATATGAAATGCTTTGTGTCTGGATAAGCTCCATGGAATAAACTAGTTATGACACAGAATATTTTATCAAGAATTTTCAAGACATAAAGTGTTTGTAATTCATTAACTGATTTATTTTGGAACAACATTTACCTAAAACCTTAATGGTGCTGAATAAGAGCAGTCATCTAGTCACCCATGTAAATATGCAGATTTGTGCTCTACTCTTCCTCCAATGGCATTTTAGCTTTCCAATAGCACTGGGAGGTATGTTAGGGAGATTGAAAAATACTTGCTCAGTTTTATAACTGAACAGGGATTTGAACATGTACACTAAAGGTGGGAACCTGTGATCCTCCAGATGCTGTGGGTCCACTTTTGCTCTGCAGCCTGCCCCTCTTGGAAAAGTTTCCTCTTCCATGCCATGAGAGAATATGTGTGTGTGTGTACGCGCGTCTGTGTGAGTGAGTGAGTGAGTGAGTGAGTGAGTGAGTGAGTGTGTGTGTGTGTGTGTGTGTGTGTGTGTGTGTGTGTGTGTGTGTGTGTGTGTGTGAGAGAGAGAGAGAGAGAGAGAGAGAGAGAGAGAGAGAGAGAGAGAGAAGGGGTGGGGAAGAATCTTGCAGAGAGCCATGCATAGAGGAGCTCAAAGGGATAGAAGGATGGTGAGAGGAGGAAAGCCCATAAATCAAATGAAGTGAAAATGGAAGGGGATGATCTCTGTAAGCAAGCAGCTCCAACCTGTGTTAATAGGCTAGGGTGAGGGTGGATAGGGAGAGGGGAAACCAGAGAGAGAGAGAGAGAGTTAGTTATGTAATCCTGCATTGTTGCAAATTCTTCCCCCTTTTCCTCTGGCTCTCACTTTTGGCTCTGGCCCCATTCACCATCAGCCTTCAACAGATTATCCCCAATGGAATATGAGTGAAGAACCCAGAGATCCTTAAGAGAGTTCTTACCATTCTCTGTACCCTGGCACACCCTGGAGGTTACTACACTAGGAAGACCAATTTACCTGGGCATCTAAACGCCTGACTTTTATCATTCGGATTAAACCCACAACAGAGCAGCCCAATGCACTGCCACCAACTACTGAATATAGAGCAGGAGGAGTCTACCACAGCTTGGCTAGAGGGTCCAAAGCAGAATGGGGTGTGTGTGTGAAATACTATAGGATTTTCAGACTACCTTTGGATTAAACCACCAGCTGTACTTAAACAATGAAACAACAATGAAACAAAGTTTAATTTGTTAACAAAATATACAGAACATGGTATTGCCATTAATGTAAATCAACAACAAAAGGTTGCTCTGCCACTTGCGCTAACTACTCCAGTGGCTAAGTACCCATGCAGGCTTGATCCGATATTTTCTAAGACACAAGAGTACACTACCTAAAGAGTGAGGCATAATCGCAGGGTTGTGAAAGAACTACTGCCTTTTACATGTGTTACGTACATAAGCTCCCTGAAAACACAGGATTATGCATTTTCATTTCACTAAAATCTCATGACCACAATTTATTCACCAAAAGCCATGGTTTTCCAGCAATTCCAATATATGACTCACATTTCTCAACAAAGGAAGAGCCAACTGTTCAAATGAAGTTAGATCCACTACATATTGGCCAACACGGTATTCACACCTTGCTGCTGCGGGACCAGAGCTGAATAAAGAAAAAATAATAATAAATATGGTAAACAATAAAGCACTCTAGAAGTCTCTTTCTTAACAGGTAATCCTCAGATCACATAAGGCTTATAAAAATGTATGCCTCTGCTTGTCATGCCCCTTTCTTCCCATTAAAATGTCCCCACGCTTTTCTGAGATGCTCCAGGTGGTTGCTAGTATCTCAATCCTGGCAGGATATATGCATGGTATCATAATGAAACATGGCAACCAGAACCAGAAAGTGATGGCTACTAGGAGCACAATTCTACAAGGACAGATGCCCACCCTGGGGTGATAAACAAAGGAATTGGACTGGCCAAAACATCCAATATAATTGCTCTAGATATTTTTTGTAAATTTTAATTGGAAGTACAGTTCTTTGCCATTTGCACTGCACTGGACACTGATTGTCCCTCTCTTGCTTCTCATTATTTTATGCCCTAATATATTTCTTGATTACAGTAATATGGGTTTTTTTTGCCATGCGGCAGTAACAAATCAATGCATTCACACTGATGGTCACCACGTAAGTGACTTCATAATCTTATTCACTTCTTCAACTGTTCACCCGATGCCAATTACCCTTGAATGTGCATCACAGGAGTCTCAAAGGACATTTGTGCATTCTACAAAGGCCTTTGCAAATTAGGTGCCAGAACGTATCTTTTAAACATCAGTACCCAACTCGAGATAAAACTCCTCTTCTTCCACTCAGCGTGACAACATCAAATCCTACTCTCCTGCCACCTTCTCTCACTTCTTCTGTGTAAAATCCATCAATAGGGACACTGGATGATTTTAAAATTTCAGTGGCCTTCTGGATCAACGTTGTTTTTCCAATTCCTATAACAAAAACAGTGTTATGCCTCATTTTCAGTATCACTGATGTGCAACAAAACAACTAAGCAACAGCTTAGGACTCTTTTGTCTCCTTCTTCCTAGCTCAAGCGCACATTGCCCTTGCAACGGATGTGGTCTCCCAGTGACAATCTGAATTGGAAGTTCTGCTCAAAACAATTCACCATGCACACCAGAGCCATCACTATTGCTTATTATGCCAGAAATATGAGGCGGAAGATGAAGACACAGCACAATAGGCCTGATCCACCTGGCAAATATTCCTATGCACCATGATTGGGATAGAGATTATTCTCCATTTGCTTTAAGGAAGGATAAATGGTTAACCCTGCAAAGAGGAGAACCACTTGCATTTTGGAGCTCCCAGGCAAGTAGAATATTAGGTAATTACACAGATATATGTCATCTTTTTTGGGATACGTTCCCAAGTATCAGTTTCCAAAGATGAAAGGGACATTTTGTAAAAATGCAAGAACATCTGCTTAGGTATTTGTACCCCCCCTTAAGAATAACCTCAAAAGTGATAAATGAGGTCTATCATCTCAATTTCTGCATCATACAGAATGCTACATGATAAAAGGGTTTTGCTTATTAATATAACCTCTACCCACCCTGAGCTCTATTGCTGTCATTTATATAATTATATTAACATCCACTGATAAATGACTGTTTCCTTAGCTCATAATTTAAACTTTCATGAATTCAATTTACTCCAATAAAGTAGGAAGACAGTAATAATTGTACATTATTTAGATTTGACATACTAAATCATTTTTAAAAATTAAGTCACACAAACTAAATGTTAATGGGAAGAATGGGTGCTTGCAGTTTAACTGATGGACAAACAACCTTTCAAAACCTGCAAGGATCAAAACATGTGGCACAAGCTTTGAGGAAAGAAAAGGAAATCAGCCTTAATAATAATACTAATATATGAGATCTATAAAATACTTACATGTGTTTTATCAAATAAATCCAGTTTTGTATTTCTTCTGTAAATAACAAAACTATATGGTTGAGCACCTCCCCAATCTCCGAGCGGTGAGATTGCAGGGGTCCCTGTGCTCAGCCAGGGTTTGCTTTCCTTTGGGAAGAAGGTTAGTGGAGACTGTGGTGTCTTTATGAAATATGGTTTTTTATTTACACACATTCCAACCTGAGCTTAGGATGGAGGGGTTCAAGGCATCAGCAGTCCAATATCCAGCTTTCCCATCAGTGTTACAGGAGGCACCCCAAAGCCATAGTGCAAAGAGCCAGTCTCCCTCTGCCTGCCTCCAGTCCCCAGCAATTCTTCCGAGACAACTAAAAACACAAGCCTCTCCTAGGCTGGGGGGGGGGGAGGCTTCTCCTGAAGAGTTTCAATAACAAAAGGATCTTCCTGGCGCATTCACCAGTTGCTGGGCACCTGATAGACCCATGGCCACTCTATTTGTTTAACAAAAGAAGCTCATCTGACCAGCAGAGCGAGTTTCTTTCCCCCCAGGTGCAAGTCTCCAAATCAGAGGCTGGAGGGGACCCACAGGGATCATCCATTCCAACCGGAAACTCACAACAATATTTTAATGGTGTACCTTACGGGACCCCCTCTAGGATGCACACCTTAATGTGGTGAGGGAGTTTGAGAGTATCAAAGAAGCTGACAGCAATGCTGTCAGGAGTCTAGACCAAGAGGCTAGACACCTAGCAGGGGCACCCAAGGCAGAATGGTCAAAGCTGAGACACCACACTAAGATGCATCCAGACTCAGAGGAAGGCAATGGTAAACTACCTCTGAATACCTTTTACCATGTAAACCCTATGAATAGACTATCCAGAATGCAACACAAGATTGTGCTGGAAGATGAGACCACCAGGTCAGATGGCACTCAGCAACTTACTGGGGAAGAACAAAGGACAAGTACGAATAGTGCTGTGACTAATATGCAACTGGGTCAAAGCCAAACGGAAGCCCAAAAGCTGAAGCACACAGATGCAAAAGGAGAGTCCAGAGTTTACAATATGAGAAGCATGAACCAGGGAAAGTTAGAAATTGTCAAGCAAGAAACAGAACATATCAATATTACAATACTTGGCATGAGTGAATTAAAATGGATGGGTATAGGACACTTTCAAAATGGCAACTACAAAATATTTTATGCAGGAAATGATAAATTAAGAAGAAACAGAGTTGCTCTAATAGTGAGAAGTGATGTAGCAAAAGCAATTAGGAGCTATCAACATAACCATCATACAAGTCTATGCTTTAAGGGCAAACACAGAAGAACAGGAAATGGAGAAATTTTACACAGAAGTACAGAAGAAATCGATTACACATCCAAACAGGATGCTCTGATAATCATGGGGAACTGGAATGCAAAAGTAGGGAACAGAGAAGAACTAAAAATTGTGGAGAAATGGGGCTTAGGAGATAGAATTGAAGCAGGAGAGAGACGTATTGAATTCTGTGAAGCCAATCATTTGTTTCTTGCAAACACATTTTTTGAGCAATCAAAAAGACAACTGTACACGTGGACATCACCAAATGGGCAATATACAAATCAAATCAATTATATAATTGAAAGCAGAAGATGGAGAAGTTCCATACTTTCTGCAAAAACAAGACTAGGAGCAGACTGTGGTACAGAACATGAACTGGTAATATCAAAAATCAGAGTAAAGCTAAAGAAGAACAACAAAGCAATCATAATGCCAAAATACAATTTAAATAACATCCCAGAAGAATTATAAAGATCAAACAAGGAACAGATTTGAGGCTTTAAACCAAGCTGAAAGGGAACCAGAAGAACTATGGATTGAAGTCAGAGACATTATCAGGGAAGAATGCAAAAAGCAATACCTCTAGTTAAAAAGAGAGAAAAACCTCAATGGGTGACTGATGAAACTCTTAACATGGTTAAAGAAAGAAGGAAAGCAAAAGCAAAATGAGATAGAAACATGGTCAGAACCCTAAATGCAATGACGATCAGTACACAGGGACAAAGAGAACTACTACAATAATTACTGTACAGAAATAGAAGAAGATAATGAAAAGGTACAGTAAGAGCCCTATTCCAAAAGATTAGAGAAATTAAAGGGAAATTTAAACCAATAGTAGGGATGTTGAATAATCAACAGGGGAACAATCTGACTGACCAAGATGAAATAAAAGGAAGATGGAAGCAATACACTGAAGAATTATATAAAAGAGATGCCCAGATGACAGATTCATTCACGGAGGAACCGTATGATGAAGAACCAGAAATTTTAGAATGTGAGGTGAAAGCTGATCTTAAAATACTTGGAAGAAACAAATCACCAGGAATAGATGGCATACCAATAGAGTTGCTACAAGCTACTGAGACAGAATCTGTCTAAATTTTGACAAAAAAATTGTCAACAAATATGGAAAAGAAGACAATGGCCCAGACTGGAAGCATTCAATATACAACCCAATTTCAAAGAAAGGGGATCCCAGGAAACGTAGTAATTGTCAAACTATTGCTTTAATATCCCATGCAAGTAAAGTAATGCTCAAGATTCTACAACAAAGGACAGATGTCTAAGCTGGATTTAGAAAGGGAAGAGAGACCAGAGATCATATCGCAAACATACACTGGATAAAGGAATGGACCAAGGAATTTCAGAAGGAAATCACCCTATGTTTTATAGATTACAGCAAAGTTTTTGATTGTGTAGATCACAAAAAACTATGGAATGTTTTAAAAGAAACAGGGGTGCCACAGCATCTGATTGTCCTGATGCGCAACCTATACTCTGGACAACTGTAAGGACAGAATATGGAGAAACCGACTGGAAGGGTGTGAGACAGGGATGTATTTTATCACCCTATTTGTTTAATCTATATGCAGAACATTTCATACAGAAAGCAGGATTAGACCAAGATGAAGGAGGTGTGAAAACTGGAGGGAGAAATATCAGTAATTTAAGATATGCAGACGATACCATACTACTAGCAGAAACCAGTAATGATCTCAAACGAATGCTGATGAAAGTTAGAGGAAAGCACAAAAGCAGGACTACAGCTGAATGTCAAGAAGACTAAAGTAATGACAACAGAAGATTTTTGTAACTTTAAAGTTGATAATGAAGACATTGAACTTGTCAAGGATTATCGATACCTTGGCGCAATCATTAACCTAAATGGAGACAATAGTCAAGAAATCAGAAGAAAGTTAGGTCTGGAGAGGGCAGTTATGAGAGAACTAGAAGAGATCCTCAAATGCAAAGATGTGTCACTAACACCGAAGTCAGGATCATTCAGACCATGGTATCCCTGATCTCTATGTATGGATGTCAAGATTGGACAGTGAAAAAAGTGGATGAGAGAAAAATCAACTCGTTTGACATGTGGTGTTGGAGGAGAGTTTTGCGGATACCATGGACTGTGAAAAAGACCAATAATTGGGTGTTAGAACAAATTAACCAAGAACTATCATTAGAAGCTAAAATGACAAAACTGAGGTTATACTTTGGACACATAATGAGAAGGCATGATTCACTAGAAAAGGCAATAATACTGGGAAAAACAGAAGGGAGTAGAAAAAGAGGAAGGCCAAACAAGAGATGGATTGAAAGGAAGCCACAGACCTGAACTTACAAGATCTGAACAATGTGGTTTGTAACAGATACTAATGGAGTCACTGATTCATAGGGTCGCCATAAGTCGTAATAGACTTGAAGGCATATAACACACACACACACACTTTACAGGATGCATAATGTGCAGCCCAATCCTATGCACACTTATTCAGAAGTAGACCGCACTGGATTTTGTGGAGCTTTCTCCATACTATGTGTGCACAGCATTGCAGTCTTAAGGGGGGGAAATTAAAGTTTTTATATTATTATTATTGCATTATTTACAAAGAAAATTAGATACCTAAATTGTACAACACTAAGACAACAGAAGGCTGGATCAATTAAAACAACTATGCTTTGGGGAGCGGGTCCTCAAAACATTTCAGTAGATGTATTTGGAGGTAGAACAAAAGAGATAAGGAGGTCAAGAAGCAACATGGAAGGTGTAGGCTGAATTCCAAATATCAGTATCAGGCA
This sequence comes from Rhineura floridana, assembly GCF_030035675.1. NCBI lineage: Eukaryota > Metazoa > Chordata > Lepidosauria > Squamata > Rhineuridae > Rhineura > Rhineura floridana. The sequence goes on along the minus strand of NC_084483.1, from coordinate 134,892,983 downwards.
ATTTTCTCTGCTGCAGGTAGTCTAGTAAAGATTATAAAACACATTATGTGCTGCTATAAATATTAACAAACAGAAGCATCTCTGATGATCAGTGAAAACAACTTCCCTTTTTTAGTACTGGTATTTAAAGCAGGGCAGGCTTAGATCCAGTTCTAACTATACTTATTTTACCAGGATAGATTAAGGCTACAAACCTGTGCACACATTTCTGAGAGTAAGGCTCACTGAATGCAGCGGAACTCACTTCTGAAAATACATCCATAGTATTGCACTACAAGGCTGTAATCCTATGTACGATTCACTAATAGTTAGAAAACTTTGTGGTTTAAAAACAACTTTAGCCCACAGATATTTCTATCAAACTTTAAAAAGCAGGGAAATTGGGCAGCTATACTGAATGCACCAGGGGAGCAGGAGACCTGACCTCCTCTCTGGGATATTGTATTGCCCTACAAATTTGTTAAAATACAAACACAATTTAGGTTGGTCTTTCACACCCGTGTAGCTTGGAAGAATTTGGTAACATGTGCCTCTGAGCATATGGTGAGTGGTGGCAGTACCTGCCATCTCCAAAGATGGAGAATGACATTTTTGTATGTTTGTTGGTTTTCTTCTTCCTTTGCTTCTTTCCTGTGTTACTAATGTTTCTACAGAGAATCTAATCTAGCAAACTTTATTTCTCTCATTATTCATCCTAGAAGTCTGTGTCAATTTTTTTTAAATTAATTTCAAAGCCTTTTCATTGGTCAGCGTCATATGATGGTGAAGACAGCCTTTTGTGTTTCAAATGGGAAGTTATGTTCTATTTCTATTTTGGGTGCATTAACAGTTGAATCTGAAACTGCAGTTTGATGTAAAATCAGACTGATTATAATATCCGGAATGAATCTAGCTGTTGGAAAAAACAAACTTAGCCTGCCCAAGATACATGTTTTTAGCCTGCTATGTTTAAACCACTTCATTTAAGGCAAGGTGGGCACGGTCAATTAAAAACATAGAGCACACCTAGAATTTTGCTAGAATATATTTCACCTCCCACTGTTTGATCTTGTGCAAATTGAGACACTCCTCATGTCCACTGGAGACTATTCTGCAGAACAGTCAGTGCCATTATTCCACAATTGTTTTTGGAGTTTTTTTAGTGTAAATTTTGCAAAGTGTTGCTGTACTTCACATATTCACAGAAACAGAAGCAAAATAAAATGATTTCCTATCGGAAACTTCACTAAAATTGCAAAAGAAATCAGACATATTTAAAGTGACCATCTGAACTACATCAACTGTCTTAATAATGTTGCTTCCTCCCTGCTAAAACAAGATCAGCACAGCACATGTCTTCTTTCTATTATTTGGGCTGATTACAGGTGTTGCCACCACTCACTATATGCTCAGAGGCACATGTTACCAAATTCTTCCAAGCTACACAGCAAGTGGATTGGACTGTGAAAGACCAACCCAAATTGTGTTTGCATTTTGACAAATTTGTAAGGCAGTCCAATATCTCAGAGAGGTCAGGTCTCCTGCTCTCCTAGTGCATTCACTGTAGCTGCCCAATTTCCCTGCTTTTTAAAGTTTGATAGAAATATCTGTGGGCTATAGGTGCGTTCTTGAACTGCAAGGTTATTTTGCCTATTAGTGAATTTCTCTGCTTTTTAATCTGGGAGGTAAGAAATGGGATCCTGTGCAAGCTTGCCGAGAATGGATTGATCATTTGTATCCTTATTGAGTTCAGTGGGATTTACTCTCCTGCAATCATGCTTACGATAGGTGAAACTGACCACAGGAAATGGGGAGGGGAGGAGGATGGGGAGGGGAGGAGGATGGGGAGGGGAGGAGGAGCAGAGAGGAGGAGGGGGAAGGGAGTAGGCAGGAGGGGGAGGGGAGGAGAAGGACAGGTTTGATCATTTGCACGTTTATTGAGTTCAGTGGGATTTACTCCCATGCAATCATGTTTAGGATAGGTAAAACTGACCAGGGGGGAGGGAGGGAAAGCTGGAGTGGGAAGGAAGGAGGAAGAAGAAAGAGGGGAGGGAAGGAGGAAGGGAGAGGAGAGGGGAAAGCCAGGTCTGATCATTTGCATGCTTATTGAATTTAATGGGATTTACTCCTATGTAATCATGGTTAGGATAGGTAAACCTGACCATGGGGGAGGTATGAGGGGAGAGGAGAGGGAAGGAGAAAGGGAGGGGAGAGGGGAGCAGGAGAGGATTGGAGGGAGAGGGGCAAAGGAATGGGCAGGGGAGGGCAGGTTTGATCATTTGCATGCTTATTCAGTGGTATTTACTCCTGTGGAATCATGCTTAAGTTAGGTAAAACTGACCATGGGGAGAGGGAGGGGCAAGAGGGGGAGGAGATAGGAGGTAGGAAAAGTGAGGGTGGGTTTTATCAGTTGCATACTTTGAGTTAATGGGATTTATTTCTGTGCAATCATGTTTGAAAATGGAAATGGACTGCCTTCAAGTCAATCCTGACTAATGGCAACCCTATGAATAGGGTTTTCATGGTAAACAGTATTCAGTGGTGGTTTTACCATTGCCTTCCTCTGAGGCTGAGAGGCAGTGACTGGCCCAAGGTCACCCAGTGAGTGTCATGGCTGTGTGGGGATTCAAACCCTGGTCTCCCAGGTCGTAGTCCAACACTGACTTGGAGGAGGGGCAGGGAGGGGAGGAGGAAGGGGAGGGGAAGAGATTGGATGGGTGGGCACTGGCCAGAGGGGAAGCCCCTTTCCTTTCCAAAAGGAAAACATTGTGAACAGTATCATTGCTTTTCAGGGTTCTCCCCACCTTTTTATTCTACAGCAGACACATGTAGCCTCCCACCCAAATTTAAACCAAAGCTGTCCCTAGCCACATCCACACCAGAACTTTATTTCACTTTGGATAGTCATGGCTTCTCTCAAATAATCCTGGGAAGTGTAGTTAGTGAAGGGTGCTGAGAGTTGCTAGGAGATGCCCTGTTCCCCTTGCAGAGCTTCAATCAGAGTGGCTGACTGTTAAACCAGTCTGGCCACTGGAGCTCTGTCAGGAGAACAGAAGTCTCCTCTCAGCACGCTTCAAAAACTCTACTTCCAAGGATTCTCTGAGGGAAGCAGTGACTGTCTCTTGTGAAATCGAAGTCTGGTGTGGGTGTGGCCCCGTGATTAGGCAAGCTCAGCAGCTGTGAGTCTGACTTTTAGAACACTGACAGTTGGTTCTTACTGAGCATGCCCAACATTGTCATTCAGTTCAATGCAAAATTTATTAAATTAATTAAAAATCAGCCAGGCATTTTTTTTAACTTTTAAACTGCAGAAGATGAAGGTCAGAGTATGGGGCAAGGTCAGTAACAGGATTACAGGTACTCTGTGAACATGGCTGGTTTGTAATGAATTTCAACAGATTACGAGAACTCTCAGAGAAAAAAGTCCAAAAGGGGTCTGGTTTTTTTTGTCTCTCTTTAGACTTTGAACTCTCGATTCTTTCTGACTGTTTTGTTTATCGCCATGAAAATTTAGAGAGTTGTTAAGCAAGCGTTTCTGAGTTCAGGGCTGTAAGTTTTGTAAGGTTTTGCTTTGAAATGAGCTTATGGGAAGCATCAGAATGGCATGGGGGGTATTTTCAATTTAACATTGCGGAATGTGAAAAATCCACGCTGGCTATAGTATACAGCCACTCTTGTGGCTGTATAATTACTTGGGAATAAACCCACTATACTCAGGGTAAACATGCTTAAGATAGGCATACAAACAGAGCTTGGAAAAGTTACTTTTTTAAACTACAACTCCCATTAGCCCCAGACAGTATGGCCACTGGATTGGGCTGATGGGAGTTGTAGTTCAAAAAAAGTAACTTTTCCAAGCTCTGCATTTCAATTAGGTATATATGCCTGGGTGTCGCAGGCTTATAGACCAAACAGGTGGAGAACCTCAGGCTGGGGGCCAAATGCAGTTCTTCAAACCTCTCTGGCTGGCCCTTGGAACTCTCCCCAGGCCACCAGCCATGTCCCCTACTAAACATGCTTCACCTCCATGACTGCATATATGTGTTTGTTGTCCTCATTTTATTTTATTTAGATTGTACCACTTTTGGGGAAGGGGCTTGTTTTTATTGTTTTTTATGTACAGTGCCATGTGCTTCTGATGGAGGTATATAAATAAATGATAATAATGTTTTGGCTACATAAACACCATACATTTAAAGCACATTATTTGCTCCCAAAGAGTCCTGAGAGCTGCAGTTTGCTGAAAGTGCTGGGATTGTAGCTCTGTGAGGGATACACTACAGTTCCCAGGATTCTTGGGGGGAAATAAGGGGGGGTATTCAAGGCTAGTCCCACTTTGAAGACTGAAGTTGATGAAAATGACTAACTTGGGTTCATTCATTTCAATGGGTGTACTCTGAGTAGGCCTTAGTTGAATACATCCCAATGTGGTTTAAATGTATGGTATCTGGCCAGAATGTGTCCTTGAACTCTGATCGTGGCTTTCGTGTTCCTGGATGGAGGAAAGAGAGGGATGTGCAAGTGCCTGTGTAGACAGACACTAGCCTAGTGTACAATGGTGAATTTTACATTCTTTACTCTGCCTACTTTTGCCTCTGGCTGCACCCCTCAGTAGTATGTGCCGCCCCAAATATTCCTCAGAAGAAAATGCGGTCCTGGGGTTGAAAAAGGTTCCTCGTCCCAGCTATGTATATTTACTCAGAAATAAATATGACGGTATTCAACTTATTAGGAAAGTAAGCGTACAGAGGACTACAGCCTATGTACTTACCTGCAAGGTTTTAACAGGTTTGTGGATAGCAGCCACAGTATAAACGAACTCAAAATATTGGCGGGGAGGGGGGGAACTGAGAATATGTGCGAACGCAGGATCGGCAAAGCTTATCCTTCCTAACCACGTTTAGTCGGAAGTAAATCTCACTAAATTCGACAGGCGACATAAGCCGACAGGGCAGAAACAGTGTTGCAGGCCAGAGGCCGCGAGATAATTGCGTTCTTTTTCCCCAGGAGGGCGTCACGACGGCCGGAGGAGGCCTCATTCTAGCTGAGCTCTGCTCCGCCCTCCTTCTCTTCCCTTCCCGGACCGTTTGATTAGGTTGCCTGCCCGGTCGAGGCTTCCCACCCTTCTCTCCGTTCTCGCCCGGTGGCGGGTCAGCGGGAAGAGGGGTTACCTGGTGGTCCCGTAAGGAAAACGTGCTTGGCCATGTTGGGCGCCTCCGTCTGGGTGGCAACAGGGAAGGGGGCTGCCGTAAAGGGAGCGCTTTTCCTTTCCTCCAGCGGCACTTTCAAGAGGGCGTGGTGGCTGAAGAAACGCCGCGATGCCTGCGCCCTCAGCTGCCAGCCTCTCTGCTTTCTCCGTTTCCAGCTTTGTACCTACCGCACCTGGAGGTTCCGCTCCTTCCCCCTTGTGGAGACCCACAGTAGTTTTTTCATGGACATGGGCACATTTACCAGGGAGTAAGTTCCACTATGGAATGCTTTAAAAGAAATGGGGGCGCCACAGCATCTGATTGTCCTGATGCTCAACCTATACTCTGGACAAGAGGCTACTGTAAGGACAGAATATGAGAAACCGATTGGTTCCCATTTGGAAAGGGTGTGAGACAGGGATGTATTTTATCACCCTATTTATGTAATCTATACGCAGAGCATATCATACGGAAAGCAGGATTGGACCAAGATGAAGGAGGTGTGAAAATTGGAGGGAGAAATATCAATAATTTAAGATATGCAAATAATACCATACTACTAGCAGAAATCCTCAAAAGCAAAGATGTATCACTGAACACTAAAGTCAGGATCATTCAGACCATGGTATTTCCGATTTCTATGTATGGATGTGAACGTTGGACAGTGAAAAAAGTGGATAAGAGAAAAATCAACATTTGAAATGTGGTGTTGGGGGAGAGCTTTGCAGATACCATGGACTGCAAAAAAGACCAATAATTGGGTGTTAGAACAAATTAAACCAGAACTATAACTAGAAGCTAAAATGATGAAGCTGAGGTTATCATACTTTGGACACCTAATGAGAAGACATGATTCATTAGAAAAGATAATAATGCTGGGAAAAACAGAAGGGAGTAGAAAAAGAGGAAGGCCAAACAAGAGATGGATTGATTCCATAAAGGAAGCCACAGACCTGAACTTACAAGATCTGAACAGGGTGGTTCATGACAGATGCTCTTGGAGGTTGCTGATTCATAGGGTCGCCATAAGTCGTAGTTGACTTGGAGGCACATAACAACAACAAGTTCCACTAAGCACTATGGGACTGACAGACTTCTGAGTCAACATGCATAGGATGAAACAACAAGAGTCTTATGGCACCTCAAATATACTGTATTCTATTAGGGCTCTCATATTTATTATGGCTTAAGCTTTTGTGGGCTACAATCCACATCATGAGGTGCATGGAGTGTTACCCTGATGACACCAATATCACACACACAAACCCTTTTGTGGGGACTGCAGCCCACAAAAGCTCATACTGTAATACATTTGTTAGTCTTTAAGAAGCCACAAGACATTTTGTATTTGCTGCACAAGACAATCATAGCTGCTCCTCTGGAAAAGATTACCAATATATTTTTCCTACTAAGGCAACATTAAACAATTTACCTCAAAATTATTTGACGTTTCTGGCATATTCCTAGTGGTTTTCTTTTTACATGTTGATGAAAGAATGAGCTTCTAATATAATCTCCGCATTTTATTTTATTTATTTATTACTTTTATACCCCGCCTTTCTTTTTATGAAACCCAAAGCAGCTTACATGTGGTTCCCAGGCAGTCTCCCATCCAGGCATTGACCAGACCTGACCCTGCTTAGCTTCAGGGAGCTGGCCTTATGTGCCTTCAGACCACAGACTACAATACCAATCTTAAAATGGAAAACTGACCTGAATACAGTTAATTTTTCAAGAGTATGTAGCAATGATGAATTATTTGCATGCAGCATGGCAATCCCCTCCACTGTGGTGGTCTTTAGGAGAGTCACAGTTCAATGGGCCACCCTGAGGAGGATGCTGGGGTGTTGGCCAGGTGGTCTTCTGAGGCAACACTCACGTGCTGCTCCTTGGTGCTGCAGGCTGCTGCATCCCCTACTCCTTAGCTGTTCTGTTCCCCATAGCTGTTTTGCTCAATTTTCTCCACAGCCACTCTAAGAACTTGATAGCCATTTCCAACTCACCAGAACAGTTTCTTTTCCACTGTAGTTTATTGCTACACCTCTTCCCCTCTCTTCTGCTGGCGTAACTGTCCACAAATGGTCATTCCCCAACATTCCAGATCCGTTAGCAACAGTTGCCAAGACTGTCCGGAACTCTCAGCCCTCACAATTCTAATAATTCCCTGTTTTCCCTTGGCAACTGGCCTTATGAAACATATTAAAACAACAGCAAGAACATTAAACATCGTAACAAAACCACATGAATAGACACATTAGGTGCCACAGGGGTATCGCCAACATTACACTCCAGAATCACCATTGATTACACACACACACACTACTGTATGCATTCTGCTTGTGTGGCTGCTGGGATGCATTCAGCATTTTAAATGGAAAGAAAATCAAAGAATGATTCTGGGTCAAAATGGCAGTAAAACAATGGAAACCAAGTGGGAAATCAGTGGAACATTTGAAGATGGAGCAAGAAATAATGGCAACAAAAATGACAGGGAACCTGACCTGGGAGCAAAGTCAGTTGAATGACAGGATGCCAACCAGAGTGACAACCACTGCCCTTAAAATGAACCTAAACTAGGGACACCAGGTACAGGCAGGAATCTATAGCTAGAAGAGCAGGTGTTGATTGCCTTTCCAGGCTTTTAAAAATGCATTTTAAAATAAATTCAGCAATAAATTATGGTTTGAGCATTGGAAGCATGTGATTTCCACATAACAGAAGCATTTATTTCAACAAATATACCTGGATTCTGTACAACAAATGAATAACATACTTCATAATGCCCGTCATTAGTTTGATTAACTGAATACAAACTTTTAATCAAATAAAAAGGTGCCACTAAATAATCAGGCAACATATTTTTACATAATTATTTATACAATAACATACGAAAACTGCAGATGGTAAGCACCATTTAAAAAGAGGCATTCTGCCTTCTCTCTCGTGCATTGGAGAAAATTATTCTTCTAAAATGATGCCTGCTTGACACATTCGGCCCTAATTTAAGACCAAAGTAAATACATATGCTGCTTGTTTCACAGCTGTTTTTACTCATAAGCAAATTGGATAGATTGACTGAAACTCATACAATTCATTCTTTAAATGAGGTGATAGCCCTACTTAATAATTATTGCACAAAAAGCCTTATATGTCTGTCTCCAACGTCTCTTGATGGTAGGGTTAGAAGGATCTGTCCGTTTCAGTTCTCTCAGTTTCTCATTTTTCCAATCTTAAATTGGTTCTTCACATTTCTGCAGCAATTTGCAATTAAAAAAAAAACCCTCATGAAAATTCTCCAGCATTTTAGTGAGAATTTCTTCTACTATTTTTATGCAGTTCTGATTAATATAGACATTTTTGCAAGCAATTTATTGGATAAGTGTGAATTTTGAAGATTGACTTAGGGCTCAATTCACATGGAGGTTAAATGTGGATCTGGTGCTTTTTGCAGTCCCTTTTAATTTGGACCGTTTACATGACGTTTTTGCCAAGACGAGTGCATTCAGCTGCTATTGCCTTTAAATCTGGATTAAATCAATGCGATAAAAATCTGAAATTGGTTTGAAAATCCACACCCGCTTCGGTGCCCACCTGCTGTGTAGTCGCTTTCTCAGCTGTTTTTGGCTGCACGGGTTGCCCGCCATTTTAGATCCTTTCTCCACACCCCTACACTGTCTATGGACATCATTTTGTTTCCTGCCGCTGACAAACAATCTTCCTGTCACTCTAGCCTTCCTTTCCCCCACTTCCCCCCTGAACAAGCTCCCTCCCTCGGTCCTTTAAGCCAGCAATGCGCTCTGTTTACTTGCTATTTTTACTTTTCTCTCAACATATATTTTTGTATGTTATACTTAGACATATGCCGGCATCCTCATCATGCTCCTCGGTGGCCCCAGGAGGGTGGCGGCAGCAGAGGAGCCCCTGCTTGGCCCTTGTCTCTCATATGATCTAGCCTTCCTTTCCCCCACTTCCCCCCCCATCAAGTTCCCTCCCTTGGTCATTTAAACCAGCTATGCACTCTGTTTACTCACTATTTTACTTTACAAGCCGGGCAGAGGCAACAAGGGGCAGCAAGGGAAGAGAAGGGGTGCTGTGCTGCCACTCTCCCCTGCGCCTCTGTCTGCCGGGGGGAGGAGGAGGAGGAGCCACTTTGCTCTGCACCAGTTTGCGGGCAAGAGACCAGGCGTGTATTTATATAGAGGCAGCGCAGGCCGGTGCTCAGGATGCGGGTGGGCGAGCAGCCCCTCCTCCCCACCCCTTCCCTTCGAGGTAGCAGCAGTGACGGTGAGCAGTCCTGCTGGCCAGTGAAGGTTGCCTTCCCTACAGCCAGCGTGAAAGCTGCCTGTGACCGAGGAGGAGGGAAGAGATGCAGCCCAGAGAGCGGGATGCAGTAGGGCGGCCCTGCTTCGTTTTCTGGAGGGGAAGGAGAGGTGGGTCGACCCAACCCCCCATCTAACACTTTCTGGTCGGGACACAGCCAGGAGAAAGCTCCTGCAGAAGCCCTTTCACAACTAAGGTCTCGTTCACACAGGGGTTGTGTGCACGCACACACACACAAACACAAAAATATACACACTGCACACTATAAACATTTCATTCCTTCTTCACAAAAAAGGGCTTTGTCTAGACTAGAGGAAATGAAACTGACAACAGAAAAAAAGTAATTTGGTGTCAGTTGCACCCCCCACTGTCTCCTGGCTTACTGTGAAATTGACAGAAAACCCCTCCCCTTCTAGGTTAGCGATGGAGATGTTCTGGATGAAGTTAACATGTAAATTTGGGGGCGGGGCCACAAGGAAACAGCGATACTAATAAATGTGAATGTGTGTGAATGCAAAACAGCAAATTGGAAGGTAGGGAGGACAGACGTGTGTGAACCGTGGAACTCTATCGTGATGAAAAAAGCTTCATATTCAATATGGATTTTAGCTGTTGTTTCGCAAAGGGCAGATTTGTTAAATTCAGCTTTAAACATGAACTGAATCTAATTTCTTGCCCATCCCTACTTGATGGCCAGTAATACACTCTGACTGGCAGTATGCCTATACCTGGAAAGGTAGGTTTGTTTTTAAAACAAGCATCTAAAAGACAAATCCCTGGGTTCAATTCTCCCGGGTTTTACTTTTAAATACCACTTAATAAGTCAACAGCCAAATCTGACACGGGGGGGTTGCTGTAGTGAATCAGTTTTGAGGGACAGGCACTTTGCATGTGCTCAGAGACACCTCTTTTCCGGTCATCCCATAGGAAGAAGTGAAGGGAAAAAAACCCCCAACTATAACAAGATATTTTAAGCAACATCAGCTTCTAAAAACGCTTTAAAGTTCCCATTCAAATTAATCAGAGGGAAGAATAGAACCTTACATCCCCCATACTTACCAGAGAGCATAAATCAAATTGCTGAGGACTAGCAAACCTGGGACTCATGTTGATAGAACAGATTACAGATGGTGAGGGTAGAACTCTCCATAAGGATTCAGCTCCATATTTTGTAACTTCTAATTTGTCAAAGGA